>NW_027507748.1:136217804-136817804 GCF_037356315.1 Lithobates pipiens
AAGTGATAATGAACTGAAGGTTTTAGATAGGGGTTTAAAATTTGCTCCCGTTCGAAATTTAAATAAATTTCATACTTATGTTAATATTCAGAAGTTCATTAGGAATCTGAATATGAAAAAGTATTTTTTGTCTAATCCGACTAAACAGGTTAGAACTTTTGAAACTCAACATTCTAATCTCCGTAACAAATCTACGTTTAACCCTCTCAATACTGATAACAAGTTCCTGGAGGTTTTTAAAAATGTTGTAACGTAGAGACAATGGAGAAGATGACAGCGAGGATGCAGGACCGCCTGGACGCACACAACCTGATTTGGGAACTGTGGCACCGCCGAGAGGATCCTAGTAATCCAAACCCAGGTATTGGCTGATGTTGGTTGAGCCTTCCATCTCCCCCCCTCCCTCTCTCCCCCCCTCTTTTTTCTTTTCCCTTTTTTTTTCTCTCTCTCCCTCTTTCTCCTACTTTCTTCTTTCATCTATCTCTGTCAATGGGTATCCTCTTGGGACCCATGCGACCGCTTATTATGCCGGCAGGATGATACGTTTGACTGTGATTGCATAGGTTGTATATATATCCTGCGCTGGACAATCTTGCGAAGTGTATACGGGCACATGGTCTGTGGATAGACACAGTACTTGAAAAATTAGATGTTACATGTTTTTCCCGATTGGAAGTTTTATATTGTTGATCGAAAGCACTTCAACTGTATGTCAAATATCTTTCAATAAAACGTTATTGATAAAAAAAAAAAAAAATAGATGCAAGGCTTAGCTGAAGGACATTAAGTTTGTGTAAACAATATTGACATTTTTGTTTTCAATAAAATGCTTGTTTTCAAAAAATGTCGTAACAAAGGATTTAGATACATTAAAAATACGTAAAGTGAAAGATCCCCAGTATATCAAACAGGGTGTGGAGTCTTTAAAAAATAGGGATGACATCATTATACGCCCCGCCGACAAGGGTGGTGGGTTGGTCATCCTAAATAAAAATTATTATATGTCCGAAATGAATCGACTTGTGAGTGACATAGATACTTATCAAGTGTTAAACAAAGATCCTATGTTACAATACAAGGATGAATTACATTGGCTAATAGAGGAAGGGAAAAATAAGAATGTTTTAAATAAAAAAGAGGGACTCTATCTTGATCCGCTGTTCTGTAGAACCCCCATTATATATAGCCTGCCGGAGATACATAAGGATTGTGTTAATCCTCCCGGCAGGCCTATAGTTAATGGCATTGATTCTATTTCATCTAGAGTGGGCCAATATATCGATACCTTTTTGCAGCCTTTAGTGTTGAAAACAAAGGCATTTCTTAAAGACACCAAACATATCATACAAATCCTTGAATCATTAGAATGTTCAGCTTCCTGTTTCCTGGTGACTGCTGATGTTGGCTCCTTATATACTATTATTGGGCACAATGACGCGCAGGCTTCAGTCCAGTGGGCTATGTCCACATTTTCTGATCTTTCTGAGTGCCATAAAAAATTCCTCCTTAAATGTTTAAAGTTTTGTTTGACCAGAAATTATTTTTGGTTTAATCATCAGTTCTATTTACAGATCAGGGGTGTCGCCATGGGGGCTAAGTTCGCTCCCAGTGTGGCCAATTTGTTTATGGCCCACTGGGAGGAGGACGTTGTCTTTCGCAATCGCCCCCATGAATTAATCTGCTACAAAAGATTTATTGACGACCTGATTATGATATGGGACGGTGACCGAGTTAGTTTGGATAATTTCATTGGGACCATGAACACGAATGATAAGAACATCCAGCTCTCTTGGAACATTAGTCAGGAACGTATGGTATTCCTTGATTTGGAGATCGTTAAAGATGTTGATGGGTTGTCTTTGAAGAATTATTTTAAACCCACCGATCGTAATTCATACATTCCTCTGGGGAGCTGCCACCATAAGTCTTGGCTGTGCAACATCCCCAGAGGACAGTATGTAAGATTGAGACGTAATTGTTCCAAAGTGGACGATTTTGCCCTTCAGGCTCAAATTCTATCCTCTAAATTTCAGGAAAAAGGCTATGATAGATCTAGTCTAGATCATGAAGTAGCTTGAGTACAACAGTTAGATAGATCTCTTTTATTAGGAGATAAAATAAAAGAACCAGCAGATGGAGGTACTAACTTCAGAATGGTTCTGGACTATAATGTCCAGTACAAGAAATTCGAAAAATTAGTTGCCAAAAACTGGTTTATATTGAAACAGGATCGGGTATTAGGACCTTTGTTACCCGCACGTCCCTCTTTTATATATAAAAAGGCTCCCTCGTTACGTGATCAGATAGCCCCCAGTGTCATTGATCCTCCCGTACAAACTGAAAGCAGGCTTTTTTCTTTTTTGTCTGGTTTTTATGCTTGTGGTAGGTGTACTGCTTGCAAACACTCCAGATGTAATATAAAAAAGAGGAAATCCTTCGTTGCTACTAGTAACAACAGGGAGTACATGATTGATCAACTGATCACTTGCTCCACGGTAGGGGTGGTATATATGTTACAATGTGGATGTGGCCTCCAAGATATTGGCAGGACGTCTAGGCCTCTTCATGTGAGGCTTGGTGAGCATGTGAATAATATTAAGAAGGGTCTGAGGACACACAATGTGTCTCGTCATTTTAAATTGGTACATGCTCAGAATCCCAAGAGTTTGAGTTTCTGGGGGATAGAGAAGGTTACGAAACATTGGCGTGGAGGCAACTTCATACGCCAACTGAGCAGACGTGAGTCGCATTGGATACATGAAACAAAGGTTCTTGCCCCAAGTGGCTTGAACGTTGACTTTGATTTAAATTGCTTCATTTCGGATAGATAGTTTTGCTAATTTCACTTATGTATGTGTTATTTATTTTTATTTTTATTTTTATATTTTATATTTTTTATTTTTATTTTTATTTTCTTATTTTTATTTGTATTTTTATTTTTATTTTTATTTTTATATTTATTATATTTTCTATCTATATCTCATTTTCTGTCATTTATTTTGGCATTTCTTTTTATTATGTAACTTATTTGTATTAAATTGTTGTCTCCATGCATGGATCAGTATTGCTTGCTGATGGCGTCGGCGGCATTGTGGTTTTATTTATTATTTTTTATTTATATCTTTTTAGTGGTGCAATGATGGTTTGAGATACATTTATGTGTCCCCGCATTTGTGCTATAACACTGCTCTTTTAAAGGTAATTAGAAATTTTTCTTGTTGTTATCTAATAAGCCCCATTTGAGGGCACCAGGTTGGTGCGTATGTAAGTTGCCATTGATGTGGCTCAATTCATATGCACTCCTCTGTGTTATTAGTTTCAATAGTTTTTATAACTCTTCCTCTCTCTCTGGTAATTATCTAAGTGTTAATTTGGCTTCCGGAGTCACGCTCGATGTGTGTTATCTCTGTGAAATTGCCTTGCGCACTACCTTCTTTTTCATTGGCTCAGTATCAGTATACCAGCTTAAAAGCAGCCGTTCGACGTCACGCCGTCGCCGCTGATGAAGTCCCGCCTACTTTCGGGGACGCAACGCGTACGGACCACGTGACCTAAGCCGTGACGTCACCCGCGGGCTGCTATACTGATCCATGCATGGACGTTGTGATACATTTGTTTTCATGCCCAGCACTCAGCACTGGAGATCAGTGCACCAGAATGTGAGTGTATCTCTTTTACTTCTGTTTTAAATAAATTTGTGGAAACAGAGAGCACTAGATTTTGTTTTCTTATGTTTTTTATGGAATCATATTAAATTGAGGATACTGAAAAGGATTCAATCTTTGAGCACTACCGCTATATCTACTGAATGCTGTGAGTTACCCATGATGGGAACATGCGTTTTCTGACCTGTCTGTTAAATCAGGGGTCCATATTTTGAGGTGAGAGTCCATCTTGATTATTGGTGAAGGAATCACATCATCACTTATTTTTGTCGATTGAAGGCACATTGCACCAGCGGATCTCTTTTCTGACATCTCCATTTATTGTTCTTTAAATATATGGACTTTTGTATTTTGATGCACTAATAGAGTGTCACTTTTTCATTTCACTTAGATTATTTATTTATGCGCTGTACTGTTGCTTTTACCCTGCATTCACTATATCTGGTCTCCCACAGTACATGGAAATGCATTTATTTTTAGTAAATATAAACTGCTAAATACCTTTTCTTATCAGCAGTTAGAGCAGCCAAGCACTGGTTAAGGCTTGTAGCAGGAGTTTTCTGACTGTCCTATGATACTGCAAGACCCCTGACCCTCTGTCTGGACAGTGCTGATTGGCCCTATGCTGATCACATACACCCTCCCAAGAAAAAAAAAACATTACAGCTGCTCCTATGGGCGTCTGGCTTTTTTGTTTTTTTCCTGCACGGATAGACTTTTTTGTTTTGTTTTTTGCAGCTTTTAGAGGCAGGAAAAAAAGGCAAAGAGGCTCACATGATGTAAATCAGTCTCCAAATTTTATATGATTTTAACTTTTATTCTTGGTAATGATTTTTTTTTTTTTTAAATATAGCAAGTGAAAATATTACAATCCTATTTCAGTCCACAAGGTGGCAGTATTTGTCCATTTTATTCTTTCTTGCATTGTGATACTTTCCATACAAAGTGTGTGGTCTGTATTTTGATAACTAAATGAAATTTTTACAAGCTTGCTCTATTTAACACTTTCATTGCCAAATCTGTTTTTGCATACATGTTTAAGAAAATAATTTTACGTCTCAAAATTACTTAAAAGCCTCATAAAATTGCCTCCCTTGATGCCGAAAAGGCGTTTGACTCAGTAGAATGGGAATTCCTTTGGGAGGGGATGCGTAGATTTGGCTTCGGGCCCAAGTTCCTTCAGTGGTTGGGACTGTTGTACAGTGCTCTTAAGGCCCACATCTGCACCAATGATAGACTATCCAAGTCTTTCCCCCTGCAGAGGTACTTGCAGGGGTGCCCTCTGTGCCCCTCTCTTTTTGCTCTTGCCCTTGAGCCATTGGCTATTCTAATTTGGGGATCCAGCCTAGTCGAGGGGTGGCAGCAGAGGAGAAAATCTCCCTCTATGCTGACCATGCCCTTTTATATCTCCATAAAGCTGATTCATCCCTTAGGGCCGCCCTTGATCTTTTTGATGAGTTTGGATAGTTCTCTGGGATCTGAATTAACTGGTCCAAGTCAACACTTTTCCCCTTGGACCCCCAGGCACTAGTGGCTGCAGCTGATGTCCCACTGCTATGGGTCAACCAGTTTAGATACTTGGGTATCTAGGTCCAGTGTTCTGCCGAGAACTGTCCCCCCATCGGATAGTGTCCGCCCCGTACTTCTCAGGTGCAGCGCTTGTGCAGTAGGGAGGACAAGAGTGTCCGAAGATGAACGGCGCCTGCGCACTTAATAGTACCTTGTGCCCTGAACCCAGGTTCAAGCCCCACCATGCAAGTGGACATACGGTAGATGATGTTAAACGGCACTTAGTAAGAGGGCCCCTTGTGGGCTCGCATCGCTCACCACGCTTTGGGCAGGGCCTGGCTTCACTTAGCAATTTTTTGTTCTAACTCTATGCCCACTTGGATGGTGGGGCTTGAACCTGGACTCAGTGCGCAGGCGCCGTTTATCTTCAGAGACCTTCGGCATCTCCTTGTCCTCCGTAATGCACAAGCGCAGTACAGGGCGAACACTATCCAACGGGGGACAGTATTCGACAAGACACCAGCAGGATCTGGGGAGCTTTTCAGATCTGATTTAGCTTCAGTTGTTATCCCAACTTGGTTCAATATGTGCCTCATGGGCTTCCCTACCATTAAACCTCATGAGGTATATTAACCTCCTAAAAATGATCTTTCTCCCTAAATTTCTTTGTTTTCCATAACTGCCATACCTGGATACCCAACTCCTTTCACAGGAAGGTTGATCACTGTGTTGGGACATTCATATGGAGGAGTGCTCTCCCTAGGTTAGCAAAGTCAATTTTACTCTTCTCCGTGTGGTGCAGTGGACTGGCATTGCCAGATTATTGCTGACTACTGGGCAGCCATTCTAGTCACTGTACGTTGGTGGTTTGTGCTTTCTCTGGCTAACACAGAGGTGTGCCTAGAGTCTGCTTTTTAAGTGGTCACTTCAAGAACTAGGCAATCTGGTATATAGGGCATAGGCATATTCCGATCTCCCGCATCCCACTAGGATCACACTTAGGGTCTGTATGGTGGCAAGCCGTAGATTTTTACATCCTCACAGGCAGTCCCTCTACAGCCCACTTGGAGTAATCCCAATCTCCAGCACTTTCGCTCTTTACCTGAGCCTCAACTCTGGGTTAAAAACCTGAGAGATGTGTTATCGGCATGTGCTCTGCTCCCCTTCTCTGCACTTAGGACAAAATTTAAATGACCAAGTTGAATGTATTCCCATTATTTACAAATGTATCATGCTGCCCGAGCCTAGTTCCCTGTCTTGCTGAGTCTTACTATGAACCCCATCGAAGAACTCCTCAGGAGTAATTATCTAAACTGCTGTCTGCTCTTTACCTGGCCTTGCTTAGCGTGAACTCCCCTAAGATGGAAAGACTATGGGTCTTATGGAAGGCAGACCTTGCCAACCTTGATAGGAAAGACTGGGAGGACTGTCTTGAGGATAGTACTAAATTATTCATTTCCTCACGGGACAAGTTGATTCAAATAAAATTCTTGCACAGGGTTTTCTATACCACCAGAAACTGCACAGAATCTAACCTCAGAGGTCACAGGAATACCCTAGATGTGGGGATAGTATAAGCACATAAATACACATGTTCTGGAGCTGTCCAGGGGTGGCTCGGTTTTGGGGAAAGGTAGTTAAACTCAATAACTTTTGTCTGCAGCTGACCCTCCTGGTCTCTCCAGAACTGGCGCTGTTGGGAATTCAGAATGCTGAGCAGAGGCCCAGATGCACTAAATTGTTGCTTGCTTATTTGTTTAATTATTCTAAGAGAGAAATAATTCTCAAATGGAATGCCCATTTCCCTCCCTCCCGAGGTTCTTGGGAAAAATCTATTAACGCTAGTCTTCTTTTGTACAAATTGACTTATAGTAACAGAAACTGCCCTATAAAGTTTGACAGGGCATGGCAGCCATGGATGGCCTAGGCGGAGATGTTTTTCCCCTTGTGTATTTTGACTGGCTGCTAGAATGGTTGCAATACCCTCTTATGTGTTCTTGTCAAAGCTGTGGATTGGGCACTGAATTTCTTGCAAGTTGTATCTGTAGCTCTATATGTGTTTGTTTATATTATGTGGACATTGAGTCTCTTGGTATTGTCCATGTGTGATGCATTACTTGGCTTTTCCATTGACTGTTTCCATACTTTGTTTCAATAAAAGAACATTCTGTTTGTTAAAAGCCTCATAAAATTATACTTTTTCCAGAAAAAAATATACTTTTTCCAGAAAAAAATATACTTTTTCCAGTTCACTGCTTGCATACTATTGTCTCTGTACCATGCCTTCGTTTCTAAAAGGAACATTCTGTTTGTTAAAAGCCTCATAAAATTATATATATATATATATATATATATGTATATATATACACGCACACACACACACACAGTGCTCAGCATAAATGAGTACACCCCAACAGATTTGTCAGAAAACCTTTACTTTCCTTTTAGAATCAACATTTTCTATGGGACACTGTACTACAAAATACTCCCACAAACACGGGCCATTGATTGCAACCAAGATTTGTTCATTTGCACACACAAAAAAGTATTTTTAGTAACAAATTCATTCCAGACCATGTTGCAATAATGAATACACCCAAAGTTTAAAGCCTTGTTACACAAGGTCAGATTATTGGACTCATTTTCGTCAGTTTTTTGTTGGATGCTAGTCTCGAATCGAAAGTGAAGAGGGTACTAACCATCGGAAAATTTTCAGACAACAGAATTCAACGTCAGAAGTAGGGATGAGCTGAACACCCCCAGATTCGGTTTGCAGCAGAACATGCGAACAGGAAAAACATTTGTGCGAAAACCGTTAAAATCTATGGGACACGAACATGAAAAATCGAAAGTGCTAATTGTAAAGGCTTATATACAAGTTATTGTCATAAAAAGTATTTGGGGGCCTGGATCCTGCCCCAGTGGACATGTATCAATGCAAAAAAAAGTTTTAAAAACTGATGTTTTTTCGGGAGCAGTGATTTGAATAATTCTTTATTAGCAAACAATAAAAGTGAAATATTCCTTTCAATTTCGTACCTGGGGGGTGTCTATAGTATGCCTGTAAAGTGGCACATTTTTCCCATGTTTAGAACAGTCCGAGAGCAAAATGACATTTTTAAAGGGGAAAAAGGTAATTTAAAAGTACTCACAGCTATAAGGAATTGTCGGTCCCAGCAATACACATATTTCACATTTTCTGACCGTGTGTACAGGCCTTTAGGATAAGCTAGGATTAGCTAAATTTTTAGACAACAAAATCCTAATTAACAAGAATTCAACTACAGGTGAGTCTAATTAGTAATTAAACAGGTGTCCAGCAGACAGTTGATTATAAAAGGGTGTTAATTAACAAAAGAAAACCCCTTCCCATTTCATGCTTTTAGCAATGGCACCAAATTGAAGAGAAATGTCACAAGGCCTGAGAAACAAAATTTCTTTACACAAGAAAGGTGAAGGTTACAAGAAGATCAGCAAAGCTTTACTTATCAATTAAAATACTGTAGCAAAAGTGATACAAATACGTAACAAAGATAGAACTGCAATCATCTCACAGAGACGTCCAGGCCATCCACGGAATTTAACACAGGAGCGTCTTCTGATGAGAAGGGTTGAAGAAAATTGCCATGCAAGTTCATGGCAGTTAGTTAAAGAAGTAGAAAGCCAAACTGAGCATCACTCTCCGTCCAGCATTCAGGCTCTAAAAGAGGTCGTTCTTGAAGAATGGAAAAAGAAAGATGTTGCAATATGTCACCAACTTGTTCATTCCATGCCTAGAAGACTTGGTGTTGTCCTTACAAATCATGGAGGTCATACAAAATACTAGATGTAGTAGTTTTTGTTGTGGGGTGTATTCATTTTTGCATCAACTAATTTGAGTAAAACTGATGATTTTTTAAACTAAGTTATATTATTAACCTTTGATGTAATGAGCTAAACAAATGTTCTATAAAATGTAGTTTTGAAAGATACTGATTAAAACCTTATTTCTCAAAAGGGGTGTACTCATTTATGCTGACCACTGTGTGTACAGTATCTCACAAAAGTGAGTACGCCCCTCACATTTTTGTATATATTTTATTATATATTTTCATGTGACAACAGTGAAGAAATGACACTTTGCTACAATGTAAAGTAGTGAGTGTACAGCGTGTATAACAGTTGCTGTTCCCTCAAAATAACTCAACACACAGCAATTAATGTCTAAACTGCTGGCAACAAAAGTGAGTACACCCCTAAGTGAAAATGTCCAAATTGGGCCCAAAGTGTCAATATTTTTTGTGGCCACCATTATTTTCCAGCACTGCCTTAACCCTCTTGGGCATGGAGTTCACCAGAGCTTCACAGGTCGCCACTGGAGTTCTTTTCCTCTCCTCCATGATGATATCAAGGAGCTGGTGGATGTTAGAGACATTGCGCTCCCCCACCTTCTATTTGAGGATGCCCCACAGATGCTCAATAGGGTTTAGGTCTGGAGACATTCTTGGCCAGTCCATCACCTTTACCCTTAGCTTCTTTAGCAAGGCAGTGGTCATCTTGGACGTGTGTTTTAGGTTATTATCATGTTGGAATACTGCCCTGCGGACCAGTCTGTGAAGGGAGGAGATCATTCTCTGCTTCAGTATGTCACAGTACAGGTTGGCATTCATGGTTCCCTCAATGAACTGTAGCTCCTCAGTTCTGGCAGCACTCATGCAGCCCCAGACCATGACACTCCCACCACCATGCTTGACTGTAGGCAACACACTTGTCTTTGTACTCCTCACCTGGTTGCAGCCACACACGCTTGACACCATCTGAACCAAATAAATGTATCTTGGCCTCATCAGACCACCAGACATGGTTCCAGTAATCCATGTCTTTCGTCTGCTTGTCTTCAGCAAACTATTTGCAGGCTTTCTTGTGCATCATCCTTAGAAGAGGCTTCCTTCTGAGCACTGACAGGCACCCCCACCCCTTCAACCTCTGCAGCAATGCTGGCAGCACTCATACATCTATTTCCCAAAGACAACCTTTGGCTATAATGCTGAGCACGTGCACTCAACTTCTTTGGTCGACCATGGTGAGGCCTGTTCTGAGGGGAACCTGTCCTGTTAAATCACTGTATGGTCTTGACCACTGTGCTGCAGCTCAATTTCAGGGTCTTGGCAATCTCCTTATAGGCGAGGTCATCTTTATGTAGAGAAACAATTCTTTTTTTCAGATCCTCAGAGAGTTCTTTGCCATGAGGCGTCATGTTGAACTTCCAGTGACTAGTGTGAGAGCGATAACACCAAATTTACATATCTGCTCCACATTCACACCTTAGACCTTGTAACACTAATGAGTCACATAACACCTGGGAGGAAAAATGTCCCATTGTGTGAAAATTGGACATATTCACGTAGGGGTGTACTCACTTTTGTTGTCAGCGTTTTAGACATTAATGGCTGTGTGTTGAGTTACTTTGAGGGGACAGAAAATGTACACTGTTATACAAGCTGTACACTCACTACTTTACATTGTCACATGAAAAGATATAATAAAATATTTACAAAAATGTGAGGGGTGTACTCACTTTTGTGAGATACTGTGTATATATATATATATATATATATATATATATACTGTATATTCTAAAAGCAGACACCCTGGAGACTAAAATGGTGGTAGCAAAAAAACATTATTAAAAAATACACTAAAGTAAAGTTTTTGGCACAATAACATTGGTAAACATTTGGCACAATAACAATAATATTGGTAAAATAGAAAAGATGAGGTTGCGCCGAGTCGATAGCTACTCAACATGTCAAGCCTTAAAATTGCATGTGCCTGTGACATGATAACAGACTTTAGTACCCTAAATTTTCAATAGGTTATGTATTGGTATAGGTCATCAATTTAGAGATAACCTGGGAAACCTGGAGGGGGGCGAACATACCGGGGTGTGTGGAAGTAATAGGCAGATGTACAGTCATCTGATTGCTTCCATCTGACAGAGAAAAGTTGGTTGGTCAGATTTACATACAGCTGAGTGTGTATAAAAAAAATGGCCACCATTCGGCCCAGCTCTTAGCCAATGGCAGAGAGCGCTGATCGGAGTGTCCTGGCGGAGGGGCATCCCCCTGTCAGAAACAACAGCTTAGCAGGGAAGATCACTGCACTAACTTTGCATAGTTAGTACGGTGGCTCCGACCGGAGCTGACAGTTTATTTTCTCATAGTGTGTACCAGGCTTTAAGCCCAGGCACTGCTGACGATTTATGCCATGTGTCTGTGGCAGCAAGGGGGTTATGGCTTGTTAACACCAACCCCCACTCTGGTGTGAGTTGTGAAGGGTGGTATGATGCATTGTTATAAAGCATTGGACTGTATATTTTGTTTTCTCTTTTAACCTTTGAAAAACACTGCACTCAGCTTTATGTTCTGTGGCATGCTGCATTGCAGGGAAATGCAGATACGCATTTTTATGCAAAGCACACCACTGCACATGTATAGTGGGAACAAAGTACCAGCTTCACTACTAGTGCTGACCGTAACCCCTTCCCACCCGTAATACAGCCAAAAGACAGCTACAACGTGACTCTTCAGTTCTGGGAGACGTCCTCTCATGCGCACGCCTCCTGCAGACACAGCTGATCACTGATTTCAGTAAAGAGCCAATCATATTGGCCATTTACCACATGATCAGCTGTGTCCAATCATAGCTAGTCACATGTAAACAGACTTGACGGTTATCAGCATTCCTTTCCTTTGATGCTATCTCTGTGTGAGGAAAGAAGAGCCGATAACTGGCAAGTCTGACAGGGAACAGTGAGTACATTGTTTAGGTTTTATGTACACATAGCCTACATTGACGGTCAAAACTTTCCTATACTGAATGTGATTCTTCCGTGCTCAGGAGAGGGAGTTTGAACCTCAAATAACCGCAGCAGCTCCTAAACGATCCTAGAAGCCTATGTGTACAAGGACACAAATAGATTTTATGGATTTGAGTTTAGTATACATGGAGCCTTATACTGATCATCAGTGCAGCTCTATCAGTGCCCATCAGTATAGCTTATCAGTGCACATTAGTGAAGAAAAATTTTATAACAGAAACTAGGAAAAGAAAATTATTATTTTTCCAAAATTTTCTGTCTTTCTTCAAATGTTTAGCAAAATATAAAAAAACAAAAAAAAAAACTGGTGATTAAATGCCACCAAAAGAAAGCTGTCTCAAAAATGTATAACATTTTTATTTGGGTACAGCATTTCATGACCGCGTAATTGTCATACAAAGTGCGACAGCGCTGAAATCTGAAAATTTACCTGGGCATGAGGGGGGTAGAGGGGGGTAAAGTGGTTAAAGTATAAGTTTACAAGTCAATTTTTTAGCTTATTTCTTTTTATTTATTTATTTTGTGTCTGTGTCCTCTAATGCCACGTACACACGACCAGACTTTATGACAGCACTACTGTACATCTCGCACTCGCTGCAATAGGAAAAACACATTTTCCTATTGAAGCGAGCGCAAGAGAGAGGTGACAATGTCCCTTTTAGGTGTCTGGTATGGATTTTAAGGGGAAGCCCCTGCGCTGAAAAAAACTACGTGGGGGTCCCCCCAAGGTCCATACCTGACCCTTGTCCGAGCACGCAGCCCGGCCAGTCAGGAAAGGGGGTGGTGACGAGCGAGCACCCCCCCCCCCCCCCGGACCGTACCAGGCCACATGCCCTCAACATGGGGGTGGGTGCTTTGGGGAAGGTGGGCGCTCTGCAGGCCCCCCATCCAAAGCACGTTGTCCCCATGTTGATGAGGACAAGGGCCTCTTCCCGACAACCCTGGTCGTTGGTTGTCAGGGTCTGCAGGCGGGGGGCTTATCGGAATCCGGGAGCCCCTTTTAATAAGAGGGCCCCCAGATCCAGGCTCCCCCCCATGTGAATAAGTATGGGGTACATCTTACCCCTACCCATTCACCTGGGGGAAAGAAAGTCAATAAAAAAACACACTAGACAGGTTTTTAAAGTCGTTTATTAGGCAGCTCCAGGGCTCTTCTTCCGACTTCAGGGGTCTCTTCCGACTTCTTTGCGCTTTCTGGTTCTTCTCTCACTCTCTGAATCTTCTCCCCTGCTCCTCCGCTATCTTCCTTTTCTAGTCCCGTTGTAACTCATCACGTTCAAAATGAACAGATTTTAGTCCATGTGTGGGCAAGTCTGTTCAATTGGAAGTCCGCCGGAACTCCGTCGGGAAGACCGGCGGACCTGGTCTGCCAGAAAGTCCGGTCGTGTGTACAGGGCATTAGGGAGACTTCCCTTCACTTCCTGTCCTGTAGGCACAGCAAGATGTGAACGTAAATCTCTAAACAGTGAGAGGAATTCCCCTCTTAGACAATTGCCCCAAAACAGGTGGATTTCCCATCTATTGTTCTAAAGATAATGGTATCATTTTGGATTTGCCATCAATTGTTATTTCAGTGTCAATAGCCAACAGGACAAAGACAGAGAGGTTGGATCTACCCATTCAGATGCAGACAGCAACAAAAACTTAGCAGGGGTTTCAACCCTTCCCCATGCTACCTACATGTTCACAGAAAGATCTTTCAGTGAGTAGATTGTACAGAATATGCACTTGCAATGGCCAACTGATATCTGTGGGGAGCATTAGCCTAATCTGTGCCTTAAAAAAGTATTCATACCCCTTGAAATTTTCCACATTTTGTCATGTTACAACCAAAAACATAAATGTATTCTATTGGGATTTTATGTGATAGACCAACACAAAGTGGCACATCATAATTGTGAAGAGGAAGGAAAATGATAAATTGTTTTCACATTTTTTTTACAAATAAATAGCTGAAAAGTTTGGCGTGCATTTGTATTCAGCCCCCTTTTCTGATATCCCTAACTAAAATCTAGTGGAAGCAATTGCCTTCAGAAGTCGCTGAGTTAGTAAATAGAGTCCACCTGTGTGTAATTTAATCTCAGTATAAATACAGCTGTTCTTTGAAGCCCTGTGAGGTTTGTTAGAGAACCTTAGTGAACAAACAGCATCATGAAGGCCAAGGAACACACCAGATAGGTCAGGGATAAAGTTGTGGAGAAGTTTAAAGCGGGGTTAGGTTATAAAAAAAATATCCCAAGCTTTGAACATCTCACAGAGCACTGTTCAATCCATCATCCAAAAATGTAAAGAGTATGGCACAACTGCAAACCTACCAAAACATGGCAGTCCACCTAAACTGACAGGCCAGGCAAGGAGAGCATAAACTAGAGAAGCAGCCAAGAGGCCCATGCTAACTCTGGAGGAGCTGCAGAGATCCACAGCTCAAGAGGGAGAATCTGTCCACAGGACAACTATTAGTCATGTACTCCATAAATCTGGCCTTTATGGAAGAATGGCAAGAAGAAAATCATTGCTGAAAGAAAACCATAAGAAGTCCCATTTGCAGTTTGGGAGAAGCCATGTGGAGGACACAGTAAACATGTGGAAGAAGGTGCTCTGGTCAGATGGGACCAAAAAGGTTACTTTTTGGTCTAATAGCAAAACGCTATGTATGGCGGAAAACTAACACTGCACATCACCCTGAACACACCATCCCCACGTGAAACATGGTGGTGGCAGCATAATGTTGTGGGGCTGCTTTTCTTCAGCAGGGAAAGGGAAGCTGCTCAGAGTTGGGTGGAGGCAAGATGGGAAGATGGATGGAGCCAAATACAGGGCAATCTTATGCCGCGTACACACGGGCGGACTGTATGGCGTACTTAGTCCATCGAAACACATTTCAGCGGACAGTCCGCTCGTGTGTGGGCTTCAGCGGACTTTTTCAGCGTGCAGTCCGGCGTACTAAGAATTTCGGATTTTTCGAAATTCTGTCCGTCGTACTTTGGTTTCAGCGGACAATCCGCTCGTCAGTATGCTAGTTCGACGGACTAAGAATGGCGCATGCCCAGAAAGGATTTACACGGCGGAAGGGTGCTTTGCTGTGTATTGGACTTCCTATTTCTAGTCCCGTCGTACGTGCTGTACACGTCATCGCGCAAGCTTTCGACGGACTGTTTGTGCATCCGTGTGTGGTCAAGTCCGTTCAGTCGAAAGTACGACGGACTGTCCTTCGGATTGTATGACGAACTAAGTACGCCATACAGTCCGCCCGTGTGTACGCGGCATTAGAAGAAAACCTGTTGTAGTCTGCAAAAGACTTGAGACTGGGGCAGAGGTTCACCTTACAGCAGGACAACGACCCTATACATACAGCCAGAACTACAATGGAATGGTTTAGATCAAAGCATATTCATATGTTAGAATGGCCCAGTCAAAGTCCAGACCTAAATCCAATTGAGGTAACTCTGGCTAGACTTGAAATTTTCTATACACAGATGCACTCCATCCAATCTTTATTTGCAAAAAAGAATGGGCAAACATTTCACTCTCTAGATGTGCAATGCTGGTAGAGACATATCCAAAAAGACCTTCAACTGTAATTGCAGTGAATACAAATGCACGCAATACTTTTCAGATATTTATTTGTAAAAAAAATTGAAAACCATTTATCATTTTCCTTCCACTTCTGTGCCACTTTGTGTTGGCCTATCACATAAAATCCCAATAAAATTGATTTACATTTTTGGTTGTAACAAAATATGGAAAATGGCAAGGGGTATGAATACTTTTTCAAGGCACTGTAGATGGACCAGGGCTACACAATAGAGTCCTCATTAGTCTTTTTGTTTGCAGAAGTAACTTTTAGATGTACTTGAAATCACAGAAGCACTCTTACATTCCTGACAAGGTCACAGGGCTGTGCTTGGTGGGCTACAATAAAACTATTGCACTTAAAGCTGAACTCCAGGTAGATGCAAAAGCCACATATTAATGCAGCATATTCATTAACTAGCTCAGATCTCAAACTTTACATCCCTAATGTACCACAGCAAATTTTACATTTCCACTATGGGCCTATCAATATATATATATATATATATATATATACTACTCTGCATCCAATGTAGCATATATCTACAATGAATTCCACGGTATACTGTTTCTAACACACTTCAGGCAGTGTATTAATATATATATATATATATACAGTCTAGTATATATATATATATATATATATATATATATATATATATATATATATATACATATATTAGATATATATATATACTCTGCATTCAGTGTAGCCTATATCTACAGTGCATTCCGTGGTGTACAGTTGCTAATACAGTGCAGGCGGTGTACACAGTATCTAATACAGTGTGTACAGTTTGTACTACACTTCTGGTGGTGTATACAGTATGCAATACAGTGCAGCCATTGTACAGTTGCTAATACAGCGCAGGCGGTGTACACAGTATCTAATACAGTGTGTACCATTTCTAATGCACTTCAGACAGTGTATACAGTATCTAATACAGTGTGTACAGTTTCTACTATACTTCTGGTGGTGTACACAGTATACAATAAAGTGCAGCCGTTGTACAGTTGCTAATACATTTCAGGCGGTGTACTTAGTATCTAATACAGTGTGTACAGTTTCTAATAGACATCAGGCGGTGTATATATATATATATATATATATATATATATATATAAAATCTGCATTCAGTGTAGCCTATATCGACAGTGCATTCAGTGGTGTACTGTTTCTAATACACTTCAGGTAGTGTACAGAGTATCTAATACATTGTGTACAGTTTCTACTACACTTCTGGTGGTGTACACCGTATACAATACAGTGCAGTGTGGTGTTGCAAAACAAAAAATACATCATGTCCGGAAGGCCACCAAGGAGAGGCACAGTCAACAGTTGTGGTCATGGACCAGGTGGATCCTCTGCAGGTGGCCGTGGGATATGCTTGTCCTTTTTTGCTGCTGCTGGCCATATCTTTGAGCCACAACATGCAGAAGAGTTGGTGGGGTGGATAACGAAGACGTCCTCATCCTCTGTCACCCTGGCTCAGAGTAGTTTGCCTTCCAACGCAGCTGCCAAAGTGGCCTATTCTACCATCTACTTGTCCACAGTCACTCCTTCCATAGTCCCACCATCATGCACGAAGGAGTCCCCAGATTTATTCGACCACAGTGTTGGTTATATGCTGCTGAAGGATGCGCAGCGTTTTGAAGGCTCCAATGTTGGTTCCCAGGTTGAGGAAGGGAGTAACTTGAGCCTAGAGAGAGGAGGTGCCACAGAAGGACAAGGAACTGGCAGTCATGTTTCACAGCAGGGCCCGTTCCTGCGCCCAACAAGAGTATCTGTGAGGGGTTATAGTGTTGTGGCAATACCACCACCACCACCACCTAAGGCCTAATTTTTCTGCCCCTGTTTAACAGGGACATGTAATTAGAACTTTTCATATAATATTTCACAGCAGGGCCCGTTCCTGCACCCAACACGAGTATCCGTGAGAAGTTACAGTGTTGTGGCACCACCACGACCCAAGGCCCAGTTTTTCTGCCCCTGTTTACCAGGAGCATGTAATTACAATTCTTGATATAATATTTCACAGCAGGGCCCGTTCCTGCATCCAACAAGAGTAACTGTGAGGGCTTACAGTGTTCTGGTATCACCAACACCTATGGCCCAATTTTCTGCAGAATATATAGGGGCAGGCTGTATAGTATATATATCCTGCTGTTCAGAGTATATAGTGCCTGGGGGCCTGGGGGACATCCATGCCATTTTGTTGTGCCATTTTTGGTATTTTTATCTATATTGCCGAGATCCGCCAATGCATTGAAGCCACGAGCAGTTTTGAATGTAATTTTTTCCTTTAGAAATGTCATTTTGCTTTGGCACTGTTATTAACATGGTAAAGATGCACTACTTTACAGGCATACTAAGGAACCCACCCACCCCCCCCCCTCCCCCAGCACAATATTTAAAGGAATATTTCATTTTTATTGTTTCACTGTAAGCATTATTAAAATCACTGCTCCCAAACAAACATCCTTTTTTTAAACTTTTTTTTGCATTGATACATGTACCCTGGGGCAGGACCTGGATCCCCAAACACTTTTGATGGCAATAACTTACATATAAGCCTTTAAAATGAGCACTTTTGATTTTTCACGTTCGTGCCCCATAAATTTTAACGGTGTTCACGTGTCCGAACAAATTTTTTGACTGTTCGCATGGCTCATTGGCTTATCCCTACATAACACATTCATCCATCCACACTAAATAGTGTGGATGGAGGAACAGACGTAGAGTGTAAATGGATGTATATCCCCTGCACCCATGGCTGTCCAACTACATGAACAGTGACTGCAGATGAGTGGATGCAGGTGCTGTGCAACTTCAGCTGACAATTTTTCACCTGGCGCCTTCGATGCAGACTAACCAAAGAACCAACATTTGAATTTTCAGCTTTCAGCGCTGTCGCATTTTGATTGCACACAGCTGATCATGTGGTACAGAGCCACTGATTGTCTCATTACCTCAATCTGTGTCCTCCGGCATTGGGATCACAGAGTGATCTGTCTACACCCCACGGCAGACACGATTTGTTTCTAGGAGTTCTTCATCTTCATTCATTCTTCATCTGAGCTTTTAGGCTGGGTTCACACCTATATGAATTGGATGCGGGGAATGCGTAGTCAAATTTGCAACAGTAGAGGATTTTGACCGCCTCTCTATGGAACCCTGTGCATCTTTTGGTCCATTTCAGGATCAAGCTGAAATCAGGCCTGAAACGGTGAACCAGGACGCATCGGACCCCTGCTGTGAGCCGCATGCAGAGATGGTGTGAACAAAGCCTTAAATCTAACATTTTTTTTATTTAAATCAATGTGGCATGCAGTACAAGGAAATAACAATTAACAATATTGTATGTATACAAACATACAAGTTGATAAACTGTATTTATTCAGTAACTGCTGGTTCGTGCGTGACTTGTTAAAGGGAGTATTTGTTGCATTGCCGCATGCTCTCTTTCTGCTGTGACCTAGTTTTGTCTTCAACGCACTGATTTCAGAGGTGTGACTCACAAAGCTTTCCTACTTTGCTGTATGCGTCACAGATTCTCAGCCTGAAGCCGAGCTCCCATCTGATCTCCAACCTCATTCCCTAAATATGTACATCTGTAGAATCAGTTACATCTGTCCTCTCTTATTCAAGGCGAAGGACACCAAAAACAGCCAGCGAGTGAAAAGGAGAACTCATTGGACTTGAAATAAAGAAAAACATTCATATTCCCTGAAGTGTAACAGGAAACAATTAGGTCCTCGTGCAGTTTGGGCAGGGGCCTCTACTAAAATATGATCATTCTATATTTCATGTTTAAACTTAGACTACTTCAAATGTTTATTAAAGGGTGAAATTTCAGTTTTTGGTAGATGCTGGAAAGTTAGCCTCTTGCAGCCCAAGTAACATGTACGTGGGGAAAATAATTATTTGATCCGCTGCAGATTTTGTAAGTTTGACCACTTACAAATCAATGAAGGGTCTATAATATTTATCATAGCTGTATGATAGAGACAAAATATCAACCAAAAATCCAGAAAAATCACATGATACAAATGCTATAAATTGAGTTGCAGTTCAGTGAGTAAAATAAGAATTTGATGCCCAAGAAAAACATGACTTAGTACTTGGTGGAGAAACCCTTGTTGGCAAGCACAGAGGTAAGACATTTCTTGTAGTTAGTGACCAGGTTTGCACACATCTCAGGAAGGATTTTGGTACACTATTCTTTACAGATCTTCTCTAAATCCTTAAGGTTTCTTGGCTGTCTTGGCAACTCGAAGTTTCAGATCCCTCCATACATTTTCTATAGGTTTAAGATCTGGAGACTGACTAGGCCATTCCACGACCTTCTGCTTCTTCTTGAGCCACTCCTTGGTTGCCTTGGCGGTATGTTTTGGGTCATTGTCATGCCAGAAGAGACTGTCTGAGAGAAGAAGGTCTCATCCAAGATTTTACAGTACATGGCCCCGTTCATTGGCCCCTCAATATGGCAAAGTTGGCCTGTACCTTTAGCAGAGAAACAGCCCCAAAGCCAGTGGCGGCTGGTGGTATATTTTTTTGGGGGGGCAGCAAACAATGCACCCACAGCCACACACCCCCGGTTGGGTCGCCCATACCCCCTGTGGGTCGGTCGGGTTATCCGCACCCCCTCCCCCGGTCGGTTTCCAGCCCCGCACTTACCCCATCTATGGCATGGGCAGCACTTACCGACGGGCAGCAGCTTCCACTGTGTCTCCTCTTCGGCATCACAGCAGCCATGTGTCTCCTCCCTCCTCCTCCTAGGCCAATAGCTTCTCCTTTCGGCCAATTGGGAAACAGGTCAAAGGACTTGCTTAATGATTGGCAAGGAGGAGAATCAGTGTGACAATATTGAATATTAATTTCGCGAATATTCATATTCAGTCACAGTGCTCTACCCCCCAAGCCGACCCTTTTTTGAAGCCTATTAGTGCCTCTGGGTCTAACTATGTGTTTAAAAAAACAAACAAACATTGGAATCCATGTATCCAGCACCCCAGATATAGATTAGGGGACCAGACACATGAATAGGGGGGCGGTGCCTCTGTGCCCTGCATTACGAGCCACCACTGCCCAAAGCATAATGTTTCTACCTCCATGCTTGACTGTAGGGATGATGTTCTTAGGGTCATCATAGTCACCATTTTTCTTCTGCTAAATATGGCGAGTCGAGGTAATACCAAAGAGCTCAATTTTGGTCTCATCTTTCTCCCAATCCTCTGAATTGTTAAGATGTTCATTAACAAACTTCAGACGGGCCTGTAAATGTGCCTTCTTGAAAAGGGGGACCTTGCGGGCACTGCAGGATTTCAATCCATGGCGACGTATTGTGTTACCAATGGTTTGTTTGGTGACTGAGGTCCCAACTGCCTTGAGATCATTCACAAGATCCTCCTGTGTAGTTCTGGACGAATCCCTCATTATTCTCAAGATCATCCTTACCCCATGAGGCGAAATCTTGCATGGAGCTCCAGGCCGAGGGCGATTGATGGTTATTTTGTATCTCTTCCATTTGCGAATAATCACTCCAACAGTTGTCTCCTCCTCACCAAGCTTCTTGCTGATGGTCTTGTAGCCCATTCCAGCCTTGTGCAGGTCTACAGTCTTGTCCCTGATGTCCTTTGGCAGCTCTTTGGTTTTGCCCATGATGGTGAGTTTTGATTGAAAGAGATTCTGTGGACAGATGTCTTTTATACAAATAACAAGTTGTCGTTAGCAGCACCTTCCTAAACTGACAGAACTAATCTGTGTACCGCATGAGCACAAACTGTAGCCAATCTGTGCGAGCTAGAATTATTGTTGGTTGTTAGGGGATCAAATACTTCTTTTACTCACTGAACTGCAACTCAACTTAGAACATTTGTTTTTTCTGGATTATTTGTTAATATTTTGTCTCTATCATTTAACCACTTAAGGACCGCCGCATGGCAATGTACGTCGGAGCAATGGCACCGACAGGCACAAGCACGTACATGTACGTGCTCACCTTCCAGCAGGTGGGGGGTCCGATCGGACCCCCTCCCGCTGGATGCGGCAGTCCGTTTCGCTGCAGGAGGGATCCAGGATGAGGGAATGGCCGTTGGTTTCTGGCCATCCCCTCTCGATCGCTCCTGGCGAATGAGAAGCTTCCCCCGCTGTGTATAGTAAACACAGGCAGGGAGGAAGTGATGTCATTCTCCTCGGGGCGGCCTTTTTGACCGGACTACGAGGAGAACACAGAAAGTAAGTGTGCACCAACACTACATTGACATGTAGGTACACATAGGCACACAACCCCCCCCCGATCGCCCCCCGCCCCCCTCCCCCTCCCAGTCACAGTGTCACTGATTGCAGTGATCATTTATTTACTGATCACTGCATTTAGTGTCAGTTGTGACAGTAAAAACTGTCAGGGCAGTTAGTGTTAGGTCCAGGGTAGCCCCCTACCCCCCCTAATAAAGGTTTAACCCCCTGATTGCCCCTAGAGTTAACCCTTTCACCCCCTTTTGCCAGTGTCACTAAGCGATAGTTTTTATGATCGCTACATTAGTGTCACTGGTGCCGCTAAGTAGCTAGTTATTTTTTTAGGTTCACCGCCAGGTTTTTATAGCGCTAGGTACCCCGATATACTACCCAATAATGGTTTTAACCCCCGGATTGCCCCTAGTTAACCCTTTCAGCCCCTTTTGCCAGTGTCACTAAGCGATCGTTTTTCTGATCGCTGCATTAGTGTCACTGGTGCCGTTAGGTAGCTAGTTATTTTTTTAGGTTCACCGCCAGGTTTTTATAGCGCTAGGTACCCCGATATACTACCCAATAACGGTTTTAACCTCCTGATTGCCCCTAGTTAACCCTTTCACTCCCTTTTGCCAGTGTCACTAAGCGATCATTTTTCTGATCGCTGCATTAGTGTCACTAGTGCCGCTAGGTAGCTAGTTATTTTTTTAGGTTCACCGCCAGGTTTTTATAGCGTTAAGTACCCCCATATACAACCTAATAAAGGTTTTAACCCCCTGATTGCCCCTAGAGTTAACCCTTTCACCAGCGATCACCGTATAAATGTCACTAGTTAGACAGTTAGTTATTTAGGTTCCCCGTCAGGTTTTTATATAGCGCCAGGGACCCCCATATACTACCTAATAAAAATTTGAACCCCCTGATTGCCCCTAGTTAACCCTTTCACCAGTGATCCGTGTAAGTGTTACGGGTGACTCTGGTTAGTTAGTTTGCTTTTTATAGCATCAGGGCACCCACCAATTATTACCCAATAAAGGTTTAACCCCCTGATCACCCGGCTGGTGATATCAATTAGGTTTTAGGGTCAGGGTCTGCGTCGCCCCAGGCAGCACTAGGTTAGTGCCAGTCCCGCTAACACCCACGCGCAAAGCATAAACCTCCCGTAGTGGTATAGAATCTGAACAGATCAATATCTGATCTGATCAGATCTATACTAGCGTCCCCAGCAGTTTAGGGTTCCAAAAAAACGCATTGTTAGCAGGATCAGCCCAGATACCTGCTAGCACCTGCGTTTTGCCCCTCCGCCCAGCCCACCCAAGTGCAGTATCGATTGATCACTGTCACTTACAAAACTCTAAACACATAACTGCAGCGTTCGCAGAGTCAGGCCTGATTCCTGCGATCGCTAACAGTTTTTTTTGGTAGCATTTTATATTTAAATCCGGAAGTCAGTGCTTGGTTTTCGGGGTCCCGTACGTGGCTAGGCTCCCAAAAAGTCCCCCACATGTGGTATCCCCGTACTCGGGAGAAGCAGCAGAATTTATTTTGGGGTGTAATTTCACTTATGCCCATAGCATGTGTGAGCAATATATCATTTAGTGACAACTTTGTGGAAAAAAAAAAAGATTTTTAATATTCCTGCAACTTGTGGCAAAATATAAAATATTTCATGGACTCAACATGCCTCTCAGTAAATAGCTTGGGGTGTCTACTTTCCAAAATGGGGTAATTTTTGGGGGTTTTGTGCTATTTTGGCATTTTATGGCCTTCGAAACTGTGATAGGTAGTGAGGAGTGAAATCAAAAATTTGCACCCTTAGAAATCCTGAAGGCAGTGATTGGTTTTCGGGGTGCCGTATAATGTCCCACATATGTGGTATCCCCGTACTCAGGAGAAGCAGCAGAATATATTTTGTGGTGCAATTCCACATATAACTATGGCATGTGTGAGCAATATATCATTTAGTGACAACTTTTTGTAAACTTTTTTTTCTTTTTTTTTGTGTAATTATTCAATCACTTGGGACAAAAAAAAATATTCAATGGGCACAACATGCCCTTAGCAATTTCCTTGGGGTGTCTACTTTCCAAAATGGGGTCATTTGGGGGGGTTTTGTGTTATTTTGGCATTTTATGGCCTTCGAAACTGTGATAGGTAGTGAGGAGTGAAATCAAAAATTTGCACCCTTAGAAATCCTGAAGGCAGTGATTGGTTTTCGGGGTGCCGTATGCGGCTAGACTCCCAAAATGTCCCACATATGTGGTATCCCCATACTCAGGAGAAGCAGCAGAATATATTTTGGGGTGCAATTCCACATATAACTATGGCATGTGTGAGCAATATATCATTTAGTGACAACTTTTTGTAAACTTTTTTTTTTTGTGTCATTATTCAATCACTTGGGACAAAAAAAAAATATTCAATGGGCTCAACATGCCCCTCAGCAATTTCCTTGGGGTGTCTACTTTCCAAAACGGGGTCATTTGAGGGGGGGAGTTGTACTGCCCTGCCATTTTAGCACCTCAAGAAATGAGATAGGCAGTCATAAATTAAAAGCTGTGTAAATTCCAGAAAATGTACTCTAGTTTGTAGACGCTATAACTTTTGCGCAAACCAATAAATATACGCTTATTGACATTTTTTTTACTAAAGACATGTGGCTGAATAAATATATGACTAAAATTGAGTTTATTCGATTTTTCTTATAACAAAAAGTAGAAAATATCTCTTTTTCTCGAAATTTTCGGTCTTTTTCCATTTATATCGCAAAAAAAAAAATCGCAGAGGCAATCAAATACCATCAAAAGAAAGCTCTATTTGTGGGAAGAAAAGGACGCAAATTTTGTTTGGGTACAACATTGCATGACCGCGCAATTACCAGTTAAAGCAGTGCAGTGCGAAATTGTAAAAAGACCTCTGGTCCTTAGGCTGACAATTGGTCCGGGGCTGAAGTGGTTAAAATACACCTATGATACAAATTATAGACCCTTAATTTATTTGTAAGTGGGCAAACTTATAAAATCTGCAGGGGATCAAATAATTATTTTCCCCAGTGTATGTGTGGTTGCAAAGGCTTTAACGCCTAGATGCTGCACATGTGGGTCCATGGATGGTCAAGGTCTCGCACGCTCCTAGCACAGTGATTAAGCTGTCAAAGACAGCTCTCTGTTTCTAGGCATGATTAGGAGTTGGTAGGACAGGCTCCCGATCATGTGACCATTTTGACAGCCAATCACATGAACTTTATCCTCCTCCCCCAAGGCGTAAAGAAGCAGGGTTGGCAGGGAAGGGGTTAAACCATCTGAAAATATCAAATATCTTTTGGGGACTTTAAAAAATTGCAAAATGTCAGTGCCACCTCCTTTAAATTTACCAAAACTATGTAATATAAGGATGTACCAAAGCAATCAATTTATTCTGTATCTACTCAGTTAGGTTCTTACATTACATAGTTGTTGGTTCATCTGTAATGGTGGTATTGCCACAATGTACATGGGATTCTTAGACTTGCCCGGGAGAATACTTTGAATTATGAGATTAAACGTGAATGTAATTCTTAAGCGGGTCATACATTGATCAGAAGAAAAACTGAATGCATTGCCCCATCCTCACATTCGAGGTGGATTTGGGAAATCCTCCCCGCTGCCCTATTGTATAAGGACAGCGGGATTCCTCCACTGTCAGAATACAATGATCAACACTGCAACCGATTGGCTTCATGCGTTAATCAACAGAAAATTTACCAGCAGTTTTGTTGCGGAGGGATTGATCATTAGATCAACTCCTCATTTCAATCGGCAATGGCCAGAGTTGGATCGAAATTTGGCCAGTCCATGTAGAGCCAGCTGTATTTTGATCCATCTATGGCCACATTAGGAGTAAGAGTAACCTGTCCATCAATGAACTGCTCAGAGGTGCACACACCGGATCTCGTTTTTTTTTTTTTTTTTTTTGAGAAGTTACAGAACGAAATCTATCCCCACAGAGAGCACAGCATTTAACGGAATGTTTGTTCCCTTGGTGGGGTCAACAATTATATGAACCAGAGTAGATATTTACAGAACACCACAGATCTTCATGTTGAGTCCATTTGGTTTTTATTGAAGTAGGATCACATGCCGGAAAAGGGGTCTTACATGACTCTGGAATGTTGCCTGTCTAGTTTGTGATGTGATCATACTTCAATAAAAAAACATTTGGACTTAACTTGAAGATCCGTGGCGTGCTGGCAAATATCCACACTGTGTAATGAGCCAGTCTCCAGCTGGTGGTTGCTGCAGCACCCAGTATCCAAGCTTTTTCCGGTAACGTGTGTGATGGCAATATGGATAGTTAATGATTATATGAAGGCACCCAAAGCATTGATCGTAAAGATAATGTTTCCAACATAGATGGAAATGAGCATAGTTAGTTCATTGCACAATTGGATCTTTAAAAGAGAAGTATGGGTAAAGCTTTTAGGTCATACTTCTCTTCTGGGTCACAGGAATGTACTTTTTCTCTCTTGTAACCCAAAATCACAGAGCCACTCCTGACCATAGTGTCGAGATCCACCCAGCCGCCGGATTGACAGCTGGCTCTGGCTCTCAGTGGCAGGTGAGAGCCAAAGCCATCTGTGGTCACCCCTTCTCCAGCAGGGTGCTCCAGGAAGCGCTGGAGGGACAGATTGACAGGCAATGCTGCCTCTCCAAAAACGCAGGCAATGCTGACTCTCACGTCACTTCTGGTGGACTGGAAGTGACATGAAAGGCAGCATTGCCCGTGTTTTTATCACCCTAATGCGATTTTAACTTTATTTCGATGTAAGCGCACACCTACCCTTTTAATAAATTATATATTTTTTTAACATTCTACACTATGGGAGGCAATTTGTTTATTTTATCCTAACATATGGATGCCTGAGACAGCGACAACTTAGAAGGCGCTAAAGACCCTCTAGCCAAGTATCCAACAGGGAAACTTAAAGGGAGGACCCCACACGGAAGGCCAGACCAGACCAGACCATGTAAAGAGAACCTTACTTCTAGGCTCTTATTATATGGAAGTAAAGTGAGAGTTCTGTGAGCACTGAGGTGTTTGGTGGATGCACTGGATTTACCCCTTCACAGAAAAAGAAGAACACATTATTTAAGTGGACTTTGTATATATTGATTTCACCCCACTGGGACAATATTTCTTAAGCCACTAACATCCTTTGTTTATATTGGTGTCATGGAGACTTTTTGTTATACTGATTCATAGATTTGATGCAAATATTATTTATTGAGGTAAAGTGCCCGCGTCACATGTATTTATGCAGAAACTGCACAGCACCATCTACATCATTTGTCTAGTTTGTATGTGTGAACACAGTAGATGTTGCAGCAATACCTTATTTGGTATTTTGCATTATTTTGTAAAACACTGTTTATTATTATTTGGTCAATATCTTATATACCATTTAGATGTTTATCACTACTAATACCATCAGGTAGTGCAGGGGATAACACTTAACGTGTTTCCCTGAAAATAAGACCTACCCCGATAATAAGACCTACCTAGATTTTCAGGAAGGGCTGCAATATAAGCCCTATCCCAAAAATAGGCCCTAGTTTAAAGTGGTTGTAAAATGGTAGAACCCACTCTCCTACAGTAGTGCAAAATGCAAAAGGTGTGTGCCCCTGCAATACAATCATATCAAATACCCTCGGTACAGCGACGCTCAGCTGATCTCCTCTTCTCCCAGCTGTCAGCGGTGGATCCCGGCCCCCATCCCTGAGCGGGGAAGAGAGCACCGGCGGGCCATGGAAGCGCTGACTGGCACTCAGCTGATCTCTGGTGTTCTCCTCTTCTCCCGGGTGTCAGTCAACGAGGGATCTCAGCCCCCGCTCCCTGCAGTACTCAGAGCGGTGTAAGACAGCTCAGGTGGGCCATGGAAGCGCCAAGTGGCACTATAAGAAGGTACTTGCACAATTATATTACAGAAACTCACACCCTCCACATTACACAATCCTGTAATAGAGAGGATTTACAGGATTGCATTTTACAAACACTTTTACTCTGTTCACACTGGGTATTCCTGACAAGCAGGGGGAGAGAAGATGGCACATTGCATGGCAGGCCCTACCCCGAAAATAAGCCCTACTGTGTTTTTGGTTGCCAAAATTAATATAAGAACCGGGCTTATTTTCGGGGAAACACGGTATATATTTAAGGTCTCTATAAAACCCCTATCAAGTTATATTCGTTTCTGCCTCTCTCCTGTTGAGATTTCCCTTCACTACTTGTCCTGGAGGAGATGCAACAGGAAATAAGGCGGATTGCATGCCTGGACCAGAGCGGGTCTAAAATTGGTAAGTGTATACAGTGGGTAAAATGAGTATTGAACGCATCACTATTTTTCTAGGTAAATATATTTCTAAAGGTGCTACTGACATGAAATTTTCACCACATGTCAGTAACAACTCATGCAATCTACATATACCAAGAAATCAAAACAAATACGTTCAGAAACCACAAGATGGCAGTATAATAACCAATTATTTAATAACCAATAACCAATTATATAAACATTAACATAACTGCATAGCATTACATTTTACACAACTAGTGTAACAGCACAGATATAGATTTCAGCTGGTGTCTTGGCTTTCCATGCCTTTTTGCATTGTATTGTATGTGTTCATTACGATTTCCCTGCGTCCATTTTATTACACATAAGGGTCCTTTCACATGGGCGGATCAGTGCTGATCCGCCCCGTGGATATCCGCTTGCTCAGCGGGGATCGCCGAAACGATCTCCACTGAGAAGGAAGATGACAAGTCTGCCTCTGCACACTGCGCAGGGATTGACCTGTCATAGGGTGATCAGGTGACGACGGACTGCAGTGTCCGTCGTCACCCGATACGATGACGGATGGAAAAATAGCTTTTCCCTCCATCACACTTTTTCGGATCGGAGCGCCTCGGATGTCAGCGGACAAGTCAGCGCTGACATCCGACGCTCCATAGAGCTCTATGGAGCATCCGTTCAGGTCCGCCTGAAAAACTGACAGGCTGACCTGAACGGATCCTCCATGTGAAAGGGGCCTTACATAATTTCTGAACTTATTTGTTTTGATTTCTTTGTATGTATGGATTGCATGGGTTGTTATCGACGTGGTGAAAATTTCATGTCAATAGCACCTTTAGAAATATATTTACCTAGAAAAATTGTGATGTGATTAACCACTTCCCGACCAGCGCACGACGATGTACGTCGACAGAATGGCACAGGCAGGCATATTGGCGTACAGGTACATCCAATATTCGATGCCGCCCTGCCATCGGGAGCGCGCCGCCGGCGGCGCGCTCCCGCACTGGTCGGGACCCCCGTGAGTCCGGTCGCGGGACCCGCGGACTCGATCGCCGCGGGCATCCCCGCGATCGTCTCACGGAGCTGCCGAATAGAGCAAATGCTGTGTAAACAACATTTGTCTATTCTGCCTAGCAACTAGTGACGCTGATCTCTGCTCCATGTGATTGGAGCAGAGATCAGTGTACACTAAATGAAAGCCCAACCCCCCCACAGTTAGTAACACTCCCCTAGGAACACTTAACCCCTACACTGCCACCCACTGGTTAACCCTTTCACTGCCAGTGTCATTTACACAGGAATCACTGCATTTATATAGCAGTGATTACTGTATAAATGACAATGGTCCCAAAAATGTCCGATGGATCCCCCACAATGTCGCAGTCACAATAAAAATCGCTGATCGCCGCCATTACTAGTAAAAAAAAAAAATAATAAAAAATTATTAATAAAAATGCTATAAAACTATCCCTATTTTGTAAACGCTATAACTTTTGCGCAAACCAATCAATAATCGCTTATTGCGATTTTTTTTACCAAAAATATGTAGAAGAATACGTATCGGCCTAAACTGAGGGAAAAAAATGTTTTTTTATATATTTTTGGGGGATATTTATTATAACAAAAAGTTAAAAATAATGCGTTTTTTTCAAAATTGTCGCTCTATTTTTGTTTATAGCGCAAAAAATAAAAACCGCAGGGGTGATCAAATACCACCAAAAGAAAGCTCTATTTGTGGGAAAAAAAGGACGTCAATTTTGTTTGGGAGCCATGTCGCACGACCGCGCAATTGTCAGTTAAAACGACGCAGTGCCGAATCACAAAAAGTGGTCTGGTCTTTGACCAGCAAATTGGTCCGGTCTGAAAGTGGTTAATACTTATTTAACATCTTTTTTTTTACGCAGGATAGCCATAATAGGTGTTAGAAGGGAGGAGGGAACAGTTTTAAGCCTAGTTAGGTTTAGGTTGGAATTCTATCTTAACTACTCTATCCAAAGCCTTTCTATGCCCTATTTAAAGAGGAAGTAAACTCTCTTTAAAAAAAAAAAAAAAATACAACCTGCAAGACAAAGGCATAATGAGCTAGTATGCATAGCATACTAGCCGCCATCTATCCCGTAGGGGCTTCCAGGTATCGCGGCTATGGTGCTGGGACTGGCCGAAGCCGCGATGACCTCACTCCCGCGCATGCTTGCTGGTGCCGCCACTAACGGCATGATCATGTTTTATAAACGGCATGCTTAGTGTGCCTGCGCCTGATGTCTACTGCGCATGCACCGTAGACATTGGTGCCACTACTTCTGCAAATATCTCCTAAACCTTTTAGGTTTAGGAGATATTTCTTGCACCTACAGGTAAGACTTAATCTAGGCTTACCTGTAGGTTAAAGTGGTTGTAGTGGGTTTACAACCACTTTAAAGACTGTACAGTAGAGAGTAGCCTTAGCACAACATGTAGCTTCGACAAATGAATGTGACTTACTACTTTTATTTTTTTTTACACACAAATTATATAGGTCTTTTGTACTGGCCAGAGGATCTATGGGGTACATTTAAAAGAAGTGATGTGCTTTGCAAATGTGTATGATGCTCCACTGGCTTCAGGAGTTCCTACGTCGCTTTAGGTTGGGCTGTAAACCTACTGGTGTACATGTTATAAGGTGCATGAAATATCTTATTCATCAGCTTGATACAGGTAATAACACTTTTTCCATTATACTTTTTTGGAATAATGGCTATTTTAAGAGCTGTCTCTTTCAATAGTTGACCTTATTCTGAGCTGAGAATCGGATGTATGGTGTCTATTTTGGTTCATCCTTCCTACATGACACTTCTCTCTCCTGCACTGGTGCGTTGAATGAATTCAGTGATGTCACGCTGCAGAGGAGAGATGAGACTCATCTGTGTTTTACATATTTTGGCATGGTTAACATAGCTTTGCTAGGAGGGATTAGGGAATTAGAAGGAAGGCTGATGAAGTATACAGTATAGGGGGGATACCCTGACATTGATATGCTAAGTCTTAGGCCGCGTACACACGCGGGGACTGTTCGCTCAACTTTGTCCGTCAAACAGTTTCAGCAAACAGTCCGCTCAAAATTAGCATGGACGGACTTGCCCACACACGACGAACGAACAGTTTGCTGAAACCGTGCGCGATGACGTGAACGGCACGTACGACGGGACGGAAAATACAACGTCCTATACACTGCATTACAACTTTCGGCGTGTAAATCCTTTCTGAGCATGCGCGGAACTTAGTTTGACGAACAAGCCTACACACGAGGGGACTGTTCGCTGAAACCAAGAAATTCCGAAAAACCTTGTTCAGCAAACTGTTCGCTGAAACTGTCCGCTGAAAGCCCACACACGGGCGGACTGTCCGCCGAAACACTGTTCAGCGGACAAAGTTGGGCGAACAGTCCCCGCGTGTGTACGCGGCCTCAGAAAGAAAAAAAGCACTCTTCAAAATAAGATTGTATATATGTTGTAAGGAATTTAGCAAGCATTATTACCCTCCCATAGGGCACCACCACCACATTTTTGCTTTCGAACAGGCCATGTGAATGTATTTGCTAATATCTTACTAAAATTGCTATGTGGGAGGCATTTTATTTACTATAATAACATGTTCCATCCCAATGTAATAACTTCAATACAGCCCAATGCAACGTTCATGATTCCAAGAAATGGCAAAGGTGTAAGCAATCTGGTAATGACTTGGCAACCAAAGTTAAATTCCGGCATTGATCCCAGCTATGCTGATGGTGGCCATTTAGAGGAGTATGTCTCCAGCCATAGGAATAATTGGGGGGAGCAGTGCACATGTGCAGTTAGCACAGGACCCAGCAGGGACTTTTTTGGGCAAAGGCTGTTTGGCACCAGGCAGGGCCAGCTGTGTGAGTTTCAGCTGCAATGAGCCGCAATGAGGGGGTATTGTGATGCATGTTTCAGAGCATCACACAGTTCCCTTTTTTCAATTTTTTTTCCCCTCTTCTCAACAATGACCCCTCACATTCACATCTCTGCACAGTATGTTGCGCTGCTTAGCAGTGACATGTGGTATTATCCAGTGTGCTGCAATAAAATGCAAGTCTGCATTTTATCGCAGCTCACTGCACCGCACCCCCAGGCTGCATTGCACTGTGAACAGGGCAAAGAGAAAACTATTTTTGATGTGCCCTACCTAGACATGTACTGGCCATTGGGACTACCGGGAGTTTCCCATTGGGCCAATGGCTCAATGGGCCGGTTTCAGTGACAGCAGGGGTAGAGTGGGCGGGGACTCCCAAAACCTGTTCACAATAAGCGAATCTCCTGCTGTGCAGCTGTTTAGAAAAACAAACTTCTCTGGGGCCCCTGTGTTCAGGGGGGGGCCCGGGACAGAAAGCAGACTATTTCATCACTTTCAACTTTGAAGGCCGACATATGCTATATAAGTACACTGGAGTCAGCCGGGAGAACTGCTGCGGAATAATCTGCCTAAAGCCGATGAAATAGTCTGCTTTCTGTCCCCCGGCCCCCACTAAACACAGGGCGACCTGGAGAAGTTGTGGCTGCGCTGATGGGCAGTGATCAGGCTGCATTAATGGGCACTGGTAAGACTGCATTAATGAGCACTGGTGTGGCTGCAATAATGGGAACTGGTGCGGCGGCGCTGATGGGCACTGGTGAGGCTGCATTATTGGGCACTGGTGTGGCTACATTAATGGTCACTGGTGTGGCTACATTAATGGGAACTGGTGTGGCTGTGCTGATGTACACTGACTAGGCTGCATTAATGGGCACTGGTGTGGCTGCACTGATGGGCACTGATTAGGCTGCATTAATGGGCACTGGTGAGGCTGCATTAATGGGCCCTGGTGTGGCTGCACTGATGGGCACTGATGAGGCTGTGCTGATGGGCACTGGTGAAGCTGCATTGAGGGGCACTGATGAGGCTGCAGTCATTGCCATTGAAACTTTTGTAAAGGGTAGTAGTTAGTAAGATGACCACACCCATATGGGGGTGCTAGAAATATTTCTGCACCCAAGTGCCTGTGACCCTAGGATCGGCCCTGTGAGGGGCATTGCTGTAGATTAGTATACACTAGTGTTGCCATCTGAGGAGTGTTTAACAGGCACGGAAGCATTATATTGTCTCCTCACCATCTGATTTTATACTTAAAAACCTGCACCACCTCGCTGCAATTGCGTTTGTTTTCGGAGGTACCAGATATAGGATCTGCCACAGGTGCCAAAAGCTTTAGGTACGCCCCTGCCTATAAGAGATATAATGTAGAATGGCTAATGGCCAGTGAAAGGGGGGGCTTGGGTGGCCATCGAGGTTGGCCGGCCAGCCAGCCGGGGGGTGGGTTTTTACAGCTGGCCGGTATGGGAGAGACCTGTCATACGCACTGCCCATCACCTCACTTCATAGTGCGCAACTTGGCTTAGCCTCAGCGCCGCTGCATTGCTGAAAGGCAGCCAATAGCTGTGCAGCAATGCTGGTTTCTGAAATTACAGCCAATGAGGCTGTAGCAATGTTCTTGCATGACGTTAGCCCTCCCACTTCACGCAGGCTTCTTTGCTTACTGGATGTCTTTATATAGAGAAGTTTCTGCATCTGTCCCCTGCTGCTTCTAAGACTGAGAGCTAAGCGATCAAACACTGCTGATCGCTCAGTTCTCAGTGTGCAGAGAAAAGACTTTGGCCCTACTTCTCCTTTAATACTTTCCAAATTTCTGACCTGCAACAAGAATGCAAACCAAATGTCCTGTGTAGTGAAAATCTATCGATGAATACGGTTGTTAAAAAAAAGGATAATTATGTAGGTATGAATATCACCGCATAGAAACATAAATATCCAACACATCATGCCTCAAGAAGCCAAATCAAATCACAGCACAGTCAATTCCAATGTGAATTTGGCTTCTCCAAAGATGCAGTCTTTACTGGCCTCAGAGAAACAAAACTAATGCTTTCCTTTTATCCTAAACAACTGGCTAGCATATTCAACTCTTTACTTAAATAATAATGTTCTATAATATCCTTACACTTGGTAAACATGATTCGTCCATGTTGTGGTTATAGAATAGACCGTTGGGTCTATGTAAATTTTGATCTATCTGTTCATCTATTTCTGAATTTCCTTAATAAAATATTATGGAAAAGAAAATGCAGCAACCCAATAAAACAGTTAAAGCATTAGGGGTGCCCGGGAACCGCCCCCTCTCTCCATGCCACCCCCTATATGATTAATAGATGGATTCATGCAAAGCATGAAACTATTAATGGCCGCTGTAGCCACCCTAAATTCAAACGTCCGTCCCCTTTCAGGACACCGGGCACCTGAATTACAGCGGCAGGGGTGTTTTTCTTAAGCACCTGATTAGAGCCATAGGCTCTAATAGGCTTCAAAATAGGGTGGTCTCGGAGCGCAGAGCATTGTGCCATGAGCCCACCCAGGTGTTTACAACAGCGAATGAATATTCGCTATTGTAAAACTGATCCTCAATCCGGCCAATCAGAAGCAGGTTTGAGACCCATTTTCTGATATACTGAAAAGAGAAGAGTCACAATTGGCCGCTGAGGAGGAGGGAGGAAAGTGAAGCCGCCGATGCCCATGGAGATCACATGGAGGGAGAGCTGTTGCCACCACAGAGGAGCAAGGGAAGCCTCCAGTGAAGCGCTGCATAGATGGGGTTAGTGCATCTTGACTCACCTGGCAACCGACACTGGTACTGTGTGCTGGCCACCCAAAAAAAATTACCACTGGGCGCCACTGAGTTAAAGATTAACTCCACTTTTGTTGAGAAAACAAAATCCCCTCTGGGTGATCTATGTACATTACAAGGACAAGGATTTTAACCACTTGCCTACTGGGCACCTAAACCCCCCTCCTGCCCAGACCAATTTTCAGCTTTCGGTGCTCTCACACTTTAAATGACAATAAGTCATGTAACACTGTACCCAAATAATTTTTTGCCCTTTTTTTCATACAAATAGAGCTTTCATTTGGTGGTATTTGATCACCTCTGGGTTTTTTATTTTTTGCGCTATAAATTAAAAAAGAACGCATTTTTCTTTGTTTCTGTGATAAAATTTTGCAAATTATTTATTTTTTCATGAATTTTGGCCACAATTTATACTGCTACATATCTTTGGTACAAATAACCCAAATTAGTGGATATTATTTGGTCTTTGTGAAAGTTAGAGAGTCTACAAGCTGTGGTGCAAATCGTACAAAATTGATCACGTCTGATGTACTGGTGGCCTATCTAATTTCTTGTGACCCGAACAAGCCAGGAAATTACAAATCCCCCTCAAATTACCCCTTTTTGGAAAGTAGAAATTCCAAGGTATTTAGTAAGAGGCATGGTGAAGTTTTTGGTGTTGTAATTTTTTTCCCACAATTCTTTGCAAAATGAAGATTTTTTTATTTTTATATATTTTTTCCCACAGAATTGTCATTTTAATAGGTTATTTATCTCACATGGCATGTATATACCACTAATAATGCCCCAAAATACATTCTGCTACTCCTTCTGAGTATTATGATACCACATATGTGGGACTTTTTCACAGCCTGGCCACTTAGAGAGGCCCAACATGCAGGGAGCACCGTCACATGTTCTAGGAGCATAAATTACTCATCTAACTTGTTGACTAGCTATTACACTTTTGAATGCCCTGGAGCACCAGGGCAATGACACGTGGCACTGATGGCAGATGGCACTGATATGTGGCACTGATGGCACGTGACACTGATGTGACACTGATGACAGATGGCACTAATATGTGGCACTGATGACAGATGGCACAAATACGTGGCACTGATGACACCTGACACTGATGACAGATGGCACTGATACGTGGCACTGATGACATGTGACACTGACAGGTGGCACTGATGACACGTGACACTGACAGGTGGCACTGGGCACACGTGGCACTGGGGACAGGTGGCATGTGGCACTGGGGACAGGTGGCACATGGCACTGGGGACAGGTGACACGGATAGGTGGGACTGGGGACAGATGACACTGATAGGTGGCACTGGGAACAGATGGCACTGATAGGTGGCACTGGGGACACATGGCACTGACAGGTGGCACTGGGGACAGATGGCACTGGGGACACGTGGCACTGGGGACAGGTGGTATGTGGCACTGGGGACAGGTGGCACATGGCTATGGGGACAGGTGACACTGATAGGTGGCACTGGGGACAGATGACACTGATAGGTGGCACTGGGAACAGATGGCACTGATAGGTGGCACTGGGGACACATGGCACTGGGGACAGATGGCACTAATAGGTGGCACTGGGGACAGGTGGCACAGGGGACAGATGGTACTGGGGACAGGTGGGCATGTGTGTGTGTGTGTTTCACTGTGTGTGTGTGTTTTACTGTGTGTGTGTGTGTGTGTGTTTTACTGTGTGTGTGTGTGTTCTTACTTCTCACTGAAGCTGCAGCTGCAGCCGTTCATCTCTCCCTCCTCACACGCTGTCTCTGTGTGAGGAGGGAGAGCTGGCGATGAGAGATGATCTCATATTTTTACATATGAGATCACCTCTCATTGGACATGTCGATCGAGTGCTAAATGGCCGCTGTGATTGGCCATTTAGCATGATCTATGATTGGCGGTGTCCAAGGGACACGGCCAACACAGAACTTCCCCGATGCAAGCCCGCGGTGGCGTGCAGAGGGGAAGTAAACAGGAGGACATCCAGTGACACCCTCCCGGCAGTTAGCGTCCGCGCTGTAGCCGTCTTTTGGCTATAGCGCGGGCGCGAAGTGGTTAACAAACTTTGTTGCAGATTCCTATCTTTTATTATTCTGTGTCCATGTGGTAAGTGGATCTAATGGGAGTGGTTTCTTAATTATCCACCAGCTGCTTCACCTGCAGGGCAATACTGAGGAAAATTGTAGTGTCTGCATCCCTTTAGATGTGATTTAGATGTGATTTCCTATTGGGAGTATCTCACCAAAAATTACATTTTTGTTGCAGGGAATGCCTGATATATAACTTAAATCCAGGGCTCAAGTCCTGCGGGAACGCATGGGAACGGAGTTCCTGTACTTTTTCCACAACAGGAACTCAGTTCCCATTAGCAGCCGCATCCTGCAAGACTTTGAAGTATGCACGCTGTGTGGCAGGTGCTACACCAGCAGCTGCTGACACAGCTCGCAATAGTAAGTGCCGCACACCTGACCATTCAGGCATTGCCAGTAGGGGCCCAATGACAGCTTCCGCTTCGATCGACCTGTCAATCACAGCTAGCTGACAGGTAGATCAGGTCTAGGTCTAGCTGACGGGTAGATCAGCTATTCTGCTCACAGGACACGCAGGGAGCGAGGTGAGCTGAGAGAGGAACATCAGTTTGGGGTTGTAAGCTGAGCACAATACCTGGCAAAGTTTAATGCCAGGAGGGAAGTTTATGTGGAAATATGTGAAGGGTTGGAATAGCAGCAAGTGTATGTTGGAGCCCTGCAGGGTTTGCAGCCCCCCAAGCTAACATACATCTCCTAAGCAGAAACACATCACTATCTCCCCAAGCATTCTGTACAGATAAAGTGCAGTTCATTCATGACCTTTCCGTTTAACCCTGTGTTATCCAAACTCTGTTCAATGAAGTGTAAACTCACCACATAAACACTCTATATACAAAATAAAATTCCCCAATAAAGATCAGAACATGAAGTTCACATTTGCATGAAAGCAAAATTGAATTAATTATGATTATTCAGAGAATTACCGTATTTATGTTTATTGAGGATTGTTTTTTTTTTTTAATGTACTAACAGTTAAGCTTCATACACACAATACGAAAATTGGATGAAAGATACCACTTTTAAAGTGTTCGTGCATATGAGCGTATCATTTTTTTTTTTTTTTGTGGTGGGGGAGTGGATCTTGGGTGGGAGTTCCCACACTTTTTTCCCCAGGACTTGACCCCTGCTTAAATCTTAGTGCAGACTTCTGGGAAAATTATGTTTCTGGAGGGCAATCTGTACACATTCTATGTACAGAACATCTCCAGGTAGCCATAATATATTGCATTTTACAAAAAAATTAGAGCTGCAGACTGAAAAGGAAATGCAATATTTAATAACATTCAAGCTCAATATGACTTGTGTTGTATTTGTATATGCTATATTATTTTTTTTTTTTTTATTTGCTTTTTTTTCCCCACGAAAGTGGAGTTACTCTTTAACAACACAATGGGGGGATTTATCAAAACTGCTGCAGACAGAATCTGGAGAAGCTGTGCGTGGCAACCAATCAGCTTCTATTTTCAGCTTGTTCAGTTAAGCTTTGAAAATGAAAGGGAGAAGCTAATTGGTTGCCATGCACAGCTGTTTCAAATTTTGTCTGCTCCAGTATTGGGTAATTCCCCCCAATGTTCTTTGCTTGGTTGCTGTTGTGTTGGTAAATGTCCCTTGCATCTTGATTAACCACTTCCGCACCACCGCACGACGATATAGGTCCTAACTTTGAAGAGGAATATCGTTGTTATGGCAGCAGCTAGCTGCATTAACCCTGGTATATTTTTCTTCGGCTGGCGGTCTGGTATGCGATAATGGTGGTCCCGCGGCGGATTCACCATGAGATCACTTTTATCGGCGGCGGGAGAGGCCCACCCTCTAGTGCCCTCAACTGCTTACCAGAGCCGTCTGCAGTGGCAGAGGTGCTTGCTGGGTATGGAGACAAGTGAAGGGAAGATGGCCCATATCAGTATCCATACCATTGCAGGGCAGAAGCAACGTCAAAACGACACTTCCGCCCATAGCTCTTAAAGGGCCATTTTTTTTTTCCCTTATTGCATTTTAGTGTAAATATGAGATCTAAGATCTTTTTGACCCAACATCTCATATTTAACCACTTTCAGACCGGACCAATTTGCTGGTCAAAGACCAGACCACTTTTTGCGATTCGGCACTGAGTCGCTTTAACTGACAATTGCGCGGTCGTGCGACGTGGCTCCCAAACAAAATTAACGTCCTTTTTTTCCCACAAATAGAGCTTTCTTTTGGTGGTATTTGATCACCCCTGCGGTTTTTATTTTTTGCGCTATAAACAAAAATAGAGCGATAATTTTGAAAAAAAACGCATTATTTTTTACTTTTTGTAATAATAAATATCCCCCAAAAATATATAAAAAAAAAATTTTTCCCTCAGTTTAGGCCGATACGTATTCTTCTACATATTTTTGGTAAAAAAAATCGCAATAAGCAATTATTGATTGGTTTGCGCAAAAGTTATAGCGTTTACAAAATAGGGATAGTTTTATAGCATTTTTATTAATAATTTTTTATTATTTTTTTTTTTACTAGTAATGGCGGCGATCTGCGATTTTTATTGTGACTGCGACATTGTGGGGGACCCATCGGACATTTTTGACACATTTTTGGGACCATTGTCATTTATACAGTAATCACTGCTATATAAATGCAGTGATTCCTGTGTAAATGACACTGGCAGTGAAAGGGTTAACCAGTGGGTGGCAGTGTAGGGGTTAAGTGTTCCTAGGGGTGTGTTACTAACTGTGGGGGGGTTGGGCTTTCATTTAGTGAACACTGATCTCTGCTCCAATCACATGGAGCAGAGATCAGCGTCACTAGTTGCTAGGCAGAATGGAAAAATGTTGTTTATACAGTATTTCCTCCATTCGGCCGCTCCGTGAGACGATCGCGGGGATGCCCGCGGCGATCGAGTCCGCGGGTCCCGCGACCGGACTCACGGGGTCCCGACCAGCGCGGGAGCGCGCCGGCGGCGGCGCGCTCCCGATGGCACTGCGGCAACGAATATTGGACGTACATGTACGCCAATATGCCTGCCCGTGCCATTCTGTCGACGTACATCGTCGTGCGCTGGTTGGGAAGTGGTTAAGAGGTCCTTTCATGCTTTTTTTCTATTAGAAGGGATGTTTACATTCCTTGTAATGCGAATAATAATGACACCATTTTTTTAAAATAAACAGTGTAAAAAAATATAATAAAAGGTAAAATAAAAAAAAAAATGTATACGTGCCCTGTCCTGCCGAGCTTGCGCGCAGAAGCGAACACCTACGTGAGCAGCACTTGCATATGAAAACTGTGTTCAAACCACACATGTGAGCTATTGCCGCGCTCGGTAGAGTGAGCGCAATAATTCTAGCCCTAGACCTCCTCAAAACATCCAACCTGTAGAATTTTTTAAACGTTGCCTATGGAGATTTTTAAAGGTAAAAGTTTGTCGCCATTCCACAAGTAGGCGCAATTTTGAAGCGTGACATGATCGGTATCAGCGTAACATTATTTTTCACAATATAAAAAAATTGGGCTAACGTTACTGTTGTCTTGTTTTTTAATTCAAAAAAGTGTATTTTTTCACAAAAAAAGTGCGCTTGTAAGACCGCTGCACAAATACGGTGTGACAGAAAGTATTGCAACGACCGTCATTTTATTCTCTAGGATGTTAGAAAAAAAAAGTATAATGTTTGGGGGTTCTAAGTAATTTTCTAGCAAAAAACAAACAGTTTTTAACTTGTAAACAACAAATCTCAAAAAGAGGTTCGGTCCTTAAGTGGTTAAGCTGATGGACTTTGTTCTTCATAAAGCTGCTGGTTGTTGATTAGACTGAATTCTTTCTTGTATCACAGAGTGTGCAGTAGGCCTGGTCCATTTCACTTTCAATTTACTGGAAAAGAGGAAACACCCTTGATAAAACTACTGTTCTGTAACATGTGACTAGGCAGCATATGTTTGCCAAAAACACAGCAATCTGAAATCACATGAAATCTTTTATCTAAATGCAACAATGTTCTATGCTTCTGAACTTTTGAGGGGTCCTCAGAAAGTTGTTTTTTTATATTTAATAGCATTAAAAAGAGTAAGGAATCTTTTTAAAGTATCATTGTATTTGTTACACATGCTTTGTTTTTGTTGCCCAGCAGTATTTATTATTGTTCTGTGTCCACGGAGAGATGTTTTAGGGCCAGTTCACGCCACAAATCGCACAGAAACATGCTCGCGTTCCTGTGCGTTTTGAGTGCGGTGCGTTTTTGGCCCATTCATTTGAATGGGCAGAAATCGCACTGCACCGCACCAAAATTAGTTACTTTAAAAAATGCACTGCAACCAGATCACATGGTACTTCTGTGCAGGTAAATGCACTGTGTTTTTGACCTGTATTTGGGGTGTCATTAGCATTGCATTGACAACACTGCACATCACAAGGGCTGTGTGCGTTTTTAACATGGTGCTGGAAACATTATTATTATTCAGGATTTATATAGCGCCAACAGTTTGTGCAGCGCTTTACAACATGAGGGCAGACAATACACTTAGCCGTTGTACACACGGTCGGACATTCCGACGGAATGTGTCCGATCGGACCGTATTGTCGAATAATTCGACTGTGTGTGGTCTCCATCGGCCGACAGACAAAATCCAACGGATTTGGTTGTCAGAATGTCCGACCGTGTGTACAAGGGCTAACAATACAAATCAATACAGGAGGGACTAGAGGGCCCTGCTCGTTACAGCTTACAATCTAGAAGATGTATGGAATGTAGGTTTCCCACAACGTGTTCTGGTGTAAATGGGCCTGAAAGTTGAATTCTGACTATACACCTAACTAGCCTTAAAACTAGCCCTCCTAACACCTATGCTAACTATCCTGTGTAGGAAAGATGTATATACTTACCTATTTTCAGCCCGCTGATCATAAGTGTGCATGGGAGAATCTGAAAAATAACAAACTGTATGGTCAACTTTCTTCTTACATTCAGCATTATAACCTTATTACATTTAGTAGCAGGAGCTTGATTCTGGTAGCTTTGGGTACTGAAAGTGAATGCAGGGGATGGAGAGAGGGAGACAGCTATTTGTACCATGAGTGTTAGCCCTTGTACACACGGTTGGAGATTCTGACGGAATGTGTCCGATCTGACCGTATTGTCAGATAATCCGACTGTGTGTGGTCTCCATCAGACTGTTTCCGTCTGAATATCCGACGGACCAAGTTTTCCAACTTGTCTATAAAATTTTCCGACAACATGCTCCGATCGGACATACTCCGATCATATGTAGCCGACTCCGACGGACAAAGTGCCACGCATGCTCAGAACAAATTCCTAGACCAAAGCTATTGGCTACTAGCCTGAACATAGTCCCATCGTAACGAAATAACATCATCACGTTATGTACAATCGGATTTTCCGACAACTTTGTGCGACCTTGTGTAGGCAACAGTTTCGGACAAAATCTGTCGGACAAAATCCGTCTGACAAAATCCAACGGATTTGGTTGTCAGAATGTCCGACCGTGTGTACAAGGGCTAAGGGGTCCAAATATAGTCCCTTTGGATTGGTTTAGTTCTAGTTCTAGTTTGTAGAATTATTAGAAAACAAAATGTTCCTCTGGTCATTAAAAGAGCAGTATGGCCAAAGCTTTTCTGTCCATACTTCATTTGTGGGTCACAGGACTGCACTTGCTTGTGCCCTGTTAAAGCCTCCTGTCAGCTGACATCACAGAGCCACTCCAGGCACTGGAAGGATTCCGACAATATTGTCAGGATCCACCCTTTTGCCTAATTCACAGCTGGATCGAGCTCTCAGCATGCATCTGACAGCTAGAGCCAGCTGTACCCAGAACTTCAGTGAGTGCTGGAAGGGCAGGGTGTAGAGCAATGACTGATAGTCACTGCTCTACACTCTGAGAAGACTGAGAACTAAGCGATCAGCGGTTATGTGACTGCTCAGTTCTCGGTCTTAGAGCTAGCATTGGACAGCTGCAGCATCACACCAATGCTGCAGCATAAAGCTGAGTATTGTTCTTTTTTTTTATTTTTTTATTTAAAGAATGCCGATTATACAAGTAAACAAGTGAAACGACATGACAGTCATCTGTGACTTACAGTAGTGAATCATAAGAACTCACACAAGTCCATGTACACTGTTAAGATACAACTTCTGTAATCCATCCAATCAATCTGTTACAATAAAAAGGTGTGATTATAAGATTACAACCATATTTATCCAGAAGTTCCAACAGAACCGTTAGGGCTATCTTCTGGCTGGAAGGGAATATCCAAGTACCCTACACGCAGTGCACATCGATCTGAGCTGCATTTGTATTCTGGACGGTCACGTGTAATGGGGCCCACCAGAGGGGAAGATTAGCTTGCCCCTCGCAGTCAGATCATAAGGCTACTTATTGTAATTGACTGTATCAAGTCATCGTCGTCTTATTTAGGCTATGGAACTCGCACCCAGGAAGCTGGGGGCGGTGCCAAGATGGGGTATCGCATTCAGGAGGGTTTTTGTTTTTATGGGGGAGAAAGATGAGCGACACCCTAGGTGTCTCAAGAGAAAAGAGGGGATAGCTGATAAGAAGGAATAAGGATGTGGAGGTAGGAAGGGAGGAGGTGAAGGTGAAGCTCCGGCAAGACCACCGACCCAGGGCCCCAGTCCCCTAAGGGACTGCCTGGTTATGTGCAGGACTTGTAGTTGCCTGAATATCGAAACAGATCCCAATGTGACCATCGCGCATCATGTTCCTCTTCTCTTTCCCCTATAGCAGCCGTAAGTCTTTACATACGCTGTATGTCGCCAATCCTGGCAAACCACTGCATCACTGTCGGAGGTGACCGCTGCTTCCACATACTGGGAATACACGCCCTGGCTGCATTCAGGAGGTGCTTCAGCAGGGATTTGCGATATCGCCTACTGGACATTGGGGTCAAGTTCAATAGTATTGCCGCTGGGTTGTCTTTTAGATCCACATCAGTAAGTTTGTGGATGATTCCTAATACCTGCTTTCAGAAGGGCATCAGCACCGTGCACTCCCTGAAGATGTGGAGAATCGTGCTGCTCTGAGTGCCACATCTCCAACAATATAGACGCTAACACTGAGGGGGTCCTGTACCAGCGCGTCAGTACTTTGTAGGAGATTTCTTGGTATTTGCTGCATAAAGAGGACTTATGCGCAAAAAAGAGAATTCTATTTTTCTGCTCTTCTGTGAACTTGACATTGAGATCCCTTTCCCATTCCCTCAGGTATGGGGGATCGTCTAGGGACGTGTTGGTCTGCAGGATATTGTATGAGTAGGAAAGAGATTTCCGCACCGGCTCCTCTCCTATACACAGATCCTCAAAGGGTGTGCGTGGTCTGCGAAAGCCCTCAATTTCCGGTAGGGACCTGAGAAAGTGTGAAAGTTGTAAAATCTTCCATCCTCCCAGACCAGATACACCCAAGCTAGGGTACATATCTGAGAGGTCCTTCCAGTCTGAAGGACCAGAAAAAGAGGAGGCTCCAACTATGTTCTGCTCTGGTCGATGCCGAAAAGACCTATCAGAGAGCCCTGGCAAGAATTTTGGATGTCCGATTATAGGTGTCAGTGGGGAGGGAAAACTGGGTGTATTAGCAATTCTAAAGTATCTGTGAAGCTCTTGTAGAGTGGTTTATATTAATAGGTGGGAAGGGGAGGAGCTGGGAGGCCTCACTCCACTCCATGGCAAGCCTTCCAGAGGTGCCGGTACTGACTCCTGCTCCAGACTGACCCAAAGCTTGTGAGATTTATGCCGGCACCAGTCTACCGCCCTGTTCATATGGACTGCTGTGCAGTATAACCCAGGGTCGGGAAGACCCATCCCCCCCTCTAAGTTTGGGTCGGTGTAGTAGGGAGCTTTTAAGCTGCACCGGCTTGCCATGCCAGACATATTTAACCAAGATCGCGCGCAATTTACGGAAGAAGGTCCGTGGTAGCCTTACTGGTAGAGCTTGTAAAAGGTAAAGCAGTCGTGGCATGATATTCATCTTTATCACGTTGCTTCTACCGAACCAGGAGATTGCCAGGCTTTTCCACCTCTCCAGGTTTGAGGAAAAGGTGTTCAGGAGTGGTTGAAAATTAAGTTGATAGATGAGGTGCAAATCCGCAGGGATTTTTGTGCCTAAATACTTAATAGCTTGGGGAGACCACCGGAAGGGAAAGTTGTCGCTAAGAGGAGCCCAGGAGCCGGGGGATATGGAGACGTTTAGTGCCTCTGATTTCTGGAGATTAATTTTGAAATCTGAGAGTGACCCATAGCGGCGTATTTCTGCCAGCAAAATTGGTAGTGAGGTGTGCGGATTGGCGACGTAGAATAACAGGTCGTCTGCATACGCAGCAACTTTGTGGTGGTATGTGCTTGTTTCAAGTCCTCTGATGTCCGGGTTGAGCCTAATATGTTGTAGCAGGGGTTCTAGCGAGATTATAAACAGAAGTGGGGAAAGCGGGCAACCCTGCCTCATCCCATTGCTAATCTTAAATGGGTTGGAGGCTACCCCGTTCACTCTGACTGATGCGGAAGGACAAGAATAAATGGCTGAGACCCAGGACAGAATGGAGGTTGGCATTCCAAGGCGTCGCAGAGTGGCCAACAAAAAAGTCCAATTGACCCTGTCAAACGCCTTTTCAGCATCTGTCGACAGTAGGATTAAAGGTACATTAAGGTGTTTGGCCCTTGTTACTACATCAATCGTCCTGATCGTGTTGTCTCGCGCCTCTCTGTTACGGATGAAGCCGACCTGGTCCAATGGGATTATTCGTTGGAGGACAGAGCCTATTCGGTCGGCCAATATTTTAGTAAACAATTTCAGATCACAATTTAGTAGGGAAATAAGCCCGGAAGGCCTCCGCCATTTCCGCCGATTCATGGATTTTATGTCCTGTGGAAGTGGATAGGGCTGGAATATAGGAGAGGTTACGTTGGGTTCGGGTGGCGTTTGCTAAGGTTCTACTACATTTATCTCCGAACTCATAAAATGTTCTGCGTACCCTCAACAGGTTGTTCCTAGAGTGGAACAAAGAGTGCTCTTTGATCTTCTCACGGAGGTTAATTACCTCCACTTCAAGATCTCTGTCAGGGCGCATTTTATGGCGTTTTTCACATTCGTGAAGCTTTGCCAGCATCTCGGACAATGTTTTCTCCCTGGCTACTTTGAGTCTATGGCCATGTGTTAAGATCCTCAGGTGGTGAGTCTGACTTAGTGGAAGGGGACCGCTCTTACGGCCCTGGTTCTGGTCTCTCTGGAATGGGAACAGGGAGACCGGAGCACAGCGGGGTAGGAGAGTCCAGCCAGGTGCAGCAGCAGGTACCGGATAGGAGAGAATCCTCAGGAGCAGGAACTGGCAGTGGCAGGCAGGCCGCTGGGAGGAGACTGCAGGCAGGATGGCGGGCTCTTCTGGATGCAAGGTACAGATACAGGAACTGGCAGAGGTGTCAGGTACAAGCAGGGGTTCGGCAACAGGTAGACAGTCCAAGAGAGGTCAAACAAGCCGGGGTCAGAGCAGGAGAGGTCAGCAGAGTCAGACGGAGCCAGGTCAGGTATCAGGTAGGTAGCAGATGAATCAACAGGTTTCTTCAGGCACAAGCTGCAGACGAACAGCACAGAATGACTGCAGCTGCTCCTTTAAAAAGGGCCACTGGCGCCAATAGCGCTAACGCGCACTCGTGCGTGCGTATGCCGCGCGCACATCCGAACGACGTGCACCCGCTCGTGCTTGGGGACGCGCGTGCCCACGACGACCCGCGGGACGAACGCGCGTGCGCGAACGGACACCCGATCGTGCAGAACGGGCGGATTCCTGACATTGCCCCCCCACAAGGGGCAACCTCCGGGTGCCCCTAACGACTCTCTTCTCAGGGTGTGCAGTAAAAAAGGCCTGAATTAGTCTATCTGCATGTAAGTTGGCAGCAGGTTCCCAGGAGTTATTCTCTGGACCATAACCCTTCCATTTAATTAAAAACTGACCTTGTCCATGACGTCTTCTAAAATCCAGAATGGCCTCCACCTCGTATTCCTCATTGCCGTCGATCAACACTGGGTCAGGAGGACCTGTTCCTCTACCGGGAAAAGGATCAGGTACGGCCGGCTTAAGCAGAGCTACATGGAAGACCGGGTGAATTTTCATGGAAACAGGCAAAGACAGTTCATAGGAAACTTCATTGATCCTCCTTTTAACTGGAAACGGACCCAGAAATTTGGGTGCCAACTTTTTAGAAGGGCAGGCTAATTTTAAATTAGAAGTAGAAAGCCATACCTGGTCCCCGACTTGAAGAATCAGTTCTCCCCTTCTTCCTCGATCGAAATTCCTCTTGCTATCCGCCTGGGCCTTGGCTATGGTCTCTTGGAGGATTTGGTTGTTCCGCTGCAGAAAAGATACGGTGTCCTGTACCGCTGGAACGTGGGATTCTGAAAGAATATCAGGGAGAAAGGACAGGTTAAAACCAAAATTAGCGAAAAACGGGGATTGGCCGGTGGTAGCATGGCTGGCATTGTTATAGGCGAACTCCGCCAAAGGTAAGAGGGAGACCCAATCGTCCTGGACAAAGGATGAAAAGCACCTAATGTATTGTTCAAGGGTTTGATTGGTGCGTTCCGTCTGTCCGTTGGTCTGCGGGTGGTAGGCGGAGGACAGGGCCAATTCTATTCTTAGGGCTTCACATAAGGCTCTCCAGAAACGAGAGGTGAATTGCACCCCTCTATCGGAAACAATATTGGAAGGTACCCCGTGAAGCCTGACTATCTCCTTGATGAAGATATGAGCCGTCTCCGATGCGGTGGGTGTTCCTTTCAAGGGTAGGAAATGGGCCATTTTAGACAAACGGTCACAGATCACAAAGATGGCTGTACAGTTCTCAGAAGGGGGAAGTTCCACAATGAAGTCCATCGTGATCATCCGCCAGGGGCGGTCGGGCACGGGAAGTGGTTTCAGCAGACCCCAGGCCCGGTTCCTGGGGACCTTGTTCCGGCTGCACACAGGGCAGGAATTCACATATTTTTTGCAGTACTCCCTCATGCCTGGCCACCAGAAGGAGCGCTGTACCAGCTCCAGAGTCTTGCGGACACCGAAGTGCCCGGCGAGGGGATGATCGTGGAGGAGACTCAAGACCTTTATTCGGACGTCCTCCGGGACAAAGATTAGATTGTCCTTCCAAAGCAGACCTTCTCTGGAAATAAGCGTAACTCCTGGAGGACTGGAGGACTCGAGGGAAGCTCTCTTTAACAGAGACAGGAGGTCCGGCTGGACGAGCAGAAAGGTGTTGGCTGGGAGGATGGTATCAGGGGGTGCGATGTCCTTGGGACTATCGAACATGCGGGAAAGCGCATCTGGCTTTATGTTTCTTGACCCGGGGCGGTAGGTAAGATGAAAGCTGAACCGGGAGAAGAAGAGGGCCCAACGGGCCTGCCGAGGTTTCAGACGTTTGGCGGTACGGAGATACTCAAGGTTCTTATGGTCTGTGTAGATAAGTATGGGGTGTACCGCCCCTTCCAGTAGGTATCTCCACTCCTCCAATGCAGATTTGATGGCGAGTAGCTCTCGGTCCCCCACATCATAATTTCTCTCTGCCGGAGAAAGTTTACGGGAAAAGAACCCCACGGGGTACATCAGGTCATCTTTACCTTGACGTTGGGATACCACCGCCCCTACTGCTACCTCAGACGCATCCACCTCCAGGATAAAGGGTCTTGACGGATCCGGGTGCCTGAGAACGGGAGCAGAGGTGAACAGACTCTTGAGTCTCTGGAAGGCGGCCTGCGCTTCGGGTCCCCAATGCGTGTATTCTGTTTGGTGAGCTGAGTGATGGGAGCGATGATGGCCGAGAACCCCTTTATGAATCTCCTATAAAAATTAGCGAAACCCACAAAGCGCTGGATTCCCTTCTTATCAGTGGGAGCTGGCCATTCGAGCACAGCAGAGACCTTTTGCGGGTCCATTTTGATGCCTGCTGGAGAGATTTCTAGGCCGAGAAATTGGATACACTGCTGCTCAAATTTACATTTCTCGGCCTTAGCGTAAAGTCCGTGTTGCCGGAGCCGGAGCAACACTCTGCTGACATGCCCACGATGTTGTTCTAGGGACCCGGAAAAGATGAGAATATCGTCCAGGTACACAATGACGAAGATGTCCAGAAAGTCTCGGAAAACATCATTAATCAGGTGCTGGAAAGTGGCCGGGGCATTGCAAAGTCCAAAGGGCATTACTAAGTACTCGTAATGCCCAAAGCGAGTCCGAAACGCAGTTTTCCACTCGTCGCCTGCTCGTATTCTGACCAGATTGTAAGCTCCCCGCAAGTCCAACTTGGTAAAAATAGAGGCTGATCTTAATTTTTGAAAAAGCTCCGGAATCAGTGGTAAGGGGTAACGGTTCTTAATCGTGATCCGATTTAACTCCCGGTAGTCCACACAGGGCCGAAGGGTCTGATCTTTTTTTGTAACAAAGAATATTCCGGCACCGGCAGGAGATGTGGAATGACGGATGAACCCCTTCTTAAGGTTTTCGGTGATGTAGACCTTTAGGGCCTCCTGCTCTTTCTCGGACAAGGGGAAGACACGTCCGAATGGGATCTCTGCCCCAGGAAGGAGCTCGATGGGACAATCGTAGGGGCGATGTGGGGGAAGAGAATCAGCCCCCCGTTTACTGAAAACATCCAGAAACTCTTGGTAGGATTCTGGGACTAACTGACACAAGTCCTGGTCTGGATCCAGACAGAGGAGTGTTCTGGGTTGTACCGGAGCTCCGGGCAAACAGTGATCCTGGCAGTAAGAGGAGAGGAACCTCACTTCCCCGGAAGACCAGTCGATGGAGGGGTTATGTGCCTGAAGCCACGGAATTCCCAAGATCACAGGGAAAAGTGGTGATGAGATAACGTCCAGGGTTAGTAGTTCAGTATGTTGGCAGGAAGTGGTAGTGGGTAGCGGAAGAGTCTCCTGGGTAACTCGGCCAGACTTAATTTGCGAACCATCAGCCAGGAAGATGGAAAGTTCATGGGGTTTCTTCCGAAGGGGGATGGAGTGCAGACTGGTGAATGCAGCGTCGATGAAGCAGCCGCAGGCCCCTGAATCAAGGATAGCGCTGACGTGAATCATTCTTCCCTGCAGCTGGAATGAGAGCAGAAGAGCGACATGGAACGAGTTGGAAGGCAGGGTTACAGGGTTGTGAGATACAGAAGAAAGGCACTTACGTGTCTTAACAGGGCAGTTGATCACGTAATGTCCTAGGCGACCGCAGTATAGGCATAAGTTCATCTGCCGGCGGCGGGCTCGCTCTTCAGGTGACAGAGTAGGCCGGAGTAGCCCGAGCTGCATGGGTTCTTCAGATGCTTGGGCGGCACTGGCAGGTTTCCCTTGAGAGGATGGTATGAAGAAGGGTGCTGAAGAAGGGGTCCTGGCGGACATCCAAGCTGGTCTTTGGGATTGGGTGGAGCGTTCTGCCCTACGCTCACGGAGCCTCCTATCAATCCGAATGGCCGAAGTGATTAAATCCTCCAAGGAATCCGGGGTTCCAACACGGGCCAACTCATCTTTAAGGCCCTCGGACAGGCCCAAGCGGAATTGGTGTCTCAGGGCCGACTCGTTCCACTGGGTATCTGCGCTCCAGCGTCTAAAGTCTGATACATAGTCCTCTGCCGACCTCCGGCCCTGCTGGAGCGCAGTTAATGCAGATTCTGCGGTAGCGGACCGCTGGGGGTCCTCGTAGAGCTGGGCCATTCCCTCAAGAAAGGTAGCAAGGGTCTGGGTGAGAGGACTGTCATTTTCCAGGAGGTGATGGGCCCAGGACTGGGGCTCTCCTTGCAGAAGGGAGATAACGAATCCCACTTTAGTAGCCCCCAGGGAAAAAGTCCTAGGCTGTAGAGCAAAGTAAAGTTGGCAGGCGTTACGGAAGGCCCGGAACTTGGAGCGGTCCCCAGAAAACCTCTCAGGAATGGGGACCCTAGGTTCAGGTGGAAGCGTCATCACGGTTGGTGGAATGGCAGGCTGAACTGGAGGAGGCTGAGGAGCGGTGATAGGAGGACCGGAGGTAGATAGCTGTTGCACACGTTCCTCCATCCTGGAGTAACCATCCTGAAGGGACTTCACTGCTTGAGTCAGGGCCGCAAGATGCGAGCAGATTTCCTTCATGGCGGAGGCCCCTTCCGCAGACTCAGACATTTTGGGCTGTTCGTACTGTTAAGATCCTCAGGTGGTGAGTCTGACTTAGTGGAAGGGGACCGCTCTTACGGCCCTGGTTCTGGTCTCTCTGGAATGGGAACAGGGAGACCGGAGCACAGCGGGGTAGGAGAGTCCAGCCAGGTGCAGCAGCAGGTACCGGATAGGAGAGAATCCTCAGGAGCAGGAACTGGCAGTGGCAGGCAGGCCGTTGGGAGGAGACTGCAGGCAGGATGGCGGGCTCTTCTGGATGCAAGGTACAGATACAGGAACAAGCAGGAACTGGCAGAGGTGTCAGGTACAAGCAGGGGTTCGGCAACAGGTAGACAGTCCAAGAGAGGTCAAACAAGCCGGGGTCAGAGCAGGAGAGGTCAGCAGAGTCAGACGGAGCCAGGTCAGGTATCAGGTAGGTAGCAGATGAATCAACAGGTTTCTTCAGGCACAAGCTGCAGACGAACAGCACAGAATGACTGCAGCTGCTCCTTTAAAAAGGGCCACTGGCGCCAATAGCGCTAACGCGCACTCGTGCGTGCGTATGCCGCGCGCACATCCGAACGACGTGCACCCGCTCGTGCTTGGGGACGCGCGTGCCCACGACGACCCGCGGGACGAACGCGCGTGCGCGAACGGACACCCGATCGTGCAGAACGGGCGGATTCCTGACACCATGTTTTATGAATATGCCCCTTATGTAACATTTATGCGCAGACCAGATAGAGAGGGGATTAGGGACCGAGTCTTGGTTACTCTCAAAGAAGAGTCCAAGTTCTCGTACAATGTCCGCTCTAACCTCGGGATCACGTAGAAGGGAATCATTTAGCCGCCATGTGGCCGATTTAGTTGTTGGGCGTTGTATTGCTAAGGTTATGGAAATCGGAGCATGGTCTGAGAGCGCGATGTGCCCAATCTGAGCCCCAGAGAACAAAGGGATCGTGTCATGGGAGACCAAGAAGAGGTCTATCCTGGAATAGGAGCCATGCACTGGCGAGAAGAAGGTGTAATACCTCTTTTGTGGATGAAGGATACGCCAGATGTCAACCAATCAATATGAGTGTAGCAAGTCCCTAATTCGATTTCGGACCCTCAGGGAGAGGGCAGAAGATCCCGTCGTCGAGTCTCTCCGGGGATCAATAGTGAAGTTGAGATCTCCTCCCAACACTAGTGTTCCTTCCGAAGGTATATGTTTGCGACTGTAGCTGACCCTTGACAAAAAGGTATCTGCCTTCAAGATCAGCATGGATGTCCTTCAGCTGCCAGGGCAAAGTGTTGGCCAAAAGGATACTCGTGCCCTTTGATTTTGAGGAGGATGATGCACTGTGGTACACCACTGGAAAACGTTTACTGGTAAGTTTAGGTATCTTGTCTGCCCGAAAATGGGTCTCTTGCAAGAAAACCACTTGCGGTCTCTGCCTCTAGAGATCCGCAAGGCAACTTGTTCGCTTCTCTGGGACATTCAAGCCCTTCACATTCCAAGACACAATCTTCACAGACATCACAGGCAGGTCAGGGATGGGTCACCGGATTCAGCCAGGAGCTTGGACGATAGATAGGGTGTGGGAAAAGGGAGAGAGGGGGCGGAATAGGGGGACTAGAGAGAGGAGGAGGAGAGAGGCTTAGAGGGAGTTCAAGACTGGGAAGGTAGAAAGAGAGAGTGAAGGGGGAAATTTTGGAAAAAGCTAGATCTCCAACCGGAGAACTACTGCCTATGTTGGCAGCAAAGGCCTAGTGGGGGAAGCAGTAAGGCACTTCGGAGGCCAGACCCCCGGAGCACGGAGCTCTTCCAGTTACTCCCAGCTAGCAGTGATCTCGTCAGAAACCACTGTGGAGTACTCAGCTACTCAACAATGAAACATCAGAAAGCAATACAAAATGTAACATAAACCTTGAAACCTCAGTTTAACTTATTCCTTAAATGGCAACATAATTATAGCAATCTGCAACAGACCCAATGCATAGTTAATGGCATTGTCAGGAGGGGACACCGCCCAGAGCCCTTCGATAGTGAGCCGCGTCCCCATCACCCGGCCCTTTTTCCCTAACGTAGAAAGTCTCAACGGAGACCGCCCCCATGTTCCCAGGCCAAACAGTTGTGAAAGCCAATGCCCTGTTTGTTCCCCGGCTCACAGGTGCCATCATGTAGAACCAATCTGGAATTATAAGGGGGGGAGCAGGCCCAAAGTGTCATCCGTGGTGCAGTGCCCCTCCCAATAGGGCCGGAGGTATCCCGTCTCAGCCAGGTTGAAGGCCTACAATCCGGGCCGCGTGACAGTGCACAGCTCCAACCGGAGGGGGGCCCCAGACACCACCAACCAGATCATGAACAGGGTGATCTCTACCCCACCTCTACTGGATCGTGTCTATCTAAGGCCGCTCCAGGGCTCACCCTCCCACCCACCCCCCGACCATCAGCGATGGGTGGCTTCCCCTCCAGGGCACACCCATGTTTAACCCCCCGTGAGACAGTCCTCTCAGTCTATCCGGGCCCTCGAGTGTGGGGGGTCTCCTCCTAAGCTTCAATATAGGCTGTCAGCCATCCTCCATTACTGTGCTGGCCAAGCAGGTCCGGCCCCCCCCCTGGATCTAACCCACGTGGAGGGCGAACCCATCAGTCTCCATGTTCCCCTTCCCCCCCACACAGAGCCGGGCAAGGATAGAGCAAGTTGGGGCCAGCATGCCATGGCATCCATGTCCTGCGGGCCAGGGGGGTTATCCCCAGAGAGCCCATCCCCCATCCAGGCACAGGGCAGTGGGAAGATGTCCCTATAGCCCGGCGGGGCCTACCCGTATGTGTAGGGGGGCCTGTACTCCCATAACCACACACCACAAAGAAGGACCAAGGCAGAGAGAAAATAAAAATATATAAAAAAAAACCTTAGAATAATAATGATGAATGTTCTGGTCTTAAACCAGGGGCTAACGGTTTAGTGTTCTGCAAAGCCTGCAAGCTTCTGCGGTTAGGGTTCATCTCCTTGATGATGATGCTGTACCTGTGCAATGGAGAGAAGACAAACAATGCAAAAAAAAAAAAAAAAGGCCGCAGAATGCAGCAAGCACCGATCAAAATTCATTGTCCTGCGGGTTCTGCGATCTTCTACGCTGAGAGCGACGGTTGCGTCGTGACCTTTGAGGTCTAGACGTGTTGCTTGCAGGTGGGTTATCGTTGCTAGATGGAAGGACAACCGCCAGCCAATTGGGTAGTTGTAGAGAGGGTAAACCCAGAGCCCTGAGAAAGTCGGGGACTTCTGTCGGATGGCGGAGAGCATATGACCTGCCGTCCTTACGTACAATCAAGTGGAAGGGGGGACCCCACTTGTAGGTGATCCCCCTTTCATTGAGTCTCTCAAGCAGGGGTTTCATGCAGAGACGCATCAGGAGGGTCCTCCGTGAGACATCCGGCAGAAGGACAACTGAGGCGCCGTCAAAATCAATACTCCCTCTGTGCCAAGCCTTTTGGAGAATGTCTTCTTTAACAGTATAACTGTGCAGGCAGCAAAGCACTTCCCTGGGTCTGTCTTCCGTGTGGCTCCTGGGTCCCAGCATTCTATGAACTCTGTCAATTGCAATTGGCGTCTCCGGCGGTTGCTCAAGACAAGTATTGAAAATGGCCGTTACAGTCGCCTTGAGGTCAATCTGTCGGGTCGCTTCCGGCAAGCCGCGCAGTCTTATGTTACGCCTGCGGTTACGGTTTTCCAGGTCGTCTGTTGTGAGGTAGAGCTGTGCAATTTGTTCCGTCACTTCTTGCCGGACATTTTGCAATTCAGAGACCTCTTGGCGGAGGGCTGAGGTGTCCGTTTCCATAGTGGAGACTCGCGCCGTCACTTCTGTCACCTCCTGCCGTATACCCGCAATCTCTCCCCTCAGCGCACCCTCAATTCTGGACGCGACTGAGTCCAGGTCTTCCCTAGTGGGGAGTTTTTGCAGGAGTGCCCAAATTGCTTGTTCAGAGCATGGTATTAGTGAGGGATCCTGCAGAGACACAGCCTGTGAAGGAATCATTGCATGATGCTGCTGCTGTGCAGTGGGTAGTTGCGTGCCTGAGAAAGAATTCTGTGATCCTGGAGTACCATGCCGGCCCCACTGTATGGATCTGCTGTGCACTCCCTCTGGACTGCCCAACTGTGTTAAGGACAGTGATCCAGGTAGGCAGGGGGAGAGATCGCTAGGCGGGGAGAACGGCGGCATATCATTACACAGTTCGGGTCTCTCACCTCTCCCCGCCGACGATCCGGGCTCCGTCCTCGTGGCCGGCACCGGCGCCATCTTGGCCGGGTCCGGAGTAGATGCCGTCGGCTGCAGTGGTACCAGATACGGCTCCATTCGGGCTGCGGAGGTTCCGGGGTGGACTGCCTGCCTCTCCACAATGTCAGGCAGAGTTGAGGAGCCGTAATAGGGGATAAGGCTGTGATATGGGATTCCTGGAGAGCCGCGGCCCGGGAGCCTCAGAAAGATGCGGCTTCACTCGTCCATGCCGAGACCACGCCCCCTGTTCTTTTTTTAACCCCAGACTTTTCCTGTCAAAATTAACAGCTAAAAGGTTGAACAGCACTGTTGAAGAGTTTTCTTTTGAAATATGATTGAGGCTTTGCTCATATTTTGCTCCAGAGCCCCATACTTTATAATTCTGCCAATGGGCAAAGGAAAGACTACCTGTTCCCAAAAAGCTTCCAAATCAAAAAAAGGGTCAACATTGCAAATTTTGACACTTTGCATAAACTTAACCACTTGACCACTGGACACTTAAACCCCCTTCCTAACCAGACCAATTTTCAGCTTTTGGTGCTCTCACACTTTGAATGACAATTACTCAGTCATGCAACACTGTACCCAAATTTTTGTCCTTTTTTTCACACAAATAGAGCTTTATTTTGGTGGTATTTAATCACCGCTGGGTTTTTATTTTTTTATTTTTTGCGCTATTAATCAAAAAAGACTGAAAATTCGGTAAAAAAAAAAAAAATTATTTGTTTCTTTTAAAATTTATTGCAGAGTATTGGCAGAGTATTGGCAGATTATTCGCAGAGTATGTGCAGAGGATTGTTACTGAGCAGCGCTGTGGGCACTTCACATCCAGCACACAGCACTGCTGCCATCTCTCCCCTCTTACTGTACCTATCGGTACAGAGAGGGGAGGGAGGAACTGGTGTCATGACGTGACGGCGGTTTGTTTACAAGTGATCGCTCCGTCATTTGATGGAGCGATCACGCGGTAAATGGCCGCGATCAGCAGAATAAGCCAAACGCGATGTAGCCATCTTTTGGCTATAGCCCAGTCGGCATGTGGTTAAAGGAGCTGTAAACGCAGGTTTTCTTAATCTTAATACATTCTATGCATTAAGATAAAAAGCCTTTTGCGTTCAGCAGCCTCCCCGCCCCCCTAATACTTAGTCAAGCCCCATCTCTGTCCAGCGATGTCCACATGTCCCTCAGCTGTCCAGAACTCTCCTCCTGATTGGCTGCCATTGGCTCCTGCAACTGTCTATCAAAGTCAGTTAGCCAGGGGGTGTGGCCGGGATGTGAACAAGAGCAGATGTGTGACTGCTGAGCTCCGCTCCACCGCTTATCCTGTCGACTTCCAGTGCTGTTTTTTCATCGCACAGCCTCTCCCCCTGACACCCTGGGGCGGAAGAAAACCTCCGGTACCCCGCGGCCCTCTCCGCAGCCCCCGGGAAGGCTCCGTTCGTCCGCAGCAGGTGAGGCCCGGTCCGCGGCGGCCATCTTCCCCACGAGGTCCCCCGTCACCACGATGTCTGTCGGCTCTCAGGCAGCCGCTGATCCTCCTCCATCCCAGGCAGACTCCCACGCTGAGCTCCTAGCAGCGATCAAGGAGGGCAGGGATTCGGTGATGGTGAAAATTGACCACCTGGTGGCCGATGTGAGCCTCATCAGGCACGACATGGACAAATTTAGGGCCCGGTTTACAGAGGCTGAAGGCCGCATATCGCAGCTAGAGGACAACACCAGAGCTGACTCCTGGGACCTCCGTGCATTACAGTTGCAAGTTAAAACCTTACAGGAGAAGTCCATAGATACTGAGAATAGGCTCAGGAGGAACAATATCCGTGTCATAGGCCTCCCAGAGAAGGCAGAGGGTGCGAGGCCTGCTGAATTCACTGAGGCCTTCCTTAAGACGCTCCTGGATTTGCCTGATCTGCCTCCTACATTCATTGTGGAGAGGGCGCACCGACTCCCTCCTACTCCCCCTGTCCCTGGGGCTCCACCGTGGCCGTTTCTATTTAAGCTGTTAAACTACAGAGACCGGGATAGGGTCTTGATGGCGGCTAGAGAAAAGCGAGATCTACTCTTTAATGGGGCCAAGATAATGCTTTTTCCTGACTATTCCCCTGAAGTGCAGCACCGTAGGCGCTCCTTTACTGAGGTCAGGAAGCGCCTGCGAAATGAGGGCCTCAAGTATAGCCTCCTGTATCCCAGTAAACTTCGGGTGATTGCTGAAGATCGTGCACACTTTTTCATGGACCCAGAAGCTGCCTTGTCCTGGTTGGATGGCCGCAGATGAGCTGCACCACACTACGGATGCCACCTGCACCTTTACAATGCCTGCCTGGTGCTCTACTCCTTCTTTGATTTCCCTGCTGGATCCTTGCCAGGTGGCCGTTGCACCTGCTGACTTTCATCTTCCATCCTGCCTGCACAAGGGGATCGGAGTGCTGCCACCTACCATGTGCCTGCTCCGGCACCTACGCCCCTGAGTCTTTATTTTTCTTTTCCTGCACACCTGGCTGTGATGCCACTACTGATCTGCTGGGCACTTTTGCAGGAGCGGGCCTACTCAGCAGACTGCGGAAGACACGCACACACTACTACAAGCAAGTACTGCCACTGCGGCGTGATTGCCGCCCCCCACACCCCCCCTCTCCCTAGTCTTTTCGTCCCCCCCCCTCTTTTCTTTATGTACTTTTTGATTTTTGATTTTAGTTTTTTCCCTTTTCTGGTCAGTGGATCGCGCCCCTTCGTTTTGACTTGCTTCCTGGCCATGTGTCTTTGACCAGTGGAACTAGGGCGAACACTGACGGTGCAGGGTCCCAGTTGGAGACGCTTGCACCTGTTAGATAGGACTTTCTTTTGTTTGGGGACAAACTATTCCCGGACCCCCCCTCGTTTTTCTTTTTAGGGGGAGCGATGGGATATAGTAGGAAAGGCACTCTGTGCCTGGGTAGTTTGGAGCCTGTTTGGGCCTCCACAGTTCTATGTGCAACTGCATTTGTTTGTTTGTGTATTATGTTGTGTTTCAGTGCTGACGGTATTATCTGCAATGTAATTATGATCTTGCTGCTTACAGGGTGCCCCTGGATGGGCCTCCCCCGATTCTCCTGCTCCCCTTCCTTTATATACCGAATGGCTAGTCAGGTCTCGGACTCATTTACTGTCCTCTCCTGGAATGTTAGAGGCCTGAACTCTAAATTTAAGAGAGCCCTGCTCTTCCAATATTTGAAAACCCATTCCCCCCAGCTTATCCTTCTCCAGGAAACTCACCTTTTAGGCAGCAAGGTCCTCACTCTCAAGAAACCCTGGATACAACGGGGTATACATGCCACTTACTCCACTTACGCCAGGGGGGTGTCAATCCTTATTCACAGGAATTTTCCGTGTGTTATTGAAGAGCTCCGCACGGACCCCCTGGGGAAGTTTGTGATTTTAGTGTTTACCCTGTATTCTCAAAGATACATTTTTGTGAATCTCTATATTCCCCCCCCTTTCTCATCCACATTACTGTATGATGTTTTAGACAAGATTTCACCTTTCTGTCCTGGGCGGGTGCTGGTTATGGGGGACTTCAATGCCACCCTGTCTCCAGACCTGGACAGGCCTTTGCCTGCTAAGAGGCAGTGTTTGGAGCTCTCCGGATGGGCTCGGGCAGTTGGTTTGGAGGAGGTCTGGAGGTGGAGGCACCCTGACAAGAGGGCGTATTCTTGCTTTTCAGCTTCTTACAAGATGGCATCCCGGATTGACTTGGCCTTCTCCAACTCCGCACTGTTAGCGGACGTGTTGGAGGCGTCATATCTCCCCAGTGGATTGTCTGACCATTGCCCGCTGGCGGTGGTGCTTCGCTCCCCGGCCTCCCGTAACGCGGCACTTTGGCGGCTGGGTGCACACTGGGTTTCGCATCCTGACCTGTCCGACAAATTGCCGGAACATCTGGCGGAATTTTGGGAGGTGAATGTGGGGTCCTCTTCCCCTGCAACTGTTTGGGATGCTTTTAAGGCTTATGCCAGGGGCCAATATATTTCCTGTATTGCTGATATTAAGAAAAAACAGACGGGTATGACTCTCTCCTTACAACAAGCCGTTGATAATTGTAATGCCACTTACACGGCGAACCCCGACTCTGTAAATTTTGACTTATTAATGGCAGCTCAGAGGGACTTGCAGCTACACCTGACGGAAATTACCAGACTTGACATGTATAAGGGGAAACAGCGGGTATTTGAACAGGGAGATAGGAATGGACGTCTGTTGGCGATGATGGCTCAGCATGACCGACCCCTCACTCTGGTATCTGCCTTGCAGACTCCGGATGGGGACACCGTGACCTCCCCCTCGGATATACTGCGGACTTTCAGCGACTTTTATGAAAAGTTGTACTCCTCAGATCTCCCCACCGATTTTCGACCTGAGTCACTTCATACCTTATTGGACCAGCTGGCGCTGGGATGGCTCTCGGACTCGGAAAGGGAGACTCTGGTCCGACCTTTTTACGGCGCTGGAGGTCCTGGGGGTTATTAGTTCTTTTCCCCCAGGTAAGGCTCCGGGGCCGGATGGACTTCCGATGGCCTTCTACAAGGCCCACGGGACTCTTCTAGCGCCCCTACTGGCTCAGCTCTATACTGCCTGTCTGACTGCCGGTGCATTGCCTGCCTCCATGTACCATGCCCATTTAACATTGATTCACAAAGCCCCTAAAGACCCCACCTTGTGTGCTTCTTATAGGCCCATAGCCTTACTGAACTCTGACTTTAAAATATTGACCAAGCTTTTGGCCCGTAGACTTTACCCCATGCTCCCCTCGGTGATAGACTCTGACCAAACTGGTTTTATGCCCCGTAGGTCTACGGACATTAACCTCAGGAGACTCTTTACTAACATTCACGCCCACCATTTGAACATGGGAACCCGAGTGGTGGCCTCCTTGGATGTCGAGAAGGCCTTCGACACGGTGGAATGGCCTTTTTTGTGGGGAACCCTGCGGAAAATGGGCTTCCCCTTGTTGTTTATTAATTGGCTTCAGGTGATTTATCGGAGCCCGACTTCGTCGGTCCAGTTGGGGGGAACCCTTTCCGCCCCCTTCAGGCTTTTTAGGGGGACCAGGCAGGGATGCCTTCTCTCTCCGGCTTTGTTTGCCCTTGCGATTGAGCCTGTGGCTGAGGCACTGCGTGTTTCGCCCCAGGTGTCAGGTCTGCGTATTGGGCTGCTGGAGGAGAGGGTGGCCCTGTACGCTGATGACATGCTGCTCTTTCTTAATGATGCTGGTCCTGCACTGAGGGGGGTGTTGGATGTGCTGGATACGTATGCGAGGGTCACTGGTCTCAGGGTGAACTGGTCCAAATCTCTTCTGTTCCCGATTGATCAGGGGGCAAGGGCCACTTCGCTCTCCCCTTGTCTGGGTTGACTCATTTAAGTATCTGGGGGTTCAGGTTTCTCACTTGGCGTCGGATTACCTTACACTCAATCTTACCCCGGTTTTTTTAGATATTCAGGCCAAGCTTAAATCATGGAGTAACCTGCCATTATCGCTCTGGGGGCGTATAAATCTCCTTAAGATGAAGGTCATCCCCAGACTTACTTACCTGTTTCGTCACTCCCCGCAGTGGTTGCCTAAGTCGTTTTTCAAAAAACTGAACCAGATTTTTTCCTCCTTTATTTGGGGCTCCTCATCACCCAGGTACCGCTTGACAACTCTGATGAGACCACGGACGCAGGGGGGCATGGCCTTCCCAGACTGTTACAAATACTATCTGTCCGCACAGCTAGTCACGGTTGCCTGGTGGCTGCAGCCGGACCAAACGAACTCCTCCACTGCTCTAGAGGCCTCGGTTCTGGGTTCGTTGGAGGCCCTCAGGCTCCTAATATACCGGGGCCCTCGGGCTCCTTTTTCTTTGACTCCCTCCATGGTCGCTACTCTGCGAGCATGGCGGGCGGGGCTGGCCCTGGAGAGACGTGAACGTTCTGATGTGTCCCCAAATGCCCCACTGTGGCTGAATCCTGGCCTGTCTCACCTATACCAGATCCCTGACCCATACGCATGGACTAAGCTAGGGATTAAGCTTGTGTCGCATGTTGTGGAGCAGGGCTCTTTACTCCCCTTTACCAGCCTAATTTCCAGGTACAATGTACCTGGACACTATCTATTCCGATACCTTCAATTGGTCCACGCGTTCACAGCACAGTTCCCGGATTCCTCCTGCAATCTGACACAATCGAAACTAGAACACACGCTAGGTCTGACTGTGACAGGAAACCTACTTCGGTTTTATACTCCCATCTCATAACTGTGTCGCTGCCGGCTCTTGATAAACTTTGGGCCAGGTGGCAGACTGACATCCCCTCACTTGACACGGATGACTGGGATGATGTGTGGGACCTTCCTTTCAACTCCCTGGTCTCTATTAGGGACCGTCTTGTGCAATTTAAAATTGTACACCGGGCCTACTACACCCCATACAGACTCCATAGGATGAACCCTGCGCACCCTCCGAGCTGTTGGCGATGTGGTGCCTCCCCTGGGGACTTTTCACATATTTTCTGGCTGTGCCCTAGGGTCCAGCAGTACTGGGAGTCAGTGTTACATCTGATCAGCAAGGTCACCATGACTACGGTGCCTCTGGCCATGGAGGTCTGCATGCTGGGACTCATTGAGCCCGTGGTGCAGTCCACGGCCAAACGCACGATGATTGGTCTGCTACTCTTTTATGCTCGTAAAAATATTGCTATGCACTGGAAAAAGGCAGACCCCCCATCCGTGGTGCAATGGAAGCGCCTGGTGAACAACAGTCTTCCCCTTTACAAAGATACTTACCTGCATCGGGGATGTCCAAAGAAATACGATAAGGTCTGGCATGTTTGGGTAGCTGACCCCGAAACTGCTTAGCTGGGGATAGTGGTTGTGGTTGCGGGAGGGTATTGTTCCGTTTGTTCTGTACTGCCCTATATGTGCTCCCCTCCCCTTTTTTTGGGGGGAGCTGTCCTTTGTTTCTTGCTTTTATGGAACAAGATGGGGGACTGTATATGCTGACAGGAACTATGGAGGCCGCCAGTGGAGTACCCTTTTTGCTTTTTACTATGACTATTGATGTATTATGTTGCATTGACTATCTTTGTGTCATGAAACAGCTTTTGTATACTGTGAGCACTGTTGTTTTTCTATGTTGTTTGTTATGAAACTTTTAATAAACATATTTTTCAAAAAAAAAAAGTCAGTTAGCCAATCAGGAGAGAGAGGGGGCGGGCTGAACAACAGCTCTGTGTCTGAATGGACGTGCCGCTCGGCTCCGGTGCCCCCATAGCAAGCTGCTTGCTATGGGGGTCACTCAACTGGAGTAGCGAAGAGGGACCCAAGAAGAGGAAGATCCACTGCAACAGAGGAGGTAAGTATTACATGTTTGTTATTTAACCACTTGCTGACTGCTGCATGCCGATGTACGTCCCTAATTTGGGGACGGATATCGTTGTTATGGCAGCAGTTAGCTGCCATAACCCCAGTATCCCCGTGTTCGGACGGCGGTCGGCTACAAGATAAAAGTGGTCTCTGCGGCGGATTCGCTGCAAGATCACTTTTATCGGCAGCGGTGATCGTGTCCTCTCACTTGCTGTGCATGGAGACGAGTGAGGGTAAGATGGCTCCCACCCATCTCCATGACACTGCAGGGCGGAAGCAACATCAAAACGTCACTTCCGCCCATACGTCTTAAAGACACATTTTTTCAATGTAATTTTTTTTTTTATTGCATTTAAGTCCAAATATGAGATCTGAGGACTTTTTGACCCCAGATCTCATATTTAAGAGGACCTGTCATACTTTTTTCTATTACAAGGGATGTTTACATTCCTTGTAATAGGAATAGAAGTGTCAGGGCTGGCTTAGCCCTTCCTTCTCTGGGCTGGCTGCCCAGCTGTCGGCTAATTGGCAGCTCTCATCTCTCTCCACAGTTACCAGCTGTTCCACTTGGATCCCTGACTTCTGGCCTGGCTGATTACCCAATCCGGTTACTGGACTCTGGCTGCTTTGACTATGCTTTCTTTATTTACCTTTTTATTTTTATTTAATAAACAAGTGTGATTTAATTGTACTTCTGTCTCGGTCTGATTCATGGTTTCTATCAAAAAGTGACCCAAATTATTATTTTTTAAACTGTGTAAAAATAAATAAAATCAAGTAAAATAAATAAGAAAATATATATATTTTTTAAATGCCACACCCCGACGAGCTACCGCGCAGAAGCAAACGCATACATGAGTAGCGCCCGCATATGAAAACGGTGGTCAAAGCACACATGTGAGGTATTGCCGCAATCGTTAGAGTGAGAGCAATAATTCTAGCACTAGAGCTCCTCTGTAACTCAAAACATGCAACCTGTAGAATTTTTTAAACGTCGCCTATGGAGATTTTTTAGGGCAAAAGTTTGACGCCATTTACTTGGTGTAACATTATCTTTCACAATATAAAAAAAATTGGCTAACTTTACTGTTGTCTTATTTTTTTATTCAGAAAAGTGTATTTTTTCCAAAAAAAATGCGCTTGTAAGGCCCGCTGCGCAAATACGGTGTGAAAAATAGTATTGCAATGACCACCATTTTATTCTAGGGTGTTATAAAAAATATATATATAATGTTTGGGGGTTCTAAGTAATTTTCTAGCAAAAAAAAAAAACTGTTTTAAATATGTAAACACCAAAATCTCAAAACGAGGCAGGTCCTTAAGTGGTTAAAAAAAAACAAGACTTTACAATCACTTTAATGTCATTGTCAATAAAAGCCTTTGACACTTATGAAATTCTTGTAATTATACTTCCATATACCGTAGTAACATCTGATAAAAGATCTAAAAACACTAAAGCAGCAGACTTTGTAAAAATTTATATTTGTGTAATTCTCAAAACTTTTGGCCATGGCTGTACAATCTTATACTGAGCTGCCTGCTGTAGAGTGCATCACGATGGGGCATGCCCACCAGTTTCTGACATTTGGCAGAGAATAGCATACTGATACAACTTTTGCCTTTCTGGTTTCAATCAGCCTCACCCGCCCTTATTGTCTTTGATATGGTTATGTGAAGTCATAATATTTAGAGAGTAGGACATGTGCTATGGCAGTTAGAGTAACAATCCTTCTTAGCTTTTATATAGAGACATTATAAAACTCACACTCGGAGTTTAAAGCGACCCTTTGTTCTTCATATTTTCAGAAAACTCTCCAGGCACATTTATAAAGTAGAGAGTATCTTTCACCTTGTGATATGTACAGGCTATATAAGGAAACAGTTACTATGTGTTTAATTATTGTTATACTTGCTAATGAGAGGGAGTTTCTAAGGCCTTTTAGTCCATATTTTTATCCCATCCATGATATGGAGTTACTGAGGCCTCCTAGTCCCTATTGTTATCCCACCCAATGATATGGAGTCTAAGGCCTCTTAGTCCATATTGTTATCCCGTCCATGATATGGAGTTACTGAGGCCTCCTAGTCCATATTGTTATTACACCTAATGATATGGAGTCTCTAAGGCCTCCTAGTCCATATTTTTATCCCACCCAATGCTATGGAGTTACTAAGGCCTCCTAGTCCATATTGTTATCACACCTAATTATATGGAGTTACTGAGGCCTCCTAGTCCATATTGTTATCACACCTGATATGGAATCACTAAGGCCTCCTAGTCCATATTGTTATCACACCTAATGATATGGAGTCTCTAAGGCCTCCTAGTCCATATTTTTATCCCACCCAATGCTATGGAGTCACTAAGGCCTCCTAGTCCATATTGTTATCACACCTAATTATATGGAGTTACTGAGGCCTCCTAGTCCATATTGTTATCACACCTGATATGGAGTCACTAAGGCCTCCTAGTCCATATTGTTATCACACCTAATGATATGGAGTCTAAGGCCTCTTAGTCCATATTTTTATCCCACCCAATGATATGGAGTCACTAAGGCCTCCTAGTCCATATTGTTATCCACCTAATGATATGGAGTCACTAAGGCCTCCTGTGTGTCTTTATGCAGCTTGAGTCACAGACAGTGTGCTCTTGAAGCCACTCACCCAAACAGCTTTTACATTGGGAACAACAGTTGTGTCTGTGCAGCCGCTGCATACCCATGGGCATGAATAGGCTGCCTGCACACAGGACCTATCAGTTCAAGCTGCATAAACACATGGCCCACTGATGCACTATGTGTCAGTACCCGTGTAAATGAGGCCCTAGAGATTGGGCAAAATGACAAACCCAGCTATATTTAACCTGCTTTCAGGACACATTCTATATCGCTTTAAACTCTGGTTTTAAGGTTTTTTTTCACAAAGGGAAATTAATGACTTCAAGTGGAATTCCAGCTTCCATTCAAATAGGGTTTGTTAACCAATAAAAAAAAACAGATCCAGTTCCCTTAAAGCATGTTACCCTGCACAGTGCTTGTGCAGTGTAATTTGGCCCCTTCTATTACCTAAAAAACCTGGCTGATCCTGCCTGGCTATACCCTTTGCCCTGTAAACTGACCATGGTTTATCATGGCTGCTGAGCCCTGACACCATGGTCAGTTTAAGTGCCTTCGCCATTCGCAGCCCTGCTTTGTGCTTCTCTGTCCTCTCCTCCATCCTCTCCCCCCTCCCTGTCTGCTAGTGTCAGTGCCCGCTCCACTCCACTCCTGCTGCTCTCATAACTACTAGAGCTGCACGATTAATCATTAAAAAATCGAGATCTCAATTTAACCCCCCTCCCGATCTTAACACGGCATGTCCACAATTCAGCGCAAAGCCCTTCTCTGCTCACAGCTGACAAAAAAAAATGAAAAATCAGGCATCCTGCCAAGTTTCACAACATTCTTCAGTGCTGGGAGATATAACTATAAACAATATAACGTTTGGTTCTTTTAGATCAAAGGAATAATATAAAGGTCAGTTTAACCATTAAAGTCTAAACCTTTTTCTGACACTTGTTGCTTACAAGTTAAAATCAGTATTTTTTGCTAGAAAATTACTTAGAACCTTCAAATATTATATATATATATATATATATATATATATATATATATATATATATATATATATATATATATATATATTTAGCAGAGACCCTACAGAATAAAATGGCTGTTGTTGCAATATTTTACGTCATACTGTATTTGCCCAGCTGTCTTTCAAATGCAATATTTTGGGAAAAAATACACTATAATGAATTTAAAAAAAACGAAATGGTAACGTTGGCCCATTGTTTTTGTATAATGTTAAAGATGATGTTACACCACAAGAATCATGATCTTTATTCTAAGCAAAAAAAAATAGTGATTTTCATTTTAGCCAGAATTGTGCAACTCTAATAACTACTATAAAAACCTGTAAAAATCTCTAAGAATTACTGCGCTACTTAATAAAACATAAAAAGCTGCCGGCACTACAATCAAACAAATTGTGTAGGTGATAAAATTAAAAAAGGTGCAGCACTAAAGGTAACCCATATTGCATGTATGAACAAGCAAAAATGTGCAAACAGTATATATACAAAAACAAACATAATTGTGCATATAATTGATATTGAGTGCAATGTGCTAAAGAGGACGCTCCAAAAAATTATAAATAGTCTACATTTGAAAGTGACAACAATACATTAACCATTCAAGGTATGGAAATCTAAAGAAGGTAGTCCATACAATGTAGATAAAGATATATCAGTGGTAACTTAAAATACTGGTAGTTTAAAGTGGAAAAAAAAGGCTAAAGATGGAGATTTGATCAACATGAATAGAAGTTGATCACTGTCCACTAAAGCATCACCCAGGACTGTGCATCCATCACCGTAAAGGGAGAATGAATACTCTTACCGAACCAAGCATCAAAGAGTCAATTAAGCATAAAGTTGGAACTGTATGTAGTCACTCAAAGGGAACGTCACAGGGGATCTGCTTCCACAATACCCTGCAACATCTCATCACCAGATTAGACCTTGTATTGAGCTAGCATGGAGCTAGCTCAATATGATCTGATCAATATGATCTGATGCGTTTCATCCACAAGCACATCATCTGGGGTATCGTGGACAAAACACGTCAGGTCATATTGAGCTAGCTCCATGATATTGCGCTTTCTGGATCACAATTTTTCCTGCCTGCATATATCATCATTGATGTAAGTGTTCTACTTTTTAAACAAATACATGATTTATGGTTTTACACTATGTGGGGGGCTATTTCTTTTATGAACGGTGGAGTTCAAGGTCTGATCTGGTGACAAGATGTTGCAGGGTATTGTGGAAGCAGATATCCTGTGACGTTCCCTTCAAGTGACTACATACAGTTCTATCTTTGCCGCTGGCACAGGGTCTATGCAGTTCGGTAAGAGTATTCATTCTTCCTTCACGGCGGTGTAGGTACAGTCCTGGGTGATGCTTTAGTGGACGGTAGTCAACTTCTATTCATGTCGATCAAATCTTTATCTTCAGCCTTTTTTTTCATCTTGAACTATTTTAAGTTACCAGCGATATGCCTTTATCTACATTGTATGGACTACCTTCTTTAGATTTCCATACATACCTTCAATGGTTAATGTATTGTTGTCACTTTCACGTGTGGACTATTTACAATTTTTTTGAGCATCCGCTTTAGCACGTTGCACTTTATATTAATGTTTGGTCATTCCACATAAATCATTTATATGCACAATTGTTTTTGCACATATACTGCTTACAAATTTGCACATTTTTACTATAAACACCTCCCATCCCCTCTGTAACATAACAATATGTGTCCATGTACCTGTGTTATATAAAAAAGCTGTGATCTGTACCTTATATCAGAGCAATTCCCAGCACTCACTTGACCACTTGGCTCTCTCCTCCCCTCCTCCCCAGCTGATGTCATCAGGAGTGCTCGGCTCCGCCCACTGGAACAGTCAGCTGGGCAGGGGAGAGATCTGAGGAGTCACGTGAGCGCCTGGAGATGCTCTGATATAGGTACAGATTTGCATAATTTTTCTATAACACAGGCACAGGGACACATATTGTTATGTTACAGAGGGGATGGGAAGTTTTATAGTGTTGGCTTAAAGAGGAAATAAACCCTGATGGGTTTACTTCTTCTTTGTTTCCCTGCAAAGGTTAAGGATAATAGGCTCCTATGCATCGCATAGTAGCCCATTATGTGTCACTTACCTGACACAGGAGCCAGGGATGTCACCTCTGTCCCCTGTAGTCCGGAGCATCCATCTTCTTCTGGGTTTCGCTGCTCCAGCCACTCACAGCGCCGGAGCAGCAATGACGTCACTCCTGCGCATGTGCACGGGAACTGCCACTAACGGCATATCGCTGTTAGCAGCGGCATGCTGCTAACGCCGATAGTGTGCCTGCGCGCCGCTGTCTGCACATGCGCCGTAGACAGCGGTGCCTCTCTTTTTGTAAATATCTCCTAAACTGTGTAGGTTTTGGAGATATTTCTTGGACCTTAATCTAGGCTTACCTGTAGGTCAAAGTGGTTTGTAAGGGTTTACAACCACTTTAACAACCACTTTAAAACTGCTCCACCCCCCCACCCCACCCCCAGCCTAGATAGGGGTAAGCTGGAATTCCAATTTAAAAGAGAAGTATGCAGGGCCGTCTTTAAGGCAGGGCAAAAGGTGCAGCTGCCCTGGGCCCTGTCATTGTTGGGGGCCCAAATCAGCTGCCTCATACTTGCCAACTATCCCAATTTAAATTCCCTTCTCCTTTAAAGTTTTAGTCATGTGCTGTGTCCCAATATCTCAGTGTGAAGTGCTGGTACTAATGCTGCCCAGCTCTGCCTTATTGTTAGAAAAAAGAGTGGGTTGCGCTACAGAGAATTACTAAACAGAGAATACACCTACTTGAAAAAACTCACAGAAACATTGACTTAATAGTGTGTCAATACTATGCGGGAAAATTTAGAGTGCAACAAAAAATTGCAACTAAAAATTAGGCAATCATATAAAAATAGAAAATGCTAAATCAGTGAAGGTAGCAAATACACCTTAATATGGTTTCAAAAAAACACCCTTAATAACAGTGAATATTCAAATGAAAATATGATGTGAACCTGAAAAAAGTATAACATCCAATAGCCCGTTGCCTTAAAACATTAGTGAAACATGGATATATAAATAAATTATAAACATAACATAAAGTGTTGCAATGTTCAAAAAGTCCATATAAAGTCTCTATTTGCAAGGTATTCCACAGTGAAATGGTGACAGCAAAAATATCCAAAACGAACGTGACTCGTGCTTAGCCTCCACCAAAGAAATTACTGCCGCTTACCAAAAATGAATGGTTCCTTATTATAGAGAACCATGCAGAGCAGATGACTGATTCCCCCAGTCCAGGGTTTTCACGAATGGATGTGAAGAAACTCCGGAACCCGTTCGCCTCTCAATTCACTCCCGTTCACAGGTTTGCATGAAAAGTAATAAGACTCACAATAGTGTAAAACCCAAGTATATCTTTAATCGAACGTAAGAGACAAATGCGCACTTACAGAAATGAAGATAAAAACGATAGTTTCAGCAAAACCGAGCCGGCTGGTCTCGATTCGCGCCCGTTATACCGTAACCAAACAACACGAGATGGTGGCGTCAGGACGTCGCTCCTCCTCCCTACGCGTTTCGTCACTATAGGACGTGATCTGCCTTATTGTTGTGTACAGATGACTCACCTGCAGATCCTGTGTTTACATGTAAATAAATGGCATTCATATGTAAATAGCTGCGTCAGGCGGTATTGATATGTAAATAAAGGCGGCATTCATATGTAGATCATGCCCCCCTGCAGTGAGGAGATGATGTGCTGTAACCTCTAGCAACCAATCAGTGAGCAGTAATACTGTACAGCAACCAATTAAGCAACCAATTAAGCAGAAATCATTTGCTGTAACCTCTAGCAACTAATCAGTGAGCCGTAATGTGTGCTGTAACCTCTAGCAACCAGCCAGTAAGCAGTAATGATATGCTGTAACCGCTGGCAACCAATTGTAATTGCTGCCTGATCTGATACAGTAAAATTATTTTAAGTCTAGCTGCTATTTGTTGTATGTCTCAGAGCAGGTGTAGAATGAAAAATTGCATTGGGGGGGCAAGAAATATTTTGCCCAGGGTCCAATCAATATTAAAGACGGCCCTGGAAGTATGGGAAATAAAATAAATAAACTTTTATACTCACCTAGGACCACTGATTGCTCGGTTCTCGGTCTTCAGTGAGCAAAGAGCTGATGACTGTCTGCTCTGCCCCTCTAGAGCTCACTGAAGTCCTGGGCTGTGGAGGGGGTGGGAGTAGATGGCTTAGGCTCTCAGGATGAGCCATCATCTGGTTCAGGCACCTAGGTGGATCCTGACATTAAAGTCAGGATTTCTCATGAGCCTAGACTGGCTAAATTAATTCAGCCAACAGTGGATTTTAGCCTGTTTTATTGCACTTGGACGGTGTGTGTTACTGCTGCTGCATTGCGCTGCACCCCACCGACAAACCCGCCACAAGGTAAGCAGGGTTTAATTTTTTTTAAAAGGGGGTGGGAAGATGAAGATCCACTTTAACCTCTTCTGGCCTGCCCATTATATCTATATGTCATTGTTTAGACATTATATATCATTGTTATGGCAGCAGCTAGCTGCCATAACCCAGGTATATTTTTATACAGCGGATGATTCGGCATCTGAAAAAAATGGTCCCGGTGGTGGATTCGCCACGGGATAACTTTTATAGGCAGTGGGAGAGGTGTCTTCCTCCCGATGCTTCCCAGTCGCTTCCACGGTTACCGGAGCCATCGGTAAAGGGGTCAACAATCCGATCCCCTGGAGCAATGGGCAGGAAGTCGATGGGGGGCAAGATGGCCCCCACTTGACTCTATGCCCTTGGAGGACCAGAGCAACGTCTGATATCACTTCCTGCCTAAAGGCCTTATAGGGACAATTTTTTTATTTTTTTTTGTAAATGTAAAATTACTTTTTTTTTGCTTTTAAGGCCTTATGTACACTGCAGCTGGAAAACGAACTTTAAGCCTGGGTTCACACTAACGCAATCTCAGAGATCACATGTGATTCACACCCGCATCAGTTGTATGGCTGAACTCGCATTGGATTCGCACAGAAAATAGTGCAGGGACTTGTTTTTTCCTGCACTAGAATCAGATCGCATGGGTGTTCTCACCCAAGCGATCCGATTCCTGTGCGAGTTCACAGTTCGTACTGCGATCTGTGGAATAAACTGAGGGTGTCCAGCGCCGGTTCTGGAATTGCGCTGGTTCCCGCATCGCACTAGTGTGAACCCAGGGTTAAGAGCTTTTGTGTGTTTTTTTCAGCAGCCCCTGAACGCTCCTGCATATTATCTTATGTGTACATGTACACTCAGTTGTTTGACTGAGTAGAAGCAGTTGAGGTTAGAAGCATTTTTCTGAAAGCAAAAAATAACATTCAGGATGGTACTTTAGTGACATTTCAAAAGCGAAATGCTTGTAACAGCGTGCCAAAGCGGTAATTCGTGTTTATAATCGTTTTCATTTAGAAGTATTTTAAATGGGGGAGAGAAAGATTTTTCCTGCATTGTGGGCATTTGGGAGTATCTACCAAGATTATATGTAAAAAAAAAACAAAAAAACTCTTCTAAACGCAAACGCACATAAATGCCACTAAACGTGGTATGTAAAAGTATGTAAAACTGTTACTAGCTGTCAAGTTCCAGTGTTCAGAAGAGATTTTCAAAGGTCCTGTGTACATGAGACCTAGGCTAATGCCACATATACACGGTCAGATTTTCCGATGGAAAATGTTCGATGGGAGATTTTTGTCGGAAATTCCGACCTTGTGTAGGCTCCATCGGACAGTTTTCATTGGAATTTCCACCACACAAAATTTGAGATCTGGATCTCAAATTTTCCGACAACAAAATCCGTCAGAAACTCTGATCGTGTGTACACAATTCCGACGCACAAAGTTCTACGCATGCTCCGAATCAAGCAGAAGAGCCGCACTGGCTATTGAACTTCAATTTTCTCGGCTCGTCGTACGTCACTGCGTCCTTGATGTTCAGAGTTTCCGACAACATTGTGTGACCGTGTGTATGCAAGACAAGTTTGAGCCAACACCCGTCTGAAAAAATTCATGGATTTTGTTGTCGGATTGTCCGATCGTGTGTACGCAGCGTAAGTGTATATGTGAAATCTGAGGTCTTTTTGACCCCAGATCTCACAATAAAGAGGACCTGTCATGCTTATTTCTATTACAAGGGATGTTTACATTCCTTGTAATAAGAATAAAAGTGATCAAAAAAAAAAATTAAAGGGACAGTGTCAAAATAAAAAGTAAAATAAATAAGAGAAAAGAAAGAAAAATGTAAAGCGCCCTGCCCGCATACATAAGTCGCACCCACATATTTAAAGCGGGAGTCCACCGGGACTCCGCGTTTTTTTTTTTTTTTAAAAGCCAGCAGCTACAAATACTGCAGCTGCTGACTTTTAAAATAGTGACACTTACCTGTCCAGCGCGCCCGCGATGTCGGCACCCGAAGCCGATTGCTAGGTCGTCTGTCGGGTCCTGCCGCCGCCATCTTGGGTATGGGAATCAGGAAATGGAGCCTTTCGGCTTCATTTCCCGGTTCCCTACTGCGCATGCGCGAGCCGCGCGGCGCAATCCGGACGGTCCCTGCTGCCTCTGGGAACTGTGTGTTTCCCAGCAGGCAGCGGGGCACTTGCGCAAAGGGGCGGGCAGTTGCGGAAAGAGAGCGTAATCTACGCCCCTTTCCGCAGACAGCTATCCCGGAAGTGGGTGCAGTTACCTGGATTATCCAGGTAACTGTACCCCCCTCCCCCCTGAAAGGTGCCAATTGTGGCGCCGGAGGGGGGGGGGATTCCGATGAGCGGAGGTCCATTTTAGGGTGGACCTCCGCTTTAAATGGTGTTCAACCCACACATGTGAGGTATCAACGCAATCATCAGAGCGAGAGCAATAATGCTAACACTAGACCTCAGGCTTTCCAACCTGGAGGAGAGATGTGGGGTCTAATGCCTGGTACACATGATTAGATTATCAGGCGAATGATCGTCCTTTTTTTTTTTTTGATTATCTCAGATCACATTTAATGAGTTAACTAATGTCACAAAAATTCTTGTGTAGCACCCTGGAGTTTAGGCAGAGAGCTACTCACAAATTTACTTGTCAAGAGTAGTTATCTTGGTCGATTGATAGAGATCTATTGATTTCTCCCTAAGTTTGGCCTTGTTGCACTTTTCTCTTCTACCACTAGGTGGCCAGGTACTTGGTGGCACTAGACATGAGAAGGGCAACCCAAGGTCAGGTTGTGGGTACATGGGGTATATCAGCCAATGGGCAGGGGTTTTCTTGAATCCCTTGGCTTGCTGGGAGAGCCTAGATATTTGGTTGAGGTTCGGGGATCCATGTTCTGTGCCTCCCGGACTGCTGTCTGGGTGGACGTGTGTCATCTGCCCCGGGCTGGGACCATACTGGGGCCTTTCCCTGCACAGCTGTCCTCCTATAGAAGTTTCGGAGTCTGCCAATTGAGTTTGCAACTATCTAAGGGTGTCCTGGCCCTAACCCACTTTCTCCAAAATATATAAAAAGAACTGTCAAAGAAATAAAACCACTTTTACATCAATGAAGTGTCTGACGCCCAATGACTTTCATCATCTTTGCACCCACTGTGTCTCACATCCCACCACATATTGAAGGATGTCAGCTGTCTTTGGCCTTGGAGGTCCTCATTAGACCAAAAGAGGTAAGAGACTTTGCTACACTCGTATGAATAAAAATTCAGAAGCGATGTCATGTGTTGTACACAACACATGACATGTGACACGCAGCAAACTCCGTGAGTCGGGTCGCGGGTCCTGTGGACTCGATCGCCGCGGGGATACCCGCGATCCTCTCACAGGGAGGAAGAACGGGGAGATGCTAATGTAAACAAGCATCTCCCCGTTCTTCCTAATGACGGTGTCACTGATTACAGCACCCTGTGATCGGGAGCAGAGATCAGTGATGTGTCACATGTAGCCACGCCCCCCCACAGTTAGAATCACTCCCCAGGATACACTTAACCCCTTAACTATCACCTAGTGGTTAACCCCTTCACTGCCAGTGTCATTTACACAGGAATCAGTGCATTTGTATACCACTGATTGCTGTATAAATGACAATGGTCCCAAAAATGTGTCAAAAATGTCCGATGTGTCCGCCATAATGTCGCAGTCACGATAAAAATCTCTGATTGCCGCCATTACTAGTAAAAAAAAAAAAATATTAATAAAAATGCCATAAAACTATCCCCTATTTTGTAAACGCTATAACTTTTGCGCAAACCAATCAATAAACGATTTTTTTACATAAAATATGTAGAAGAATACGTATCGGCCTAAACTGAGGGAAAAAAAAAATTTTCAGATATTTTTGGGGGTTATTTATTATAGAAAAATGTAAAAAATAATGTGTTTTTTTTCAAAATTGTCGCTCTTTTTTTGTTTATAGCGCAAAAAATTAGGCGATCAAATACCACCAAAAGAAAGCTCTATTTGTGGGGAAAAAAAAGGACATCATGTTTGTTTGGGAGCCACGTTGCATGACCGCGCAATTGTCAGTTAAAGCGTCGCAGTGCCGATTCGCAAAAAGTGCTCTGGTCAGGAAGGGGGTAAATTCTTTCGGGGCTGATGTGGTTAAGTACCGAAACTTGGCGCCATTCCATGAGTGTGCGCAATTTTAAAGCGTGACATGTTGAGTATCTATTTACTGGGCGTAAAATCATCTGCCACATTATACAAAAAAAAATTGGGCTAACTTTACTGTTTTTTTTTTTTTTTTTTTTATTCATGAAAGTGTTGTTTTTTTCCCCAAAAAATCGCATTTGAGAAATTGCTGCGCAAATATCGTGTGACATAAAAAGTTGCAACGACCACCATTTAATTTTTTAGCCTCTGTTAAAAAAACTGTATAGTGTTTGTAGGTCTGAGTACATATCTAGGAAAAAAAAAATGATGATTTTTACATGTAGGAGAGGAGTGCTGGAATTTGCGCAGTATGGAAGTGTTTAATAATTGCACCGCACAAAATCGCAAGATCCTGCGGTAGATGCATTTGGGGTGCCAGTGACAATTTATTGGTACCCATACTAGTCTAGCAAAGGCAGATGGTTCTCGTGCGGTGTGAGAAACGCACATGAAAACGCGTTCTGGAGTGGACGGGCCCTAAATCCCGCTGTAATATTTGAAACACAATACGTATTTTAGCAGGATCTGTTAACAACCCCATTAGATTGCCTGCATCAGCAGCCTAGTGTGCCGAATGTCCTGTAAAATGTGATCAGATGTGTGTGTGACTTTTACATTCCCATGATCATTGGGAACACCTGGAACAGTGCCAGCACTCCAAGGATTACACGTCTCCTCTAGCTAAGCAGTGAAGCAGTTAATTTAGCGAGCAGGGGGGATCGCCCCTTTAAGTAGCCGGTCTGTGTCGTGAGACAGGAACTCCCTCCCCCGGGAGGCCTCGCCCCCCCTCCCATCACGTGTTTGTGTAATCCCGTGCCGGGCTCCTCCCCCCTCCACGTTGTTTTTCTCCCCTCAGTGATTGTGAAACGTAGCGGAGGGCCGCTCCCACCCAGCGTGGGGACAACACACACAGGACACACCCTGTAACCCCTTCACTGCTCTCCCCTCACTCCCTGTCACTGAGGGGAATGTCCCACTATATGGGAAGGGAGCTGACAAGTCAGTGTCACTACTTCCACAATCCAGGCCATTCATTCTAATGCACATTGGAGACAGACGAAGGTGGTGGGAGTCCTCATATATAGGAGGGTGAAGGGGGGGCCGCATATATAGGATGGTGGTGGGGGAGCTCATATATAGAAGGGAGGGGGGTCTCATACTGTATATAAGAGGGTAGTGGGGGGCCTAATATAAATATATATATATATATTATGTGTGTGTGTAGGGGGGTCTCATACAGTATATAGGATGGTGGTGGGGGGCTCATATAGGATAGCCGTGCGGAGAACCTCATATATAGGAGGGTGGTGGGGGGTCTCATACAGTATAAAGGAGGGGGGTGAGGGGCCTCATACAGTATATAGGAGGGTGGTGGGGGAGCTCATACAGTATATAGGAGGGCGGTGGGGAGCTCATAAATAGGAGGGCAGTGGGGGTCCTCATATATAGGAGGGTGGTGGGGGTACTCATATATAGGAGGGTGGTGGGGGGCCCTCATATATAGGAGGGTGGTGGGGGGGCCTCATATAGGAGGGTGGTTGGGGAGCTCATATATAGGAGGGTGGTGGGGGGCCTCATATAGGAGGGTGGTGGGGAGCTCATAAATAGGAGGGGGTGTCTCATATAGGAGGGTGGTGGGGGAGCTCATAAATAGGAGGGGGTGGGGGGGTGTCTCATATAGGTAGACAGTGGGTGTCCTCATATATAGGAGGGTGGTGGGGGGCTCATATAGGAGGGCGGTGGGGGTCCTCATATATAGGAGGGTGGTGGGGGAGCTCATATATAGGAGGGCGGTGGGAGAGCTCATAAATAGGAGGGGGTGGGGGGTGCCATATATAGGAGGGTGGTGGGGGGCCTCATATAAGAGGGTGGTGGGGGAGCTCATATATAGGAGGGTGGTGGGGGAGCTCATATATAGGGGGGTGTCTCATATAGGAAGGCAGTGGGGGTGCTCATATATAGGAGGGTGGTGGGGGGCTCATATAAGAAGGCAGTGGGGGTCCTCACATATAGGAGGGTGGTGGGGGAGCTCATATATAGGAGGGCAGTGGGGGAGCTCATATATAGGAGGGCGGTGGGGGGGGCTCATATATAGGAGGGTGGTGGGGAGCCTCATATATAGGAGGGCGGTGGGGGAGCTCATAAATAGGAGGGGGTGTCTCATATAGGAGGGCAGTGGGGGTCCTCATACATAGGAGGGCGGTGGGGGGCCTCATATAGGAGGGTGGTGGGGGAGCTCATATATAGGGGGGTGTCTCATATAGGAAGGCAGTGGGGGTGCTCATATATAGGAGGGTGGTGGGGGTCCTCACATATAGGAGGGTGGTGGGGGAGCTCATATATAGGAGGGCGGTGGGGGAGCTCATAAATAGGAGGGGGTGTCTCATATAGGAGGGCAGTGGGGGGCCTCATACATAGGAGGGCGGTGGGGGGCCTCATATAGGAGGGTGGTGGGGGAGCTCATATATAGGAGGGTGGTGGGGGAGCTCATATATAGGAGGGTGGTGGGGGAGCTCATATATAGGAGGGGGTGGGGGAGCTCATATATAGGAGGGTGGTGGGGGAGCTCATATATAGGAGGGTGGTGGGGGAGCTTATATATAGGAGGGTGGTGGGGGAGCTCATATATAGGAGGGGGTGGGGGGGTGTCTCATATAGGAAGGCAGTGGGGGTCCTCATATATAGGAGGGTGGTGAGGGAGCTCATATAGAAGGGTGGTAGGGGTCCTCATATATAGGAGGGTGGTGGGGGGGCTCAAATAATACACAGCAAATCACTGCATTGCTCCATTCACACTTTTGCATTTTCTAAACACATGCAAAATCACTTTATTTTTGCGAGGGTTCATGAATTACTATCTCATATGTGGTGCCATCCATTGCCAATTCTGACACTTCTCTCCTACATGTAAAAATCTTTCTTTTTTTTTTGCTAGAAAATTACTTAGAACCCCCAAAACACACACACATATATATATATATATATATTAGCAGGCCCTAACGAGTAAAATGGTGGGTTTTGCAACTTTTTATGTCACAGAGTATTTACGCAGCAGTTTTTTCCAAAACGCAATTTTTTGGGAAAAAATACACTTTAACCACTTCAGTACTGGGCACTTTCACCCTCTTCCTGCCCAGTCCAATTTTCAGAGCTGTCCCATTTTGAATGACATGCAACGCTGTACCCAAACAAAATTGTTATCATTTTTTTCCCCACAAATAGAGCTTTCTTTTGGTGGTATTTGATCACCACTGGGTTTTTTATTTTTCCAAATAAAAAAAAAAAAGAACGTAAATTTTGAAAAAAAAAAAGTTTTACTCTATTTCTGTTACAAAACGTAAATACAGAAGTTTTCTCCTTCACTGATGAGTACCGATGAGGCGGCACTGATAAGGCAGTACTGACTGGCACTGATGATGTGGCACATATATGCAGGCAGCACTGATGGGCACTCATAGGTGGCACTGATATGCTCTGATAAGCGGCACTGAGGGGCACTCATAGATGGCACTGGTGGGCTCTGATAAGCAGCACTGATGGGCACTCAGAGTGGGCACTGGTGGGCTCTGATAAGCTGCACTGATGGGCGGCACTGACAGGCAATCACTGATAGGCACAGAGTGGCATCCTAATGGGCTCACCTGGTGGTCTCCAGTGGGCATCCTCGATGGGTCTGCGCTGATTGTCAGCGCAGACCCCCCCCCCCCCCCCCGTCAGGAGAGAAGCCAATTGGCTGTCTTCTACTCATGTCTGTTAGTGCGAGTGTAGTAAAAGCCGATAAACGGCTCTTCCTGTTTATGCTGTGATTGGACACAGCTGGTTACATGGTAAAGAGGATCTGTCAGAGGCTCTTTAACACGATCGGAGATGCGGTGGGTCAGATTGACACATCACCGAACGCCGCTAACAGCTTATCCTGCTGGACTTCATTTGAGGTTCAGTCAGGATAACCTAACCACTTAACCACCAAATGTGTTTGCATTTGCACATAAGCACAGGGGGATGGGGGCGCTTTAATGTTTTCTTTTTTAATTTATTTTGTCTAAAACAATTTTTTTTCTGTCTCTTTTTTGCCATCACAAGGGATGGACAATATCTCTTGTCACAGTATGTGCCTAGAACAGGTCCTCTTTATAGAGAGATCTGGAGTCTATTAGACCCCAAATCTCTCCTCTGGCCTCCAGTACAGCTGCCCAGACATAGATTGGCCTAATCGGCTGCTTTCCTGGCCAATAACGGGCCAGGTAAACAGAGGGGCGGACCCGGAAGTGACAAAATCTCTGGGGTCACAGAGGGAAGGACAACGTCAGTTCTGCTGGCTTTGTGTAGTGCAGCCCTCACCGCAGGCCACAGCGCTCCTAGGCTCTACGATTGGAAGTGAGATCCCAGGAAAGACAACGGCATGTGTAGGAGAGGTACTCCCTTCCACCGCCCGCAAAAGTGATCGGTTGGCTGTTCAGCCACTCAAAACACTTATGCCTCACAGGGAATTGCCATATGAAAATGCTAATACCGGGATGATGCCTGTAGCTGTAGGCATCATCGTGGTATAAGCACTGCAAACTGAGGATGTCATACAATGGATTACGGTCGGCAAGTGATTGCTGGCCCCCAAATGTCTGGTAAAACCACGCAATAACAAATGCAGCAAACAGCTACATGACCTACTTCAATGCATTTGTCTCACACAGGGCAGCCTACTGAAACACACGTTTACGAATGCTAGATGTGAACGCAGCCTAAAGTGTATCTATAATCAGAATGTAGAATCACATTCATTTCAACATTGTATTTCTATTTGTAATCTAATCCTATTCATCTAAACAATCATGACGCTTGTAAACTTAGGTTGTGAAGATCCCCACACATTTCCTTCCTTGAATTCTGCGACACAGATTCACTATGTAGAAAAATGATCTGCACACCAAGAGTTGCTCTTTAAAAAAAATCTTCATCTTATTTTAGAAATTCCACAACCACAGATATAATCAGTTGACGTGTTTCAGCCTATGAGGCCTTAGTTATAGGTTATGACTAAGACCTCATAGACTGAAATGTGTCAACTGATTTTATCTGTTGTTGTGGGCTGTGGTTTCTGAATAAAGATGAAGACATTTTTACAGAGCAACTCTGGGTGTGCAGATCATATTTCTATATATGCACTCAGGGAAATGGCAGTGGATCGGGGACACAGGAGCTCTTTTCATCGGTATGTTGTATGGGTAGCAGCACTGTTGCTCCTGTTTGAATTTGGACAGATTCATTATGCCCTGTGAGTAGGCACTACTGTGTCACACATTTCACAGAGCCTGCCTTCTGAACTACAGAGCTGCTGAGAGGAGGAATTTCAGGAGGTGGAGTCAGTACAGAAATCATTGCTTGCAGGCAGCAAGGTACCTTGGGATATGTAGTCCTTAGAAATGGAAAGTAAATAAAGGAGGAGAGGCTGCAAAGCATGCAGGGAATCAAGGAAGTTGTGGAAAGAGATGACCAACAGATGGCCAACTTGCCCTCTTCTTTATCAAATTGCTATCAGTCTTTGAGGCCATCTATCTCTATTGAAGAACCAGTAAGGAGTTTCAGGAATACTGTAGGAAGGAGAAGCCATTGCTGGATTTTAGGCTCATTTCACTGAGTTATAATACAGGTGTTTAATGTCAACCGCAGCGTTTGAAATGCTGAGAAGTTATGTGAAGGTCCATGCAGGTGCCTGAGGAGGTACCCATTTTATCTGTGATACCAATCAACCTGATTTTTGGTGCTGACAGGTTATTTTACCAGAAGTTAAAGACGAGCTTCAATCTCCTGCGTAAAAATTAAGTCAGCAGCTACAAAAACTGTAGCTGCTGATTTTTAATGAACAGACACTGACCTGCCCCACGATCCAGTAATGTGTTCACCCCAGCCCCTTTCACCTCTCGTATTCTGTCTTCGGCACTGGCATCTTAACTTTGGGCACCCGGGTAGGACTCACGGCCGGGTGCCCACTGTGCACGCACAAGCTGTGCATTGTGAATGGTCCAGCAGTCTTCTGGGACCTGTCACATGTCCCATAACACTGCAGGGAAGAGGAGAACTTCCACTAGGTTATTAAAGTGGAAGGGGGTACCTGTCAAAATTGGGTACCCCCCTCCCTCCCCAAAAGTGCTATTACTGAAAGGAAGAGGGAGAGGAGACCTTAAAGCAGAGTTCCACACAAAAGTGGAACTTCCACTTTTTGGAATCCTCCCCTCCTCCTCCTCATTCAGGGGGGAGCAGATACCTGTCTAATACAGGTATTTAGCTCACACTTCCGGGCATAGATACCCACGCCACCCGTGGGTATCTACACCAATTACCACCCCCCCCCCCGGGGGGGGGGGATCCCAGGAGACAGCTGGGACCAGTGGGAATGTGCAGCGTGAGTCGCACATGTGCAGTAGGAAACCAGGAAGTGAAGCAGCAAGGCTTCACTTCCTGATTCACTTACTGAAGATAGTGGTGGCAGCACCCGAGGGACAGATTGGCCTTGGATGCTGACATCGCGGGAGCCCCGGACAGGTAAGTGTCCATATTTTAAAAGTCAGCAGCTGCAGTAAAAAAAACGGCGGAAATCCGTTTTAAAGTGAGACTTTGCCTTTTGGGTGGAGCTCTGCTTTAATTAAACGTTTCCATGTGGGTTCGTTTCCAGATCAGAAGACATCTGACACCTTGTTAGGCAGTCAGACCTGAGGTGATCATGACCTGGTTGCACTTATTTTTGGTGGATTTGACCACAATTGTTATGTCTATAGGTATCCCTATATCATAGATTCCCCTGGATAATTTTACTGGGAGGAAAGTTAAAGCTCAGCTATGGGAAAATTAAATGTTCTCCCTGCCTGTTTTTGTCTAGGGGACAGAGAAAGCCCTTTTACTTACTGGGTCCTCCACTCCTTTACACTCTGGTAATGGACGGTCCCTTTGCGTCTAATGCAGGTCTGTGAGCCCTGCATCAGTCTTGATGATGCCAGAGGATCTTAGACTGCCGAAGCATGGGGGAGAAGAGGATGCAGGGACTGGTTTAGCAGTGTTGAGGAGCCCGCAGGAGGGGAGAATCATGTGTCTGGGGTGTCTGCTGCAATAAAAGCTCCTGGGGTGTCTGCAATAATACAAGCTCTTTGGGTGTCTGCTGCAAAAAGGGCTTCAGGAGTGTTTGCAACAATAACAGCTCCTGCGGTTTCTGCTGTAGAAGGACTGTTGGGGTGTCTGCTACAATATGAGCTCCTGGGGGTTTGCTGCAAAAAGAGCTCCTGGAGCTACAATAAGAAGGTGTCAGTTATGATATGAACTCCTGGCTAGGGATGAGCTTCGTGTTCGAGTCGAACGTACGTTCGACTCGAACATTGGCCGTTCGGCCGTTCGGCGAATTCCGAACGTTTTGGCCGTTCGCGTCAAAATTCGAGTGACGCGCGCGCGGACCACAATGCACTGCGTTGGCGCAGTGCATTGCTGCCCGATGATTGGCCAAGCATGCACTGTGACCCCGCATGCTTGGCCAATCGCAGCGCCGGCAGCGAGGAGAGCCATGATTGGCCACAGGCATCCTGCCTGTGGCCAATCATAGCTCAGGCTGTGTAGTGCACGCCCCACACTATATAAGGCCGCCTTTAAGGCGGCCTCCTGTAGTGTGTTACTTTGCATCTGAAGCAGTGGGTGTTCTGTGTACCTTCAACACAGTACACACCAATCGTTTTTGGCTGATTTCCTATCTTGCTGCTGTGTAGTGGTTGTTGTCTGTGCCCTGACTGCAGTATACACCACTATATTCATCTCACCTATATAGCTAGTGATCTAGCTTTAACCACTTAACAACTGCCCATTGCCGATTAACGGCTTCAGGGCGGTTGTTTAACTCAGAGAGGCCGTTAATTAACGGCCTCCCAGAATTCTGCTCTCGCGTGCCCCGAGGTGTGCGCACTCGAGAGCATCCGTGACCGCCGGGTCCATAGGACCCGGCGCATCACGGTAAACGGCCGCTCATAGCGGCCGTTTACCACGTGATTGCTCCGTCAAATGACGGAGTGATCACTTGGAAACAAACCGGCGTCATGTTATGACGCCTGTTCCTACCTCCCCTTTCTGTACCGATCGGTACAGCGGAGGGGAAAGAGATCGGTGTCAGCAGCGATGTGGGCTGCATCTGCAGTGCCCACATCGCTGCTCACCGAATTTAACCCCTCAATTCCCTGCCAATACTCTGCAATACCAGTGCATACTCTGCAGTACCCTGCCATTACTCTGCAGTACCCCGCCATTACTCTGCAGTACCCCGCCATTACTCTGCAGTGCAGTACCCCGCCATTACTCTGCAGTGCAGTACCCTGCCATTACTCTGCAGTGCAGTACCCTGCCATTACTCTGTAGTACCCCACCATTACTCTGCAGTGCAGTACCCCGCCATTACTCTGCAGTGCAGTACCCTGCCATTACTCTGCAGTGCAGTACCCCGCCATTACTCTGCAGTACCCCGCCATTACTCTGCAGTGCAGTACCCCGCCATTACTCTGCAGTGCAGTACCCCGCCATTACTCTGCAGTGCAGTACCCTGCCATTACTCTGCAGTGCAGTACCCTGCTATTACTCTGTAGTACCCCGCCAATACCCCGCCAATACTCTGTAATACCCTGCCATAAATTGCCATACCCAGCCATACTCAGAGATACCCAGCCATACTCGGTGATACCCTGAAATACCCAGCCATAGACGCCCCCCACCCCTCACCGCCCTCCGGTGCTTCTACCAACTCGCCAGTACGATCAAAGCCAGAATCTTTTTTTTATTTTTTATTTCAGGCTTCCCAGCCTAGAGGTGAGATGTGGGGTCATATTGACCCCCCAGATTTCACTGTAAAGAGGACCTGTCACCCCATATTCCTATTACAAGGGATGTTTACATTTCTTGTAATAGGAATAAAAGTGATCAAAAATGTATTTTTGGGAAAAAAAATGTCAAACTAAAATAAATAAAGTAAAATGAACAATAAAAAAATAAAATAAAAATTAAAGCGCCCATGTCCCCATGTGCTCGCATGTGCCACACATGTGAGGTATCGCCGAGAATGTTAGAGCGAGAGCAATAATTCTAGTCCTAGACCTCCTCTGCAACTCAAAACATGTAACCAGTAAAAAAATATTTAAAGCGTCGCCTATGGGGATTTTTTAAGTAGCGACGTTTGGCGCCATTCCACGGGCATGTGCAATTTTGAAGAGTGACATGTTTGATATCTATTTACTCAGCATAACTTCATCTTTCACTTTATGCAAACATTGGGCTAACAAGTGGTTAATAATAGAGCTTGCAGTCAGTAGTGTTAGGAGTGCGTGCTGTCTGCGTGCTCTGTACCCAGTACATACTGCTATAATATAGGGCAGGCCCCTACTTTCAAACATCCAACTTACAAACATCTCCTACTTGCAAACGCAAGGAGACAGCAGCAAGTGAGATGAAAAAAGATGGACGACAAAACAAATTATACAGGGGTGATAACCCTTCCCTATGTTTTCCAAAAAGCTTAAAGATAGTTTTTTTGACTGGAGCTACACTTTAAAAATGTACTGGTTAAAAATGACAAACAGATTCAACTTAACACAACAAACCTACACAGTCCCTGTCTTGTTTGCACCGCCTGTATACTGCTGTTCTGAGTATATAGGGCCTGGGGGCCACACGCATTTCCTTTTTTTAATATGGGTACGGGGTTCCCCTTAATATGCGTACAAGACCCAAATAGGCTGGTAATGGGCAGGGAGGGCTACCCATGCCATGTTTCTCAATGATTTTCAACCATATTGCAGGAACCAGATATAACATTAAAACCGCAAGCAGTTTTAAATGGTGTTATTTCCGTTTAATGTCATTTTGTGCAGGGACTGTTCTAAACACGGGAAACACGTGGCACTTCACAGGCATACTACAGACACCCCGCAGGCACCATATTTAAAGGAATATTTCACTTTTTTTTTTTCACTTTAATCGTCATTAAAATCAGTGCTCCCGCCAAAACGGTAGTTTTTAAAACTTTTTTTTGCAGTGACCCATGTCCCCTGAGGCAGGAGGCAGGTCGCCAAACCCTTTTTAGGACACTATCTTGCATATTAGCCATTAAAATGAGCACTTTCCAATTCGAACGTTCGAGTCCCATAGACTTCAATGGGGTTCTAACGTTCGTACCGAACGCGGGGGTCGTTCGCAAGTTCTGGTGCGAACCGAACCGGGGGGTGTTCGGCTCATCCCTACTCCTGGCATGTCTGCTGCAACAAGAGCTCATGGGTTGTCTTCTAAAATAAGAAATCCTGGGATATTTTCTACAATAGGAACTGCTGGAGTGTCTGCTAAAATAGGAGCTTGTTGATATCTTCTATAATATGAGCATCTGGGGTTGCTGTTACAATAAAAGCTCTTTAGGTGTCTGCTACAATATGAGCTAATAGAGTCTCTGCTGTATAGATAGCTCATGAGGTGTCTGCTACAATATGAGCTCCAGGGGTGTCTGCTGTAATAAAAGCACCTAGGGTGTCTGCTACAATAGGAGTTTTTGGGGTGTCTGCTACAATAGGAACTCCTGTGATATCAGCTTCAGGGTTATCTGCTACAATAAGAGTCACTGGGATGTCTGTTGTAATATAGGCTTTTGGGGTGTCTGGAACAATAACAGCTCATTGGGTGCCTGCTACAATAAGAGCTTCTGAGAGGTCAGTTATGATACCAGTTTCTGGGTTGTCTGCTACAATATGAGCTCCTGGGGTGTCTATTGCAACATAAGCTTCTGGGGTGTCTGCAATAATAAGAGCTCGTTGGGTGTCTGCTGCAATAATAGCTCCTTGGGTGTCTGCTGCAATGAAATCTCTTGGGGCGTCTGTTATAATACAAGCTCTTTGGGTGTCTGCTGCAATAAGAGATCCTGAGGGGTTGTTGCAATAAGAGCTCCTGCACTGTCTGCTACAATAAGAAGATGTCAGCTCCTGGTATGTCTACTGCAGCATACAGTAGGCTTCCTGGTTATCTGCTGCAACAAGAACTCATGGGTTGTCTACTACAATAATGCCGCGTACACACGAGCGGATTGTATGGCGTACTTAGTCCGTCATACAATCCGATGGACAATCCGTCGTAGTTTCCACTGAACAGACTTGACCACACACGGATACACAAACAGTCCGTCGAAAGCTTGCGCAATGACGTGTACAGCACGTACGACGGGACTAGAAATAGGAAGTCCAAGACACAGCAAAGCACCCTTCCTCCGTGTAAATCCTTTCTGGGCATGCGCCATTCTTAGTCCGTCGAACTAGCATACTGACGACCGTATTGTCCGCTGAAACCAAAGTACGACGGACAGATTTTTGGAAAATCCGAAATTCTTAGCACTCCGGACTGCACGCTGAAAAAGTCTGCTGAAGCCCACACACAAGCGGATTGTCCGCTGAAATGTGTTTCAATGGACTAAGTACGTCAAACAGTTCGACCGTGTGTACGCGGCATTAGAGATCCTGGGGTGTCTGCTAAAATAGGAGCTCCTGGGTATCTTCTACAATATGAGCCCCAGGGGTTGCTGTTGCAGTAAAATTGCTTTAGGTGTCTGCTACAATATGAGCTAACAGATTATCTGCTCTAATGATAGCTCTTGGGGTGTGTGCTACAATATGAACGCTAATGGCGCGTACACACGACCGGACTTTTCGAGGGACTAGGTCCGACGTTCTTCCCTGACGGACTTTCGGCGGAGTTCCAGCGGACTTTCCGAATGAACGGACTTGGACACACACAATCACACCAAAGTCCGACGGATTTGAACGTGATGACGTACAACTGGACTAGAATAAGGAAGTTCATAGCCAGTAGCCAATAGCTGTCCTAGCATCGGTTTTTGTCCATCGGACTAGCATACAGACGAACGGATTTCTTGATAGAAACTGGGTCCACTGGAGTTCAGGCCGAAACATTTGAAACATGTTCTATTTCTAAAGTCCGTCAGATTTTTGGACAGCAAAATTCAGATGGAGCCCACAACACGATCAAGTTGTCCGATGGATTTGTTCCGTTGGACCTTTGCTGTCGAAAAGTCCAGTCGTGTGTATGCGGCACAAGGGGTGTCTGCTGTAATAAAAACTCCTAGGGTGTCTGAGTTCTTGGGGTGTCTGCTACAATATAAGCTCCTGGGATGTGTTATACAATAAAAGCTCTTTGGCTGTCTGCTGCAATAAGAGCTGCCACAGTGTCTGCAGTAATAAGAGCTCCTGAGGTTTTTGCTACTTTGCAGTATAACTTTGGATAGAGGTTGGCTGTCTGTGTCCCCAACATGGAGATTCACCTAATTGTCCTCTTTACCATTAGCATTGAAAGTAAAGGAAATGGGATAAAAATTAAAAAAATACACCCTACATTTAATCTTCCCTTAACTCTATCCGTCTACAGGATTTTTCCAGAGCATCTCCCATCCTCTGGAACTCGCTACCGCCACCTGTCTGGCTATCCCCTACTCTTGCTACCATCAGGCAATCCCTGAAAACTCATCTCTTCAGGAAAGCCTATCAAGTCTCCAACTAATTTCCTACCACTTCCAACCGCTTATTCCCCACAGTTACAACCTTTTGTACCACCTGCCCCACCCTATTAGATTGTAAGCTCTTCTGAGCAGGGTCCTCTTAAGCCCCGTACACACGAGCGGACTTTTCGACATCCAAACTCCGACGGACTGAGTCCGGCGGACTATCCGCTCGTGTGTGGGCTGCAACGGACTTTAGCGAAGCTAAAGTCTGACGGACTTTAGAAATGAAGCATGCTTTAAATTTTCCCGACGGAACTCCGCCGGACCCGGTCCCCTTCGAAAAATCCGCTCGTGTGTGTGCTACTCCGACGGACTAAAACCGACGCTAGGGCAGCTATTGGCTACTGTCTAGGAACTTCCTACGTCGAATCCAGTCGTACGTCATCACGTTCGACTCCGTCGGAGTTTGGTGTGATGGTGTGTGGTCAAGTCCGTTCGGTCGAAAAGTCCGCCAGAACTCCGTCGGAACTCCGGCGGAACTCCTTTGGAGGTCTGTCAGACTTAATCCCTCTCGTGTGTACGGGGCATTAATCCTCGTGTATTTTATTGTATTATAACTGTATTGTATCCCTTTTATAATGTAAAGTGCTGCGTAAACTGTTTGCGCTATATAAATCCTGTATAATAATAATAATATCCCAAAAAAAAAAGGTTTTGCCTATAGTTCTACTTTACAAGCTACTGGGGTGTCTGTTGCATGAAGAGCTCACATGAATGGTGCTGGGGTGTCTGCTTACTACAATAGGATTACACGGGAATTGTGATGAGGTGTATGCTATATTAGGAGCCCATATGAATGGTCCTGGAGTGTCTTCAGTAGTAATTATTACTACTAGTCAAACAACATTAGAATTCTTCTATAGCCCATGGGCGGAGCATTTGACCGTAAATGTCCACTCACAGCGATCGTATGTTTTTAGCTGCTTCGTCGAATCTTCATGTCAAACGGTATTATACATATTTTTGATTGTATTGACTCCAGGCAGTTCGACCTCATGGAGGTTCCTGACCCTTCTATGGAGGCATCAGCAGCACCACCAATCAGCCAATAACATTCCTCATCATCATCATTATACTTCCCCCACCCATTCCAGCAGCGACCACTAACAGCTCTTTTACTATTGTCTCTATATTGTCGATTCTTTTCTCTCTATGTCAAATAATCTTGGACTAATAGTTAGGTTAGGTGCATTTGACCCCAGGTTCGATAGACACAGATCACTTGTGTTACTGTCATGTCAAATCTTCTATCTATCTATCTATCTATCTATCTATATATATATTTAATATATATATATATAATATATATATATATATATATATATATACTGTTGTCGCAATGATACAAAAATGTAATGGATGCGAAAAAACGTTTTTTTTTTCATTTCGGATCTTTTGGATTCTGCGCATTTGTTATTGTTTTGTTAAAACAAACACGAAAATACCAGAAATTCAGATGAAAATGCATTTGGACGATGACGAAAGCACACGTCTAGAAGATACATGAATGGTCCTGGGGTGTCTTCAATAGAAGGAAGATACATGAATTGTTTTGGGGTGTCTGCAGTAGTAGGAAGATACATAAATGGTTTTGGGGTGTCTGCAGTAGTAGAAAGATACATGAATGGTTTTGGGGTGCCTGCAGTAGTAGGAAGATACATGAATGGTCCTGGGGTGTCTTCAGTAGTATGAAGATACATGAATGGTCCTGGGGTGTCTTCAGTAGTAGGAAGATACATGAATGGTCCTGGGGTGTCTTCGGTAATAGGAAGATACATGAATGGTCCTGGGGTGTCTTCAGTAATAGGAAGATACATGAATGGTTCTGGGGTGTCTGCAGTAGTAGGAAGATACATGAATGGTTCTGGGGTGTCTGCAGTAGTAGGAAGATACATGAATGGTTCTGGGGTGTCTGCAGTAGTAGGAAGATACATGAATGGTCCTGGGGTGTCTTCAGTAATAGGAAGATACATGAATGGTCCTGGGGTGTCTTCAGTAATAGGAAGATACATGAATGATTCTGGGGTGTCTGCAGTAGTAGGAAGATACATGAATGGTCCTGGGGTGTCTTCAGTAATAGGAAGATACATAAATGGTCCTGGGGTGTCTTCAGTAGTAGGAAGATACATGAATGGTTCTGGGGTGTCTGCAGTAGTAGGAAGATACATGAATGGTCCTGGGGTGTCTTCAGTAATAGGAAGATACATGAATGGTACTGGGGTGTCTTCAGTAATAGGAAGATACATGAATGATTCTGGGGTGTCTGCAGTAGTAGGAAGATACATGAATGGTCCTGGGGTGTCTTCAGTAATAGGAAGATACATGAATGGTCCTGGTGTGTCTTCAGTAATAGGAAGATACATGAATGATTCTGGGGTGTCTGCAGTAGTAGGAAGATACATGAATGGTCCTGGGGTGTCTTCAGTAATAGGAAGATACATGAATGGTCCTGGGGTGTCTTCAGTAATAGGAAGATACATGAATGATTCTGGGGTGTCTGCAGTAGTAGGAAGATACATGAATGGTCCTGGGGTGTCTTCAGTAATAGGAAGATACATGAATGATTCTGGGGTGTCTGCAGTAGTAGGAAGATACATGAATGGTCCTGGGGTGTCTTCAGTAATAGGAAGATACATGAATGGTCCTGGGGTGTCTTCAGTAATAGGAAGATACATGAATGATTCTGGGGTGTCTGCAGTAGTAGGAAGATACATGAATGGTCCTGGGTGTCTTCAGTAATAGGAAGATACATGAATGGTCCTGGGGTGTCTTCAGTAATAGGAAGATACATGAATGGTCCTGGGGTGTCTGCAGTAATAGGAAGATACATGAATGATTCTGGGGTGTCTGCAGTAGTAGGAAGATACATGAATGGTCCTGGGGTGTCTTCAGTAGTAGGAAGATACATGAATGATTCTGAGGAAGTCATAACCTTAATTTAATTTATGATCAGCTTTTATAGCGCAGACTGGTAAAACTCATTAATTAAATACTGCATGACTGGAAATCTGTGTCAGCCCCTCTCTACAGTACATCATTATGGAAGGGTGGGGTACGAGAACTAAGAGAACTAATAGCACCAATCCCCTTTTCTTTGTCTGGGTCACTACAGGCCTACTGTGGACAAAAAAAAACCTTTGTTCACAATTTGACTCAGAGAATTTAAACTGTAACTTTGTATTACACTCTTACCATTAATCCTCAGGCACGGACCTTTGAAGATAAGTAACGTCTATTTTCATGGCTGTAAAAAGCACCAGGACTACATATTTTTAAAGACTAAGGCAGCCTATACATTCATCAATTTTAATGACCCCATTCCACAAGACTAAATGGTCAACTGAAATGTGTAAATCTGGATGATAAAGGACAGTTGGACAATTTGCTACTTGTTTTTATTGAAAGCTGCCTGCTGATTGGTTGGTTTATCTAAATGTTCTGCTGCATGTGCTGAAAAATCTCAAACAAGTGCAATGTCAGTCATACAAAACCGGAGGTTGGAAAGTGAAGAAATATCACAGTTGCAGTCATGTTTAGTGAGCCTTTCACGTGAAATGTGGAACTTACTTCATGCACCATGTGACAGGCGGAAGAATTCTCTATACAGTGGAGCGTTGTTCATCAGGAAGCTCTATTAGGATGCTTCCAACAGCTTTTTTCTTTTTAAATCATGATGTAGTAAGCATGAGTATGAAATTGAGATAAAATAAAATGTAACCACCTAAACCACCTAGGGACCGCCCACCCACAATGTACTGCAGATGGGTAGCCTGTGCAGGCAAAGTGACATACTGGTACAGGGCTGCCTGCTTCCGGATTTAGGGAGTGTGCATTCGCGCCCCTGGCCAATGATTCATGATTGAGACCTGCTGATTGGCTGTGTGCATTTAGAGCCCTAGGTTGATAATCAACACAGGGCTCTGTAAAGGGGGGGAACATTCTCTGTTTCTTATCCCTGGTGATGTCAGTGGCAGTTAGTCAGTCCCCCCCCCAGCATCAGTTAGTGCGGCGGGCAACCTGACCCTATTGCAGTCCTATTATAAGTAGCTGATCACCACCATTAGTAGTATAAATTAATAATAATTCCTATATATATATATATATATATACATACATACCATTGTTTGTAGATGCTTTAACTTTCACGCAAACCAATCTCCCAAAGACATGTAGCAGAATACAATATGGCCAAAACATTTTTTTTTCTTCTTTCAAGATGTTTAGTCTTTTTAGGTTGTATCACAAAAAATAAATAAATAAATAAGTGGTTAAAAAAAAGTCTAATTAGGGCTCACAGTCTTAAAAATATTTATCTGAGTTTGGGAGACCAGTTGATGATCATCTTGTGTCTATAGATACCTTTAGGGTACACACATGGATATACACTTTGCTACATTCAGATAAATGAATTTGTTTGCTGTGGGTCCATGCACTCTGCTCCATATTGGTCTGTAGCTGTGTAAAGCTGCCCTACATTTGGTCTTTATGCTGCATGCATGTTAATGTTTCTGCATATGTTTACCTGTATACAGTGAAATGGGCCTAAAGCCCTGTATACACTGTCTGAATGTCATGCATCTATGTAAACAAGGCAGAGCCCTGTCCTGTCAGCGGGGAGGTAATTGATGGCACCAATTTCCAGCACATGGGAACTTGTACTGTTCCCTTACAAAGCTTTAGTATCCTGGTGGCCAACCTGCGGCCCGCTGATACCTAATTGTGGCCCCCGTGCCCCACCAGTCTGTAGCCAATGTTTTATTTGCCTAGGTTCTTCCATGAAGACAGTTGGGGGAAACCTTCAATAACCTGGACTCTACTAGCGATTCCATTTTGTATATTTATTTCACACTTCCTTACTTTTTCTGTGCTGTCCATTTTTATTTCACTTTTGTGTATTAAAACATTACAGTTGAACTTGCTAAAAGGAATATTAAATATGGTACCAGTACAATTTTAAACCTGCTCCCTACGACAATGTCTAGCAATAACAATCCCAAGTCTCTAAAGTGGAATTTCAATAATTATCTACATGTGAAACTCACATTGATCCAGCTTATCAAGATGTATTTATTTATATCTGATATCTGGAAGGAGGCTGGGGAAGCTAAAAACCTCTGTAGTGGCCTGTGCTACATACAGTCAGATCTGCAATCTTCTGGGTCCTGCTCAAGCAGCTTCCCATCTGCACACTGGCCATAGGAGGTCGCTCACTTGGCACTGCTGCCATCCAGAGAACGCCTTGTATTTTTTCCATGAATACAAGGCAGTCTCTGATTGGACAAAGGTAGATTGTGACATCATCTGCCCCTCCTCTCCACCTTAACCATTTAGAGCAAAATCCACTTGGGCAGTACCAAGAAGATCAGAGCCATCACTGAATGTGGCATCTATAGTGGTTTACAGCATTCCCAGAGGCCCTACAGATATAAGATATGGATAATTACATTGTGCCAAACTGAACCAATGTAAGTTGGCAATAAAGATATCTCCTGTCTCCTACAGCATGTTCCTGGTCTCCAACACTACCTGTAGCTTGCTCACTGTCTCTAACAATCTTCCGTAGCATGCCCACCATCTCAGACAATCTCTTGTATCATGCCCGTCTTCTTTAACATTTGTCTCTGACAATCTCCTGTAGCACACCTGCATCTATGACAATGTAGCCTGCATCTGACAATCTGTGTTCATTTTTAGCATTATACCTCTTGTAGCATGCCCACCGTCTCTGACAACCTCTCGTAGCATGCCCACCGTCTCTGATATCCCCCTGCATGCCCACTGTCCCTGACAATCTCCTGTAGTATGCCCACCATCTCTGGCAATCTACAGTATCCTATCCACCATCTCTGACAATTGCATGTAGCATGCCCATCATCACTGAAAAGCTCCTTTATCATGCCTACTGTCTCTGGCAATTCCATGCAGCATGCCCATCATCTATAAAAAATCCATGTAGCATGCCCATCATCTTTGACAATCTCGTGTTTAATGCCTACTGTCTCTGGCAATTCCATGCAGCATGCCCATCATCTCTGACAATTGCATGCATCATGACCATCATCTCTGACAATTCCATGTATCATGCCCATCATCTCTGACAATTCCATGTATCATGCCCATCATCTCTTTGACATTTGTCTCTGACAATCTCCTCTAGCACACCTGCATCTATGACAATGTAGCCTGCGTCTGACAATCTGTATCCATTTTTAGCATTATAAACACTGTACATTATGTGTAGCACTTTAGTGATATCAGGGGCCACACTTGAAGCCCTCTATATCAACTGGGTTGACCAGCACTGCTTTAATACTTTGCAGTGTAGTGTACAATCTCTTGTAATATGCCCACCATCTCTGAAAGCCTCCTGTGGCATGCCACCATCCCTAACAATCTCTTGTGGCATGCCCACCCATCCCTAACAATCTTTTGTGGCATGCCCACTGTCCCTGACAATCTCCTGTAGTATGCCCACCATCTCTGACAATCTCTTGTATCATGCCCATCATTTTTGGCAATCTACCGTAGCATATCCAGCATCTCTGACAATTCCATGCAGCATGCTCATCATCTCTGACAATTGCATGTAGCATGCCCATCGTCACTGACAAGCTCCTTTATCATGCCTACTGTCTCTGGCAATTCCATGCAGCATGCCTATCATCTCTGACAATTCCATGTAGCATGCCCATCATCTATAAAAATTCCATGTAGCATGCCCATCATCTCCGACAATCTCCTGTATTATGCCTACTGTCTCTGGCAATTCCATGTAGCATGCACATCATCTCTGACAATTCCATGTAGCATGCCCACTATCTCTGACAATTCCATGCAGCATGCCCATCATCGCTGACAATTCCATGTATCATGCCCCTCATCTCTGACAGGCTCCTGTATAATGCCCACCATCTCTGACAATTCCATGCATCATGACCATCATATCTGACAATCTCCTGTATTATGCCTACTGTCTCTGGCAATTCCATGTAGCATGCACATCATCTCTGACTATTTCTGTGTATCATGGCCAACATCTCTGACAAACTCCTGTATTAGGACTACTGTCTCTGGCAATTCCATGTAGCATCCCTATCATCTCTGACAATTCCATGTATCATGCCCATCACCTCTTACAGGCTCCTGTATAATGCCCCTCATCTCTGACAATATCATGTAACATGCCTTTGCTCTTTGACATTAGTTTCTGACAATCTCCTGTAGCAGGCCTGCATCTCTGACAATGCAGCCTGTCTGTGACAACCTGTGACCCATTTTTAGCAGTATATACAGTGCACATTGTGTGTGGCCCTTTGGTGATGTCAGGGGCCACACTTGAAGCCCTCTAGAGCAGCTGGGTTGACCAGCACTGCTTTAGTACATAGCACTGTAGCAGGGTAGGTTGAGTATAAAACAAACAGCGATGTGACCTGAGATGACTTATCCCAGCATTGCTTTATATCTCTATGATTGCAGTGAAGGGTTGCCTCTGCATCAGTCTAACGATCAGAAATAAAAGCCCATGTCTATAGGGTCGCCCTATGTCTGCACAGTCCGTGGCTTCCCCGCAATCTCAGCTATGAATGGTGTGAAGTCTGGCCGGCATGAAGGTGCGCTGTCCCTTTAAATGGTTGGCTGTTGGCGTCAGACAGAGCAGGGTGTCCATGTGGAGCTGCTCCATGCCTTGTTGTCCCGCCCGCTGATTGGCTGAACTGCCAATGACATGTTTTAATAAGATGCAAACGCACTGCAGGGGGGCGGGGCATATGGAGAACACGGACTGGATGAGCTCGGAATGAACTGGTGAAGGATGAGTAAGTAGGGGGAGTAGAGGCGGAGGGCGGGGACAATCCCTCATCTCTCCGCACTGTCAGTGGAACTCTATTCACTATGCTGACTCCACCCCCCATTCCGGGGAGAAGTCAGTACAGTCCCAGCAGGAAATGGTTAATATGGCGGCTGTGACAGGAGGACGTGCAGTGCACAGATATGAGTCTGGGTATCCTGTGGCTGCGACCACTGCCATCAACCAATCAGAAATGTCCATTCACTGCTGCCTTCCTTCTAATTGATGAGATGTGACATCAGATTGGTTGCTGTGGGGGACTCTTCGTCATACCTTCAGATCTATTTTATAATGCACTAGTCAAAGGAGCCAATCACCATCATTTATTTTATTAAAGCGGACCTTCACCCTAAGCCCTGGTTCACACTGACTCAATGTGGGAACCACAAGATTCTCTGCGTTTCCCCTGCATCGCACCGCGTCCACACGATCTGCTGCGGGTGTCAATGTTAGATTAACGCCACTCCGAAACAGATTGCAAAACGCGGTGCGATAGGCAGATTCACATGGGCATTAACACCCATGCAATGCGATTCAGGTGTGAGGGGAAAGGGCCATACATTTTTGTGTTTTCCACACACCAGTGTGAACCTAGCCTAAGGGTGTATTCACACCTGTGAATGCCCCTTGCCAGCGACTATATGTGAGAACCCCAGTCTGCATCCAGGACCGATCGCTCTCATGTGATCGCTGCAAGGGCAATTAAATGTGAGTGGGTAGCAGGGGCGTAACTAGAAATCACAGGGCCCCATAGCAAAATGTTGTATGGGCCCCCCCCCCCATCAAAAAAAAAAAAAATGAACTAATGCCATTGAACAACAGACTACCACACCCATGTGGCACAGTACCCAGGCAACAGCTTATATTAATTTTGAACAACAAAGTATGCAGTATACTCTATGCAGCCCCTGAAGGGAACACATTGCTGACCTCCTGGCCTTCTAACCAATTTCTGTTCTGTTATATAAAATGAAATAGTTCAACTCACCATAATGCAAAATCAGTGGGATCCCTGAGCGTGTCACTTGCCATCATCGCCTGCCACCAGATGCAGATTGTAACTTGTCACAGGTTGCGGAATGTCACCTACCACATGTTGCAGATTGTCCACTTGCCACATCCCAGATTGTCACTTGCCAAGATAGATAAGTCACACATTATGCCACACATTATGGATTGTCACTTGCCACGTCCTGGATTGTCACTTGCCACGTCACTTGCTAAACATTATGGATTGTCACTTGCCACGTCCTGGATTGTCACTTGCCACATCACTTGCCACACATTATGGATTGTCACTTGCCACGTCCTGGATTGTCACTTGCCACGTCACTTGCCACACATTATGGATTGTCACTTGCCACGTCCTGGATTGTCACTTGCCACATCACTTGCCACACATTATGGATTGTCACTTGCCACGTCCTGGATTGTCACTTGCCACACATTAAGGATTGTCACTTGTCACATCACCTGCTACATGTTGCGGATTGTCCACTTGCCACATCGCCTGCCACCAGATGCAGATTGTCACTTGTCACACGTTGCAGAATGTCACCTGCCACATGTTGTGGATTGTCCACTTGCCACATCCCGGATTGTCACTTGCCACGTTACCTGCCACACATTACGGATTGTCACTTGCCACGTCCTAGATTGTCACTTGCCACGTCCTGGGTTGTCACTTGCCACGTCACCTGCCACACATTACGGATTGTCACTTGCCACATCACCTGCCACACATTACGGAATGTCACTTGCCACGTCACGGATTTTCACTTGCTACGTCCCCTGCCACATGTTACGGATTGTCACTTGCCACATCCAGGTTGTCACTTGCCACGTCACCTGCCACACATTACGGATTGTCACTTGCCACGTCATTACAGATTGTCACTTGCCACATCCTAGATTGTCACTTGCCATACATTATGGATTGTCACTTGCACGTCCCGGGTTGTCACTTGCCACGTCACCTGCCGCACATTACGGATTGACACTTGTCACGTCACGGATTTTCACTTGCCACGTCACCTGCCACATGTTATGGATTGTCACTTGCCACATCCAGGTTGTCACTTGCCATGTCACCTGCCACACGTTATGGATTGTCACTTGCCACGTCCCGGGTTGTCACTTGCCACGTCGCCTGCCACACATTATGGATTGTCATTTGCCACGTCATGGATTTTCACTTGCCACGTCACCTGCCACACGTTACGGATTGTCACTTGCCACGTCATTACAGATTGTCACTTGCCACATCCTAGATTGTCACTTGCCATACATTATGGATTGTCACTTGCACGTCCCGGGTTGTCACTTGCCACGTCACCTGCCGCACATTACGGATTGACACTTGTCACGTCACGGATTTTCACTTGCCACGTCACCTGCCACATGTTATGGATTGTCACTTGCCACATCCAGGTTGTCACTTGCCATGTCACCTGCCACACGTTATGGATTGTCACTTGCCACGTCCCGGGTTGTCACTTGCCACGTCGCCTGCCACACATTATGGATTGTCATTTGCCACGTCATGGATTTTCACTTGCCGCGTCACCTGCCACACGTTACGGATTGTCACTTGCCACGTCGCCTGCCACACATTATGGATTGTCACTTGCTCTGCCACTTTCCTGCTGTGTCACTGAGTCAGGCAGCAGATTATCAGTCAGACAGCAGAGAGATAATGTCAGCTCTCTGCTTCCTGCCCAGTGAGGGGGGAACTGCACTGCAGGGATGCAGGGCGGCCAGAGATGATGTCATCTCTATGCTCCCCGCCTGTCAGCTCCCTGATTGGCCAGCCCACTCTCTCACCAGCGAACTGGCCACTCTCATCCGCCTCCCACGGATCCTCTGACCGCCCGCTCTCACTCACTGAGCCGCCTGTGGACCACCCGCGGAGCCGCCCGCGGAGCCGCGGCGCCGCCCGCGGACTACCTGCGGAGCCGCCCGCGGACCACCCGCGGAGCCGCCCGCGGACCACCCGCGGAGCCGCCCGCGGACCACCCGCGGACTACCCGCGGACCACCCGCGGAGCCGCCCGCGGACCACCCGCGGAGCCGCGGACCTCCCGCGGAGCCGCCGGCTATCTCCCGCGGAGCCGTGGCGCCTGTCCTCACCGGGCCCCACTTGACTGCGGGCCCCATAGCGCCCGCATGTGTTGCTATGGCGGTAGTTCCGCCACTGGTGGGTAGCCTCCCAATGCTTTCAATGGGGCTGCCAATACAGCTAATCACAGGAACCCCTGCTTAGGTTCTCGCATCACACACAGGTATAAATGCACGCTAAATCACATCTTCAGCTGCCCTGCCTCCTCCCTCTCTTACAAATGGACATTTTTAATTTATTTTAATAAACTTTATTCATGCTGGAAAGCTTTTTTCACCTGGGTCAGAAATTCTCCCGCTCCCCATGTGTGTGCAGATGTGCTGTAGGGATTGATTTCCCAGATCCCTGCAGCACATGTGCAAGTTTCCCTGCCATCTGCACTTGTGCAGGTTTCTTCACCATCTGGAGCACACGTAGGTTTCCATGCCATCTGGAGCACGTGCGGGTTTCCCCGCCATCTGGAGCACGTGCGGGTTTCCCCGCCATCTGGAGCACGCGCGGGTTTCCCCCGCCATCTGGAGCACGCGCGGGTTTCCCCCGCCATCTGGAGCACGCGCGGGTTTCCCCCGCCATCTGGAGCACGCGCGGGTTTCCCCCGCCATCTGGAGCACGCGCGGGTTTCCCCCGCCATCTGGAGCACGCGCGGGTTTCCCCCGCCATCTGGAGCACGCGCGGGTTTCCCCCGCCATCTGGAGCACGCGCGGGTTTCCCCCGCCATCTGGAGCACGCGCGGGTTTCCCCCGCCATCTGGAGCACGCGCGGGTTTCCCCCGCCATCTGGACCACGCGCGGGTTTCCCCGCCATCTGGACCACGCGCAGGTTTCACTGCACACTGTGAGCTTCTAAGTGTGTATTAGAAGCTACAGCAAATTAGCCTGCCTCATTTCCTGGCCAGAGGACGTACAGCATCATCTAGCTTTTTTTTTTTCACAATACGACTGTCCCTGACCTGCCTTTTTCATCCAATGAATTTCGGGTCTTCCAATCATAGAGGCTCAGCATTAATTTGGGCGTTATCTAGGGTGGTCTGCATGCAAATAGTGCCTCCCTAGGAATGCTCATGCTAGCAACTCACTTTGTTAATCCCCCCCAATCTGTCACTTTAACGCTGGATTCACACCTACGCATTTTTTGTGATTTTTGAATTTTGCACTACAAAACATGTTCCATAGGAAACCATGTTAAATGGACTGTAGTGCAAATCTGAAAAATGTAAAAAGCACTAAAAATGCATAGGTGTGAATCCTGCCTAAAAGGATAGTTCCCTTTACAAAAAACCTGCCTATGCAGGTAAGGGGTGTTTTTAGAGTTAAACAAACTGTGCAGCTCTGACTAAAGACAAATAATACCCTTGCTATAAGTGTAGGCCATTTACATACCTTATGAAGCCTGACTGGAATACTCCCAGGACGTTGCTAAATGAGGCCTAATCGTCATTGTTCACCTCCACCATCACAGGAGTGAGCTCTTTTTCTGATTCAAACCCCACCACATACTCTTTCTCTCCCTTCATGCAGTAGCTCTGAGCTCAGCATTTGAGAGCTTACTTCTGTGATGGTGGAAAATGACTAGGCCTCCCTTAGCAGCATCCTGGGAGTATTCCAGTCAGGTTTCATAAGGTATGTAAATGGCTTACACATATAGCAAGGGCTTTATTCATCTTTAGTCAGAGCTGCAGTTTGTTTTTATCTATAGATGCCCTTTATCTGCATAGGCAATTTTGTGATAAAGGTGAACTATCCCTTTAAGGTTCTCTTGTAAAAAAAAAAAAAACAACAACTCAAGGGGGATTTTGCAATTCTGTAGACTTGGGAACACAAAAATCAAAAGCTCATCAACACAGGCCCATAGGCTGGATATTTGTGTTGTGTTCAAAGGTTAGTTCACTTTTGCTCGGGTTCACACTTATGGGAATTGGATGCGGGTTTCGCCGCAAAAATTCAGACCTAAAACAGTGAAAGGGGATGCACTGAACCCCCTGCTGTGCCCCGCGTCACACATAGTGTGACCCCAGCCCTACAGAAAAAATGTAGAGGTGAACTAACAGTGTACACCACCCCTGGTCCGTGCTGTATTTACCACCGGTGATCCGGAGCTGTCAGGGCTCCTGCAGCTGGGGGATTATAAATTCCTCTTTTAGTGGTCCCAGGACAGACTAGATTGATTCTGATTGGTCAGCACCATCCCTGTGACCACAGGTTGGGCACTGATTACAGCATTCCTGGGTCCAGCAGAATCGGGAGATGATCATCTAATGTCTACAACAGATTGGGCCATATACACTGTCATATTTACAACCCACCCTTCGTATCTCACTACAAGTATTATTTCCTTACCTGTGAGGTTACTTCTGACCATTGCTCTGATCTTTTTCCCTTTCTTTCTAAGGGGGGGGTATCCCATCTTTTCCAACCATGGCTTCCACATCTTTTCAAATTCCTTAAAATTCCCTTGTTTGGTGTAAACTACCTTTCCCCTCCATATTATCTCATTTATAATTTGGACAAATTCTCTCACTGTCGAAGGCCTCACTGACTGCCATCTCTGCACAATCAGTTTTCTTGCTTGGAATAAACACCTTAATACCCTACTGTAGTGCTTGCCAATTCACTAAATTTCTCCCTATATCCCAGTACACAGAGTCTGACTTCCATACCCAACGTGGCCCCATATGTTATATTTATAGTGTTGAGAACCTCTGCCTATTATCGAAATAGCTTTGGGCATCTCCATACCATATGTATAAGGTCCCCTGGCACCTGGGGCAATGGGCATCCGGTCTTCTGCCAAACAAGAAAAGTTTCTTGGGGGTATAATAGGCTCTATGTATCAACAACTTCAAGTGTGATACTTTCTGTGAGGGGGAGACCGATACCAATGGCCTCAACTCCAGTATCCTCCTCCACTGCTTCTCTGTTATTTCCCCTTTATCTTCTTCCCATCTCTTCCTCCTATTAAGGGACTCCAGCCCTGCAATGGCTCTGCTGCATATATATATATGTATAGCTCAGAAATAAGCCCCTTAGTCATATCTGACTTAATTATCCTTTGGAGAAGGGGAGCTTTATTCCATTCTAGTGCTCATATCTTAAACTGGGCTTCGAGGGCATGTCTAATCTGTAGAATGAATGGTTTGGTACATTATAGTCTCTTCTCAGATCTAGAAATATTTTTAAAATACTCCCATCATATAAATGAGCCAGCCTATTTTTACCCTGTATTTCCCATTCTTTGATCTTTCCCATAGCCAGCAGCTCCTGCAAGTTCTTATTATTCCAAAGGGGGGTATATTCTAATACCCCATTAATGTTTTGACTGTTTTCCATACTTTTGTGACCATGTTTATTGTTGGGTTCCTAAGCAAAAAAGAATCTGCCTCCAATTCTGTATTATGCAGGGCTCCTAACAACATTATTCTCCCACTTGCATTTCCTCCTCCCAAGATGTTACATCCCCCTAAGTGTTGCAACTGTGCCGCCGAGAAGTAACTCTGGAGATGTGGCACAGTTAGGCCCCCTTCCTTTGCTGGTTAATTGCAACGAATGCAGTGGAATCCTAGCCTGGCCCTTTTTCCAAATTAATTCCTTAAAAAGGGTTTTGATTTTTTTAAAACCATTTCTTACATATCCACACTGGGGAGTGAAGTAGCAGGTACAGCAATTGTGGCATCCATAGCATTTTGATCAGATTGCATCGACCCGCTACTGCTAGAGGAAGCCTGCTCCAGATATCACTTTTTCATGTAAATTTAGTCAGAAGTGGTATTATATTATTACTGATATATTGATTAGGGTCTCTCGTCAGATATATATCTAGATATTTAAATGTTTCTACTACAACCAGTTGGAGCATAATCGGGCAATAAAGGGCTACTAACAGGGTCCACTGGTAGAAGTACCGACTTCTCCCAGTTTATAGCTAAGCCCGAGAATCTTCCAAACCTGTCTACTATATTTATTACCTTCCTGAGGGAACGTGTCCCCCAAGAAAAGGAGAACATCATCCGCATACAATGTGATCCCTTCCTCCCCTGTCTTCCTTTGGAATGCTTTCATACTTGAACTTGATCTAATTGCAATCACCAATGGCTCCATCATAAGGGCAACAATAGGCAAGCCTGCCTCGTACACCTTTCCAGTTGTATCTTTCCGGAGTATTCACTATTAATTATAACTTCAGCACTTGGGTACAGAGTTTTTATCCACCCAACAAAAGAAGATCCAAACCCAAATTCCTCCAGAATTTGCCAGACATAGCCCCACTCCAGGCTATCAAAAGCCTTAATTTACATCTAAAGACAAAACAGCTCTCGATCCCATATTTTCTGTCGGGGTCTGCAGGTTCAGGTATGCCCTTCTTTTTTTAAATCAGAGAAAGTTTATTGAAGAACAACAAAACATTTGAGTACAACTTGCAGCTTACATCTCAAGTACATATCTTTGACACAGTATACAAACTTGTTCGCCCTTACAAAAGGAATATACAGACATTTATTTCACCACTTCACATGCCCCATCATCCCAACCTCCTCAGATATTGTCGCATTATATTCTAGCTGTACCCTGAATCACCCATACAGAATCATTTATTTACAGTGGGTGCCTAGCAGTCACTGCCCCCCCTACTCTAATTTCACTCCCCTAGCTCTTATCTCAGCATTCTGTCCAGAACTAGATCAACCGGGGAAAGGCCAGGAGTATCCAACCAAAATGCCCAGAGTTTCTCAAATTTTTCCGGTCGCCCTCTATGTTGAAAAATTTACATTTCCATCCTAATAGTATCCCCCATTTGGGTGATCCATTCCCCCAGTGTTGGAGGCTGGGGCGCCTTCCAGTGCCGAAGAATCATCTTCCGTGCTTGGAACAGGGCCCTGGCCACGGCCTGTCCACTATTGTTCCCCAAGGAAACGTCATCTAGGATCCCAAGTAGACATGGTTTCGGGTCTGAGGGTATGGTAATCTGAAACACTCTGTTAATAGTGTCCAGTACCCCTGTCCAGAATAGGCGTAGTTTGGGGCATCTCCACAGTAGGTGGATCAAATCCCCATGATCCCTAGCACACCTGGGGCAATCTGAGTCCTGTCGCACCCCCATCCTAAACAGCCTGTCCGGCGTGTAATGTACTCTGAGCACAATATATAGTTGAGATAGGCGCTGGGCCACATTTAGCAAGCAATATTGTACTGCCTGTAAGGCCTCCTCCCTTTGCTCATCCTCAAATGTACCGCAATCCCTCTTCCATTTATTTAGTGCCGTTTGCGGGAATCCCCCAAGGCAGGCAGTTAGGACCATGGAGTAAGTGCTGGAAATAAAGCCCTGGAACTGTGTTACGTTAGCCATAGATCGAAATATCGGGTCGGTGAAAGAGCCCACGGGGTCCCCCCGTCTGCGCCTTCACTGCATGTTGTAGTTGTAAGTAGTAGAAAAGCATAGACTGCGGCAGGTGAAATCTCTCCCTCAAATCAGGGAAGGGAGTCAGCCTCCCTGCTGTAAAAATTTGTCCCAAGTACGTGACCCCATGTCTCCTCCACCGAGCACCACAATCCAGCAGTAGTAACTCCTCGTAATATTTATTCTCCCATATAGGGCTGTACTCAGTGAAGCCCTCCACCCCCTGTATTTGTCGCAGTTTATTCCAGATTTTCTGTATAAGGGCATACGTGGGCAGTCGTTTATTTGATTTTGCATATGCCAAGGCCTCCATTCCCGAGGGTACATCCCTGTGGCCAGAGGTCAGGCACATCAGGGCCTTAACTGGGTCCAAACATATGGTCTTCTCCTCTCCCCCTGTCCGCCCCCTGCATAGCCCTTGCTATATGCTGTGCCTGTGCTGCCAGGTAGTAGGCCCAAGGATTAGGGAGGGCGAGGCCCCCCCGCCTCCTTGGACCGTTGTAGCTGTTCCAGTTTAATCCGTGGGGGTCTATCTAACCAAATAAAAGCTCTAAAAATCGAGTTAATAATGCAAAAGAATTTCAGAGGGATTACCATAGGGGTATTGTGCAGAATATATAAAAGTTGGGGCATAAAGATCATCTTTATCAAATTGACTCTACCGACCAGTGACATCTTAAGACTGGACCAGATTTTAGTTTTGTTTCGAATTCTATTTAAAAGTGGGGTTAGGTTAAGGGAAACATAGTCAAGAGGTTCCGACGTGACCTGTATACCCAGGAACTTCATACCCGTGGACACCGACATGCCATATATCATCCGACCTCCACTGTCCGGATTGGCATCCAGCAGCAGCAGGGAGGATTTGGTCCAGTTTATAGTCAGTCCTAAATAAACCCCAAACGTTCCTATTGTCTCCATAGCCTCCCGCAGGGAATCAGATGCGTCTCCCAAAAGTAGCATAGCATCGTCTGCGTATAGCATGATTTTTTCCTGAAATCTCCCATACTGGAAGCCTCGTATCCTCTGATTTGCTCTAATCAAGGATGCCATGGGTTCGATGGCCACGGCAAAAAGGAGGGGCGACAGTGGGCACCCTTGCCGAGTGCCCCTGTGCAGGGTGAATGGGGCGGAAATGTGGCCCGCCTCTCTGATAGTCGCCCGAGGTGAGCAGTATAATAGCTTCACCCATGACAAAAACCCTTTGCCGAAGCCAAACTTACCCATGACAGCCCATAAATATTCCCACTCCATGCTGTCAAACGCCTTGTGGGTGTCCAGAGAGAGCAAGGCCCTGTCACCCACATTCTCTCCTTGCGTTTGAAGATTCAGGTAAAGCCTGCGGAGATTAATGGCTGTAGACTTTTGGAGCATAAAACCTGCCTGGTCCGCGTGTATGATGGAGGAGATAACCCCATTCAGTCTCAAGGCCAAAACCTTGCCAAGGAGTTTGATATCGCTCTGCAAAAGTGAGATCGGTCTATATTAGCCCGGGTCTAAAGGGTCTTTACCTGGTTTCAGAAGGAGAACAATATTAGCCCTGGTCATGGAGTCAGGCAGGCTTTGGCATTCCCTTGCGTAATTAAGAACCCTCAACAGGCGAGACAGAATTGCCTCCCCGTATTGTTTGAAGATCTCCATTGGGAGACCATCGTCCCCTGGGGCCTTTGAGTTCAGAAAGAGGCTAAGAGCCCCTTGCAGTTCCTCCAGGCTAATTGGAGAGTCCAGGAGTGCTCTGTGAGAGTCAGAAAGCTTAGGCAGATCAATTCCCCACAGGTAATTCCCTAAGTCAGTGGTCGAATAAGACGCCCTGGATTTGCACAAATCCGAGTAAAACCTCACCAATTCTGCCATAACCTGAGTTTGGGTGTTCACCAGCCTCCCCCCCTCAGTGCGCAACGCTCCAATAGACGGGGATATCTGTGAGACCTGAACAATTTTGGCCAAAAGGCGTCCCGTTTGCTCTCCCTCCTCATAGAAGGCCTGCTTGTTGAAAAACCCTTTCCTGTCAGCTGCCTCCTTGGAAATCCGGGTAACCACCTCCTGCGCGGCAAGCCACGCCACCCTAGCTGCCTCAGAGGGGTCGGCAATGTAGTCTGCCTCCAGTCGGCTTACCAGTCGTTCTGTCTGCTCCCTGATAGCATGTGATTTGGATTTAATTTCTGCCACCTCATTGATCAAGAGTCCCCCGAGATACGCTTTAAATGTCTCCCATACAAGCCTTAAATCAGGGTGGTCCTCATATCGTCTCCAAAACTCAGAGATCTCAGTCAACACCCTGTCATGAGAAGGAAATAGATTAAGCCAAAATGCATTGAGTTTTCATGGTGCCCTCTGCAAATCCGTGGCCGGCTTGGTAAACAAGGAAACCAATAGGGCAGAATGATCAGATGTACCCCTCACCAGATATTTAATGTCCTCCAATAAATGGGTCGCTTGAGGCGAGCAGAGACACAGATCAATTCTCGACAGGGAGAGGTGGTTCTTCGAAAAACAAGAACATTTTTCTGTAGCGGGTTACGATTGCGCCACGGATCAGCCCATCCAAACTCCTCCGTAAACTTCCGCAGTGCCGTTCCAGCCCTCGTGCTGGAAGCCGCCGGAGGTGGATGCTTATCCAGGACTGGATCCATGTAGCAATTGAAGTCGCCCACAATAATAAAGGGTACATCCGAGTGGCCCAATTGATACGTCAGCATGACCCTCAGCACCTCTGTCGTGAAAGGAGGTGGCACATATACAGCAGCAATTATACAATGCAATTGGTAAATTTTACACAATAGTATCACATATCGTCCCTCAGCATCTATCAATTTGTCCAGCAGTTGGAAATATATGGCCTGGTGCACCAGCACACTCACCCCCCTGGAATATGAGGTGTGAGTGGAATGGAATGCGCTACCCACCCAGGGAAATCCCAGGCAGGAGATCGTCTCCGGCAGTGCATAAATGGCAGGGGAGTATTTCCTAAGGATAGTAAATACCATAGATCGTTTCAGAGGATTCTGAACGCCCCTAATGTTCCAAGACAACAAAGATACAGTACTAATTAAGATAATTACTCATAGACATAATAGGGTAAGGCATTGTGTGTATCCTAGGCGCTTTAGGGCGTGCATATATGTGGGGCGCCAAGTGTGACAAAATCATGATACCCGAGTCCCAATGAAAGGAGTCCGCCATGGCATGGAAGGCGAAACAGCATAAAACACAGTTCCTCCTGTACGCCTGACGGTTCCTACTCAAGCTGAAGCTGCAGTAATAACAGAACAAAAAAGGAAGAATCACAACTGCAAAGCAAAAAATCTCCCGGTCCCCGTGGGTGCAGAGAGGGTAACACTCTCCAAAAAGTGAGAGTGGTCTCTCCATCCGGCAAAATAGAGGGTAAGTATCATTCAATTGAATGGGGGAAAACCGAGAGAAAGAGTATACAAAAAAACGTGGGTTGAACATACCCAAAACTCCAAATGTTTCTTTGGTTAAACTATTAAATGTTCCAATCCAAAGTGCTGCTTAACTGTATTAAAGATAACTTCACTTGCTCTCGTCGCTGGTGGAAGAACAGTCGGTATTGGCTTCCCAGCCCAATTGTGTGATGATAATCGCTATACAATCATGCTTAAATGGAGGTCTGGTCAGTCTCCTTCTGCCGCATTTCTTCCCGCTTGTCTGATAATGTGTTCATTGGCATCCAGCCACGCGGACGCCTCGGCAGCCGCCTCAAAGAAGTGGGATTGGCCCCCCGCCGTAATCCGCAGTTTCGCCGGGAACAACATGGCGTATGTCGCTCTAAGCCTTTGCAAATGTTTTTTAACATCGGTAAATCTTGCTCTGCGCTTCTATATCTCCGCTAAGTAATCAGGATAGAATGAGATGCGTGCCCCGTTATATTGGACATTGCGACACTCTCTTGCCTGGCACAGTACTATTTCTTTATCTTTAAAGTTGAGTAACCTGGCTATCATAGTGCGGGGCGAATGCCCTGGTGGAAGGGGCCTGGGCGGCACCCTGTGCGCGCGTTCAACCGAGTATAATGGTGTGAACACTTCTTTCCCAAACACCTCCAATAGCCATTGTTCAACAAAGTGTGTGGGGTCCCTACACTCCGTCTTCTTGTGGAGCCCCACAATACAGATATTATTCCGTCTCAGGCGATTCTCAATTTCGTCAGATTTCAGTTCATTCGCTCTAGCAATCCTGGCTGTAATTTGCATATCTCTCAGCAGGGGTGTCAGCTTGTCCTCTATCTCACTGATGCGGCCTTCCGCCGCGGTGGTGCGCTCCCTTGTTTTCTGTAGATCATGCCTAATAAACCCCAGTTCTTCCTTCAGGCCCCCAAACTGATCCTGCAGAGTATGAACTGAAGCTGTACTTCGCTGTACTGCCCATAGTATGTCTGCTAGGAAGGGCTGAACTGCTTCCTCTCCCTCATCCTACTCCTCCATTGCAGGAAGGCTCTGGCTGGGGGACGCCACAGGGCCCTGTGCATCGTTCCCCTCCTCCTGCTGAGTGTGAAACACCGCAGGGGTGGCAGACATGTCCTCCCCAATCCCCTGGGCCCTCTGGGGCACTATTTTCTGAGCGTAGTATAACATGTCCCTCGGGGGGGTCTTTCACTGTACTTGTAGGGGTCTTAGGAGCCTTACCGGTATCTTTATGCTTCTCCTTGCCATGAGCACGCTGTGAGAGAGGAGCTGCGGCGCCATGTTGGGAATCTGGCTTCCCGGTCTCCGTGTGTTTTCGGGTCATCATAATCTCCACAGACCGCGGCCGCCATCCCAGGCACACCAGTGGGGTCCCCTGTGCTGAGTTCAGCTCAATTTCGGGTGTTTTAGCTGGCTGGGAAGAGGATCTTTGCAGGATCAGTGTGGGAGCTCCGTGATGCACGTCCTCTCACATGCCGGTCTCAGCCACGCCCCCCCCCCCCCCCCGGGTATGCCCTTCTGATTATTATTCATTCCCTCTTTATGAAACACTATAATAGTTGCCTCCAACATTAAGTTCAGCAGTTTCCCCTCCACCATCGCCCGGCTCAGCACCTTAAGTAGCTCCAGGAGTAGTACTTCTCCATATCTATAGTGTCCATCTGGCCCAGGATATTTTTGGTTGGCCATCCTGGCTACTGCCTGTTGTAATTCCCCAAGAGTTATTGGTGCCTCCATACCCTCTATCCCCTTCTGTGAGGGCAGGTATCTCTAAGTTCCTAAGAAATATATCTCTCCCTCCTCATCTACCCTCTGCAATTTATACAAATGTTTATAGTAATCTGTAAAATGTCTATAATATGATCTATGAGAAGAAATCTCTCCTTTTGCTGTCCTAATCACCAGTATAGCTGAGGGGGGGATTGTTTTTCACCAGATGAGCCAACATTCGTCCCACACTTTCCCCTTCTCCAAAAGAACATTGCTTCTGAAAAAGTCGCCTATTCTCTGCTTTCCTTATAACTGCTATTCTATAATCCTGTTGTTTATTTTACCATAATCTTTGCTTCTCCGGGGCTGGATCCTCCACATATTGATTTTCTGCCTTTATCACCTCCTTCCTGGTACTTTCCTCCATTTCCCTAGATTTCTTCTTAATTTTAACCACCTGCTGGATCAGTATGCCCCTGAGAAATGCCTTCAAGATATCCCACAACACCCCAGCCGACACCGTACCTTCATTAAACTCCACAAACTCTTTTAATTTTAATAGCACCTCAACTGGTTTCCCTACTAGTTCTAACCAAAATAGGTTTATTTTCCATACCCCTGGGGATCTCCCCCTGGTTTAACAATAACACCAGCGGTGAAATGAGCCGACACCCCCCTTGGTATTTTTTTACCAGCTATAAAGCTTCCCCATTTCCCAGGGCCATATCAATTCTGGAGAGCGTGGAATAAGCTTGAGAAACAAGAATATTGCTGGGCATTTGGGTTCCGCACTCTCCACATATCAAACAGCCCTGCTTCTTCTAGAAATTGATACAGCTGACCCTCAGCCACTTTATCCAACTGTACCCTCAGTGGAAACCTGTCTATTCTTTTATCAAGGACCTCATTAAAGTCCCCCCACTGCTATAACCGGGGTACACAACTTATCCACCATAAATTCCATTAGTCTATACATGACTTCCAATTCAAAAGGCGGAGGAATATAAACATTTTCCAGAACATACATCTTATTCTCCATTGAACAATAAAGGAAAATATAGCAGACCATTTCGACTATGCTGATCTGCCTGTAGAGGAAAGTCACTCCACTTCTCACCATTATACTCACCCCCCAGAGTAGGAGGAGTATACTGAATGGTATTGACATTGATACTTCCTATTTCGTAACTGTGACGTAGTGAACTTTGTTAGATGTGTCTCCTGCCAGCAGACCAGCCCTACTCCATGCATCTACAACATAGAAAAAACTGCAGAGCTCTTAACCGGATTGCCCAACCCCCAGACATTCCAGGAGCCAATGTTAAGTATTTTGGCCTGCATAATAAAAAAGGGGAAAAAAGGAAAGGAAACAAATACAAATCTGTGTGATATTTAATGACTCTCTATGCCATAATACCCTTGTTTCCTATGTATGAGGGCAACGCTGATGTGATAGGGGACCTCTGATGTGAAGAGGGGACTCTGGAGTGAAGGGGTGGACCTCTGATGTGATGGGGGTGACTAGTGTAAAGTAAGGAATTCTTATTTAATGAGGGTACCTATGATATGAAAGGGGGGACTCTGATGTGATGGGGGAACCTATAATGTGGTGGTGGGGGCTGTGGTATGTGGAAGGACTTCTGATGTGATGAGGGGACCTATGATATAGAAGGGGGGGGGGGGGGTCTGATGTGATAGGGTGATTGACATGAAAAAAAATATTCTGATGTGAACAAGTGACTCTGATGTAGGGGGGCTCTGATATGAAGGCAGAACTCTTATGGGATGGGGAGACCTATGATTTAAAGGGGTGACTCTGACATGAAAACAGGATTCTGATGTAATGGAGGGGGGGGGGGGGAATCTGCAATGTGAAGAGGGGACTTATGATATGGAGGCCTCTCATGTATAAGACATCTTAGATGTTATGGAGGGCCTCTGGCATGAAGAGGGGACTCTGAAGTGATGGGGGAACCTCTGATGTGACCGTAGAGGGGGATATCTTATGTCATGGGGGGGCCTTGGATATGAATGGAGAGCTCTGACATTAAGAGGGGACTCTGATGTGAACTGGGAAGGGGATCTCTAGGGTATGAAGGTAGGGACTTACAATGTTGACGGGGGGGGGGTCTGATGTGATGGGGTGACTCTAAAGTGGGGTGGGGTGGTGGCAGGTTTGATATGAAGGTAGAACACTGATGTGGAGACTGACATGAAAAGGGGATTCTGACATGATAGGGAAACCTCTGACGTGAAAGGGTATGGTATGAAGGTAGATCTCTGATGGGATATGGAGACCTTTGATTTAAAGGGGTGACTCTGACATGAAAAGGGGACTCTGATATGATGAGACCACATATGATATGAAGGGGAGACTCTGATATGATGCAATGGGGGATTCTCTGTTGTGAGAGGATTTAATATACTGAAGGGGGGCAGGGGTCTCTAATGTGATGAGGGGACTTTATGATATGAAAGGTGGGGGGGGGGGGGGGGGGCTCTGATAGAGGGAATTGGGTGTGAAGGTGGGGGGGGGGTTCTGGTATGAGGGTGAGACTCTGATGTGATGGATGGCCTATATGAGCAGATACTTCTTTGTAAATCGTATATACGATGGCACAGAGAGCCATGTATGTCAGCCACGCCCATACACACAGAGCACCATGTATGTCAGGACCCCCCTCTATACACACACAGAGAACCATGCATGTCAGCACCCCCCCCCATACACACACAGAGCACCATGTATATCTGCCCCCCCATACACACACAGAGAGCCATGTATGTCAGCCCCCCCTCTATACACACAGAGCACCATGTATGTCAGGACCCCCCTCTATACACACACAGAGAACCATGCATGTCAGCACCCCCCCCCCCCATACACACACAGAGGACCATGCATGTCAGCACCCCCCCCAATACACACAGAGCGCCATGTATGTCAGCCACCCCCCCTCTATACACACAGAGCACCATGTATGTCAGCCCCCCCCCCCCCTTTATACACAGAGCACCATGTATGTCAGGACCCCCCGCTATACACACAGAGCACCATGTATGTTAGCCCCCCCACCCCTATACACACAGAGAGCCATGTATGTCAGCCCCCCCCCCCCCCATACAGAGCACCATGTATGTCAGCCCCCCCTCTATACACACAGAGAGCCATGTATGTCAGGACCCCCCCTATACACACACACACACACACAGAGCCATTTATGTCAGCACCCCATACACACACAGAGAGCCATGTAGGTCAGGACCCCCCTCTATACACACACACAGAGAGCCATATATGTCAGCACCCCCCCTCTATACATACAGAGAGTCATGTATGTCAGCCCCCCCCCCCCCAATACACACAGAGCACCATGCATGTCAGCACCCCCCCTCCATACACACACAGAGCACCATGCATGTCAGCACCCCCCCCCTCTATACACACAGAGCCCCATGCATGTCAGCGCCCCCTCTATACACACACAGAGCACCATGTATGTCAGCACCCCCCTCAATACGCACAGAGAGCCATGTATATCAGCACCCCCCTCTATACATACAGAGAGCCATGTATATCAGCACCCCCCTCTATACACACAGAGAGCACCATGTATGTCAGCACCCCCCCCCCTCTATACACACACACAGAGCACCATGTATGTCAGCCCCCCACCCCTATACACACAGAGAGCCATGTATGTCAGCGCCCCCCTCTATATATACACACACACACACAGAGCACCATGAATGTCAGCACCCCTCTCAATACACACAGAGAGCCATGTATATCAGCACCCCCCTCTATACACACAGAGAGCACCATGTATGTCAGGACCCCCCCCCCCTCTATACACACACAGAGCACCATGTATGTCAGCCCCCCCACCCCTATACCCTCTTATACACACTAGAGAGCACCATGTATGTCAGCACCCCCCCCCCCCCCTCTATACACACACAGAGCACCATGTATGTCAGCACCCACCCCTCTATACACACACAGAGCACCATGTATGTCAGCACCCCCCCCCTCTATACACACACACAGAGCACCATGTATGTCAGGACCCCCCCCCCCCTCTATACACACACAGAGCACCATGTATGTCAACCCCCCACCCCTATACACACAGAGAGCCATGCATGTCAGCCCCCCCCCCACAGAGCACCATGTATGTCAGCCCCACCCCACCCCTATACACACAGAGAGCCATGTATGTCAGCCCCCCCCATACAGAGCACCATATATGTCAGCCCCCCTATATACACACAGAGCCATGTATGTCAGGACCCCTATATATATATATATATATATATATATATATACATATATACACACACACACACAGAGCCATGTATGTCAGCACCCCCCCCCCCCCCCCCTATATACACACACACACAGAGAGCCACGCATGTCAGGACCCCCCCTCTATATACACACACACACAGAGAGAGCCATGCATGTCAGCACCCCCCCTCTATAGATAGAGAGAGCCATGTATGTCAGCCCCCCCCCCCATACACACAGAGCACCATGCATGTCAGCACCCCCCTCTATACACACACAGAGCACCATGTGTGTCAGCACCCCCCTCATACACACAGAGAGCCATGTATATCAGCACCCCCCTCTATACACACAGAGAGCACCATGTTTGTCAGCACCCCCCTCTCTCCCCTATATACACACACACGCAGACACCCACGTATGTCACCCCCCCCCTATATATACACACACAGACACCCATGTATGTCTTTCCCCCCTCTCTTATACACAGACACCCATGTATGACATGCCCGCCTCTACACCCATGTATGACATGCCCGCCTCTCCTATACACAGACACCCACGTATGTCATTGCGATGTCACACGTGCAGTGACAGGCCGAGCAGGGAGGGCGTTCCCTGGGCCGGCTGTTATGAAGCCTCGTAGCCCCGCCCCCTGACTCCGCTCCGTAGGCCGGCCTCCTCCAGGCTCCGGGTCTTCCCCCCGCCCGTGTAGTAGCTCCCAGCTCCGTGAGTCCCTTTTTTTCTTGTTGTGTTTCTGTTACTCATCGCCATCTTGTTGCAGCCCTTTTCTTGTCTGGAAGGTCCTCGGGGGGGATCGGGGTGACAGGCGGCATTGTGTGATCTGGGCTCGGCTCGCCCAGTGGAGGAGGGAGAAGAGCTCGGCGGTGTGTGACTGATCGGAGCCGTACAGGAGACATGAGCCTGGAGACTCTGCTACAAGCAGCCCTCTTCCTGGAATGGCAGGCCCAGCAGCAGCAGAGGACGCCCGGTAAGGATGGGGGGTGATCGGGGTGTATATGGAGGGGGTACAGGGGGTGATCGCTGTGGCAGGGCGGTGGCGGCTCTTTAGCAGCACTTTGCATACCCTGACACAGGCTTGTCATATGACTCCGCACACTACACCACTAACCCCTTCCTGACCGGCCCGGCCATCCCTCCCAGCCCCGTGCACCGCTCTCCTGTCCCCGGCCTCTCCCTCTATGAAGCTCACTGACGCCCACACAGCCATCCGCAGCCCCCCCGAGCACCAAGCCGCCGGGTTCTCGCAGTTTGGGTGGGGGCTGACGGCACTGAACGGGTTACACGTGTCTAGTGACGTGTCAGGCCACGCCTTTCCCCCCACGTGCGTCGGGGACACTCCCTTGGAAAAGGGGTGGGGCGGGGCGAGTCTGAGCGGGACCTGAAGACAGACGGAGGGGGCGGGGCCTGGAGGCAGACGAAGGGGCGGGGTTAGGCTGGTCTTGCACGCACACAGCACGATCCACGTAAGTCACATCCTCCTCCCGGGCAGACTGGCGCTGTGCTCCGGGAGGGGATCGTGTGTCCGGTGCCCGCCCGGGATATACCGTACAGGCGCCTCTATAGTCTGCATTCCCCGGCTGATGAGCGCTCATAGGAATGTGTCATGTAGACAATCCTCTCCCCGCACAGCGGTCATCGTCCTCCTGTGATGGGAGGACAGAGAGCCGTGTGTGGGATTCCCTCCCCCTCCCGGGGTAATTAGCCATGCTGTATCCGCAGTGCTGCACACTCGTCTGTCTGCTGTTTATATGCACCGTCCAGGTTGTGATGTACGGGGGGAGGGGAGCTCATAAGGAGGAGCCTGCACCCCCCCCCCTCTGCTGGGGAGAGCCCTGATCACAGGAGTGGGGGAAGGGCAGAGCTACAGAACAATCCTTCATTCTACATAGACTTCCTGATTGTAGACACAGAGCGAAAGAGAGAAGCACATCACCATGTATGACCAGAGCTCTCCATGTCTGCTGTATGACCAGAGCTCTCCATGTCTGCTGTATGATCAGAGCTCTCCATGTCTGCTGTATGATCAGAGCTCTCCATGTCTGCTGTATGATCAGAGCTCTCCATGTCTTCTGTATGATCAGAGCTCTCCATGTCTGCTGTATGATCAGACCAGAGCTCTCCATGTCTGCTGTATGATCAGACCAGAGCTCTCCATGTCTGCTGTATGATCAGACCAGAGCTCTCCATGTCTGCTGTATGATCAGACCAGAGCTCTCCATGTCTGCTGTATGATCAGACCAGAGCTCTCCATGTCTGCTGCATGATCAGACCAGAGCTCTCCATGTCTGCTGCATGATCAGATCAGAGCTCTCCATGTCTGCTGCATGATCAGATCAGAGCTCTCCATGTCTGCTGCATGATCAGATCATGTCTGCTGCACGATCAGACCAGAGCTCTCCATGTCTGCTTTATGATCAGAGCTCTCCATGTCTGCTTTATGATCAGAGCTCTCCATGTCTGCTGTATGATCAGAGCTCTCCATGTCTGCTGTATGATCAGAGCTCTCCATGTCTGCTGTATGATCAGAGCTCTCCATGTCTGCTGTATGATCAGAGCTCTCCATGTCTGCTCTATGATCAGAGCTCTCCATGTCTGCTCTATGATCAGAGCTCTCCATGTCTGCTCTATGATCAGACCAGAGCTCTCCATGTCTGCTGTATGATCAGACCAGAGCTCCATGTCTGCTGCGTGATCAGATCATGTCTGCTGCGTGATCAGATCATGTCTGCTGCGTGATCAGATCATGTCTGCTGCGTGATCAGACCTGAGCTGTCCATGTCTGCTGTGTGATCAGACCTGAGCTGTCCATGTCTGCTGTGTGATCAGACCTGGGCTCTCCCTGTCTGCTGTGTGATCAGACCTGGGCTCTCCCTGTCTGCTGTGTGATCAGACCTGGGCTCTCCCTGTCTGCTGTGTGATCAGACCTGGGCTCTCCCTGGCTGCTGTGTGATCAGACCTGGGCTCTCCCTGGCTGCTGTGTGATCAGACCTGGGCTCTCCCTGGCTGCTGTGTGATCAGACCTGGGCTCTCCCTGGCTGCTGTGTGATCAGACCTGGGCTCTCCCTGGCTGCTGTGTGATCAGACCTGGGCTCTCCCTGGCTGCTGTGTGATCAGACCTGGGCTCTCCCTGGCTGCTGTGTGATCAGACCTGGGCTCTCCCTGGCTGCTGTGTGATCAGACCTGGGCTCTCCCTGGCTGCTGTGTGATCAGACCTGGGCTCTCCCTGGCTGCTGTGTGATCAGACCTGGGCTCTCCCTGGCTGCTGTGTGATCAGACCTGGGCTCTCCCTGGCTGCTGTGTGATCAGACCTGGGCTCTCCCTGGCTGCTGTGTGATCAGACCTGGGCTCTCCCTGGCTGCTGTGTGATCAGACCTGGGCTCTCCCTGGCTGCTGTGTGATCAGACCTGGGCTCTCCCTGGCTGCTGTGTGATCAGACCTGGGCTCTCCATGTCTGCTGTGTGATCAGACCTGGGCTCTCCATGTCTGCTGTGTGATCAGACCTGGGCTCTCCATGCCTGCTGTACAATCTGATCTGCTGTGACCTCCATGCCCACTGTTTGCTCTGAGCTGAGTTCACTATGTATGCTGTGTGCTCTGATCAGAGCTATGTGATCAGTTGACTGTCCAATTGATGATATGATCAGGAGCTAATCCTGCCAGCTCCTCATCATTACTAAGTGACCAGGAGAATTGGGTGGCAGTAATATCGCAGTGCTGAGGGCGTGGAATTTTAATCAGTGTGAGGCCAGCTTAAGGGATCTTTTTAAAGGATCTGTTCACCTGTTATAAAAAAAAAAAAAAATGAAATGTGAATTTATTATTTTTATTAGCAGCTCGCAAAGCATCGCACTTGTGATCAGAAGATCATGGGTGCAATCGGAGGATCTGTCAGGCTGTTGGTGTAGCTGTCTGCTCATACCTTCGATGCATGCAGTTACTGAATGACAGGAAGCTCAATGAACTACCTAGAACGCTCACCAGGTCTCTGGTAGTTCATTGAGAACTACAAGCCACCAGCTGCAAAGCTTGTCAGTACTTGTAGTTCATTCATTCACAGAACTCTGTGAATGAATGTGGCCGTGTGGGTGGAGCAATTGGGGGGGGGGGGGGGGACAGACGACCTCATTCTATGCATTAAGATAAAAAAAAACTCTGTGTGTAGCAGCCTCCCCAACACCCCTTAATTACTTACCTGAGCCCCATCTCTCTCTCCCAGCGATGTCCACGAGTGTGTTAGCCATCCGTTACTCTCCTCCTGATTGGCTGAGACACAGCAGAGGCGCCATTGGCTGCCGTGGCTGTCAAGTCCGTTAGCCAATCAGGGGGAAGAGGGGTGAGGCCAGGTCGGGGATCGGTGTCTGAATGGACATACAGAGCTGTGACTCAGCTCGGGTGCCCCCACAGCAAGCTGTTTACTGTGGGGGCATTCAACAGAAGGTAGGGGCCAGATCACAGAAGAGGGGCCCGAGAAGAGGGGGATCCAGGCTGCTTTGTGCAAATCCAATGCACAGAGGAGGTAAGTATGACATGTTTGTTATTCAAAAGCAAGACTTTACAATCACTTTAAGATAAAAAAAAAATAATTAAACAAAAAAAAAAAAAAAAAAAACCTTCTGCCTTTACAACCCCTTTTAGGAAGGTTTTGATTTCCCATTGACTTGTATGAGAATGCAAAACCAGTCTGCTAACAAAAGCCCATAGACACAAGCCCTTACTCTGATTTTACTACACATTGTGGGCCTCTCACAGTGTGCTTTAGAAGCTGCAGCAAGCCCACTGGAACCCACATAATTGTTTGGCTGGGGGACATCCAGAATCATCTAGCTCTTTTCTCCACAGGCTTGCTATCCCTGGCTCGCCCCATCCATTGATCTGATTTTTTTTTTTTTTTTAACGATGAAGGCTCATCATGTGAGCATTACCCAGGGTAGTTTGAAAGCAAAGAAACCCAGACTCCTCCGGATTGGTGAGCCAGCCTACTCAGGGAGGAGTTCTGAGGCAGGGTGCTGTCATGTTTTCGGCAAGCTATGTACAGCACTCTGGTGGCCCCTTCCACCAGCCACAATCTGCCTGGCAAAATTTTAGTACATTAAAGTGTTACTAAACCTAGGACCCTGCATTCTCTATATATGGTCTCCCACAAGACACAGAACATGGAAATGTAAATATAAATTGCTAAATACCTTTTTTCTTCAGCAGTTAGAGCATTCTTGTAACTTGTATCAGTATCTGGTAGGAGGAGTTTTCATTCTCCCTGATCCTCTGTCTGGGCAGTGCCGATTAGCCCTGTGCTGATCACATGCACTTTTCCAAGAAAAAAAACAAACTCTCTAGCAATGCACACCAAACTGAGCATGTGCAGCCTGACGCCTAATGCTCTGTTCTACCAGTAGATGGGTTGGAGTCAGTTAAAGAAGGGGAGAATCGGAGAGACAGGATCACACTACCTTATTTCACAGTGGTGCTCACGTGACTCCTTGCTCCCGATCTGACAGCGGGAACGCCCAGAGACTCCCCCACTGACGTCAGTTGGGAGAAGAGACAGCCGAGATGTCAGTCGGGGAGGAGAGGAACAAGGAGTCACATGAGCGGCGCTGTGAAATAAGGTAGTAATGGGCATATTTTTTTGCAAAGCACAGACACTGGGGCATAGAATGTTTTCTAACAGGGGATTGCATGTACTTTACACTGTTAATTCAGCAGCAGGAGGGGTGGGCGGACCCTGACACAGCCGAAAGGGGGAGATGGGACAGAGGAGAGCTGCAGATGATGGAGGCATGCAAACTGACCACGGTGTCGGGACTCGGCAGACATGATAAAACCGTGGTCAGTTTACAGAGGGGGGGGGGGGGCAGGACCAGGCAGGTTCAGCCAGGTATTTCTGGTGATACAGGGGGGACAAATTACACAGCACAAGCACTGTGCTGTTTACCATGCTTTGAAGTAACAGGATACAATTTTTTTTGTTACAAATTAATCTTTAAATCAAACGTGTGCTTTTGTTCATGCAGGGCAATGGATATCGGGCTCCATTCATACAATGCAGGTGTGAGCATGTCTGGCCCTTTTTCAGAATTGCACCACGCTGGAATGCGTGAGTTAGTGGATGTGTGGGGGGTGCCATTAGGAATTAATGGCGCCATCGCAAGTCTGCTAAAGGGCAGTGCGTTTCTGTGTGTGTCCGGAAAGCCTCCAATTTTGCACGATTTTCCAACTAGCACAGTTGTGAATGTAGCCTTGGAGATGGATAGAAACATTGCATCATTGTTGAGTGCATAAAACGCTGTTGAATAAGCTGTAATATTTGTTATACATTGTTCAACCAAATGTGTTTTACAGCTGCTATTGCCAGAAATATATGATTTAGTGGAGGGCGATGATTATATTTTGTATTTAAGTGATGAGATGTGGAAATACATTTTACAAATCAATTGCTATATCATTGCTAATGCTTCCCATGACTTTGGGCATAATAATACAATAAAATGTGTGTGTGTGTGTGTGTGTATATATATATTATGTACAACAATTTCAAGTCTGTGTCTTGGCTGAGATATTAAAGTGGTTGTATACTAATTTTTTTAACTTTTACCTACAGGAAAGCCTATAATAAGGCTTACCTGTAGGTAAAAAAAAAAATATCTCCTAAACCTGACTCCAAAACGCTCCATCAGTAGATAGATGGGGACAGTATAAGAAGGGGAGGATCAGAGAAGACAGGACCAAACGTTTTTTTTTTTACACAACGTGGAGAATTAACCCCTTAGGTTCCACGTGAATAGAACAAGCATACTTTACTGCATATAAAGACCGGTTTTACTGTTGTTGGATTGGTAACGCTTTACCCTTTCCCGCCTGCCCTATAGCCGAATGACGGCTACAGCATGGGCTTACTTTGCCGTCCTGTTTAGAGCTGGATTCTACATTCTGCTAATGATGAACTACACAGAAGTAGATGTTAATCATTTTTATTTATTTTTTTCCTTCATTTGCTGTGGCCTTTTTCTTGTAATTATTGGTAAATGGAAGTTAGTTATAAAGTATAATCTTAAGTGACCCTTTCAATACAAATATAGGAATTGTTCTGCAAGCTCTAACGAGCAGGGCCCTCTGATTCCGCTTTACCAAATTGTAATGTAACTGTACTGTCTACCCTCATGTTGTAAAGCACTGCACAAACTGTTGGTGCCGTATAAATCCTGTATAATAAGACATCATAAAGACACATTCTGTTAAGTCCTAACGAGAAAGGCGGTGGAAGAATAATTTGGTCTGACCTTCCTGAGGTCGGGGTGATTGTCTGATAACCTGGCTTGTTTAGGCCACCATCAAGGTCAAAGCCTGGGAGCACATATTTCCCTCTGATGTTATATCACTATTACTAAGCTTACTAATCTCCAGAACGGAACGTGTAACCAAGAAAACAAAATCTGCATCAAACTGATATAACGTGCTTCTATATATACTGGGAGCCCACCATTCACGGATTGAGATGATGGCTCATGAAAAGTTTCACTTCTGTATATGGTGTCTATGGCCCTAGCATCCAATCTGTGGTCCTTTGACACTTTTTGATCCTACATACAATGTGTGTGTCCTATTACTCTGTAATCGCCTTGATCTCTAGCAGTCTCATGTAATGTTTCTCTGACAACTTCCTAAGGCATATCCCAAGGTTCTAACTACTATTATAGCATGTTTAGTCTTTATAAAAGCCCTGTAGCATTCTAGCAGTCTCCAACCATCTCCCCTTCCATGTCTGCAGTCTCTGACAGCTTTCCATAGCTATACAATTATTGAATAATATGTGCAGCCCTTTGAGGGTGTCAGGGGCCGCACTTGAGGCCCCATATGTCAAGAAAGTTGACCGTTGGAGTTGATTGATTTATTTTTGCTTTTAAGTTACTTGTATGTTGATTTCGGGATGTGAGTGTTTCGTATTTGCTTTGTGTTATGTACAAGAAAGTAAAACTGAAAGCAGAGGTGCTTGGCTGTTTTTGAGACTGTCCATTGCATATTTTTGCAGCGTGTTAAAAAAAAAAAGAAAGATAAAAAAAAATAATGCAGACAAAGATGATAGGGTTTTTTTTCTTCATTTTTTTTAAATTTTATTATTACAATTTATATATATATATATATATATATATATATATATATATATATATATATATATATATATATATATATATATATATATATATAATATATTGGATTTTTCATTTATTTTTTTTGTAATTTTAAATTTTTTGTTGCTTCTAGATTAGGTGATAACCAGGAAGTCCACCGTTACGTAGACACCCTCCCTACCTTTTTGTCTGTGGTGGAAGCTTATGGCTGATTTGGATTATGTTGGCTGTCAGACTGCAGTGTTTAGATCTTTTAAATGTGCTAATGCTGCCTGAAGCTTTTGACAGAAGGATTCGATGAATGGTCAGCGAATACTAAAAAAAAAAAAAATAGTTGTTGGTGAACAAACAGGAAAATCTTTTCTGACCATCTTATGTGACTCCTATTATTTGAGGGTCATTTCAGCAGATACTTTTTAGGCTCCTTAGACAAGTTGAGCGTAGAAATTTACAGTTTTTTTGGGCATTTTTTATTTTATTTTTTTAAAGCGTAAGAAGTGTATTACAAGCGTTTTACAGCTTTGGGAGTTCTTGTTTAGCCGATAGAAAGCACTAGAGAATGAGGAAATTAGGGGGGGAGAGCTGCTATTTGAGCAGAAAACAGTTGTAAAACGCTCAAGTCAGGCGTCTTTGTTGGAGTCTGAGGCCAAAAAACGCCTGTAATCTGCCAAAAAGAAACTCATGTTCTCCTTTGAGGGATAGACGATAGAACGATCAGATGTGATCAGGCGCTATTGAAATGAATGGGATTTGGCTTGTTGAGCGTGTTAGAGCTACAAGCATAAACAAATCGCTGAGGTGTGAACAGGGCCTTGACCTGTGTAATAATCCATTGCATTATCAACCATTTTGAACTGATAACCTGCAGAGAATGATATGACGAGCTGTAAAAAAAATTCTAAACTATCTTTTGTCTGTTTCTGATCATTTTTTATCCCAGAGTTTTAATTGTATATTTGAGGAACATTCATTGAATCTTGCAAAAAAAAGTGTCTCATCTATATGGGAAGCCTAAAGCCTCGTACACGCGGTACGATTGTTGGCTAACAGAGAGTCTGATTTTTGTCAAAAGGGCGTGTGCCAGGATCTTGTCTTGCATACTAAAGGTACACAATTGTCGTGTCACAAACACAAACGTAGTGACGTACTACGAGGAGTTTCATCTCTTGAGCACCACCCTTTGTGTCCCTTCTGCTAATTTTAGTGTTTGAGCATTGATTTAGAGCATGCGTGTTTGTACTTTTGACTTTTGTGTGACGGATTTGTGTACTGACCATACAAAAATCTGACGTCAAGCTGTTGTCCGGCAAAAACTTACTAGCCTGTCAGCCAAGATTTGTTGGCTGAAAGTTGGAGAACAATTGTGAAAAAGAGCGTACTAAAGGTAAGATTTTAGGACAACAGTCTGTTAACAGACAATCCCCTGCCAACAATCTTACCGTGTGTACGAGGCTTAAGGCTAGCCAGACAATGACAGATTTCTCTTTTTAGACTGTGGACTAAACAGGAGAAATCTATTAGATTCCTCCATCTATACTGTTTAGGAATCTTTCCTGCCTGCTACTGCATTCTGACAGGTGACACCCCAGTTGTATAAATGCCCAAAAGTAACTGCATCTCATATAATTCTGTTACAGTTCATCCGACAATGTTCCATTCAGTGCCTTATTTTTTTTTTTTTTTTTTTACACATTTCATGTTAGTAGCGCTGGATGTGTCGGCATGGTCATCCACGCTTCAGACTTTGACTGACTCAGCTGAGCATCTTGCTTTTCAGATCCCTTTTTCTGATTAAGGCTGGGTTCACACTAGTGCGATTTGGGTGCAGACTTCTCCACATCCAATTCGCATGACACACATTCGCACACATCTGTGGAAGCTGCGAAATGGCTTGCGCAGAAGTTCTCTGCATCTTTGGATCTATTTCAGGGCCAAATTCAGGCAAAAATTTGGCCCTGATTCATCCCTAAAACTGGGAACAGGGACACATTGGACACCTGCTACAAGCTGCATCTGCTGCAGTGTGAACCCAGCCTAAAACTCCATAATGAGCGATCTGGTAAGGCATGAGTCGCTGCTGCTGTGACTTGAGTTCTGTAAAGAACCGACTTCGTTTAGCATAGCTGAGAGTTAAAGTAGCTGAATATATGAAAAGGGAACTTTAGCTCCATCTCCTGGCTTGTTAGCAGACTGCATAGTGTCATTTCACAAAATTTCAAATTTACCTGACGAAAAAACATTTTAAATAGTGTATTTTCTATTATTGACCCTGACATAAGGTAAGAAATGTAATGAAATACTTGCCTTTCTTGTTAAAGGGTGTAAACGGTGGACAAAAGCTGAATTGTAAAAATCCGTCTATTCACTTCCTCCTTTGTTGGCTGTTCTACATACTTCCGTCTATCAGAAAGGTAACAATGCTGTAGGACTTTTCTAGGAAAAATGTGAAGCTGCAAACTGAGGCTTACATTTATCCACACCCTTGTATGTAGTTATTTTAGCTAGTACTTTTTATGCTAGAATAGTCTATCTGAAGTTTGTCTATTGGCAGTTGATATTTAATTGGATGGAATGCCTGGTTGTACATTAAGCAGTATATTTACAGTAGGGTTGTCTCGATACCGATAATAGTATCGGAACCGATACCGAGCATTTTGCGTGAGTACTTTTACTGGCACAAATGCTCCCAATACCTAGGAGAGACAGCGGAACAATGGAAGTGACGATCCATGTCGTTGTCAGCGATTGAACATCCCGACCCCCATCTTGGTACACCCTGTACTCGGCCGCAGTAAGCCAGCAGTGGACATCTTGTTACACAGCCCATATAGTTCGGGCTGGATGTAACAAAATGTCCGCTGCTGCTTTTATGCGGCCGAGTGCAACCAGTACCAAGATGGGCATCGCAGGCAGCCTTTCCTCTCATGTCTTTTATTGCTAGTTGCATTTCAGTGCTTGCCCATCAGTGCCCAATGCCCATAAGTGCTGCCTATCCCTGCCAGCCACCTGTCAGTGCTGCAATTCGGTGCCACCTAATCTGTATTGTGGTTTGAAAACTGTCACATGACATTAAAAAAGGTATCGGGATTGGCGAGCACTTGAAAAAAAGTATCCGTACTTGTACTCTGTCTTAAAGTGGTATCAGGACAACCGTAATTTACAGTAGTAATTCTTAACTTTGTAGAGCCTATAGGTGCTCTGCAAAGTCCTGCTCGCTGTATCTTTCTATCTATAGTAATGTGCCTAAAATGTGTTTTAAAACACACCTCACAAATGTGAAGCAGCAAGGGAACAATGGGTTGTGTAGAATACTTTTAACATGAATCTGTGGCAATCTGATTTCACACAGATCAAGGAGCCCTTGAAGTGTCTTCTTCACAAGTTTGGTTATACTGCTGGCCTGATAACAATGATAACCCTTGCTGTTTGGTTGGAAGCAGATAATTTACTACAGTCTGTATCGTTTCACGTGGGTCATGCCCTGCAGCTATTTCTAAGCACTGATTGGTGTCCTTTTACGTCTCCTTAGTTCACTTCTTTCTGACAGGTCAGCAGTGGTCCTATGTGAACATTCCTAAAGGTGTTCATAGACCTTGGAGAAAAGCTGTCCGGTTTTCATTACACTTGACAGGCAAAGGTTCCTTAATTGTTCTAGATTCTGATGGTCAATGGCTATCAGCCCAAAATTCAGCCGGCCTGATCGGAGCTTTTTTTTGGAGTTTTCGTCTGAGAAAGTCTTCTGGTAATGTGAATGTGAGCTGGTGTTGAGGGATCTTTTCAGAATATAGGCCTGTGATTAATTTTGTGGGGGAAAAGAAAGGGAAGATGGCAAAAAATATCTGAGGAATATTGGTTAGCCCTCATATACAGTATGTGTAGACCTATAGACTATGCTATTGGCCTATTTATGTTAAATCATGGCAGTATTGGCTGAAAGTTCAATCCAAAACCAGCTCGCTAAGCATTACTAATCTTATCCCATGTCTGTGGGCACCTTCTTAGATGGATAGAATGTGATAAACCTCCCGTTTTGCTTGTTGAATCCCCCCCACTGATGTCCTCACTTATAAAACACGGGTTTATTGAATGCCGGATTATGGAAGAATAATAGAAGAGAGACTGACCTGCTGGGGGAGCAAGGGATAAGGCCAGCCATAGACAGTTCAAGTCTTAGCCGGTTCAACAGGAACAGGCGGAGATTCGAACCATCTATGGGCATGCTGACGGTACCCCAGTTGCTCGAACGATCAACTTGGTTACAACCAGCCTGCCACTGACCACCAATGAAAGAAGCATTCTTTCTACTGAGTATCACACTAATGTAGATGGATCTAATTATTAATTGGGAATCATTGGGATTGGAAGGATGTTTCAAGAGTACCTCCATGTAAAAGAGTTTGAGAGAGGCTTTTCTACATACTTGATCCATGTCCAGTGACCTATGTTGAAGCCAGTGGATGAGAACAACCATGAAACTATCAATTCTAGAAGGTGGTCAGCAGTTGCATATTTCTAGACATGCACCAAAACGAAAATTTTGGTACCAAAAATTCAGGATGCACAAAACCTAAAATGATGACAATAAACCAAAATTTTTTTTATATATAAAATAAGTTATTCATAAAAAATGAATATTAAAAAATAGAAATATATATATATATATATATATATATTATTATTTTTTTTTAATTAATATGAATTTAAATTGCCAGCCATTGTAGCAAGAAAAAAGCACTGCTTGCTGCATTTTTAGCCAGTTAAAAAAAAAAAACTGTACGAAAACGCACCTCCCCGTTTGAAATGCAGCAAGAATGCATCAATAACGCACTAATGTTACATTTTCGGCACCATTATCGGCAAAATTCTAATAACCCTATTTTCAGCAGCTGAAATTTCGGTGCATTTTCACATATTGAGGGAATAAGGGTAATAGGTTGCGCTATGGAGCTTATGTAGAAAATGTATAAAGTGAATAAAAAATATATAAAAAGTATCACATATAAAATATAGGGGAAGAAAAAATAAATAAATAAAATAGGTAAGAGCTGCCTCTATTAATATCCACCTGGTGGGGTGGAGAACGTTAGGTGAAGGAGTACTGTGAATAGATCTGGCGCTATACCTGTATATGAAAATACCTAATAATGTGATAGATTAAAAGTGTTACATCAATCCAGTGTATAAGTGCCAATTGTGCAATATATTATTCTAGTATTGAAGTAAAAATGTAAACTATAACCAAAAGAATCAAAAAAGTCAAAAAAGTGTGTATATAGAATATTTGTCGCCCTGCTAAATATTTGCCAGCGTGCTGGCTAGAAATGTAAAATTTAGCTTAAGTGCAATGGAAAGCCTAAATTAATAAACTCTAGATCATATGAATACCTTAAACCTGTGAGCTACTTAATATGTTGGTGATAACTGAGATGAAAATTGTACATGTAAAATATGAACCACAAAATTAACCCAGTAGTTGGGTTTAAAGTGCACAAATGTGACAATCAGGTCTATGCATGCAATGATAAAAATGTACAATAAATATGTGATAAATATCAGTACAGCAAGTGAAACATGCCAAATATTGGGAGTGAAAAAAATAAATAAATAAAAAATGTGAAAATAAAAATAAAAATAAATTTAAAATTATTGAATATTTGTCCCAAAAAATATATAAAAATGTATACAGAGAGAAAATCTAAAAATATAAAAGATAAATTAGTAAAAAAGCAAGAAGTCTCTAGTGCAGTGCAATTAATGGGGGATATCCCGTGGGTAAAGGAGGGGATGTGATGGATCCAAAAACTATTCTTCATGCATTGTGGACACTTCTAGGATGTACTCTCACCAGAAAAATAACCCCGTCCGGGGTGGATCAGCCTTCACAGTATGAGCTACTGTGTCGCTCTCTGGCTTGCTTCAAGTGGGCTGCTGAGGATCCCTCGTTATTTCCGGGTGGAGTGTGCCACAGTATATATATATTAAAAGAGAGGACCATCCATAGTGTGATACCGTATGAATCAATTTATTTAAGAAGATAATTAAAACTACTCACACATTCTGGTGGAAGTAATGGCATAAATAGATGCAGTAAAAACGATGCAATGTGAAAGATATGGAAGCGGCTGCGAGCGTTCCGTTCGGCTTCCACGCCGTCTGTATTAGAAGTGTGTATTCGATAGGCCACGCCCTACGCGTTTCGTCACTAGGACGTCATCCCAATATTTGGCATGTTTCACTTGCTGTACTGATATTTATCACATATTTATTGTACATTTTTATCATTGCATGCATAGACCTGATTGTCACATTTGTGCACTTTAAACCCAACTACTGGGTTAATTTTGTGGTTCATATTTTACATGTACAATTTTCATCTCAGTTATCACCAACATATTAAGTAGCTCACAGGTTTAAGGTATTCATATGATCTAGAGTTTATTAATTTAGGCTTTCCATTGCACTTAAGCTAAATTTTACATTTCTAGCCAGCACGCTGGCAAATATTTAGCAGGGCGACAAATATTCTATATACACACTTTTTTGACTTTTTTGATTCTTTTGGTTATAGTTTACATTTTTACTTCAATACTAGAATAATATATTGCACAATTGGCACTTATACACTGGATTGATGTAACACTTTTAATCTATCACATTATTAGGTATTTTCATATACAGGTATAGCGCCAGATCTATTCACAGTACTCCTTCACCATTTTCACATATTTCCTCCATATTTCTATCATTTAATTGTTGCCTGGGGTTCCACAATAAACTCAAGCTGATGTGTATTTCAAAGTGTTAAACCTAGAAGTCATTTTGTTGCAAAAGACACACAAAAAGGCTTCTGTGTTTGGTGCATTTGTCATGGCAGACAATTGTAGTAGCAGACCTTCTCATAGTATGGCCAAGCCAGAGTCTTTCTAGGGGGTAAAATCTTTAATGCTGCTGGTTTCATTGATTATTTATTTCCCAAATGCTGTTCTTGGGTTTTTTTTGTTTTTTTCCCAGAGAACAAACTATTCTTTTCCCTGACTGTATTACTTTTATAAGCTTATAGAGACGGCATGTTTTCTGCAGATGTTACATTTGGTTCAACTGCTGTTTCATAAAAATGACTGCTTGCGTAGCAACAGCGTCGCCTATATAGATGATATTAAGACATTTGTATCTGAACCAAATAAGCATATGTAGAACAGTAAATACTAAACAAATTCAAAAGATTGCAAATAGAAATGTTAAAAAATCAACAAATATTGCATACAGTATCTCACAAAAGTGAGTACACCCCTCACATTTTTAAAAATATTTTATTATATCTTTTTATGTGACAACACTGAAAAAATGGCACATTTCTACAATGTAAAGTAGTGAGTGTACAGCTTTTATAACAGTGTACATTTGCTGTCCTCTCAAAATAACTCAACACACAGCCATTAATGTCTAAACCGCTTGCAACAAAAGTGAGTACACCCCTAAGTGAAAATGTCCAAACTGTCAATATTTTGTGTGACCACCATTATTTTCCAGCACTGCCTTAACCCTCTTGGGCATGGAGTTCACCAGAGCTTCACAGGTTGCCACTGGAGTCCTCTTGCACTCCTGTACATGACGGAGCTGGTGGATGTTGGAGACCTTGCGCTCCTCTACTTTCCTTTTAAGGATGCCCCACAGATGCTCAATAGGGTTTAGATCTGGAGACATGCTTGGCCAGTTCATCACCTTTTACCCTCAGCTTCTTTAGCAAGGCAGTGGTCATCTTGGACATGTGTTTGGGGTCATTATCATGTTGGAATACTGCCCTGTGGCCCAGTCTCTGAAGGTAGGGGATCATGCTCTGCTTCAGTATGTCACAGTACATGTTGGGATTCATGGTTCCCTCAATGAACTGTAGCTCCCCAGTGCCGGCAGCACTCATGCAGCCCCAGACCATGACACTCCCACCGCCATGCTTGATTGTAGGCAAGACACACTTGTCTTTGTACTTCTCACCTGGTTTCCCTCACACACGCTTGCCACCATCTGAACCAAATAAGTTCATCTTGGTCTCGTCAGAACACAGGACATGGTTCCAGTAATACATGTCTTTAGTCTACTTGTCTTCAGCAAACTGCGGGCTTTCTTGTGCATCACCTTTAGAAGAGGCTTCCTTCTGGGACAACGGCCATGCAGACCAGTTTGATGCAGTGTGCGGCGTATGGTCTGAGCGCTGACAGGCTGACCCACCCCTTCAACCATTGCAGCGATGCTGGCAGCACTCGTACGTCTATTTTCCAAAGGCAACCTCTGGATATGACGCTGAGATTCTGCACTCAACTTCTTTGGTCGATCATGGCGAGGCCTGTTCTGAGTGGAACCTGTCCTGTTAAACCACTGTAAGATCTTGGCCACCGTGCTGCAGCTCAGTTTCAGGGTCTTGGCAATCTTTTTATAGCTTAGGCTTGTGATGGCGAACCTTGGGACCCCAGATGTAGTTCCAAAACATCTGGACTGCCAAGGTTCGCCATCTATATGTAGAGCAGGGATGCTCAACCTGTGGCTCTCCAGCTGTTGCGGAACTACAAGTCCCATGAGGCATAGCAAGACTCCGACAGCCACAAGCATGACACCCAGAGGCATGATGGGACTTGTAGTTTTGCAACAGCTGGAGAGCCACAGGTTGAGCACCCCTGATGTAGAGCAACAATTCTTTTTTTTTTTTTCAGATCCTCTTTGCCATGAGGTGCCATGTTGAACTTCCAGTGACCAGTACGAGAGAGTGAGAGCGATAACGCCAAATTTAACACACCTGCTCCCCATTCACATCTGACACCTTGTAACACGAGTCACATGACATCGGGGAGGGAAAATTGTTAATTGGACCCAATTTGCACATTTTCACTAAGTGGTGTACTCACTTTTATTGGCAGCACTTTAGACAATAATGGCTGTGTTTTGAGTTATTTTGAGGGAACAGCAAATCTAGACTGTTATACAAGCTTTACACTCCCTACTTTACATTGTAGCGAAGTGTCATTTCTTCAGTCTTGTCACATGAAAAGATATATTTACAAAAATATAAGGGGGTGTACTCTCTTTTGTGAGATACTGTACAGATCCATCTGCTGGTGCGTGAAATTAAAGAGTTTCTAAAGCCAAAATTGTTTTTAGTTCAGCATAGAGAAGTTTGATCCCCTCTCTGGATTTATTTTTGTGTCCCGGCTGCGATCATTCATCCCTCTTAAGTGCCCTGGTGACCACTCTCACTGAGATAATCAAACAGTTGGAGTTGTCACTAGAAAAGGAGTAATGCCTTGTACACACGGTTGCATATTCCAACGGCAGAGGTCGAATCAGATTATGTTAGAAAATCCGATCGTGTGTGGGCTCTATTGGACTTTTTCCGTTGGAAATTCAGATGGAAAAAATTTGAGAGCAGGATCTCAAATTTTCCGACAAAAAATCCGATCAAACTTTTTTCCGATCGCTTGTAGAGAATTCCGATTGGACAAAGTGCCACGCATGCGCAGATCAAATTACGAGGGCAAAGCTATTGGCTACTAGCCTCAACGTAGTCCCGTTGTAACGAACGTCATCATTTTCCAAACGATCTGATTTTCCGACAGCTTTGTTTGACCGTGTGTATGCAACACCAGTTTAAGACAAAATCCATCGGAAAAAATCCACAGTCTCCTCTGATGTTCTGCCTAATGAGTATTCCCAGTTTTAATGTAAAAAAAAATTTACACACACACACACACACACACACACACACACACACACGTCCCCCTTTTTCACACATTTTGTAACCTCAGGGAAGCCGTAATTCCTGTGATATTCGGCCTACCATATGCTACTGGTGTGTTATCTAAGCATTATCCAATCACAATCTATGTTACGTTCTCTTCAGAATGAAATTTATAAAGGGGTCACATTAGGTTGTTGGGTGTCATTTTCATGGACCGCTTCTGATGAATAAACATTGATCGCTGACCTGAATAGATTACAAGTCTGGCAAGGACTCTGCAGTGTCACACTGGGATTCTGTTTAATCAGGAGCTCCTAGTACACAGTTCAGGGATTTACGCCAAGGGGTCATTCCTTCTGAGAGCATGGGAACACAGAGACATTGGCTACACCACTGCTTCTGTGTCACCTGCCAATGACTACACAGAACTTTTATTTTTGTGTCCAAATTAAACTATTTGCTGGCCTTTGCATACCTCAATCAGTTTATGGGCCCCTGTTGTTGTGTTATATGCGGTGTTGTGCAGGCAAATGTACTTCGTAGTCATTATTTATTATTATTTGACACCTAGTTCAGCGTTTTTGGGAAAATGTTGATCCATTTGCATGAGTCGCTGTTCCCAAAGAAGCTTTTCCTATTTAAGTCACCCACACTGGGGAAGCCATGTAGCCCACACTGGGGAAGCCATGTAGCCACCCCGGTATGTTTTTGGTTTGCAGGAGAAACAGAGCACCCAGAAGAAGCTCACACGAACCAACTACAGTGATACCTTGGTTCACAAACTTAATTTGTTCCACAACTCTCGTCACGAACAGAGGCAAATTTTTTTCCCATAGGGTTCAATGTAAATCGGGTTAATCCATTCTAAACTTTTTTGTTTTGTTTTTGAACCACAAAAATACGAAGGAAGTACAGTATGAAGAGAACACTACCTTGCTTGAGATGACTTCTGGCGTGGAGGAGCATTCTTGCCACCTGCATTGGCGCTCTGCACATTCTTGCCACCTGCATTGGCGCTCTGCACATTCTTGCCACCTGCATTGGCGCTCTGCACATTCTTGCCACCTGCATTGGCGCTCTGCACATTCTTGCCACCTGCATTGGCGCTCTGCACATTTTTGTCACCTGCATTGGCGCTCTGCACATTTTTGTCACCTGCATTGGCGCTCTGCACATTTTTGTCACCTGCATTGGCGCTCTGCACATTTTTGTCACCTGCATTGGCGCTCTGCACATTCTTGTCACCTGCATTACCGCAGGTAATTCTCTCTCTCTCTCTCTCTCTCTCTCTCCCTCTCCCTCTCCCTCTCCCTCTCCCTCTCTCTCCCCCTCTCTCTCTCTCTCTCTCTCTCTCTCTCGTCAGAGCAGGGAAGATGGCCGCGGTCCGTGAACCAAAGCAGAGTTTGCATCCCGAAGCATATTTTTGTGACCTCTTCTGTTCGCGAACCAAGGTATCGCCGTACATTCAGATCCTGATAGAGTAGACAAACAAGACTGGGAACCATTGATCCCTTACTATCCAGAGGGAATTCACCTGGGCGATTTTCATTATGAAGTGATTCCCATGGACATGACTGCTTGTCAATCATGGACACTTTGAAGAAGACTTTTTACAGTATATTGCATGGACTGTTATAATCTATCCTTGCTTTTCTGATGTCCACCTTTGCCGTTAATATTTACACTACTTCCTGATTTATCTTTTAGAACGGAAAAATAAATGAAGGACATTTTTAGGTCTTTGTAACGGGTCTTAATTTTTTAGATATTTGTTTGTTTTCCTGAGCAAAGACAACCCTTATGGGTGGTTGTTTAGAAAGCCACACACCTCCCTTTCTAGTGACGTGGCCTATTTTTGTTTGTAATAAATTCAACATGAAAGGTAAAGGTGTGGTTGACCTGGAAATAGGAGGAAAATGCAGTTACTTCCCACTTTGGACAGCATAAAGCCAATTGGGTCAGAGAAATTAATAACCTGTAACTCTACTTCTGTGATCAGCCTTCCGCTAATTTACACAAAGCTGATCAACAGCTTCTGTAGACCTGTACTATTACAGAATGAATTAGGCCAGCCATATATGGAACGAGTTTCTTTCCTGCAACCACGGGTTTCCCCCATCAACACACAGGAACCCCTCCTGCCGGGCCATTGTCTTCTCCCAGCAGGGGAAGCTGTCCCTGCTAGGAGATGACAATGATTATTGCTAGTGATAATTGCAAGAGAGTCCGGCAGGCTCGTTGTATCCATGTTGATCGATTTTTGATCGTAACCCAGCCTTAAAGCCTTGTACACACGATCATATTATTGGATGAATTTTCATCCATTTTTTTGTAGGATGCTAGCCTCAAATTGAAAGTGAAGAGGGTACTAACCATCAGAATTTTTTTTTCAGATGACAGAATTCAACGTCAGAAGTGACGTAAGGTGTTGAATTATTTTGTATGGGTTCTTTCATTTCTGAGCATGCCTAGACTTACTCCTCGGATTTTTTTTTATTTTGTTTGGCAGAAAACCGTACTAGTGAAAAGAAAATCGGACGTTGTGGTCACATCAGCTAAAAATTTTGGAGCCTGCACATCCAATTTTTGTCTGCCGAGAATTTGTAATCGGCTGTCAAAGACAGCATGCGAACGATCAGATAATCGCCAGATCGTTCATCGGACGAAATTTAACGGCAGATTATCTGACCATGTGTACGGGTCTTAAGCCTCATACACACAATGCGATTATTGGCAGGGGATTGTCTGTTGACCGACTTGTCCTAAAATCTGACCGTTAGTATGCTCCTTTTGACAAATGTTGTCCAACTTTCAGACAACAAATGTTGGATGACATGCTAGTAAATTTTCGGCGGACAACGGTTGGTTGTCAGATTTTTTTGATGTTCAGTACACAAATCCGTCATGCAAAAGTTCAAAGTACAAACACACATGCTCAGAATCAATGCTCACCAAACACGAAATTAGCAGAAGGGGCCCAAAGGGTGGTGCTCAAGAGCTGAAATTCCTTATAGTACGTCACTACGTTCGTGTTTGTTGGCCAACATTTGCGTACCGTTAGTATGCAAGATCTAGGCACACGCCCTTTTGAGAAAAAAATCAGACGCTCGGTTGGCCAACAATCTTATTGTGTGTGTACGAGGCTTTAGAACCCATACACACTATTCCATTTTCTGCAAAATCATACAATATGAGGTCAAACCTTGAGTTTTAATTTGTATGCAATCAGGCAGGCCCTTGCACTACATGGTTTTGGTACATCTGAAGGCACAAAGTTGCAGAAAATCTAATGGTGTGTGTATGGGGTCTTGAGCCTTGTACACACGATCCGATTGTTGGCAGGGGATTGTCTGTTGAGAGACGGTTGTCCTAAACTCCGACTGTTATTACGCTGCTTCAGACAATTGTTGTCCAACTTTTGGCCAATAAATGTTGGATGGCAGGCTAGTAAATTTACGGCGGATTTTCGTATTTATCTGTACACAAGTCCATCGCACAAAAGTTGAAAGTACAACACGCATGCTCAATCAGTGCTCACCAAACACAAAATTAGCAGAAGGTGCCCAAAGGGTGGCCCTCGAGAATTGTGCTCTGTTAATATGCAAGACAAGTTCCTGGCACACGCCCTTTGGACTAAAGTCTGACGCTCTGTTGGCCAACAATCCGATTGTGTGTGTGTGTACCAGGCTCAAGTCTGAATATGAAATTCAAACATCCCAAATGAAATCTCGTACATAATATATGTAACTGTGTAAGCTCCTTGAGGGCAGGGACTGATGTGAATGTACAATGTATATGTAAAGTGTTGCGTAAATTGATGACGCTATATAAGTACCTTAAGGCCTCATGCACACGAGACGCAGATGAAACCTCTGTTAAAAAAAGCTGAAACGCGCGTTTAGAAACGCGCGTTTTGCCGCGTTTGCATGCCGCATTTAGACGCGTTTGCGTTTAAACGCGTTTATAAAGATAACATCATGTAGACCCTCCCCAAGCTCTCAAAGCATTTTTTTTAACTATTTCTGCTATTTTGATCAGAGTGAGCAGCAGCAGCATAGAGAGCAGTTGTACACTTGCATTTGCCGTGTCACTTGCCACGGCACCTGCCACAAGTTGTGGATTGTCCACTTGCCACGTCACTTGCCACAAGTTGGGGATTGTCCACTTGCCACATCACCTGCCACGTCACCTGCCACAAATTGTGGATTGTCCACTTGCCACGTCACTTGCCACATCACCTGCCACGTCACTTGCCACGAGATGTGAATTGTCCACTTTCCACGTCATCTGCCATGCCACCTGCCACAAGCTGTGGATTGTCCACTTGCCACGTCACCAGTCACATCACCTGCCACAAGTTGTGGATTGTCCACTTGCCACGTCCGTTGCCACGTCACCTGCCACAAGTGGATTGTCCACTTGCCACATCACTTGCCACATCACCTGCCACAAGTTGTGGATTGTCCACTTGCCACGTCACCTGCCACAAGTTGTGGATTGTTCACTTGCCACGTCACCTGCCACGTCACCTGCCACAAGTTGTGGATTGTCCACTTGCCACGTCACTTGCCACAAGCTGTGGATTGTCCACTTGCCACATCACTTGCCACGTCACCTGCCACGTCACCTGCCACAAGTTTTGGATTGTCCACTTGCCACGTCAGCTGCCACGTCACTTGCCACGAGATGTGGATTGTCCACTTTCCACGTCATCTGCCATGCCACCTGCCACAAGCTGTGGATTGTCCACTTGCCACGTCACCAGCCACATCACCTGCCACAAGTTGTGGATTGTCCACTTGCCACGTGACTTGCCACATCACCTGCCACGTCACTTGCCACATCACCTGCCACAAGTTGTGGATTGTCTACTTGCCGCGTCACTTGCCACTTCACCTGCCACGTCACCTGCCACAAGTTGTGGATTGTTCACTTGCCACGTCACCTGCCACGTCACCTGCCACAAGTTGTGGATTGTCCACTTGCCACGTCACTTGCCACAAGCTGTGGATTGTCCACTTGCCACATCACTTGCCACGTCACCTGCCACGTCACTTGCCACGTCACCTGCCACAAGTTTTGGATTGTCCACTTGCCACGTCAGCTGCCACGTCACTTGTCACATCACCTGCCACGTCACCTGCAACAAGTTGTGGATTGTCCACTTGCCACGTCACTTGCCACATCACTTGCCACGTCACTTGCCACGAGATGTGGATTGTCCACTTGCCATGTCACTTGCCACGTCACCTGCCACGTCACTTGCCACGTCAGCTGCCACGTCACTTGCCACAAGATGTGGATTGTCCACTTGCCATGTCACTTGCCACGTCACTTGCCACGTCAGCTGCCACGTCACTTGCTACAAGATGTGGATTGTCCACTTGTCACATCACCTGCCACGTCACCTGCCACAAGTTGTGGATTGTCCACTTGCCACGTCACTTGCCACATCACCTGCCACGTCACTTGCCACAAGATGTGGATTGTCCACTTTCCACGTCACCTGCCATGCCATCTGCCACAAGTTGTGGATTGTCCACTTGCCACACCACTTTCCACGTCACCTGCCACGTCACCTGCCACAAGATGTGGATTGTCCACTTGCCATGTCACCAGCCACATCACCTGCCACAAGTTGTGGATTGTCCACTTGCCACGTCCCTTGCCACGTCCCCTGCCACGTCACCTGCCACAAGTGGATTGTCCACTTGCCACGTCACTTGCCACGTCACCTGCCACAAGTTATGGATTGTCCACTTGCCACGTCACATGGCAGTCACCTGCCACAAGTTGTTGATTTTCCACTTGCCACGTCACCTGCCAAGTCACTTGCCGCGTCACCTGCCAGGTCACTTGCCACGTCACCTGCCACAAGTTGTCTATTGTCCACTTTCCACGTCACTTGCCACTTCTCCTGCCACGTCACTTGCCACAAGTTGTGGATTGTCCACTTGCCACATCACTTGCCACCTGCCATGTCACTTGCCACAAGTTGTGGATTGTCCACTTGCCACGTCACTTGCCACAAGTTGTGGATTGTCCACTTGCAATTGCAATTGTTTAAAATATTTTTCTAATGGTTTTTCATCATTTGCAATCATTTTTGAGATTTTTAATGTAAAAAAAAAGGTCACCTTTAAAAACGCATATAAACGCAAACGCGGCTAAACGCGGTAGCGGCGTTTTGCCGCGTTTTACCGCGTTTTGCATCTGAAACGCAGAAATTTTTGTTTCTGAACGCATTTTTTTGCTTCTGGAAAAACGAGATTAAACGCAACTGCATATAAACGGAAAAAAACGAGACTGTGTGCATGGACACATAGGATAACATTGAATGAGTTCAGGTGCAGTTGAAAAAACTGTCCAACTGCATCTGAACGCGCGTTTAACTGCGTCTCGTGTGCATGAGGCCTAAGGCTCCATGCACACTGGAGCTCATAAATTGCAGTTTATTGGAGTTTGGGCATTTTTATTTTTTTTAAAAGCCCGTAAACTCCACTCTATGTTAGCCTATGTGTCCATGCACACATGGATGTTTTTCAGCTTTAATGAGCAGTGGAGTTTATGGGCTTTTTTCTGAACGCCAGAAATTTGCATTCAAAGTGCCGTTTTTCACCGCCAAAAAACAACAAACCCATAGACACTCATAAACACGCGTTAATTAGTGTTTGGCGTTCTATTTTTCAATGCATTGTGGGAGTTTGGAATGTGCTGTGGGATTTTTGGAGTTTCCTCTGTATTTTTATTAAAAACGCCCATAAACGCTAACGCTCACAAACGCTAGTACAAAACGCTGTTAAAAGCAGGTTTTTCAACCAGCGTTTCCTGCCGGCTATCTGACGTCCAGAAAAAGCTTCAGTGTGCATGCAGCCTAAATAACTGAAATGAGATAAATTGTATCAAATCAGGCCTCTGCACCCTGTGTAACTGAAAGTGATATTGAGAATTCCTGTCTTGAGTTCATGTTGCTGAGGCCATCACATGATAGCATGGATTTTTTTGTTTTTTTTATTTTAGCTTGCGTAGATATTTGCTGTACATGTCAATGCTAAAAGGGATAGAGGTTTTGGGTGAGGCTGTGAGAACTGATTAAGGCCATGTGTCACCTGCAGACTAAAGCCTCGGTATGATTGTTGACAGACTATTGTCCTAAAATCTTGCCGTTAGTACACTCCTTTTGGCAATTGTCCAACTTTCGGCCAACAAATGTTGAATGACAGGCTAGTAAATTTTCGGCGAACGGTTTGACGTCAGATTTTCGTATAGTCGGTACACAAATCCGTCACACAAAAGTCAAAAGTACAAACATGCATGCTCGGAATCGATGCTCATGAAAAACAAAATTAGCAGAAGGGCCCAAAGGGTGGCGCTCAAGAGCTGAAATTCCTTGTAATCCGTCACTACGTTTGTGTTTAGCTGACAATTGTGTTCTGTTAGCATGCAAGACAAGTTCTTGGCACATGCCCTTTGGACAAAAGTCTACCGCTCGGTTAGCCAACAATCATACTGTGTGTACGAGGCTTAAGACCCCATACACACTATACAGCTTTTGTTGTCTGATTTCCTTTAGATTTACCAAAACCATGTAGTGCAAGGGCCTGTCTGATTGCATACAAATTGAAACCCTAAAGCCTGGTATACACGATTAGACTGTTGGCCAACAAAGTGTCAGACTTTTGTCGAAAGGGCATGTGCCTGGATCTTGTCTTGCATACTAACGGCACACAATTGTCTGGCAACAAACACGAACGTAGTGAAGTACTACGTGGAATTTAAACTCTTGAGCTCCACCCTTTGGGCACCTTCTGCTAATGTAGTGTTTGGTGAGCATTGATTCCGAGCATGCGTGTTTGTGCTTTGGACTTGTGTGACAGACTTGTGTACAGATGATATGAAAATCTGACAACAGACCGTTGTCCGCCAAAAATTTACTAGCCTGCCATCCAACATTTGTTGGCTGAAAGTTGGACAATAATTGAATGAAGGAGCGTACTATCAGTCGGATTTTAGGCCAATAGTCTTTCATCACACAATCCCCTGCCAACAATCGGATCGTGTGTACGAGGACTACTAAGCACCCATCAAAACGATTGCAATAAAAGTCCCCAGCCTCTGCTATCAATACCATCACCTGCGTACATAAGGATTTTTGCTTGCATGTTCCCATGGGGCCTTTACATGGAGCCACAGCATAGTACAATATATCTTCCATGAGCTGTACATTCATGCAGTGCAGGAAAAACGTGTTTTTTTATTTTTTTATTTTTTTTGTTTGTTTTTTGTGCTTCATGTACAAAGGAGGACAGTGTCAGAATAGTTTTCTTCTTCTGCCTTATGCACCCCAGAAGTAAATGAGTTCTTGATAAAAACAAATATCCCTGCGCCAATCAAATGAACAAAGTGGGTGGATTTGATTTAAATCAACTCGCTTTAAATCATCTGTGATCAACTGTCATCTCTATACCGCTGCGGCTCCTCCTCTGCCCCGCTGTTGACTCACCAACAATCCTATTCACTTTAAAAGGTTATGCAGTGGTGACGCAACAAGATGAGGGACGTGGCAGCAGCAGGTGAGTGGTTGCCCGCTAACAGGCGCTGCCATGATGGATCTGAAATGACAGGTGCTCTTTAAATGTAGCTGTGGCAGGTTGGGTCGTCTGGACAAATCGCCGTAGGTATAAGTCAGCTGTAGACCACTAGGGGGCATGCACGACAACAGGGCCGATGCATGTGCCCAGCAGCCATGATGTTCACCGGGCACCCGAGATCGCTCCTGAGAGACACAGAACAGTCTGTCAATGTAAACGGACAGATCTCCATTCTGTCAGAGGGTGAGGAAACACATCTGTTGTTCATACTAAGTATGAACAGCGATCCGTCTCCTTCAGACAGTCCCATTCCTCCCCATAGGTAGAATCACTCCCTAGGACACACATTTAACCCCTTCCCTGCCAGTGACATTTATGCAGTAATCGGTGGCTATTTCTAGCTCTGATCACTGTATAAATGTCAATGGTCCCAAAAAAGTGTCTGATCTGTCCGCCGCAATGTCGCAGTCCCAATAAAAATCGCAGATTGCTGCCATTACTAGTTAAAAAAAAAAAAAAAATCTATAATAAAATGCCATAAATCTATCCCCTATTTTGTAGACGCTATAACTTTTGCTCAAATCAATTATATTATATCGCTTATTGCAGGTTTTTTTGTTTTGTTTTTTTTACCAAAAATATGTAGAAAAATTAATATCAGCCCAAACTGAGGAAGAGATTGTATTTTCTAGTTTTTTTTTTTTTACCACCAAAGAAAGCTCTGTTTGTGGGGAGGGGGGGGAGGGAGGACATAAATTTTGTTTAGGTGCAACGTCGCATGACTGCGCAATTGTCAGATAAAGTGACGCAGTGCCGCATCGCAAAAAAATTGGCTGGTCAGGGAGGGGGCAAATCCTTCCGGGGCTGAAGTAGTTAATACTGGTAGTTTAAAATCTTTATTTGCAAACAAAATGAAGGTTTCCTATTTAGATCAATAAGCTGTCAGGTCAGTAAAACCGCGATCTCAGAACTGATTCAGTCATACAGTTTGTAGTGTACATAGATTTGCAAAACAATGGGATAAAGGGATATTCCTGAACTTTGTTTTATCTCATGGTTACTATAAATTTGTGTGAATGTATCAACTGCAATGCATGTTTGCTGACCTTGCAGAGCTTGGATTAATTGAATGAGTTTACCAGAGAAAATTGAGTACTGTCCGTGATACTTTTTTTTTTTATTTGCACTAACATACAATTTTTCCAGAACAAGCTTTCGGGGTATGTCCCCATCTTCAAGGTCCAAGCAGTACTGCTTGGACCTTGAAAGGGACATACCCCGAAAGCTTGTCCTGAAAAATTGTATGTTGGTGCAAATAAAAAAAGTTTCTCTGTCACAATTGCACTAATACGGCTACAATCACATTAAGAATGAGTTTACCAAAAAATGTAAATATTGCACAATATACAGCCTCGTGCTACATAACTAATTTCCATTAAATGCTGAATAAACAAAATGATTAATGTATCTTAAATAGAAAAATATCTTTTTACTCCAAAAGCATATTATTAAAATTTATTTAAAAAAAACTATTTAAATAAAAAAATCTGATTTTCTTTATTTTTTTAAAAACATTGATTTTCAACCACCCTGAGCTCTGGTCACCACCGGTAATTGTGGGCTGTAAAAATAGAAACCATTAGCTGTGGTTGAAGTTGTTAGCACACGCCTACATTTGTTTTATTTTTTGTGGGGGGGGAGGGGTTTGTTTGTTTGTTTGGTTTTTTTTTTCTGCATTTTAGTGCGTAGGCAGCCCATTATAGTCAATGCTTCCAAATGCATTTTGATGCATTGGCAACCGATATTAACAAGCCATGGTCAAAGATGGTTAACCCTGTCCACTTTAAATGTAATTCAGAACACAAAGGAAATGTTCGTTGAGCCATGACATTGCGCCTGCTAAGTTTAAAAAAAGAAAAAACCCCACGCCCCTGCGCACACCCATAGTTCTATAACTGGGCCCTTGAAGAAGAAAAGACATCATATGACCTGCCAGACACAGATTTAGAATTCTTGCTTCTCTCTCTTCCTCACCATGTTATAGATAAGTAGGCCTAAATGGGATTTATACAAGCTCCTTCCCCACAATGCAGTGGGGCTTGCCCTCCTTTACTGTACTGTATGATCTGCTTTTGTCATCCAGCAGAGACACCAAGGTTAATATTTTTAGAACTCTGTGTTACTTTCAGTGTCTGTTGCTCGGCTTTTGCAGGTCATGATAAATTGTGAATTTTTAGTAAAGCACAGAAATTGCCAATCTGGAGGCACCAATGTCTAGTGTTGCAGCTTGCCTGGTTTGAAGCATTAGCAAAAAAATATAGCATGTTGTCAAAATGTGATTTAGGCTACGTTGACACTGCTGTGATGCGGTAACACTGTGAATCTACTGCGGATTCACGCATCGCATTCCTCCCGGCGGCAGTTCACACTGCCCTGTGCGAACTGCTGGGAGTGTCAGTGAAAAGTTAATGACACCCCCAAATCAGTTCGCATATCGCAGTGCGATCTGCAAACTCGGACAGGAATCGGATTGCATGGTGTGAACACCCATGTGATCCGATTCTGCTGCGGACCAAAAAAAGGGTCCTGTATGAGTTTGGGCCGGATGCGATGCGAATTCAGCCATACTATCTGTATGGCTGAAATCGCATCACACAGAGATCACATGTGATTTGCACTGCAGTGCGGTGCGAATCGCATCCGATCTCGTACACCGCAGCAGTGTGAACCCAGCCTTATATAGAACTGACAGAGGTACCGTTTGTGCTGCAGAATCTCAGGTGCCTGTTAGAGCAGATGATGAGGTACTGCTGAGCCCTCATAATGGAAACACAATAGATTGGGACAGTTGCGCCAGTAATTACTAGCTATGTTAGACAAGCCTATGTTCAGTGACAGGAGTGTGAATGCAACAACTGCTATGCCAGACAGGGAGATTGCAGAGCAACTGATGGTTGAGGGTGCATTGGTCCCTGCAAGGGTTGTTTCCCTCCAATCGGAAGGACCAGATCAGGGCGCATGCATGGCAGATGTGGTGTTCACAGCCCAGCCACTGAATGTTAAATGTCAAGGTGACGAGGTAATAAATGTTGACTTGCAGCGGCTTATTGGTGAGTTAGAGGGCATGAGTGGGAGACATGCATCTGACAGTCTTCCAGAGGAGCATCAGGCTGTGATGGATACCTCCAGTGAGGTGGAGGCCTCGGCCCCTCAAGCTGCAGTGAATGAGCCCCTCCATGTCTCTGAGGGAAAGGTACCCAAAAAAGTTTTGCATATTGATGTGGAGTGTGTAGAAATTACAGATATGCTAGTGGAACTGCTTGAACTGGTGAAAGTACATTCCTTATATACCAGGGTGCCTCCATTACAGTCAGATGTGGTAGTGCTGCATGGTACTAAAGGGTGGAGCCAGGTAATGCAAGCTGTGCTGGGTAACCTTAATCACCAGTGCAACTGGGTGGTATGGTGCTTATTAATAGTCTGGCAAGTGATCTCACAGTTCCCTGCGAGGGTGCTTCCATATATGGTTCAGTATGGAAGGCGCTCTAGGGGGCTGCTGGAGACATCAGAGGTCTCTCCGCCTGATACGGTGATGGACATGTCCGCTAGTGCCGTCCGAGGTGCGGCTGAGCAGGGTTTAGTAAATGGTGCGGATACTGTCTCACCCGCTAGACCTCCTAAGGAGGAAGGGCCAGATATGGACTTGGTAAAAGCAGAGATTCTGTCTGTCACCTGCAGAGAGGTACAAGTTGGGGTACCCGGAGATGCTCTCAAATATAGTATGAAGAGGAACAAAAATTGTGACATGGGAAAAGTGTGAGCTGGCAAAGATTGGTTTTCTAGAAATGGGTCATGTGTTTTTCAATATCAGTTGTTAGGACAACCCACGGAGATTTGGACAACAGGTCAAGTTGGAGCCTTTGTGAAGGTCTCATAGGGGATAGCTGCTCACCTGTGTGTTGTCCTTCCTTGGGCCTGGCCCTAACAATCCCCGAGCAAGAAAGAACTGACGGTATTGGTAATTGGAGAAACTTATTGCTGAATGTTAATGTAAAAATTTTCTTGGAAAATGAGCATGATAAACAGATATTGAGCTCTGGGGAGTTGGTAGTCAAGGGTAACGGCAAAGGAGTTGGTAAACCCAAGAGACCTATTGTGATGGGGAAAACGGGTACCAGTGAGGGAAAAGGTGATTCCTCATCAGGCGTAGTGTCTGGAGCAGATTCCCTACGGAATCTGGAAAATGAGTTGGAAGGAAGTAGCAGGAAAGGCAGGGGGCCACCAGAAAAGAAATGTAAGCTCAGGAACCCCAAGGACAGAGGGAGTAGGCCGAGGGTGCGGAACTGTAGGACTCCGTTACGATCCAGGGTAGGGCGTACCTGGAAACACACCCGAAAAAAGATTGGGCCTACGCAGCGATTTGGACTTGTGTGTTCGGCCCCTTTTGGGTTCGAAACAACGGGAGGGGATATGCGACAGTAGGAGATGCTATCAAAATGAAATTGATAGTTTGGGGGGGACAGGGTATGCACATTTGCTTGGTGCAAGGCTACAGAGCATAATTGTGGACTGGAGAAAATTGCTTTTGCAGCTTTCTCCTGGTTTTGGTATTCGGTCATGGGGCTCTGTAGTTTGGAAATGGTGGGACAGGATCTCCAACCCTGTGTCCAGACTTTGTAGATTACCAGCAGGCTGTGTGCTCAGGTGAGCACATCACTTATGAGGGTATGGGAAGATCTCATGGCTCACAGTTGGAGACTGCTCCACACCTAGAGAGACAGGAGGTCTCCAGGAGGCAGCCAGAACATGTGACTGCAAGAGGTAGTGCAACGGCCTGAGGACTAAAGCAAGAGCGGAGCTGTGGGCGCTAAAGTGAACCCATCCACATTGAGGAATCTTGCGGTCTGTGTGACCAGAATAAAGAGCAGAGGTACTGCTAAAGAGAGCCGGGTGGGCTAGCATTTTCTAGTTGCTGAAGAAGAACCCCTGCATGGGAAACCTTTATGCTACTGACTTTTATTTACCTTTTTAATAAAAATGGGCTACCACACCCTTAAATTAGTTCCAGACTGGCTTGAATCACTGACAAATGCATCTGCCACAAGAGCTAATGGTTCCTGATAATACAGTTCCCACAAATAGAGCTTTATTTTGGTGGTATTTGATCACCCAAAAAAAAAAAAGTTTTTCTTTGTTTCTGTTGTACTTAATTTTGTAAATAAGTTTCCTCCTGCACTGATGAGCACTGACGATGGGCACTGATCGGCAGCACTGGTGGGTGACACTGATATGCAGCACTGATGGTCATTCATAGGCAGCACTGGGCACTCATGGGTGGCACTGAAAGGCTGCACTGATGGGTACTTATGGGTGGCACTGAAAGGTGGCACTGATGGGCATCCCCGATGGTACTGGCAGGCATTTTTAATTGCCACTGATTGGCATATCTCTGGTGGTCTAGGGTGGCATACCTGCTGGTCCAGTGTAGTAGCCATCCCTGGTGATCCTGAGTTGTGCTTTAAAAAAAAAAAAAAAAAATGAGCGCAGGCCGCCTCTCCCCATCAGGGGAGCAGCCGATCGCTCTCCTCTACTCCATGTCTGTCAGACGCGAAGTGAGGAAAAGCCGATCAAGGCTCTTCCTGTTCACATCATAATGAGCCGTGATTGGACACGGCTGATCACGTGGTAAAGAGCCTCCTTCAGAGGCTCTTTACCGAGATCTCACCACTGATCGCCGTGATGCGTGGCGGCTGTTTACCCTGCTAGACATCATATGACACCCAGTCAGGATAACTGAACCAGTGACGGCCGTCATTCTGCTATAGGCCGGGCAGGAAGTGGTGAAAAAAGACAAACGCGTCATTTACCTGACCTGTGTAGTGGTTTTCCACAGAGCAGCCCAGATCCTCCTCTTCTCGGGTCCCTCTTTGGCACTCCTGACGAGTGCCCCCACAGTAAGCAGCTTTCTATGGGAGCACCCGAGCCAACCTGAAGCTCCGTGTGCCCATTCAGATACGAAGCCATGTCTCGTTCCAACTCCTCTCTCTCCTCATTGGCTCACCAACTTTGACAGCAGTGGGAGCCAATTTCGCTCCGCTGCTGTCTCCACCAATGAGACGGGAGAGTCCTGGGCAGCCAAGTCTCTCCTGCCACATCACTGAATAGAGATGTGCTCAGGTAAGTATTAGAGGATTGAGGTGGGCTGCTGCACACACAAGGTTTTGTGCATTTAGATAAAAAAAACCTTCTGACTTCACAACCACTTTAAATCTGGTGCAGCTTTGTATGGTAGCTAATCGACTTCCAACTTCAGCTTCTTTTAACCTCTTGAAGACCGCCTACTGCAGATATACTGCCGCGAAGCGGCTCTATTGCGCAAAACATCATAACTGTACGTCACTTGGTGCAATAGACAGGGGGGGGGACGCTCGCGCCAATTGGCCAGTGGGGGGAGCGAATCAGTGGGTCCCGTGTCCGCTGGGACCCGCTGATCGTTCCCCAGAGAGGCAGATCGCTGTTCTGACAAGGAAGAGCACAGTTATCTTGTGATCTCGGTGTTCCCCCAGTCAGTCCATCCCCCACACAGTTAGCAAGCACTTCCTAGGGACACATCAACCCTTTGATCGCTCCCAGTGTTAGCCCCATCCCTGACAGTGTCATTGGTAAAGTAACAACGCATGTTTTTTGCACTGATCACTGTATTAGTGTCAGTCATGCTATAATTCACTGATCGCCGCCATTACTAGTAAAAAGAATAAAAATGCCATAAAAATATCTATATATATATATGAGAGAGAGAGAGAGAGAGAGAGAGAGAGAGAGAGATATTATATATATATAAATATTTATTTTTTTGTTTCTAGCGCAGAAATTTTAAATTGCAGAGGTGATCAAATACCACCAAAAGAAAGCTCTATTTGTGGGGAAAAGGAGTATCAATTTTATTTGGGTACAACGTTGCATGACCGCGCAGTTAAAGGAGTGCAGTGCCATATTGCAAAAAAACTGCCTAATCCTGAATGAGGTAAAACCTTCCGGGGCTGAAGTGGTTAATAAAGCTTTGACAAAAGAAACCTAAAAGATTGGTCTCTGTGCACAACTACATCAAACTTTTGTACTCTCTCTGGTTTTAGTAAATCAAAAAGTGATGTGATCTAATTGAATTCAGTGCATGTCATTTAACCTGTGGTAGGGGCATGCGTTAAACCAGGGCTCAATTAAGCCCAGGAGTCAGTCGCAAATGGCATCCTGGCGCCTGGGTTACACCGCAGCAGTGGTCGGGATTCCTCCCATGTGGCCCCTCCCCCTTGCGGGTGCACGGACTGCCATCGAGCTGGCCGATAATTAAGGTTGCGGCTTGCTGGAGTGGGATACCTGCTCCTTTTGTGCGAACCAGCACCCTCCAAAGGCATTATCGACTTTTAAAGGGCCCACTCCCGCTAGCTGGAACAAGTTCATAAGATTGTAGTGGCTCCCCTGTTAGAATTGGGAGGAAAAAATAAAATGTCATATCTTCTGATGCTGTTTTGTTTTTATTTTTGTATGTAAATTACTGAACTTTTTTTTTTTTTTTTTTTTAATCACCCGTTCTTTTACAAACCGATCATTGCTCTGAGTGTTTAAAGAATGTGTACTCTGCCCAGAACATGGCTGAATGACTTTTATGTGCCAAGCCAGTGACTCAGAATGTGTGTGACTTTGAGAGCTCTTTGCCAAGGCTGGAGGAGTGCGGAGGGCCCTGGTTTATCATGGCGAGAAAAGACTGAAAGAGGAAGAAGGAAACGGCTTATAAAAATACAAATAAAAGATTATGGTATACAGGCTGGGCTTTAGGCGGAGAGGCTGCACAGTCGTCATACAAATTTATTACACGAGTCAATGTGAACAGCTTCAGATAAAATAGACAGTGTCTGTTCTGGTTGAAATTACAGTCCAATGAAAACCAAAAATGAAGCCTTGCTATACCTGCTAGGTAAATTTCTTTTTTTTTTTTCTTTTTTTTCTTTCTTATTTTTTTTTATCTAGTCCAACCACTTAACCTGCTGAAGATTTAACCCCCCCCCCCCCTTCATTCATGACCAGGCCATTTTATGGGATACGGCACTGTCTTACTTTAGCTGACAATTGCACGGTTTCTATACAGAAATTACATTGAAGTCGACCCCCCTCCCCCCACAAATAGAGCTTTCTTTTGGTCACCTCTGTGTTTTTTTATTTTTTGCACTCTAAACAAAAGACCGACAAATGCAAAACTGACAAGCATCCTCTGGGACAAACGAGCCAGATTTGAAAGGGTGTGGTCCCCACAGATTAAATACCTTCAAGCCCTATAGTTCCCGGATCTAGGCGGTCAGGGGCCTAGGCCGAGGCTGCTTCTTTCCTTCCACCGCTTTATTTCTTCCTTTTTCACTTTTTCTTTTCTTTTTAATGTGTGGTATTTATCTAGTTTTCACAATATAAGATATAAAGAAAAAAGATCACATTACTAGCACATAAGGGCATACAAAATCAGGTATCCACCGATATTCAATAAAAGAAAACACTGTGCCATAAACAAAGAAAACCCCAACCAACATTCACACATACACATTCATACTAGCACCACACATGACCCCCTATTAGTGTCATATTCCCAGAGACCCCTAACATTCGTTGAACCATTAAAATTTGATCTAGGTGTGTTCGTCTGAGCACTAATACACTGCCCAACAAGAATTTTCTTGCCTTTGTGGCTGTGTGTGGTGAAGAGATGAGCTTGGGCATGTTATTTGGAGATATACATACACACACACACACACACACTGTATTTATTGGCGTATAACACGCACCCCAAGTTTAGGAGGGAATTTTGAGGAAAAAAAACTTAGGAGGGAAGTTTAAGGGAAAAAAAACTTATGTTTAAATGCCCATCAATGCAGCCTTATCAGTGTCCATCTGCAGCCTTGTCAGTGTCATTTGCAGCATTACCGTTTACATTTACCGAGATACAGAGCCGGATGTCCTGTGTATCTCAGCGGCTCGTGCGGGGCTGCTAGAGCAGCTGAAAGCCGCAGAGAACGGGCAAAAGCCGGCTAAAGCTGCCGAGAGGCTTAAAATCGGCGGAGGATCCATGTATAACAAGCACCCACGTTTTCCCCCGATTTTAAGGTGAAAAAGTGCATTCTATACGCTGATAAATACGGTATATATAATATAATACATCTCTAGCTATCTCTTTTGTGGCCCCAACGAATCCCTGAGTGCCACTAAGGATGAGCTTGGGCGTGTTATTTGGAAATGCTGTATTTATCGGCGTATAACACGCACCTTCCCCTTTTAAGAGGGAAGTTTCGGGAAAAAAAACGTACATTTTAAATAAAGAACTGTGAAGAAAAATAAGGGTCAGTGCCCATTGCCATGAATTGAATGCAGCCTTACCATGGCCATCAGTGCAGCCTGGTCGATGCCCATCTACATCCTCGGGAGGGGGGCAGGATGAGCGCCAACAGATTACATAAAGGAGAATCACTTGTTTACACTGTGGCCTCTTTAATACAAAATCCCGTCTCCTATGATCGACAGAACAGTCGTCCAATGGCAGCCCAGGAGACTGACGGCGCACGTCCCACCGCCCCTCCGCCGAGGCAGTGGCAATAAATATGGTATACATCTGGGGGTCACAAAAGATGTTTATCCAAATCGCCAGGGGGTCATATTAAACGGAAAAGCAGGCTGGACTTTGAACATGCCTGCATTAGAATATCTTAACATGAACAATGGGGAATGATCCAAGGCAGGGGTCTCAAACTGGTGGCCCTCCAGCTGTTGCGAAACTACAAGTCTCATCATGCCTCATGGGACTTGTAGTTTCTCAACAGCTGGAGGGCCACCAGTTTGAGACCCCTGATCCAAGGTTTATCTAGGACAGTGTCCCCTGCCCCCCAGATGGTTTGGAACTACATTTCCCATGATGCTCATGCACTCTGCAGTGTAGTTGAACATCATAGGAAATATAGTTCCAAAACATCTGGGGTGCCCAGGTTCGCCTTCACTGATCTAAGATAACAAATGTAATCCTCGGCATGAACTAAACATTTATTATGCAAGATGTTTTATAATACATTTGAAGAGCGAGAAATCTGATGTGGCAGGGTGTGGAGCTCTAAGGACATGATTTAGTTTGGGACAACACCTCAATTATGACATAATAGACACACATCCCTGGAGTTTGCTCGCTCAAAGATTCATTCAGGTCAGTAATTGGGAACTATTGCCAAGCACACATAAAGTGAAATTTTACTAAAACTGGAGCATTCAAAATCTGGTGTAGCTGTGCATGGTAGCCAATCTGCTTCTAACTACAGCTTGTTCAATTAAAGAGGAAGTAAACCCTGATGGGTTTGCTTCCTCTGTCTTCCTGCAAAGGCAAAGCGTAATGGACTACTATGCATCGCATAGTAGCCCATTATGTGTCACTTACCTGACACAGGAGCCAGCGAAGTCACCGCTGTCCCCTGTAGTCCGGCGCATCCATCTCCTCGGTGGGGTCTCGCAGCTCCGCCGCTGTCATTCGGCGAAGCCACGATGACGTCACTCCCACGCATGCGCACGGGAGCCGACTCGCGCGGCATCTTCGTCAGTGCCGATGACGTAGACAGCGGTGCCTGTCTTCGGGCAAATATCTCCTAAACCGTATAGGTTTAGGAGATATTTCTTGGACCTACAGGTAAGCCTTAATCTAGGCTTACCTGTAGGTCAAAGTGGTTTGTAAGGGTTTACAACCGCTTTAAGGGTTGACAATAAAACCTGGAAGCTGATTGGTTTCTTTTCAGAGCAGCACTAGATTTGGCACTCTCCAGTTTTAGTAAATCCCCCCCAATAATGCATGTGAAGCCGACTAGATCACATTGCATTCTGATGCTATGTGTGGGCTCTGTTGAACTTTTTTCTGTCGGAATTTTTGACAGAAAAATTTTGAGAGCAGGATCTAAAATTTTCTGACAACAAAATCTGATCAGACTTTTTCCGATCGTGTGTAGAGAATTCCAATGCACAATGTGCCATGCATGCTCAAAAAAAAAATTGGAGACGAAAGCTATTGGCTAATCGTCACCTCGTTCTGAACAATCGGATTTTCCAACAACTTTGTGCAACCGTGTGAATGCAAGACTAATTTCAGCAAAAATCCGAGGGATTTTGTTGTCGGAATGTCCGATCGTGTGTACAAGGCATTAATGTTAAAAATATCTTCTTAATCTTTCCATAGTGTAGGCAGGCTCAGTTTTGATCATGTACAATCATACAGTATGATGGAAGGATATGCTGTGGCAGAAAATGTCTTAGTACAGTTGGATTGTAGTATTTTTATGATGCAGTAATTTATGACAAAGATTTGTACATGTGATTGTAGTTTTGTAAAGAAAAAAAAAATATATTGAATGTCTTGAAAGTAGATGAATCTGATCTACTGAAAGGAACGCATGCTCGCGGTGTGCAGAGACTTTAGGAGTTGTTTTTGGCACGATCTGTTGTATTTTGGCTCTGTTATGGGGCCACCCATGGAACTATGCATGATTTACTTTTAGACTTTAGAGCCACTTTAATCCTTTTAGCAGATCTATTCTCGAACAAACCTAACTCTCAAAGCCTATTGTCATGAGAAATCTATAGGAAACTGACATGTTTGAGCTCCTCCTGACAATGCTCGTTGCCTGGCTGTTGAATCATTGGAATAAAGGGGCTGCATTCTGTCTTCCACTGGGAACTGCAGGGTTTACTGCAGTATGTACAGCTGCTGACTTTTAATAATCTGACACTAAGGCCGGGTTCACACCGCTGCGATGCGGGAACGCCGCGAATCCGCGGCGTTTTCCCGCATCGCACACCTCCCGCCGGCAGTTCACACTGCCCTATGCGGACGGCTGGGAGTGTCAATGTTATGTTAATGACACCCCCAGATCCGTCCGCATATCGCAGTGCGATCTGCCGACTCGCACAGGAATCGGATCGCATGGTGTGAACCCCCATGCGATCCGATTCTGTTGCGGACCCAAAAAAGGGTCCCGTGCGAGTTTGCTGCGGGAGCGCTGCGAATTCAGCCATACTATCTGTATGGCTGTACTCGCATTGCTACGGAGATCAGATGTGATTTGCTGTGCGAATCACATCCGGATCTCCCCCCGCAGCAGTGTGAACCCAGCCTTACCTGTCCTGGAGTCCAGCGATGTCGACACTGCAGCTGATGTTTCCATCAGCTGTCGGGTGCATGCCGCCTCCATTGCGAGTAAGGGAGCACCAATTAAGTGAATAAAAAATGATAGGTGGCACCATCCTCCAAATAGCAATAGAGAATAATTAAGTCCGGTTTAGTTACGTTTTCTTCCTGCCCACTTTGGAGACTTTTTAGGGAATTGTCTCCTTGCATTTAATAATTCTCCTTAACCACGTAAAGACTAAAGCTGGCCATACACCTATAGATTATCTGTAGATTTTCTATGGTTAGATGGAAAAAGTGCAACAGATTTCTCCATGTATGCTAAACTGTGTGGATGGAGGAATCTCCCACTGGGTCAAGCTTTATTATTTTGCTAGTCAGCCCCACTGGCTCTCAACCTAAACAATGCCTGTGTTCTGGCATTTTCAGTCCGGCCATCATATAGTGCGCAACGCTTGCACAGTACGGAGCAGAAGAAGCTTCGGAAAATCTCAGAAGATGAACGGCGCCTGCACTGTGAGTGGAGGTGGTAGTCCCACCATCCAAGCGGACATAGGGCTGTGAAAATTAGAGGGCCCCCCATGGACTCACTTCGCTCGCCACGCTTTGGACTCGGCCTCGCTGCGCTCGGCTCGTTTATATTCCAAATCTATGTCCACTTGGATGGTGGGGCTAGAACCTGGACTCACGGCGCAGGCGCTGTTCATTCTCGGCTATTCTTGGAATCTGTGTGTGCTGTGTACTGCGCATGCGCAGTACACAGCGGACACTATCCGATGGGGGACTGTATATGATAGGACACCTGCACCCAATCAGAATGTTCAGGTATTGTGAGAGCCAGCTGGGCCGACTAGCAAGATATGGAAAGCTTGGGCCAGTGGTAGATTCTTTTATCCACACAGTTCAGCATAGATGGAGGAATCTGTACCACTTTTTCCATTTGACCATAGAAAATCTGCAGATATTCTATAGGTGTATGGCCAGTCTAAACCCTTTTCTGGCTCTTGTTGCTTACAAGTTAAAATCAGTATTTTTTGCTAGAAAATTTAGAACCCCCCAAACACACACATATATTTTATAATATATATTTTTTTTTATTAGCGACCCTAGAGAATAAAATCGCGATTGTTGCAATATTTTATGTAACACTGTATTTGCGCAGCGGTCTTTCAAACACATTTTTTGGGGGGAAGAAAAATATACTTTAATGAATTAAAAAAGAAACAAAACCGTAAAGTTTTCCTATTTTTTTTGTATAATGTGACGGATAATGTTATGTCGTGAGAATCGTGATCTTTATGCTAAGCAAAAAAAAATTGTGCTTCTCATTTTAGCCAGTCACAATCATGCAGCTCTAATTGGGCAGTATAAAGCCGTCACAATTTGTGGCAGAACCCCTGGGTACCACCAGAATGTTCTCACTGGTTGGCGACCGCTGGTCTATAGCAGTCAGAATCCTATTTTCCTATCGTGGACTGCAGCAATGATGATCTGATTGCTCTGTGCGGAAATGTTTGCAGCTGCACACTTTTTATACATGAGCCCCATCAAGCTTTTTTTTTTTTTTTCCTTAAAGCATTGCAACAGCACATGCCATGAATTGAATCCATGCCAGCCAACCTGCTTTTGGCTTACTGCAACCATATATTTAAAAGATGACTCTTGTTTGGTTGCTCTGAGCCTCACCTTTCACATTGCTCTTCATTTAATTAGAATGATAACATGCAGGTAAATTTTATGAAGGAGCCCGCATTTACTGGATCTCAGCGGGACCCTTAGTTAATCAAAATCACCTAGTGCCCCTTGCAGATATACTGCTGTGTTGGAAAGCCGCACATGCTGGCAATGCCGGTTCATGCTTCTTACACGTGCACAAACCATTTACAGATTGCATGTGAACGAACGGCTACAAATGGCTTTGCTGGCAAACTGCTCCATTTTTCTTTGAGAGAAACATGTGTTATGCATTAGCTGAGAGACAGAAGGGAATCTCTAAAACTGGTCCTCCCACCACATCATGGTTACTATGCCAATGACTAAGAGCTTTCTGAAGTGGAGCTCAACCTATTTAAATAAGCCCTGTGTATTAACTGTTAAAATAGAGGGGGGGAAAAAAGACAGATGGGATATTTCTACTGTTCCTACACACTAGGCGTAGACATTGAGGTTCCGCGTTGTTCACTAAAAACCGTGCTATGGGCAGGACTCTAAACAAAATGTGTCTGCCCTGCTCTGAAATTCCATGACCTTGGATGGCCAAAACTTTGCATGTGGCTCAGGCAGACCTGGTGAGTTTGTGCATTGAAAATAACCTGGATGTGGTGTGGTCCGTGCTGATTCTTACAGTCTTCCAGATTTTACTTGGGGCTGCTCGGTCGGCATCAAAACTGCCTGGCAAGCTCTTTTTTGAGTCCTCATGTGCTCCAGAGGCCACTGTAGCTGCTGAGATCTTCCTGCCAGAATACCAGGACTTTACAGGAAATCGATCGGTGATTCAGATTGTTGGCATCTGCCCAAAACTGAAATGACAGTTGTGAGTGGACAAAAACCTTTGAGCACTGCCACGTATTTACACAGAACAATTTATCAGTACTTTAAGAGGGGATCTCCAAACTACGGCCCTCCAACTGTTGCGAAACTACACGTCCCATGAGGCATTATAAAACACTGACATTCATATAAATGACTAGGCATGATGTGAATTTGTAGTTCCTGAACAACTGAAGGGCCATAGTTTGGAGACCCCTGCTTTAAGAAGTTTATAGTGACTTCCTTGTAGCTGTAGTTGGCAAACGCCATGAAAAGTCCTATAGCACGCGCAATACGAGGGGATGTGAAAGGCACTTATTGACAATTGAGCACTGTTCATGGAGGGTTAAGGGCTTGCCTAGTCATATGCAAATACAGACTTTGAGGAAGTCGGTATTTGCATAGGTCCCTTTCTGCATGTTATGTGTGATAGGATTCTGGTACCAAAATTCTAATTCTAGTACCTGTTGAGCAGTATAACTTTTACCTGACATGTGGTAGACCACCCATAGTTCTAGTGATCTCAGGATGGTGAGTATGGCTGTAAAATCATATTTTTTTTATAGTGGAGCTGAAAATCCAATAATGTAAATTAGGTATTCATTTATTTAAAATGAATTAATGGTTTCAGTGTGGTGGAAAAGAACGTTGCAGTTTATTTGGTTGTATACTGCACTCTGCCACAGTAGTACGTATACCTTTACAATATCAACAATGATGATCATCTTACTACAGAGGATTAAAGGACCTCCATTACTTATCTTTGGAGATAAGAATGTGTTTGGGTTAATCTTAGCTAAAAAGAAGCATGGTCCAGAATTGCTCATGTAGCAAAGACCAAGGCCGGCCATATGTGGATCGAAATTTGACGGTACAGCAGGCACTGGCCGAATTTTGATTCATGTATGGGGCAGGCTGGTTGTATGGAAGTTGATTCACCTATCGACTTCTATACAACCTGTTGGAAAATTTCCGCACAATCGGCTGTCTCGTGCTATGGCCAGCAGCTCCGACAGTGGGGAATTTTCCCCACTAATCAGAACACAATAGCTCAGCTGGAGTGATTCCTCCATCCACCTGAAATGTGTGGATAGGGAAATCGGGTGTTTAGTCTTTTTTATTTATTTTTTTATTTAGGAAAAAAAAAAAAATGTATGGTCTGCCTAAGGTTGCAGAAAACATAACAAACCCCTATGAAAGGTCTTTTTCATTTAGAAATCGAATTTTGGTAGTGCGGATTTTAGTATTGATTTGTCATATTGTGAACGTTGCTCGAGGCCACTAAGATGTTGTTTTTTTACTGTTCTTGAATAGTCATTTTATGGGTTTTATTCAGCATGGCTGGCACCATTAACACACTGTTCTAAATACAGAACAATAGGAGGTATTACTGTGTACTTGGTTTGAATTATTAAAAGGTCACTTTAGAAGCACACAACAGACGAGGAGTAACCTGGGAAAGGTCGCTTTGATCTCATTCAGTCTTTTTTTTTTCCTTTTCTGTTACAGAGGAAAATGATAAGCTTTTGGTGAAACAGGAGGAAGAGGAAGAAGAGGAGGAGGAGGAGGAGGAGGAGGAAGAAGAAGACAAGAAAAGCACAGTTCAAACAGAAGAACCGACAAATCAGTCTCCACCAGATCCTGCTTCTCCACCAGCACCTGCACCCCCTCCACCCCCACCTCCTCCTTTACCAACTCCAGTAGCTGTCATTCCTCTCCCAGTGGTAACCAGTGCCCCCCAACCAGTAGTTCCAACAGCTTTGTCACCGCCTGTTGTTCAGCATCAACCACCTGTTGTTATCCCACCTGTCATTAGCAAAGACATTTCCTTGGCTCCTGTCATCCAGCGACCAGTAGGCCCTGGACTTCAAGAAATTAAAACTGCCCCTCTAAGTGTTGGCAGTCCCAAGCAGTTGCACCATTACTCAACCCCGGTCCTGACAATAGCACACCACCATCTCCTGCAACAGCAGCAACATCAACAGCACCAACAACAGCCACCGCAACAGCCTATACAGCCCCAGCCAACAGCCCTACCACACCCGCAGCAGCCTCCACCACAGCCAATCAGTGCCCTGAGACTGTCTCCAGACGATGGCAGGCCTAATGAGCAGAGGAGGCGGCCTGGAGGGTAAGAATCTGGTTATAATGTGATTAATGTCATCCATAGGGACTTGTTCATGCATAAATGTATTATCCTACTGCTACCAAACACAGAAAGCTGTATTTACTTTTTAGGGTGGCTTTAGATTCTTGAATTGACAGGTCAAGGCTGTCCTCTACTTGGCTGGCTTACATAGACATTACTTTTATTTATCCTAATAAAGCAGACCTTGGACAACAATAAATCAGGGGTGAACAGAGCTACTTACCCATAAATCTATTTAAAGTTGTTTTGATATGAGTACATTAGTTAAACCAGGGGTCTCCAAACTTTCTAAACAAAGGGCTAGATTATTATCCTTCGGGGCTTTAGAGGGGCCAGGCTGTGGCCAGTAAATGTCCTGGCATTGGTAAGAATGCCTCATCATTGGTGTCCATGGGAGAAATCGTGCCCCATCATTGGTGTCGGTGAGAGGAATAGTGCCCCATCATTGGGGTCAGTGGGAGGAATGGTGCCCCATTGTTCCTGTCGGTGAGAGGAATAGTGCCCCATGATTATTGATGTCAGTGAGTAGAATAATGCCCAATCATTGGGAGAAATGGTGCACCATAATTGGGGTAAGTGGGAGGAATGGTGCCCCATTGTTCTTGTCGGTGGGAGGAATAGTGCCCTAAGGGCCTGATAAAGGCAAGCAAAGGGTGACATCTGGCCCCAGGCCAGAGTTTGGAGACCACTGAGTTAAACTATTGAACATGAAGTGTCATTAGTACTGCAACAGAGCAGCCAGCATATATAAGCATAGCATTTTTTTGCTGGTATTGCTACACAGCATTATACTGCATTTTGCTGATGTGCACTGAAGAGATTGACTCAGAATAAACAATGCATGAGATCTGATCCTAGGGAGGCTACAGCTGCCATTTTATGTCTTCCCTCCATACAGTAGACAGTGTGTTAGTTGAGCTTCCATAGCAGTGTTTAGATAAATGCATCAATGTCCGAGCCAGCAGTCGGATCAGGGGGTCTGACATTTTTGACATAACCGAAAGCTTTCATGCCCCATGTCAGATGATCATCACCACTTTCAATCAGATTAGCATTATTGCTATATGACCCTTTCCCCATATGATATGACCTGTGTTAGAAATAGTACTTCCCTGTCTTCGAAGGCAGATGTGAAGTCAGCCAGAGTGGGAGCCAGTAGAGCTGGTTTCCTGAAATAAAGCCTCTTTTATGTACATATAGCAGGTTACAGGTTACTTATTGTCCTCTGATCTCTCATAAGAACAATAATTACTGCCATTTTAATGCATCCTATTCTTTGATATGGAAGCTAACAGGGCAATGGGCCACAAAACGGTCATATAGGTTTCTTCAGTGCCATAAGCATTGTGTGTAAAATACACGGTGTACTGTTTTTTTTTCCCCCAATATTGGCTCAAGTACTTATTTAGGCTTTAACATAAAAAGTCCAGTTTTAAGACATAAAAAGTACACCGATGCTTTAGAGCAAACATAATATCGGAGAGAATTAAAGTGGATCTTCACTGCATCTAAACACCACAAACCCAAAACAAGAATTCATTTTTAATATTTACAGCAAACTCCCCCATCCATCCGTTCATGTCTCCATGCTTTATTTTGGTGATCACATTGAAAAAAAACCCTAGCTGTGGCCATCTTGATTAAAGGAAAATGTTTAATGTACCATTTACTTCCTGAAATCCATCTGCACTTGGCTCAAGCATGCATTCTGTAGAGTGTACTTATCTGAGAAAACTCTCCTCCCCTACTGGAGACTCCTGGGATGCATGACATCATTTACCTAGGCAAGAAACCAGGAAGTAACTGGAGAAAAAAAAAGTTTAAACAAGTAAATATGATATACGAGGGCTCTTCAAATGTTTCTGCCCTTTTTAAAATGAAGTTCTATTTATTAAAGTGCGGAAACTTAATTGAGGACCACTCATACTTTCCTATCCATTTATTAATTCTAGCAGCATGAGGGTTAAAAATAATCAATGTTGCTTGCGATAGTGAAGTTCCACTTTAAGGAAGCATAATATGAACTAAATTAAAAATGGAAGTTTAGCAGAGACTGCCTGTTGTGTGTACGAGTGGAGAAAAGTTGTATCATAGCATATGCAAACTATAGAGACTTCACAATGAATGCACTTTTTAATTTTTATGACTTATGCTTATAGGAAGATACCTGCATCTGAAAAGACGGACTTGGATGTCCACAAGACTCTACAGCCTTGGTATATCTGATCATATAGCAAAACCTCTATTTACTCTATAACCTTGGCATACTTGATGATATAGAAAAACCTCTATTGAGCTTTATGCTGAATGCAGGTTGCCATGCATACACAGAAATAGTCAGCAATCAGGTGCACCTCCGCTATAACAAAAGAGAATGTCCCAACGACTGCTGAAATATACTGCTGCACTGACCCCCTTGCATGCACGTCATAGCAACTTACCTGAACATTAAGATTAATGGGACTTGTCCTTTACATACTCAAGGCATCAAACTGCTTCTCTTTAGAGACAGGTATTTTCCTGGGTGTATATTATATATTCACACATACAGTATCTCGCAAAAGTGAGTACACCCCTCATTCTTGTAAATATTTTATTATATCTTTTCATGGGACAACACTGAAGAAATGACACGTTGCTACAATGTAAAGTAGTGAGTGTACAGCTTGTATAACAGTGTAAATTCGCTGTCCCCTCCAAATAACTTTATACACAGCCATTAATGTCTAAACCGCTGGCAATAAAAGTGAGTACACCCCTAAGTGAAAATGTCCAAATTGGACCGAATTAGCCATTTTTCCTCCCTGGTGTCATGCGACTCGTCAGTGTTACAAGGCCTCAGGTGTGAATGGGGAGCAGGTGTGTTAAATTTGATGTTATCGCTCTCACTCTCTCTTACTGGTCACTGGAAGTTCAACATGGCACCTCATGGCAAAGAACTCTCTGAGGTTCGGGGAAAAAAAAAGAATTGTTGCTCTACATAAAGACTCAGGCTCAGTGCCATATCCAGAGGTTGTCTTTGGAAATAGACGTATGAGTGCTTCTAGCATTGCTGCAGAGGCTGAAGGGGTGGGGGGGTCACCTGTCAGTGTTTAGGCTATACGCTGCATCAAATTAGTCTGCGTGGCTATTGTCCCAGTAGGAAGTCTCTTCTAAAGATGATGCACAAGAAAGCCCGCAAACAGTTTTCTGAAGACAAACGGACTAAGGCCATGGATTACTGGAACCATGTCCTGTGGTCGGATGAGACCAAGATAAACTTATTTGGTTCAGTTGGTGTCTGGTGGCAACCTGGTAAGGAGTACAAAGACAAGTGTGTCTTGCCTACAGGCAAGCATGGTGGTGGGAGTGTCATGGTCTGGGGCTGCATGAGTGCTACCGACACTGGGGAGCTACAGTTCATTGAGGGAACCATGAATGCAAACATGTACTGTAACATACTGAAGCAGAGCATGATCCCCTCCCTTTGGAGACTGAGCCGCAGGGAAGTATTCCAACATAACGACCCCAAACACACATCCAAGATGTCCACTGCCTTGCTAAAAAAGTTGAGGGTAAATGTGATGGACTGGCCAAGCATCTGTGGGGCATCCTCAAACGGAAGGTGGAGGAGCGAAAGGTCTCTAACATCTCCCAGCTCTGCAATGTCATCATGGAAGCGAGGAAGAGGACTCCAGTGCCAACATGTGAAGCTCTGGTGAACTCCATGCACAATAGGCTTAAAGCGGGGTTCCACCGCCGTTTTTTTTTTTTTTTTTTTTCCCCCGCAATAATGTTTTAAATTAAGTTTACTAAGTATTTCACATAACTCTATGTGCTGTCCGATTCTATTCCGAGTATTTTTCATTCCTCTAAACTGCCTAGGAAAACGTCTCCAGGCGTTTTCCATTTTGCCTGTGGGCATGTGAAGCCCACAGGCATTGTCTTCCGGGGCACAGTCCCATCATGCACCGCCCCTATGAGCTGCGATCTCGCGCATGCGCAGATCAATCCACTCGAGCGAACACAACTCGGCCTGGGCGCCGCACAGACTCCTGGGAAAAAAAAACGATCCCAGGAGCCCCTGCGGCAGACAGGAAGAAGTGACCTGCAGCTGAAGCCCCGCCCATTTTCGCATCGGCTCCGCCCCTTTCCGCAATCTCCAGAGGTAGAAAATTTAAAATAAGAAGAAAACAGAAGAAGACAGCAGAAAGGTAAGGGGGTTACCTAGCGATTAGGGAAGGGGGGATCACATAGACCTAGTACTGTTATTTAGGGTGGACCTCCGCTTTAAGGCAGTGCTGGAAAATAATGGTGGCCACACAAAATATTGACACTTAGGGCCAAATTTTGACATTTTCACTTAGGGGTGTACTCACTTTTTTTGTGAGTGGTTTAGACATTAATGGCTGTGTCTTGTGTTATTTTGAGGGGACATCAAATTTACACTGTTATGCCAGCTGTGCACTCACTACTTTACATTGTAGCAAAGTGTAATTTCTTCAGTGTTGTCACATGAAAAGATAGAATAAAATATGAGGGGTGTACTCACTTTTGTTAGATACTGTATGTGTTTATATAATATATATATATTTATAATATGAATTTTATTATAATGGATATTTCCTGAAGTGATACTGTATCAGCTTGCAGAATCCTCTTGCAAACAGAGTGGCATTGTATTATGTCTGGCCTTCTCCTATTGGAGTCCTTTCAGTTTTGGGCTATGTGTGCAGTATTTGCACCATGCATACCATCTCTGTTCGGAAACGAGGTCTGCTCATGGCTTGCTGAATTTAATGCATAATGAGACATGACTACTGCATACCCTGACCACTGTTGGCAATGCACACTAGCTAAAGTACATTTGTAAAATGCTGTGTGCACTAACATAGATGCATTTAGCACATGCTATATAACCAGTGCATAGAGCTGGCTGCGAGCTCGTCTTGTGCTAAAGCCAGCCTGTGCCCGTCATGTGAAAGCAGGCCCCTCTGAACAGAAGCAAATTTCCCACATGGACAGTGTAGCAGTTCAAGACTAATAACCTTCTCACTATACAACAGAGTATTTTTAGGTTGTAGAACCTTTAATCAAATTAGAAATTTTCCATTAATAAGATCTTACTCTGTTGTATTAATAGCATCCTATTTGCTTTCTCTTTCTGTTGCGTGTAGGGCTGGTACCAGAGAAGTCCATAATAAGCTGGAGAAGAACAGGTGTGTATGTAATCCGGGCCTTGTTTCTTTAAATACTTCCCCCTCACTTTATTTCTCTGAGGATTGTGCAAGTTGTGTTTGGCTATTTGCAACACTAGTTGTATGTGAACTGGGAAGTGTATTTCTAAAAGCTGAACTCCAATCAATTGGCTGTTTGAAATACATGAAATGCATCTATGAATTGTACCTGCCAAAGGATTTGGAATTCTGATCAGCCTGTCATGTGATCCAGCTGCCAGGTAACACTACCAAGTCTGTGACTTCTCTGCAGACTGAACTGTGGTTGGGCCATGCAGCCTAGTCTGGGACCCGCCCCAGGGTGTTGGTTGGACAAAAATGGAGCAGCAGCCATTGATTGTGCTTTACCCTCCTGCAAGCATGTTCATAGCGATAGATGGATAGCATTGGATGAATCGGTAGCATCTGAAGGATTTAGGGGTCTAATACCAGAGTACTGCAGTGCAGGAGATAACAAAAGGCTTCTGTTAGGACTGATTCGGATGCCTCATTATAATCGCATGCACAATTCACACTGTTGCTGTACATGGTAAAACACTGTGAAAATTAATGAACAGCGTGCCTTAAAGTGTCACTAAACCCACCATAAAAAAAACTATCAAAAAATGCTGTATTACATGCTGGTCATACTCCCTTGGTCACTGTGAGATCTGTTTTCTGTATTCTGCAAAAAAAACTAGCTGATCCTTCTGCTCTCTATCTCCACCTTCTGTTCATGCCCCCAATTCAGCTAACGATCTTGCAGCTGTGGCGGCAGCTCTGCACATGCTCAGTTTTCAGGGAGGATTTTTTTTTAAGGGAGTTTTCCTCCCTATCACATCTAAGAAGCCTATGTAACAGTGGTAAATGACAGCCCATGCCCTCTCTTCTCCTCCATACCCACTAACCAGTTAAACACAATGGGGGCATGATATTACATGTAGATTAATCGAGGCTTCACCTCCCTCTTATTCTAAGACACGGGCTGGAGGGGCGTGACACAGCTTATGACTGTCAGAAATCCGCCCAGAGCATGTTATTTCCACAAAATAATAAAAATTTGATTTCAAATAGATATCTGTATGCCAATTTAAAACAGTTTATTGATATTATTTATTTAGTTTTACTCTGTTTTCCAAAGGCTGTTTTGTTGTTTCTTTTTATTTTGAACATGTGACCAGCAGCAGAGGACTAAGGCTCCTCCTGCTTATGTTTCCCTGCAGACAGGCTGGGAAAGATCTGGGTCATGTGACCGCTGTATATCGATTAGGAAAAAGGTACTTTAGATGTTTTTTTATTAAAATAATTACAGTGCCATCATCCACATATAGAATGAAAATTGACAATTTAAGTTAAATAGTGTGTGTTTAGTATCACTTTAAGGCCCATTCACACATGCAGATAGGATCAGCTTACAAATTGCTGTGGCCTGCGAGTTGTTCATGGACAGCTGCGGTCGGGAAGCCTTTACCGGTGAATGACGCAGACCGTATCTGTCCATGGCTGTTTGCTTGTTATCGCACAGCGTTTAGCTGCAGTTAGTGACTGAGGATCATCCTTGGACACAGACTGCCTGCATTCAGAGCCAATCATCTGTCCCTAACTACAGGTAAACGCTAGCTGTGGGATAACATGTAAACAACCACATACCGATATGGCTCTGGTCATTCATTTGTACAGGTTTCCCAGCTGCAGTTGTCAGGGAACCAACGCTGATTCTTGTGGCAAGACTTTGCAGGCTGACCCTATCTGCACATGTGAATGAAGCCTAATGCATAGTAATAATGCAACACATGCTGTAAAAGGGGGGCCTTAATGATTTGAATGAATGCCTAACCGAAATAGCAATTTTGGTATCTCCCTGTGGTACAGCTGCAGGTTTATTTTTCTCGTTTACTTCAATATGCATTGCTGTAACGCATAGCAACATGCATTATGCACATGGGTCTGCTGCAATGCCATGCACTTTAAATGGAACTTTAGAGCATTGGTACCTGCATTGAAGGGCACCACAGTCCTCGGTAACACACAAATGTGCATTGTGGTGTGCTGCGATGGTAAAGAGTGCATTTTATGTTGCCCATTTAAATAAATGGGCAGTCTTAACACATTACATGTTAATATGCATGCTCTGTAGAAATGTAAATAGCCCTGAATAGTTAGGTTACTGGTTTCTACATAAATGGTATACAGGAATAACAACAAATGTGTAAAGCAATGCTTATTTTTATTTTCTTTTTTTTACGCCACAAAGCATTTATCACTTAACACAGTACAGCACTCTATAAAGTGCAACACTTTCATCGGGATTGCTTTTTGGCAATCTCCCTTATGATCTAATGTACGGGGGGAAGACTGATAGGCACATTGGCAGCAGTTCAGTACTATATGAGGATACCGGGCGGAGGATGGGGAGTTTGGATCATTTGACCTTAATTCAAATCTGCTTGTGGGTGCATTATAGAATAAGGTGTATTTCAACTGTAGTTTGCCCTATAATATAAAACACAGTTTTTTGGAAAGTAATGAAAGAAAACCGTATTGGCTTTATATATTTTGATGCGTATGCTTGCAAGTCTGTGTTACACTTGATTTTCCAGCATTGAATTTTAACAGTGACTGTTCATATTGTCCATAGGACTTTGAGTATATTCATTATTTGGTGTATAGTGCGTTTTTGGGAACTGAACCATTAAAATGTGTCTTTATATCCTGCAGACGGGCACACCTCAAGGAATGCTTTGAAACCCTAAAGAGGAACATCCCAAATGTAGATGACAAGAAGACGTCAAACCTCAGCGTATTAAGAAGTGCTCTGAGATACATCCAGGTATGACTTGAAACTGTAGCTTGCAATGCTATTGATTCTGCTTGTTGCTTTTATATTTTTGTATATTTACAATATGTCCCCTTGGGCTTGTTTCACACCTGTGTAGGTTTGTGGGCCACGTTTGCGCAGGTACAGCAGCCCATTAATTTTGAATGGGCTACCTTGCCTGCTTTTCTGCAGAACAAAATGTCATGCACCATTTTGGAAATGCAGTGGCCCATTGTACCATGCAATTTATTTATTTTTTTCGCCTACAGTTCCTGCACTCACAAGTTCTGCAAATTGAGATGAGTGAGGGGAGTCATTAAAAATGAATGGCAGCCCCGTGCGTCTCTACAGAGCAGCATGTTTTGGCTGCAGGTGGTTTGCGGGTGTGGGAACTGCTGCGATGCCCACAACTGCCCCGTATGGTGTGAACCAGGCCTTAGCCCTCATTCTCATTGCCGGTTGGGGATATGGTGTAGCAAGTTTTAGAGTATATCTGTGACTGGGGTGGGCACAGCCAGGAAGCCTGTAAAAATCAATGAGTAGATGTGAACAGCCGCAGCGCCAGTCAGTAGCATGTGATCCCCAGTACAGTAGCCCTCAGACTGGGTGAAGGGGAAGTATTTGTAGCCAATGAGGGCTTTGTTGCTTTATTCAGAGCTGTCAGGATATAGTTGTTCATGCACATATCACAATCTGATTGCTTAATCACCTTTACATTCACCAGTAACCATGTATGTGTGTTTAATTAGATGGGTCCTGGCTCTACAGAGTTGTTGCTAAACCTAAAGGAGATTTTACAATCGCACTGTAACATGTTTGGCCATCTTTGCATAGTAACCACAGTACAGGAGAGCACAAGACGCAACTTCACCATTTTGCTGTTGCCTCTTCATTTATCAGTCAAGCTGGAGTGATCTCTCAATCGGACTGCATTGTGTAAAGTAAACCTGTCATGAGAGAAATATAGGTGTCGCATGCAGAGATGCATGCCACATTCCTGTGTAATTCAGGTGTTAACCACCTCTGAGGCAAGAGAGTAGGCACGTCTGTCAGGAACCTAGCATTTTCAGGAGGAGAGCCTGGTAATGATATTTTCCACATTCTCCCATGAGAGGTTTCTTAAACTGTAGTGTAATCTGGTCTTGGATCTGGCTGTGCTGGTCACAAGACCATCCAAGTAGAATTTGAATTCCATTGGCAGGAGACGTAGTTCACATAAATGTGTTAAAGCCATAAATGCCACGCTTACTGTGACTTTAGTTTTGTTAAGGCCAAGCTGGCCCCAAGAAATGATTTCCTTCACAAACAGTTGTGCCTGCTGGGTGCACTGTATAAACTGTATGTAGTCTCAGCTACATAGTGTACAGCACTGTGTTCGGCAGTGTGATGAGAACATCCTATTCAGATCTCGGGACAAAATCAAGTTGGGCTGACTGGTGCTCAGGCGTTCATAGGGAACTTTGTTTCTCTTTTGTTCATTGACTGCCCCAGGGTCTAGTTCTCGAACATAGGGTTTATAGCGCCGCCTACAGGACTTAGACGCTAGGCAGAAAAGAAGCTTGGTGCCACCTATGGGCAGTCCTAGCTGGTGTAAAACCCCTCTCTGCTATAGGTAGCCAGTTAATTCTGCCTAGTGTTCAGTTTTTGCCTCAGTGTTGCAGATGAATGAGGTCTCTGTTTCCTCTTGGGGGGGTTGTGTGTATCTTTTTTTGGTTTGGCCCGTTTTGGCTTTGGTTTTTCCCATCTCTCACCTTTTGGCACTGCTTTGGGATGTCCCTTTGGTTGAGAATAAGAAGCTGTGTCCATCAATAACCTCCAGAGAAAGGGATTTTATGGTGAGTACCAAAAATCCAGTTTATTCCATGAATGAATACAAAGCTTCCTCTGATTGGCTGAGGCGGAGAGGTGGTGGATGATGTCACTCTCCACTTCAGCTAATCAGAGGAAGGTTTGTATTCATTCATGGAATACAAAGCTTCCTGTGAATGGCAGCGTGACATTCCATTTTGTTTTGGGAATGGGATGGGAATTCCTATCCTGCTGCTGCAACACAGTGCTGTATATTGTATGTGGTTAAGTCTAAATCTAGTTTATACAGCACATCTAGCAGGCACATCTGTTAAGCTGGCCACGGATGGATCATTTTTTTTCTTCGTTCAGGCTACAGGCTGAACAAAAATAAACTGCTTTGTTCATTCAGACAAGCAAGGTGGATGGAGGAGTTCCACTTCTAGGACATTGTACTCTGCTGTCAGATTACATTAATCAGTGGCTGCAGCTACTGATCGATAAAAGATATCCAACATTCCCATTGTGGGGGGGGGGGGGGGTGATCTGTACCTACTAAATTTTCATCCATCTGTGGCTGGTTTCATTGAAAGAAATAGTTAATAATGGACCAGCTTGGCCCAGACAAACTTTTTAAAGTCACAGCAAACATGGGGTTGGGCTTTAAACTCTGTATTTAGCTGTTTGCCCAGAGTTCACCTCTGTTTCTGTTCATCAAGTTAACCGTTTTCCAAGGTTTGCTAAACTGTATCAGAATATATAATGGCTAAACGCACAATTACCCAGAGATCTGGCGAGGCCTCAGTTGCTATTGCTATTGGCGTTTTTTTAACATTAACTAGTTCTAACTAGGCTGGTGTGTTCTGAATTCACCTTCACCAGTACTTTAAAATGCTTCTCTGTCTCCTGCTGCTCTCGCACAACCTTTGAATAGTCTTGTGAGACGTAGCCTCTGGCTCAGCAATCACATGCTGCAGAAACAACACAAAGATGTAAAACGGAGTCTTAACAGCAGGGAACATAACCCAGAAATCTAGAATTTAGGAGTTCATGACCAGTTTGGAAGTGTGCCAGCATTCATGTTTTACTGCAGCAAAACAGCAAGAGCCTTCTCTTTTCTTAAATGATAAATGAATACCATGACTATCAAACATCTTAAAAAATACCATTTTATTTTCAGTTTGAAAGCTTGCTGTGCTTTAGGTTCCCTGTTCTTTAAATGTGAAACTCTAGCAGCTGTGAGAGGCATTTTTCATTGGTTGCCTGCTCTGACTGCTGTCCCGTGAGGTTTATTTGGCTAGGGAGTGTTGGCTCCGCCCCTCTCCACCAACGTGTCTGACTTGTGCCTGAATTCTTACTTTGCCTTTCCAGCCTGTGCAACTGTGACCTGGTTTCCACTGCAGATCTAGTTCTGGGTGGAGGGAAGGGTTACTTTTTTGCTTAAAGTGATTGTAAAGGCTCTTTTATTTTTTTTATTTTTTAAATAACCTGTTCTACTTGCCTCCTCTGTGCAGTTGGTTTTGCACAGAGTAGCCCTGATCCTCCTCTTCTCAGGTCCCTCTTCGGTGCTCCTAGTCCCTCCCTCCTTTTAGTGCCCCTCAGCCAGCAGCTTGCCACAGGGGTCACCCAAGCTGAGTCAGAGCTCCGTGTATCCATTCAGACCTGGCCTTGCCCCCTCTCAACCCTAATTTGCTGACTGACTTTGATAGCCGCAGGAGCAAATAGTGCCGCTGCTCTGTCTCAGCCAATCAGGAGTGTACTCGGTGGCTGAGGGGATCGTGGACATCGCTGGAGAGAGAAGGAGCTCAGGTAAGTAATTAGGGAATGCTGGGGGGCTGCAACACACAGAAGGTTTTTTTTTTTTTTATCTAAATGCATAGAATGCAGAAGATAAAAAAAAAAAAACCTTCTGCCTTTACAACTCCTTTAACTTTTCTACTTGCAATATAGAGATAAAATGCTGCAATGTCCTGTTTCTGTAGTACAATTATCTGAAACTTTGCAGACCTTTTATGGCACATTGCAGAATTACCCAATTTAAATTACTACTTCAGACACTGTTATGTAAGACAAGCGAGGGGAAGATGGTCCCCACCCGTCTCCATGACATTCCAGGGTGGAAGTGACGTCAAAACGTCACTTCCACTCATAGCTCCTAAAAGGCATTTTTTTTTTTTTCTTGACAATTTTTTTGTTGCATTTTAGTGTAAATATGACATCTGAGGTCTTTTTGACCCCAGAGCTCATATTTAAGAGGTCCTGTCAAGCTTTTTTCTATTACAAGGGATGTTAACATCCCTTGTAATAGGAATAAAAGTGACATATTTTTTTTTTTTTTTTAAAACAGAGTGTAAAAATAAAAGGTAAAATAAATAAGAAAAAAAAAATATTTTAAATGCGCCCCGTCCCAACGAGCTTGTGTGCAGAAGCGAATGTATATGTTAGTAGCGCCCACATATGAAAATGGTGTTCAAACCACACATATGAGGTATCGATGTGATCGGTAGAGCAAGAGACCTGCAACCTGTAGAATTTTTTTAAACGTCGCCTATGGAGAGCGGGCGCAATTTTGAAGCGTGACATGTTGGGTATCCATTTACTTGGCATAACATTATCTTCCACAATTTAAAAAAACTTTACTGCTGTCTTATTTTTTTTAATTTAAAAAAGTGTGTTTGTACGACCACCATTTTATTCTCTAGGGTGTTAGAAAAAATGTATAATGTTTGGGGGGTTCTAAGTAATTTTCTGGCAAAAAAAACACATTTTTTAACTTGTAAACAACAAATCTCAGAAAGAGGCTCGGTCCTTAAGTAGTTAAAAGTCATCATTGAGGCTTGCTATAATAATCCAGGCATAAGTACTCCCTTTCTGTTATGACATTCATGAAAGATTTATTACATGCAACAGACTTCTTGGCCACAAAGGTTTGATGAGAATGTTGTTATAATAATTAAATTATTATCTGGCATTGATATACGGTAAGTGGTTCTAAAGGTAAAAGGTTTTTTAACCTTAACCCTTTCGCGCCAACCACCTCCCAGCACTTTAAGAGTTGTAAAAGTCGGGAGGTTAGCATTTGAGTCATGTGACCACTGTGATTGGCTGTCACAGCGGTCACGTGACTGGAAAGCTCACTATTGCAAGTATGCATCAGCGGCTTACCGATCCCTGCCTCCTACCGCGCCGGGAGCGCGCTCTCAGCATGGTATTTGTTTAAACAGGTCCGCATATATACCTCCGCTCGACATTAAGGCCCACCTGTTGAGTGGCCAAATATATGTGGTGCGGCCGGCGCCAAGAAGTTCAAAGAGAAGTATGAAAATTTGAAAAAAAAGCATTTATACTTACCTAGGTGTATGCAGTATTGATCTAATGCTGCATCTGTACCCTGCCACCTCTACACTGGGACCTGAATGTTCAAACACCGCTGATCACTCAGTTCTCAGCATTCTGTGAGCAGAAAGCCAGGGACTGTCATTGTTCAGCTCTCTGCTCTGTATAGCTTTGGCTATAATAAGGTAAAAAACTGTCTGTGCCCAGGATCCACCCTAGAGCCGTTGACTATGTCAAGGAATGCAGACAGTGCTCGGGATCAAGTCCACAGGTGTGCCTCCAATAGGAAGTGGATTCCTACGGTGGCACACCGAGAAATGGAAGAGCGGAGTGGGCCAGTGGGGGACCCAAGAATAGGAAGATTGGGGCTTCTCTGTGCAAAACAGGCACAGACCAGGTAAGTATAACATGGTTATTTTAACAATTATAAAAGGTTTACAATCATTGTTATATAGAGCGCCATTTATATAGTGTGAACAGCTTGCTCAGTGAAAGATGAGAGGGTTAAGGGGGCTCTGCTCAATCATCTTGGTTATTGCCGTTTACAACTACTGTTTTTTCTTGGGTGCATGGCTTAAAAGGGAATGGATTTACAAACTATATGTAGTGATACCTCCGAAGGAGCTGCTTTTGTTCAGTCTGTTACTCTGCCTCTCAACCCCCAAGGACTGTCCCAGCCTCTGGCTCACGTAGCAATGTGAGTAACAGAATAACACACAGACACAGTTCTGCTCTCTTAGGTTTACTTGGACCAGAGAAAGTGTTAAAGTAGTATTAGTCAGCCAAGTTCTGTATAAGTAGCCAGGACTTGGTTGTTCTCAAAACAGTCAGTAACACTCTGCAACAATAAAATAATAACAACAACGTACACACATTAAATGGACTCCCCAAACAAGCAACTGATTGATGTAGAATACTATGGCTAAAGGGGATCCCCAGGCTGAACTATAGTACCTTCAATACTAACACACAATGAAGTAATACAAACACCAGTGATGTGTCCCCTTAAGAGCAACAACAATAATAATGTTCTAAGAGCAAGGTCTTGCATTTTTTTCTCTTCACCGGCATGTTGGAGCTTTGTGGACAAGGGTCCCTCAATATAATAGAGTGATGGGGAAAAACTTAAAATAACTGGTGCTGTGCTATAGCCCCCCTCTATGTGATTCGGATAACAGGTGTCTGTGCACAGTGTTCAAGTGTGGTGTTTTATGGAAGCCAAAAAGATTATTGGGCAAAGCCCCCTCACCAATCCTGTACGCATTCAGTGGTCCTCCAAGAGCGTTCAAATGTTTCTCCTGGCTGCAGATGTCGCAATGGCTTTCAGTCTGCTGACCCGGTGAATCGGCCGATTTGGTGGCATTCCGTGCTGCTGCAGAGCATCCTTCTGGAAGCATGCTGGAGCTGCAGACTGTGTGCCCCTTGGTAGGCTGCAATCCCCTCACACAGCAATAGATGGTTGCTCTCCCAATGGGATCCAGGAAACGAGGCCTGGTCCGCCTTGTACTTTTATAATCTCTCCCACAATCCTTTTGACTCTCTCTGCAGTGCAGCCTGGGATTTGCAGTCCTGCCCCCCCCCCCCCCCCCACAGTCAGTCAGGCTGCCTTGTGCTGGGACTTCATATCCCACAGTTCTTTGCTGCTGCTCGCTGATGATTGCCTCCCAGTCTCTTCCAATAGGGAGGGTGAAAAGCCTATGCAGCTGCTAGCAGGCAGCTCTCTCCCTTGTGAATTCAATCAGCCTGGAGAGGTACCTGCTACATATATAATACAACTGCAATGCTTGATGCTTTATAGTCTGATAGAACAGTGTTCACTTTGGTGTTGGGTGACCGATGTTTAGGTTATTCTATTTAAAAGAAGGAAAAAAAGGAAATGAGAAGTAGAGGCGTCGTCCTTGTTAGTTGTTTGATTTTGTTTCCTGTGCTGGTGGCTGTGATTTGTTTTCTATGGAAGGCATCTTTTTTTTACTTCCTCCCAATTAACAAAGTGTCCTATAAATTGTAAATGTGTTACCTCTGTCTCCTGGATACACACAAGTTATGTTGCTGTTGCCTGTCAGTGGGTCATGATGTTAAATGGTATAGTACATTATTAATGCAAAAAAAAAGCTCTGTGTTTAGTTTAACTTTATGCAATGGATTAGTTAAAGAGGAACTAAACCCTTCTGTCCTTTACAGTCTTAGCCTCTGTTTGATCTGCAGTTGCCATGGTGCCGCACATGTGATCCGTTATGACACCAGCCATTTGATGGCTTGACTGTTCAGCTGAGGGCACAAGCAACTGTGAAATTCTAGGAACTTGGCTGCTTTTGTTAAAAGTGAAGGCACGCTATATGAGTTAAGTCCAAGGAAGTGGGTGACATCTCCAATGGCGTATCTCTACTATTTACATTGCAAGGTTTTATTGCACTCCGAGAAGACCTGAGGCTGATGCTTCAGATCTAAGCATCTTCAACATTAGTGTCAGTGCAGCTGCTATGCCTGCCCTTCCCTTCCTTCTGCCTAGTCACAGAAGCCTTTGTATTATGTTAACTCATTCACAAAATACAAAGACCTCTCTGAATGGGCAGCAGAGGGGAGGGTTGGGCATAGCTGCTCTGTGTACCTCTGTCCCCTGTCCACATAATCATGCTGAATTTATGTGCCCCCCCCCCCATATTCTTTAACTGTAATGTCCACATAATCATGTTGAATTTGCTTGTCCCCCCCCCCCCCCACTTATTCTTTACAATGTCCCCATAAACATGGTGAATTTTTGTGTCGTCGTCCCCCCATTTAATCTTTAACTGTAATGTCCACATAATCATGCTGAATTGATGTGCCCCCCCACATATTCTTTAACTGTAATGTCCAAATAATCATAAAATAAGCAGGTAACCTAGCACTGCTTGACGTTCTGACAATTAATATGTTTCTCTGAATATAAAGCCATGCGATGGTTGGAATTAATTAGCCAAGGATGCTTTCTGAGTCACGATATCTCAAGTTATTATGAACTCTCTTCTGGTAAAGAATTCTACATGAAGGTAATGCTCCAAGAAAGAATATTCTTAAACAGAATATTCCAAAAAAGTTGGACTGATTCTTGAAGTGTGCTACTCTTTTGTGATTGCCGTTTCCGGCCTGATGACTCAGGAACTCTCTATTGGTTCCTTTTAGAGATATAAGAAATCTGGGTTTGTTTTAGCTTTCTAGGAGCCTCCTAATACTGTGCTGTCAGTTCTAGACTTACTGATCCTTTAGGACAGGAGTCTCCAATCTTTCTAAACAAAAGGCTCACCTGCTGTCCCTTAGACTTTTGGGGAGATGGACTGTCGCCAGTGGAAGTAGAAAATGCCCCAGTGTCAGTGGAAGTAATCAATGTCCCATCAGTGGTATTAGTAGGAGGAATAGTGCCCCTTCATTGGTTTCGGGGGGGGGGGGGGGGAATAGTACACCATCTTTGGTGTCAGGGGGAAGAATAGTGCCCCATCATTGGTGCCAGTGGGAGGAAGAATGCTCCATCTTTGGCGCCAGTGGGAAGAGTGCCTTGTATCAGTGGGAGAAAAATGGTGCCCTGAGGGCTGGATAGAGGCGAGCAAAGGGCTGCAGGATGGAGACCATAGACATATTGTGATCATTTCTGATCCAGCTGATTGCAACAGACTGGACATTTTCCATGTTTATCAGTAGTGGAAAAAGCTTCCAGATAGTCGTTTTCTAGGAGTACTAGCAGTCAGCCAAGTTGGATTCATTTAGAATTTTATGTTTCATTGCAAGAAATGTCTGATGTCTGGTCATCCTACTGGCACTGTAGGCCTTCTGAGTTTAGTACTCCTGGAAACAGTGAGTGGCAGTTATACCAGAGACATTTGTTCTCTGATAGACACAGGTGTCACCATCACTATGCCAAAAGGACCTTGGACAATTTTCTTGTAGGCACTGCAACCAGCGGGCAAAGATCTTTAATGGACGTTAGTGCTGGCCAAATTAAACTTGCAGTGCCGCTCTAAGCTAAGACCGAGATCTCGCCGCTGGTTGCAGTAAAGGTGGCTGGAGTAAGTGCACCATTCAGAGGGGTAAGAGCGTTATCAAAGAGAAGAAAAGGCGCCGCTGCAGCCACGCCCCCCTGACGTTATTTGGCCCGCTTACCGGGGCTTGGTCACAGAAATGCGGCAAAACATGTGGGTGGGGATGGCTGGAGTGCTGGCGGCTGGAGTGCTACTAATACTAATGCACTGGGTTGGGGAGCAGCGCCTTTTCTTTTCTTTGATTGTGCTGGCCTCACATGTATGAGTATTTCTGTGGTCTTTTAGCAATGTGATCTTCTACATGGATAGATTCGGGAAGGGGATTGTCCTAGTTTCCCGGTTCTGGATTTCATTTCGTTTTTTAATCGTCTCCACTCATTGAAAACACAAAGAAATCATTTAGAACAGCACATTGTGGGGGAGGGGGGGGGGTGTATTGATTTCCAATTTGAAATATATATTAGTGTGTATATATGTTTATATAGAATATAATATAATATTATATTTTATATATAAAATCTTCCAGCAATGCTGTCTGCTGCTTTACACTTGTCCAATGAGTCAGTTTTCCTGTGACTCAGTGGACAAGTGTAAAGCCGCAGACTGCACTGCTTGAAGATGCATACATGGATGCATGCATACATACATTATATGTTAATATATGTTCATATTGGAAATTGCCAACCAATGCAATGCCATTATCAGTACAATTCTTGAATGTCTCAAATTAAAATTCAGTAAGATCTGTCATCTCATTTCTGAACATTGTATAGCTGTTTAGCCATTCTCCAGACTTTCCCTGTTGGTGTCTTTTTTTTCCCGGTCTGTTTTTCACACTGATAACTATTGGTTTCCCTGAAGCTAGTCAAAATATCAATGTTTTAGGTGAGCTCTTAAATTAGAAATGGATTTCTGCAGTTGGATTTTACCTACATATCTGACCTTTTTGCCCATGCTTAGCCTGAAGCCTGCCTTACATTGGCATTTCAAATGATCTCAAACAGAATTTGCTAATTTAGGTTACGCTCACAATAAATGAGATGATCTGCGTTTTTTTGCACAAGGAAAATGCGGATCACCACTGGGGCACAGAAAAAAAAATAGCTTTCTATGTGCCTTGTTCACTCTGGTTTGAGGTGCAATGCAAAAGAATGGGGGCCATGCATTCCACGGCACACTGGATGGCACTGCAGGGCGCCACTCAGCAGAGACCTGTATGAACGTTCACTTGGGCCATACTTTTAAAGTGATTGTAAAGGTACTTTTTTTTTTTTTTTTTAAATAACAAATATGTCATACTTATCTGCTCTGTGCAAGGGTTTTGCACAGAGCGGCCCCTCCTTTTCTGGGGTCCCCCAGCGGTGCTCCTGGCTCCTCCTCTTCAGCGAGTGCCCCCACAGAGAGCCAGTTTCCATGGGGGCACCTGTGCGGGCACGCTAACGAGTCCTGCTGCTGCATCCATTGACACAAACAGCGGGACTTGGCCCCGCCCCCGGCTCCCGTGTCACTGGATTTGATTGACAGCAGCAGGAGCCATTGGCGCCTGCTGCTATCAATATATCTAATGAGGACCCGATACAGTGGCTGGAGCTGCTGGGCTCGTGCTTGGCGCTAGAACGATCGGGTTCAAGTGAGAAAAAGAGTGGCCCTGAGGGGCAGCTGCAGCACAGAAGCATAGATATGCATTAAGGTGAAAAACCCTGAGACTTTACAACTCCTTTAAGCAACACCGCCAACACATGTGGAATAGTAGTAAAGGATGAGATAACTTTTCAGTAAAAAAAAAATATATAAATGCACATATTTTTGCAGATAAAAATGTTATTTTTTCAAACAGGAGCCTGCAAAGTGTTGCACCCGTGACCAGTGGATCGTGGGTGCAACGTCGGGCTCCTGCAGATGGGTCCTCCCGATTTCTACTCATACCTCTGTATGCATTTTCTGTTTGGAAGCTGGAGGAAGTGTTTGTGCCCTCAGCACCCTTGCTGTTCATTGAGAACTACAAGTTTGTCTGCCGTGGTGCCTGAAAGGACTTGTAATTCCTTCATTCACAGATTCCTGTAATGAATGATGCAGCTGTGTGGGCAGAGCCCTGCACAGACACGCTGATGTTGAATGTGACAGTGGCTGTGGGGGGAAAACCCCCTGCCTGCTGTCATGGGTAGGGGGGGTTCCTGTTAACATGCTATGCCATAAATACAGGGGTAGCGCCCTTTAAACAACACAGCCCAACATATGTGGGATAGCATTTGTGTTTTTTATTTTTTTTTGTTTACATTTTTTTATTCTAATGACATTTCTATTAGGCCCTGTTCATATTTGTGTTGATCTTGAGTTAGACTAAGCCCAGAAGGCAATCCTGGGCCCATCGGCTGTGGCAGAGAAAAAAAAAGGGGCAGCATTGTCCTGATGTGACCACATGGCCATATTGGATCAATGACAATGCAGCAGCGAGGCGTCCCCTGCCTACTGCTCATTACTCCAAGATTGACAGCTGCCTTTTGGGGTTCAGGCGAACATGTGTGCTGACCAAACCCAGAACATGATCCAAACTCACCCCTAGTTCATGCTTACTACAACATAGGATCACGGCATGCTAAAAGCTCATGAAATTGAGTTCTATTATACTCTAAGACGCTCTCCACTTCAGGATGTTGTGTAGAAGTTTTTCTTTCCCCCCACTTGCTGCACTTGTGTTGTGTATTAGTAAAACTGTGCATCACATTACAGTCAATGGTACCACAATAAAAACACTATGGGCCGATTCACACTGATCTGCGCTAAAATGTATGAAAAATGCACGTACATTTCCATCCATTTTAGTCGTGTTTTAACACGCTCTGACATACATTTTGATGTCTGTTGACATGCATGTGCAGCATTATGGTGTGAATAGGACATGTTGGAAATTGTTTTTCAGATGTCCTTCCGTTGATCTGCGTTTTTACAGCTGCGCTAACACACACATCAACGCACTGGTGTGAATTGGCCCTATGAGAATTATTTAATTTAACGTGTTTCCAGTGACTCTGGGAATTTTTCATTCAGGCTTTAAGATTTACATAAATGGCCTACACCTATAGTAAGGGCACGCTTTAACTTTGGTCAAAGCTGCACACAGACCTACAGAGGCATTAAGGATAAACTACACTATATCGCCAAAAGTATCAGACTCCTGCCTTTACACACGCAGGAACTTTAACCACTTCCCTACTGGCCTATTGCGAAATGACGTCATCAAGGTGGCTTTGTTTACCTGGCTGGGCATCCTATGACATTCAGCAAGAGAAGCTGCTCCTGTGCGCCCCCGGAGGCACGCAGCATGCCAATCAATGGTGCAGTGTGTCGGAGCGACACACAGCACCATCTCTGATCGTGGTAAAGAACCAATGATCTTGGCTCTTAACCATGTGCTCAGCTGTGCCCTGGGTGATTGCGGGACTCCTGTATAGTGGGACCGGGGAAGATGGGGTCAGGATGGGATCCAGTATAAGTTTCATAGTTTCATAGTTAGTAAGGTTGAATAAAGACATCAGTCCATCCAGTTCAACCTGAGTGAGTGTCTACCCTTATCCCTGTACATTGCACACTCACATTGGTCCCTACCCTCAAGGAGCCCACAGTCCAAAGTCCCCATTCATATACTAGGGCCAATTTTTGGACAGAAGCCAATTAACCTACCTGCATGTCTTTGGAGTGTGGGAGGAAACCGGAGTACCTGGAGGAAACCCACGCAGGCACAGGGAGAACATGCAAACTCCAGGCAGGTAGTGTCGTGGTTGGGATTTGAACCAGCGACCTTTTTTTTACTGCCAGGTGAGAGTGCTAACCACTACAACACTGTGCCGCCCTTAAGTTCATTTTACAGATTTTTTGTAAAGGCGAACTTACACTTAAAGCGGAGTTCCACCCAAAAATGGAACTTCCGCTTTAAGTCCGCTTTAAGGGAAGGTGATCCCTGGCATGTCTTTTTTTTTTGTTGTTGTTAGGGGGGGGGGGGAGGAAACCCTCTTTTTAGAGGGTTTCAGCTCCCACTTCCTCCCGTGGCTCTGCGGCGCCGGAAGGGAGACCAACCACCTCTTCCCCCCTCCTTTTCGGCAATCATCTGGGACACGTCACAGGTCCCAGATGCTTGCCCAGCCAGTCACAGCTCGCACATGCGCAGTGCGTGCAGACAGGTGCCCACAGTGGCCATGCCAGCGCTGCAGAGAGGAGGGGGACACTAGCGGGGCTTTGTTCCCCCCACATCACTGGAGCTTGGGACAAATAAGTGTCTGATTATTAAAAGTCAGCAGCTGCAATATTTGTAGCTGCTGACTTTTTTTATTTTAATTTTTTTTAATTGGAACTCCACTTTAAGCACTTTGAGGGAAGACGCATGTGTTTTCTGATGGGCCTTAAATAATGTCCCTGAGCTGTTTGATGCGTTTTGGTTTCCACAGGGGCTCCTTCACACCACCTGCACACATTCAGCTGCATAGAACACGCTGTGTAATTGTGTTGTGACAACACTGCACTGTTTATGTCTTTTTTTTTAAACTCACAAGATTTAGGCCCCTTTCACACATGCGGATGATATGTCCGTATTTCATCCATCCGTTTGCGGATGAAATACGGGCATACATTCATCCCTATGGGATAGCGGGTGTCTGCGGATGAACATCCGCAGACACCTGATTTCCTCCGCCTCCGCAACAGTCCGATTCTGCAGACGGAGGAAAATCCTATTTTTCTATCCGTCTGCAGAGCGGATCGGATGAACACGGACACACGGTCCGTGCTCATCCGATCCCCATAGAGGAGAGCGGAGAGCTGACAGGGCGGTCCTCGCACAGTGTGCGGAGACCACCCTGTCCGCAGCCAGCTCAGCGGGGACAACGGAGCAATCCCCGCTGAGCGAGCAGATCATCACGGGGCAGATCATTACTGATCCGCCCCGTTTGAAAGAGGCCTTTATTTCATCCAGTTGTATGGGCTCAGCAGGTGTTGTCATACGCTGCGTTTTCACACAACGCACTTCAGCGCAGCGTTAGGCTCTTTTCACATCTTTGTGTACACGTTTGTGTGTGTAGAAACGCACCCTTACATTTCAGTGGGGTGCCCTACCAGAGAGAAGCTAGGGGAAAGAAGTGCCTGACCCCCCTTTTTTTTTTTATTGCGTCGCATTGACAGCGCTAAAGGGCGCTCGTTTCTCTGCGAGTTGGGAATGCGCACATTTTATACATGCAGCAGTGTGAATCTGGGGTTATGGCGGGGGCAGGGAACTATTGTTTTCTATGTGTCCTTGGATAAGGTGTGAATAAGCCATAGAGCACTGCTGTTTTTTTTTATTCTAAACCGTTTACTAAGGCTTATTGCGCCTCTGTGGAACTACAAGTCCCAGCACTTGTAGCCACCACTTAGTTCCACTGTAGCAAAGAAAGAGAAAAACAGAGAACCGTTTTTTCAGCCCTCTACAATCGCCTCAGCACTCAGACCGGCACACACGGGGTTAAGCCCTGCCCAGGTCTGTGCGCTGTGAGGCGGCGGCGGTGACAGTGCGTGTTGTGTTTCCACATTACACTTCTAGCTAGACGCCCCGCCCCTCTTCTCCCGCCACACTAGATTCCTGGATCTCTTTCAGCCGCGACCCCGCCCCATTATCACGCGAGTGCGCGCGGCCGACAGGGGGAGGCGAGGACTGGACCGCAGCGCGTGCGTGATCTCCGCCCAAGTCCACGTGCGACTTAAGCACATGGCTACCCCGAGCCCGCTGACGTCACCGGGCTCCGAGCCCCGCCCTGTGTGTTTTTCTGTGAGTCTCTGGTGCGAGGAAGGGGAGGGGGAATCCGGCGCGAGCGGTTGCATGAGATCCGCAGCGCGTGCTTGCTGTGTTTGAGGTCAGTGTGTGGGCGGGGCTTTTCGTTCTCTGTACGCTGGCACGGGCGCAGTGCTGCCACCTGGAGGACGCTGGGAGAAGAATGGGCTTACATTGCATATTTGTCAACTATGAGGAAGCTGTAATGTATTGACGCTTCATCTATACAGTGTACATACCTCCCCAACATTTTGAGATGGGAATGAGGGACACCTACTAGCAAACGTATGTAGGCATAGGACACGCCCCTGCCACACCCCTTAAAGGAGAATTAACATCCAAAAAAGGTTAATTAAATCCACAAGTGTTTTTTTTTTTTTAACCATTACTATTCCTTTTAAAATTTACAAATGCAGCAATTTCGAATTTGAATGAAAGGTTTAGCACTGGGAAACACTTTTTGAAAGATAAATAGTGCATTTTATATACAACTATATGGATCAGACCAAAATGAGGGACATTGCTCCAAATCAGGGACTGTCCCTCGAAATCAGGGACAGTTGAGATGTATGCAGTGTACAATATATAAAGCACTACGTAAATCATCGGTACTGTATCAGTAATGAATACTACTTCTTTTTTTTTTTTTTTTTTAATGCTAATCATGGATTTGATCACTTTGGGTGATTTGCAGAAAAAGAGTTGTAGAACATAACAAAGAAAAACCCCTTCAGGTAGCAGGAGCCAGCCTTGTAAGAGTTGTCAACCGCAGAGTCATTACATAGGTTTCCAGTCTGTGATTGGCTGCCACTGTGATCACGTGAGTAGCAGCCCGGCCCAATTGTAAAAAGCAGCTGGGAATGGGGCTAGGCTCACAACAACGCTGGGGGGTGCTGAGTGAGCACGCTCCGAAAACAGTGGCACCAAATGTCTGCGTATATGTGGCAACTCAGCGCTAAGGGTGCGTTCACACCTGAGTCCGCAAACGCCCTACACCAATGACATGCCAGAACCCCAGCGATTAGCTGCTGGAGGCAACCCTATTAAAAGCAATGGGAAGCTGCCTGCTCTCGCATTCAAGTGATTGGCCCTGGGTGCAGACTGGCTTCATCCAGGGCTGATCACGTGCATGTAAGGGCTGCATGAGTGATGACATGCGCATGCCCAATATTAGCTGCCGGAGTCCGCAAACTCCCATTGCTTTTATTAAGGATGCCTCCTACAGCTAATCCTGGGGAACCACATCTAATCACCCTTGGGTGTCAATGCACACTTAACATTAAGCTGCTACATATAGACCCCTTTCACACGGAGGCGCTTTGCAGGCACTATTGCATTTAAAAATAGCACCTGCATAGCGCCCTGAAACAGCGGCTCCATTCACTCCAGTGTGAAAGCTCTCGGCTTTCACACTGGAGCGGTGCACTAGCAGGGCATCAGAAAAAGTCCTGCCAGCAGCTTCTTTGGAGCAGTGAACTCACCGCTCCTAAAGCGCCCCTGCCCATTAAAATCAATGGGCAGTTTTTTACCGTAGTTTTTGTTGCGCTGTTCTGCCACTAGCGAGGCGATTTTAACCCCCGCTAGCGGCCAAAAAGGGTTAAAACTGCCCGCAAAACGATGCTACAGTGGCACTTTGCCGGGGGCACTTTGCCGGGGGCGAATAGCGCAGCAAAAACGATGGTAAAGTGCTGCTATAAATAGTGGCGTTTTGCCACTGACGCCCAGGGTGGCTTAGTGTGAAAGGGCTCATATGTATGGAGTTGACATCAGTTGTTTTTTTGGCAACGTGCTCACTTGGCACCACCTGCATTGTGACCATGCAACTGCTGCTATGCTGTCACCTATATGTATACAGCCAGGGGGAGGGGATTAATAGAACTGCGGTTTAGTGGGAATGATTTCTAGAAAACAGAAGAGACTTTACATGTTTGTTTTTAATGACTTTGGTTCCAATTTAAGTGAAGTAACCGTGACAGCCAATCACAATCTTTCAGTTCTTTGGTTCTAGTAATCTGAAGACAAAATGATGGCCATAGCCTTGTATTTTAGAACTTGCATGTTATTACATAACACATGATGAAACCTATAATACCGGTATTACTAGTTATCTGGCTATCATGCTGATCAAGTAGTTTTGAAACTGAAAAATGATATAAAAGGAGTGCTGACTTTACTAGGCACATGCTGGTCTTGGGTCATAAAGAAGAATTCCAGGTATGGAGATGTTGTTCATATTTACAGCTTGGGCCTTAGTAACTATGTATATACTATACCTGGCTGATGCTCCTGGAAGCTGGAAATCACTGAAGTAAACTCTTCTACTCCAGTGATTTTTCACTTGCTCCTGAGTCCTATGCCAAATGGCCGCCCTGCTGCACTTTGAACACAGAAGTTTGGCCGCTCAGCATGGACGCCGTTCAGAGAATGCCTTCCATTTTTTGAAGAAATGCAAAGCAATCTGGGTGACATGGAGCGTGTCGCCGCCCCACTTTTCAACCTCGTCCAATCATAAAACACGTATAAGTTGAGAAAATGCAGAGCATTCTCTAAATGGCGCCTGTGCTCAGCAACCAACCTTCTGTGATCATAAAATGGAAGGGCAGCCACTCGGCACTGCCGGCATGTCTACTTCAGTGATTTTCATTTTCCAGGGGCCTCGCCCAGGTATGGTATAGGCCTAGTTACCATGGTCCAAGCTGGACCAATGTAACTGTATAAAATATCCATACCTAGAATTTTTCTCTTCAACATTTTGTTGCCAAGTATTTTCAGACTTGGGTCAGCAGTGGCAGCCCCGCAAATCTCTATACAGGTATCCTTTAAAGTGATTGTAAAGGCTCACTTTCTTTCCTATAAAAATAACAAACATGTTATACTTACCTGCTGTGTTACAATTACCTGATCCTCTTTTTCGAGTCCCTCTTCTGTGCTCCTGGCCCCTCTCTCCCTGGTCAGTGCCCCCACAGCAAGCAGCTTGCTGTGGGGCACCCAAGCTGAGTCACGGCTCCCTTTGTTGATTCAGACATGGAGCCCCGACCCCGTTCCCTCTCTTTCCTGATTGGCTAGCTGACTTTGATTGACAGCAGCGGGAGCCAATGGCGCCACTGCTGTTTCTCAGCCAATAAGGAAGGAGAATCTTGGAGGGCTGAGACACTCATGGACCGAGAGGGACCTCGGATGATTGTTGGGGGGCTGCTGCACACAGGAGGCTTTTTATCTTAGTGCATGTATGCATTAAGATTAAAAAAACCTTCTGCCTTTAGGCCCCTTTCACACTGGGGCGGTTTTTCAGGGGCTACAGCGCTAAAAATAGCGCACATGTGTATGCCTGAACAAACTGGCCCCTTTCATTCCAGTGTAAAAGCCGGAGGGCTTTCACACTGGAGTGGTGCGCTAGCAGGACAGTGAAAAAAATCCTGCTAGCCGCATCTTTGGAGCTGTGAAGGAGTGGTGTATTCACAGCTCCTAAACCGCTCCTACCCATTGAAATCAATGGGGCAGCGCGGCTATACCGCCGGCAAAGTGCCGCTGCAGCGGCGCTTTGCGGGGGGTTTAACCCTTTTTTGGCCGCTAGTGGGGGTTAAAACCTCCCCGCTAGTGGCCGCATACCGCTGCTAAAATGAAGGTAAAGCGGCGCTAAAAATACCACCGACGCCCGTATCGCCCCAGTGTGAAAGGGGCCTTACAACCCCTTTAAAGTGTATTCATCTCTATAACACAAATTGGATATTTTGCAGCTTACCAACCATTAGATGTGGTGGCTGGATCCTCTTTATTTTATTTTTCTCCAGGCCTTTTTTCCTTTAGGTGATCCTGCCAATAACACACATAGGGCTCATTTACACACAAATTGGGTTAATGGCCACCCGCGGGAAAACACTGCAAAAATGCGCCCTGATTATACCGCATTTTCCAGTCTGCAGTCAAAATGTTATCCTGAATGTTCAGGAGAGGGAGGTTGAACCTCCCCTAATCACAGCAGATTTAAACTCTGGTAAAAGCCTATGTGTACATGGACACCTAGGGTTTTATAGAGTTGAGTTTAGGAGATTTGGCAAAAATTAAACGCCAAACTCAAGGTGAGATTGTTTGATGCACAGGATATAATGACAAGGATACTTCATTTCTGGTCAGATCTACAAGTAATTTGTACTGTACTTCCAGAAAGTGTACTCGGCCTGAAAAAAAGAAAACAAATGCAGCCACCACACCCAGACACTGGCAATCTGTCTTAAAATACATTTTTGGCCTTGGGGTTAGATACATTTTAAGTCTGAACATTTGCACACGCTACAATGCAAGATATTCAATTCAGATAAAAATCCTTCTGATGCAGATTAGGAATTGAAAGCAAAAATCTTGCAATGGGTGTAACATTTTAATCTTTTTAGAAGTGGATCCCGCAGTGAATGTTCTGAAATCCGTTTTTTTCTTTTTCTTTTTTTCCTTACATTTATAGGATTCCTCTGATAACTATAATGTGCGGCAGCAGCTGTGTATCTGAATGTGTGTGGTCTGTGCGGTGCAGCATGTGCTGTGAGTGTTGGCGTTCGGCTTTCTGTTTACTAGTAGAAAATCTGATCCCAGTGTAATATGGCGTCTGTATTCTGTTTGCATAAACGGTAAAAAGTTTCATTGCACGCGTGGGTGGCTGTATTAAATATCTGGTTATCTGCCAGGCTCCTTCTCTTTTTACACCGCAGAGTCTAGGGAATGACTTGGGATGGGGCAACTCAGAATTTCTTTTCATGTTGGGGGGGGGGGACATCTGGAAGTCACATTCATTGCCTTGGGTCAGGTGATATGGTTTACGTGTTATAAATGTTCAAGGTCTTTGTTCTGGGGGGTAAACAAACAATTTTTCCATTAAAAAAAAAATATTCCTAACTAGAAATGTAAAGCTTAACTACAGTAATTGTTTGGCTACAGCACCAGTTAAACGCATTACCTCTGATGAAGAGTATTCAATGTCTGGCAGGATGCTGATTACTGTAGACCTCTTCTGTTCAGTGATGCCAGATACATAGAGCTCTGATCTTCTGGTACTACAGGGATGAGAGGCAGCAGCTGCAACGGTGAAGGATCCTGTTGTTCACTCTCTTCCCTTGTCCATTCACAGAAAGCTTTGCATTTTTTTCACAGAATGTGCACAGTGAGATCCTTTTTCATTTGCTTCACCTTGTCCATTCACAGAATGCCTTGCGTTTTTGTAAATGGACATGGGGAGAGTAAAGGGAGGATGAACAACAGGATTCTTCACTGTTGCAGCTGCTGCTTCTTATTGCTGCAGTACCAGGTGATCACTGCTCTGCATAGTATCTGGCATCACTCAAGGGAGGATTTGTAGAACAAATAGGAACCAGACAGACACTGAATGTCTTCTTCATTAGAGGTAACTTGTTTGGTCCTGCTCCATTACGTGTGCAATCCCATTTGGAGCTACAACCTGACATGCAGTCATTCCCAAGAGGGCCAAAGCCACACTGACTCTGGAGCCACTGTCAATGAGGAGGAGAGGCATCAGTTTGGCTGTGTCCTTCTTGCTCTGCCACTATATAATGTATATAGTGTCTGAGTATGTATATATGTTTGTGTGTATTAGAGCTGCGCCATTCTGAGAATCATGATTTTTTTTTTTTGCTTAGAATAAAAAGATCACGATTTTCTCACGATTCTCGCAAAGTAAAATCTTTCACATTATACAAAAAAATTGTGCTAACTTTACTGGTTAGTTTTTTTTTTTTTTGTTTTTTTTTTTCTTTATTAAAGTAATTTTTCCCCCCAAAAAAATTACATTCGAAAGACTGCTGAGCAAATACAATGTGACATAAAATATTGCAACAACCATCATTTTATTCTCTAGGGTGTCTACTAAAAAATATATAATGTTTGGCGGTTCTAATAAATTTTCTAGCAAAAAAACCCTCTTCCTTTGTTTTGAGATAGAGAGATATATATATATATATATATATATATATATATATATATATATATATATATATATATATATATATTATAATGTGTGTGTGTTACTTTCAGTACTGACAAACTTGGGACATGTATAGGTAGGAAATGATTTAGGGCCAGTTCACACCATAGAAATGCAGTCCAGTGCTTTTTTTCCCTCCCTCTTTTTTCTTAACCTTAAAAGGACAAGTGTGTTTTTGATGCGTTTTACAGTGTTCCAGTACAGTTCAGTGCAGAAAAAATGGACCATGTTCTACTTTTTTTTTTTTTTTCTGGAACTGCAAGCACTGATGTGAACTATGCCATTGAAAACCATATAACCTACTTTCTATGCGTTGTAGATGCAGAAAAAAAAACGCACTGGACTGCATGTGGTGTGAACTGGCCCTAAATACGTCAGCCCTCTTTTAGGGCCAGTTCATACCAGATGCAGTTCCGTTCAGTTCTGTGTGCTTTTTTTATGCACAAAATGCATGCACAGTGTTTTCAATGTATTTCAATGGCTCTAGTTCACACCATGCAGTCAGTTTCCGATCAGTATCTGCAACGGAAACTGACCGGAAACTCATTGCATGGTGTGCATGGTGTGAACTAGAGCCATTGAAATACATGGAAAACACTGTGCATGCATTTTCAATGCAGAAAAAAGCGCACGGAACTGCTTCTGGTGTGAATTAGCACTTAGGTTTTTCTAACCCCAAACAAACGTGTAACTGAAGTTGTAGTCTGAAACATTGCACTCTGGAACACTCTTCTCTTCCAAGCAGGCATGTTTATGAAATGAGCAGACATTCCAGATGTAGCTGTGATTTTTGAGGGGTGGAATTAAGGAACCAGTAAAATTTAACCAAATCGGTGAGCTTGAGATTTTGACATTGCGACCAGTCAAGATCATCTAATGTTTATAGACACTTTCCAACCTAAAGTCACCCTGTAGGGTGGCTGTGATGACCTGCTGGATGTCATTGTTGTTTGGTCAGAGAGAGGTACGCTGCATATATCATGTGCTTGGTCTGTACAGACAGTATGATGTTCTATTGATTATACGTGATCAGCACACTGGGCTGGGAACAATTGGGTCAGTGTAGTTACAGCAGAGAGTTTCTGCAGTATTCACTTTTTCATTTTTGCTGGCTCTGTTTTATTGTTCAAGAAACGGAAGGGCAGATAATTATGTGGGCTTTTATAGTTGGGTAAATGAACCTGTATCTTGGCATGTTTCTGTTTTTCCATTTCTCTGGTTGGAAATTAGATGGGTTTTGGGTACCTAAACCATTAAGGACCATTGCAGAGTTGTTCATCGTAGATATTTGTATTGCACTATGGGTATCTAAGAAGACATAAGAGACACCCCCTGCCACACCCACTTAAAGGAAAATGTGTGTGTATATATATATATATATATATATATATATATATATATATATATATATATATATATATAATTATAAAAAGTTAAAACCACAAGTGTTTTTTTTTTTTTTTTTTTTTTTTTTTTTACTACTGTTATCCCTTAATACTGGCTTTTGACATTTACAAATGCAGGAGACATTTTTTGAAAGATAAATAGTGCATTTTTTTATACAACTCTATAGATCAGACCAAAATGAGGGACAAATTAGGAGAAAAGAGGGACACTGTTCCAAATCAGGGACAGTTGGGAGCTATGCTAAACCTGGAAAAAAAAAAAATCTTCATCTCTGTAGAGCTCCTAAAATCCTGTTTGGACTGACAACATATTTCCTTTGCTGCACTGAAATTCTAACCAGCATGGTCAGTCCTGCATAGTGGACTGCTGAGCTTTGCTTATCTCTACCATCCTCTGTCCCTCTACATGCATACATAGATTTATTTTCCCACAAAATAATGCTACTGCCTTGACTTCCACATGGTTGCCCACACATGCTGTATGTGTATGAAGGTGTAGTTCTGGGATGCGTTCTATAGGGGACTGGGAGGTTTAGTGTGAAATTTGTGGAAGGCCTTGAGAGATGCTGCTAATTTCATTTACAGAGGATTTCCTCTGTCCAATCATGGCTGCCTAAAGTGGAGCCCCCTTAAAGGGAAAATTTCACTTTAAGGCCTCCTCCCGTGCCCCTAAACCATTTGGCACATCTTTTTATTATTATTTTTGCGGGGAGAGTGCGTATCTGTTGTTGTGGTTGTGGTGGTGTTTTTTTTTTGTTTTTTTTTTTGACAGGTACTTGCCCCCACTTTTCCTCTGATCACCTATGTTCTCCTCCCAACCCCCCCCCCCCCCCCCCACACACACATACACAGTCTTATTCACAATGCACAGCATGGCTCGCGCAGTGTGAAGCTGCAAGCTGTGACAGCTGAGTGCCCATAGTTAAGATGTCAGCATCCGTGGGGGGGACCCAAGACACTCTTCGGCACCCCCTCGGGTGAGCACCACGCTGGATCCTGGGATAGGTGAGTGTCTGTTTATAAAAGTCATCAGCTACTGTTTTTGTAGCTGCAGACTTTTAATTTTCAGTAATATGACTGGAGAACAGCTCTAAAGTAATATTAAAGGCTTTTTTTTAACAAATGTATTATACTTGCCTGCTCAGTGCAGTGGTTTTGCACAGAGCAGCCCAGATCCCTCTCTTCTCTGGACCCCCCAGCTCCTGACTCAGGGCTGCTGTACAGAGATGTTTTTTTACTTTTTATGCATAGAATACATGAAGGTAAAAAACCTTGAGCCCTCGTTCACACCTATGCGAATTAGATCTGCGTTTCTCCGCATCTAATTCGCATAGCAGGAGAATGTGACTGGCTCCCTATGGAGCGGGTTCACATATCTCCAGGGCGTCTTTGGCTCTGTTTCAGGACCAAATTCAGGCATAGAATCGGCCCTGAGTTGTCCCTGAAATGGGGAACAGGGACGCACGCGCTCTTGTGCGATCCGCAGCATGCTATATTGTGAAGCCGGGCTGAGCCTTTAGAATCACTTCAAGCTGACCAAACAACGATCAAATTTCAGCTGGTTCCTGCTAAACTCACCAAAATTCATTCTGTTGGTGGCCATGATGGCACCACCTAGCTTGATAAAAGTCAGTTTTTCAATCCAGTTTTGTCAAAGGAGCTGGGTGGAAAATTCTTGGCGAGCAGCACCGCACCAACATTCAATTAATGTAGGCACTATTCGGGTACTCTGGCAGCCATGGGTGACTTTTTTTCTGATAATACAATGACCAGCAGTGCTGTTTAGCATGGATGGGGGGAATCAAGTGATTTTGTTCAGTCCAAGGGGCTGATCCAGAGAAGTCAAACTTGTATGGTCTTTAAGGAGCTTCAGTAGCTCTGTGCCGAATGATTCTGACATTTTCTTTGTATGACACAGCCGACCACGGGATGTGCAAATCAGTAAAAAAAAAAAAAACACGATAAAGGTAAACTTTTATGTTGTAGGTTCTAGTTGGTTGTATTAAAGCACTATACTTTTTGCATACAGTTTGCTCACTTTGTTGTCCTTGTAGGCTAAAACATTGCAAGAGTTGGCTTGTAGTAACAAGACCAGGGTGGAAGAAAAGAGGACATTGCTGTAACAGTATACTACAATAGGTAGTGCAGAAAAGCTCTCCCTGGCTGCAAGTGGCCTAGTTATACATCGCAAAGCTGAGGCAAGATCTATTCTCATTTAACTAGCAAGGTTGGAGTCGGCTCTGTTGGTCGATACCAAAGCAGCATGTCATGTTTAGTAATTCAGTGTCCTGTTTCACTTAGCCTTGTACAAATCTTTCATTTCAGTAATAATAACCCACCCTATTTTCTCAAATGAACCTTTTAAAGAGGTAGTAGTAAAGTCATGTATTTTTTATTTTTTTTTACCTGCACTTACAGGTAAGCCTATAATAAAATGTACCTGTAGATACCGTGAATATATCCAAAGCTTGCACTGTTTAGGACAGGGGTCTTTCAAACTTTTCAAACAGGGGGCCAGTTCACCATCCCTCAGGCTGTTGGGGGGCTGGATCAGCGCAGCCTCACCAGTGCCCACCAGCGCAGGCTCTCCAGAGCATGGGGAATTAGAGAGAGGAGCACTGCCAGATCACACAGCTGCTGGTAATGGTTGCCTGGGAGGGTCAGTTGTAACAACTCCCGGGGACTTGCCATCGACAACGGGCACACGGAAGATAGCCACAAGGAGGGCTAAGAGCCAGGATCCTTGTTTCGCTTTCCCGCGCTGGACTGGTAGATGCCGGAGCAGCTCTCTATGTCTCCGCCCCTACCCTGGACAATGCTGGAGATTGGTCCAGTTTCCCCTATGGGGTGGGGATCTCCCCAGGCGGCTGAGTGCAACCCCACTCATTGTGAGGGCTCCAGTGCCCAAATGACCAGTCCACCCTTGCGGGTGGGCAGGGTAAATGACCTTGGCGGGCCGTATCTGGCTCGCGGGCCATAGTTTGAGGACCCCTGGTTAGGAGATATTCCCACTGCATGCAGCTGGTCAAATTACCGGCGTATGGGCTCTAAAGTGACAGCATGCCTGTGCTGTCCCTTCAGAGAACCATGCCGTGGTGCGGTTTACTACCACTTTAAATAGAAAAATCTGTATTCTAAAGCACAAAAATAAGCATAAAAGTACCTCCAGAATTTCCTAGAATGAAGAAAAAATAGCCACCACCATGAGGCACAAATTAAAATGTGTTGATGGTTAGGAAAGTTCTTAAGCTTTTCTGCTTTTCGTTAATTCCAGAGTACATTATATAAATCTTATTACATTTTAGAAGTAGATATAGCAATCCGCATTCTCCACCATAAGATGCACTTGACCTTTAATTGATCTGTAGACACCAATGCTATTACACCTTAACAGGTGGATCATTCCTCCAGCTTTTGGTCGTTTCATTCACACAATGCACTTTCCTGTTTGGAAAAAGCATATTGTTTACACAAAGCATGGTCCGCATATGGAATTTTTGGTCCTAGGTTTTGGTGTTTAAAGTTCCAGTCCCCCAAACGCTTTTTTTTTTAATTTTTTTTTATTTTTTTACTGCTCTGCATTTGTTCAAACATGTACATGTCATGTGTTGCAATTTTTCTTTCCTTAAAAATTGTTTTGTACCTACAGATCTCAGAAGTAGGCAGGTTCCATTTAAGCTCTGGGCATCTGAAGCCCTCCTGTATTAATTTCCGGGATTTCCTCCCGATTAAGCGCATGCGCATTAATGCCACTGCACGGCTCTCTGTCTTCCTGACAGGTTGCCATAGCAATGTCAGTGTCGGCGGAAATTTCCGCCCCATTGCTATAGCAACCTGTCAATCAGACACATTTGCGTCATTTACTGTCTGTAAATAACGCAAGATTTTTGTCAGTAGGTGATTCGCAAGGATTCCTGGGACACATGACACCGCTATCCCAGGAGCCCTTGTGAATCGCCTTGTGATGTAATCGCCTAGGCGGGGATATGCTGGAAGTGCGGGTGAAACCCTAAATTAAAAAGGTATTTATATGCCAGAAAAAAAACAAAAGGATTTCCACTAGTAAAAGCATGATCAATGGGAAAGAAAGTGACATCAAGTATAAAAAATGGGTGGAACTTTTTTAATTGATCGATAAAGGTCAAGAGATGGCAAGTTGTCTTCCGCCATATGTGGACATACACCAGTAAAGGTTTTTTTCCTCCCAAACATTTGTATGGCAATTCAGAAAAGTTGCTCCTATTAGTTTTCACTTTTGCCACCATTGAGTCAAATTATTTAATTTAAAAGCTCTTAAAATTCTGTTCAGGCTTGATCTGTTCTGTCATCAGGAGCAACGTTTTTACTGTGTCAAAATAAATAAATAGCAGTAAGTTAGATTCATGTTTTGTTGTTAACTGTCAAGTATACTTGGAATAGAGAGCGGCAGCTATTGGTGCCACAAGAGTTGTGTAAGTGTTGCTCTGCTAGGCATACAAGTGTAGCTAGCTATCTTCAATGTAGGCCATCTCAAGTCAGGAGCTCCCTGTGTTTGTTTAGATGCTTAGCAACGAGATGATTAATCCGCCAGCTGACTTTGGCACATTTTTTTTTTTTTCCTGGAGCTGCATGCATAATTTTCAGAACTAATTTCTGAAACCAAACGCACAGGTTGGTAAAAAGAAGAACAAAATGCTTTAATATGCAGCTCACCCATCTTCTATAGCAGGGATATGCAATTAGCGGACCTCCAGCTGTTGCAAAACTACAAGTCCCATCATGCCTCTGCATCTGGGTGTCATGCTTGTGGCTGTCAGAGTCTTGCTATGCCTCATGGGACTTGTAGTTCTGCAACAGCTGGAGGTCCATTAATTGCATATCCCTATTCTATAGCATGCATATTGCAGGGTTGGTCTCCTCGCACCCGTTGCCTTTCCCACAAAGCAGCCCAGGAACAATGCGACCTGTCACATTGGATGCACTGTGAAGAGTGGGGGGAACTTCTGTTCCTTCCCCTCCTCTGTTACCTCAGAAACCGAAAGCAACAAGTGTTTTGGCGCTTTGCTCCCCTTTCTCTCATTAACAAATGTGAACATGCATGTGGGATCTGTACGCATATGTAAACAGTGATTGCACCACACATCGCCACAAGATTGCCTTAATTTGCATAGATTTCCTCTCACTTCCTGTTTGGCTATGGGGCAGGAAGTAAAGGGAAATCTCTGCAATGGGACAGGGATGATAAAAAAATAAACTGATGGGCTATAACCCTCCCTTACTCTATCCAAAATGAAAAAAAAAAAAAATGTTGCCTACAGTTCAACTTTAAGCACAAATTTCTAATAAGTTTATGGAGAGGACTAAGAAGATATAACTATGCCAATATTGTAGCAGAAAACATATAACAGTGGGGAAGGTTTGTGGTCCAGCATAACGGAAGCAGTGAGGACTAATTCGCTTCTCAGCCCAGTCCACCCCATAAGACTGGCCCTACACTAACAGTGTAGTACAAGCCGGTGGGGACTCTTTCCGTGCTGCCCCCTGCAAAGTGCTGGCCTGGGCCTAGTCTGCCTAGGCCAGGATACATCATTGCCCCCTTCCCCTTACCTCCTACCTGTTATCCAGAGTTGTCCTGAATTCACATACTCACCTGCCCATCAGGTCTAGCATTGTCTAGCTGTAATGTGCCACCTGGCTTCTCCCACACTGTCATTTGTTTCTGACTCACGGGGTGCTGGCTGCCTCTTCTGGTCCAGCAGGAAGCCCAGCTCAGGCCCCGTTGATGTGTGCCAAGTCCATCTTTTTCTGGTCTCTGTGAATATAGAAGCATCCAAGGACTTCATTCTGCACTCCTATAACTCTGATTCGGTTACAGTAGGTTCAAGTTCGCAGTTGGCTGATGTCACAAAGTCATTAAAGACTCCACTGAGAGCCTTAGCTAGTTGCTTCCGCCACCTGCACAGCCCAGTGCTCGAGTGTTGGAGGGGCAGAGCAGAGAGCCAGTGACTGGCTATCACTGGCTCTCTGTTTACGGAAAACCGAGACTTGAGCGACCAGCGGTCTTTGAATGTTTGGTTTTCGGTCTTAGGAGCAGTGGCGGACAAGTATGGTGAGTATGTTTGCTTTTTCTTTTTTAATTCCTGAGCGTTCCTTTTAAAATTGATATTACATTGGCAGTGAGTCTGGTGCCACTACGGCTTGGCGTTTGCCTTGGAGACATCAGCACCTTTCTATACCTTGCTGTATCATGCATATAGACAGATTTTTCTAAAGAAAAATTGCCTTTTTTTCTTTAGAGTCCCTCTTCTATATTTTCAAATTCATTTTAGGCTCTGTTCACATTGCTGCAACGGCAAAGTTGTTTGACTTTGCCATCGACTTCCTTCCAACTTAAATTACTTGGATGCTATTTAGGAGCCTGTAGAAGGGATGAAATTGCAAGTCGGACCAAAGTAGTACAGGAAACTTTTATAATGGAGCAACTTGCGTGGCATCAGCGAAGATGGCTCTCATAGGGAAACATTAAATTTGACATGTCATCTGGTTGGGGTCTCGCAAGTCAGATCCCATGTTGCAGCAGTGCGAACAGAGTCTTATTGTAAAATGCTGGTCATCTCCAGAAATATCTCCACCATCTTCTTATATAGGATGTCATGGCCATGCGAGTGATGCATTATTAAACATATTTCATAATGAAGTGTTAAAGTAGCATCCGTATGTGATCTGGACCCACAAATTGGGTAATTCTCCACAGATCACACAAGTCTGCATATACGGGGAATGGGAAAATGGCAATTTATTAAAAATAACCAGGTTTGTGTGATTTGCTCTATTCAAATCCTTTGTAGAGATGTACAGAATATATATATTATATATACACACACAAAAAATAAATAGAAATAAAGCAAACCCGCATTTCTGAAGTCATAAATTGTTACTTTCATGTTCTTGTGTGCACAAAGGCAAAGAAAATAGAGATATTCTACAGCTAGGAGAAATATCTACGCTATCAATTGCTTCTTGTTTTAGCTAATGACTTTGTGTGCAGAAATGTAAATCCGCACAATGCGTCTATAGAGACCATGAAGTTGTATTACATATTCCATTGGAGGAATCCCAGCGCGTTTCCAGGGAGACGGAAACGAGATATCGCCTTGGAAACTGCCTCGGCTGACTTGTTCCTTACAGATAGTGCATCAGTTTGGGTTTCCTTGGACCATCCTTTCCGGGAAATAAAAGAACCCTTCTTCCCTCAGGCAGACAGAATCTCGAGAGACTTCAAGGACTGATATACCAAAATTATAGCTGGTATATGTAAAAAGAGGCTTCAACATTCTTTGTGGAGGTATATAACAGTTTGTGGAGGGATGAAAGAAAAATATTTAAAACCATAGGGGCATGTGGGGGGGGGGGAAGTTACTTCTTATCCTGCAATCCCTGTTGCTGCCCATAGTTTCAGTATGCAGACAGCCATTGGTGCCCTTACTGCCTGTAAACAATAGCCACCAATGGAGATTCCTCTAATTTCTCTAGTTTTGATGAGGGAATCGATTTTTCCATTGTTCAGCCATGGGCTAAGAGTGAGAATCTAGGTGTGTATGACTAGCTTTTGAAACAACTCAGTTGCTCACCACCAGTCACACTTGTCTCTTAACAGGCGTCTTGAATGTTCCTTTCTGCCTCAGAGAGGAGGTTGTGACAGTTCAGCAACCATGTTTTAGCCACAAGCTAGTCCACATTACTCACAGGCTGTGTTCTGCTCTATGCCACCTGACGGGTGCTGTTTTTTTTTTCCCCCTCTTTTCTGGACTCGGCTGCAAACAGTTTAACCCTCTCAGGACCATGATCCCTGTAATCAGGGTTTGGAGGTTCTTTGCCACACAAATCTCTCTGAACCTCTGAATTCCAGGTCCCAATTGAGCAACCTTCAATCTAGGGAGTAATCGGTCCTCTCCTCTCTGACCAGACTATCCCGCAACCCCTCATTCTGCATGGATGAGAACTCATAGTACTAACAATGTCTCCTGAGCTCTCCCTTAAAGCGGAGTTACACCCAAAAATGTAACTTTCGCTTTAACTGCTGGTTACCCAATAACATACCACATTTTACTTGTAATTTTTTTGGGGGGTGGGGGAGTGGGCACCCTGCTTTTACAGGCACCCAGCTCCCACTTCCTTCCCTGGCACTGCGGGGCCGGAACGAAGATCACCTTTCTCCCATCGCTCCCTGAAATCTTCTGGGACATGTCACAAGTCCCAGAAGATTGCCCGGCCGTTCACAGTGCAGTGCGTGCCCAGCTGTGAAGCCATATCTGGGTGTCCACAGTTAGAATGCCTGCGGAGAGGGAGAGGAGCGAGGCTTCCTGCGCCCACATCGCTGGACCATGGGACAGGTGAGTGTCTGATTATTGAAAGTCAGCAGCTACACTTTTTGTAGCTACTGACTTTTAAATGGGTGGAACTCCGCTTTAAGGAGACCATAACCCAAATAGTGATATAGAAGTATGTTGGGAGGATGGAAGTGCCTTCGCCCCAATTTATTTATTCTTAAGGGATGCTCCTGTAGTCTTCTTGGTCGTTTTAGGTTATGCCCCCATTTCTATGCTGTTACCATTGTACATCACTCCTAGCCCCACAATGTGTGTGTGTTTTTTTTTTTTTATTTATTTTATTTTTTTTACTTTTTATTGGTTTTCTGAAAAAGTTGTACAATAGAGTCTTTGGACATTCCCCTACTCAAACAGCTCAAAAAAAGAGAAAAAAAACGCAGCTACTACAATGAACCCCGCAGGTTGAAACCTGCGCAAAAAAAAGTTCATCCATACTCGCTCTTACAAATATTGTCTTATAGCAATGCAATAAATCTTTTCCATAACAAGGACAAGGTGCATTAGGTGTACTGGAAATAAATGCATAGTCTTAGGCTAGCAGAACTTTAATAAAAGCTAATTATCTAAATGTCTGATTTATAGAGGTATGTAAGTCACCTCCCACCCAACCACGCATCATTGTTCAGCAAAGTTTTGTATTTTTTGATATTTCCTGGAGCATATTGTCTGTGTTGCCATTCGTAAAGTCCCACAAAATTGGAGGGTATTCCTTTTCTCTAACCCAAATAGAAGGGAAATATATCTCCGATCCAGTACCCATTATTGACATCCCGAACCGTGGTCATTAGGGATGATGGGACTCGGAAGGCAGCAAACGTTTGACAAAGCTAGACAAGGCACGTTTCAAAGCCCTTTTTCTAGAGCATGTGATCTGAAGCTGCAGCAGTAATGCTATGGACTGCCGGTGTCAAAGTTGATGGTAAAAAGGAATGATGCAAAGCTGGTTGACTTGCTTTGCTGTACGATGTGCTGACTGTTCAGGTCACATGACCTAGAACTATAGTGTGCCAGGTAATACTTTTTGTTTTTACAATTGTTGATTGTGTGTTTCCAGCCTTTTGCGCACATCCTGAACACCTGTCTGTATGATTACCTTTTGAAGTTAAGGCACTAGAACCAGGATATGCAATTAGTGGACCTCCAGCTGTTGCAGAACTACAAGTCCCATGAGGCATAAAGATTCTGACAACCAGAGGCAGAGGCATGATGGGACTTGTAGTTTTGCAACAGCTGGAGGTCTGCTAATTGCCCATCCCTGCACTAGAATAAAGACTTGTTGTAGGCGTTTCTGTACTGAACAATTTTGAAACCGTTTTCGTTTTGTCAAAAATAAATTGTGAAAGTACCCTAAATTATCATCCATAATCGGGCCACGTGATTTTGTCAGTCTAAAAAGATGCAGCTAAACAGTGGGAATCACTGCTTTAGGTTAAGTTGTTACAATGTGACCTAGTAATACGTTTATTACTTGGAATGTATACAGGTATGACACAGCGTCGTGTTGTAATATTAAAGCATTTGCAAATTGTTGAGCATGTACATTACATTATCTTTGAAGTATATGGAAAAATAAAAGGCAAGTATCTGACTTTGTGATTATCAAATTCAAAGCCTGGCAATGTCCTGATTATTTCAAATCCTTGTGCTGATTAGTATAAATACACCCTCACACATTAGATGGATGTCTTTCTATATTAGATATATGAATGCCCCCTTTTCCTCATCTCTGCTGGATTTTGCAAAGGCTGAATGCCCAGTATAAACTTCTATAGTCATTTTTTTTTTTTTCTTTTAATATTACGTTTACTAATTTGTGCAATATTTCTTACATGCTTTGATACAGACATCTATGGTGGGTAATTGTCGTTACTAGCGGAGTTACTGAAATGGTATACATGTACCTAGATTGCACAAAACGGGGAGTAGGGGAGGAAGGCTGCATTTCCTAAATGAAGTCAGTAATTTTAAGGAGGATTTTGCACCATTTTGACTTTTTTTTGCACATTATTCATTTGATTTTAAACTGAGCGTGACTGTATGAAAAAGTGAGGAATGGGCTGCATTATAATACAGGTCCTAGTAGGCCCGCCGACACTTTCCCAATGGCCAGGGGACTGTTCCTACAATACATGTTGGACTGAACACATATAGATGAGGCACAAAGCTTTGCTCCCCTATCATGTCAGGTTACACTGCCGTGCTATGAAGGTGTGTGTTAAAAAAAATAATAAAGTACCACATCCAGTGCTTTTTCAGTGTAGTGCGTCAATCCATTGCATCACATTGTGCTACTGCCAACACACTCTAATGAAATGTGGCTTTTTGACATTTTAATAAAGATTGCAAAAGAAGTAATCTGTGCAATGTGCTCCTCTTATAGCATTGCCACTGCTATTTCCAGCACATATCAGCAGTAATGCACACAGCTGGTGTGAATGGACCAGAAGGTTACCCATTATAGTTATGCTAGGTGGAAGGCCAGCTCTAGACGCTTTCAAATTATTGAACTTGGCATGAAAATTTTCCACGGGATTTGGGACACCTAGACACTGAAGTCAACATCTAAAGATGTATGCAGGAACGTGAATGCCAATCTGATTATAAGGGCTCAGAGCACACTTGAGCTCAGAAATGCTGCTTTTACAGCATTGGAGCTCTTTTTTTTTTCCCCTCCCCCCTCTAAATGCCCCATATATGTTATTCTGTGTGTCCATGCACACTATAAGGATTTAGAGGCAGACCCCACCAGTTCAATTAGGCTTTTACAAAACAATCCCTGATAGCCGATTGGTTTCTGTGCAGAGATGCACCATATTTTGCACTCTTCAGTTTTAGTAAAGCAACCCCACAGTGCACGCCTCACAACGTTTCAAGATGGTACCAAGGGACACCTATTAGCAAATGTATGTAGGCATAGGACACACCCTGCCATGTCCCTTTTAAAGGAAAACTATACAAGAAAAAAAAAATTGGTTGAACCCACGTGCTTTTTTTTACCACCACTATTCCTTTATATTGGCTTTTGAAGTTTACAATTGTAACAATTTAGAAATTGTATATGCCCCGGTTCACGCAAGACCAACTTGCAGTGCGAAACTCTGTAAGGCGACCTGCACACAACTTCAGCGGCGGCTTGCAAAAGGACTTCTGTATAGAAGTCAATGCAAGTCACCCTGAAGTTGTCCCAAAGTAGTACAGGAACCTTTTTCTAAATGAGGGACAAATCAGGAGGAAGGTCTGTCTCAAAAAAAAAAGATAAAATTCATTTCTTTTTTTTTTTATTTGATATTTTTGCCCAAAGTTGTATTTTAACTTGGACAAAGGGCAAACATATTCCTTAATGGAAAGTAGAATCTGTGTGTTGGGAAGAAATCACAAGCTGAACTATTGTACAGTTAGATATGTCAGATTGGACAAGTTAAAAATTATTTAAAGATTAATGATAAAGGAGATCTGTTCATGAGTGCTAGCAAGACAGTTAAACGGGCTATAGTGCTGGACAAGTTCCTTATCCCCGGCTACAGGCTGCTGTGCATTTGTGACACGCATCAGTAAACGCGCTATGAAATGCGAAGAAACTATTTAAAAATAAATATATTTGTGTGCGCACAGAGCCAATGTTTTTGCTTAATAAAACATGACTAATATTAGCTTTATAAAATATCCAGCTTCTGTCGGACCGGCTGACAAACTCGCATGTCAAATGTCGGACGCTTTTTATTGAACCAGCTGATGTCATTCGGCCCATGTGTACGGGGCTTTAGGCAAAGTGCAGGTAAACCAACCGCAGATCAGTGTGAAAGCAGACTTATAGGGGGCTCAGGTCATTAAGGGTTAATTAACATTTGTGATTTGGGGTGGTAAAACCCCATAAATGAGATATGCTTTTACCACACCTATGAACATTGTCTCTGCGCTGTTATAAAAAGTAAACTAAGTCAGTGTTCAGTCTTGTGTCATCTACTCTTACTTTTTGTGATTAAACAGTGAGTAAACATCCAATTGGGACTGGTCTCATAGAAAATGATGATCCTGATTGTTTAACCACTTGAGACCCGCGCTATAGCCGAATGACGGCTACAGCGCGGATCTCCTTTGCCGGGACTACGTCTAGTGACGTAGTCCCATGCACGAGCGGCCTGCTCCCCCCCTGAGGGGTGCGCTCTGTGATCGGCGAGTCTATGAGACTCACCTGATCACCGATCAGAGCAAGGGGTCGATCCCGACCCCCTTATCACGTGATCAGCTGTCAGCCAATGACAGTTGATCATGTGATATAACGGAGCCGGTAATCGACTATTATTCCTACTCGCGCTGACAGCGCGAGGAGAAAAAAAAGAGCCGATCACCGGTGGCCTTGATCGGGACATCAGTCCCGATCACGGCCAGCCCTGCCAGTGCCCACCTGCCCCCTGCCAGTGCCCACCTGCCCCCTCATCACTAAAGATGATTAAAAAATAAGTGCCCCCCGTCAGTGCCACCCAGCAGTGCCCACAGTGCCACCCAGCAGTGCCCACAGTGCCACCCAGCAGTGCCCACAATCTGCCTCAACAAAGGTGCTGCACCCCAGTGCAACATATCCGTGCCCATCAGTGTCCTCCAGCAGTGCCACCTATCAGTGCCCATCAGTCCCATCTATCAGTGCCCCTTAGTGCCACCCATCCGTGCCACCCATCAGTGCCGCCTTATCTGTGCCCATCAGTGCCGCCTTATCGGTGCCGCCTTATCTGTGCCTATTAGTGCCGCCTTAACTATGCCTATCAGTGCCCACCAGTGCAGCCTATCAGTGCCCACCAATGCAGCCTATCAGTGCCCACCAGTGCAGCCTGTCAGTGCCGCCTCATCAGCGCACTTCAATAAAGGAGAAAAATGACCTGTTTGCAAAATTTTATAACAAACTATTAAACATGATTTTATTTTTAATTTTTTTGCATCTTTTTGTTTGTTTAGCAAAAAATAAAACTCCCAGCTGTAATTAACCACTTGCTTACTGGGCACTTAAACCCCCCTCAGTCCCAGACCAATTTTCAGCTTTCAGCGCTGATGCACTTTGAATGACAATTGCGCGGTCATACAACACTGTACCCAAATGAAATTTTTATCATTTTTTTCCCACAAATAGAGCTTTCTTTTGGTGGTATTTAGTTACAGCTCTGAGTTTTATTTTTTGCTAAACAAACAAAAAAAGATGCAAAAAAAAATAAAAAAAAATCATGTTTTAATAGTTTGTTATAAAATTTTGCAAACGGGTCATTTTTCTCCTTCATTGAAGTGCGCTGATTAGGCGGCACTGATAGGCTGCATTGGTGGGCACTGATGGGCTGCATTGGTGGGCACTGATGGGCTGCATTGGTGGGCACTGATAGGCTGCACCGGTGGGCACTGATAGGCATAGTTAAGGCGGCACTAATAGGCACAGATAAGGCGGCACCGATGGGCACAGATAAGGCGGCACTGATGGGCAAAGATGGGCACAGATAAGATGGCACGGATGGGTGGCACGGATAAGTGGCACGGATGGGCACTGATAGGTACCACAGATAGATGGGACTGATGGGCACTGATAGGTGGCACTGATAGGTGGCTCTGATAGGTGGCACTGATGGGCGGCACTGCTGGGCACAGATGGGCGGCACTGATGGGCGGCACTGGGGTGCAGCACCTTTGAGGCAGATTGGGTGGCACTGTGGGTGGCACTGTGGGTGGCACTATGGGCACTGACGGGGGGCACTTACTTTTGCTTTTATTTTATTTCAGGATGGCACTGCGGGAGGCAGGTGGGCACAGGCAGGTGGTCCCTTGTATTGATGGCCGTGATCGGGACTGATGTCCCGATCACGGCCGCCGGCGATCGCCTTTTTTTTTCTCTCCTCGCGCTGTCAGCGCGAGGAGGAATAATAGCCGATTACCGGCTCCGTTCTATCACATGATCAGCTGTCATTGGCTGACAGCTGATCACGTGATAAGGGGTCGGGATCGACCCCTTACACGGATCGGTGATCAGGCGAGTCTCACGGACTCGCCGATCACAGAGCGCGCCGCGCGCGCCCCTCAGGGGGCGCGCAGGCCGCTCGTAACCGGGACCACGTCAATAGACGTAGTCCCGGAAATGTAGGTCCGCGCTAATGCCGTCATTTGGCAATAGCGCGGATCTGTAGTGGTTAAATACCACCAAAAGAAAGCTCTATTTTGTGGGAAAAAATGATAAAAATTTCATTTGGGTACAGTGTTGTATGGCCGCGCAATTGTCATTCAAAGTGCATCAGCGCTGAAAGCTGAAAATTGGTCTGGGACTGAGGGGGGTTTAAGTGCCCAGTAAGCAAGTGGTTAAAGTGGTTGTAAACCCTACAAAAAAATAAAAAATAAAAAAAAAAACCTAAAAAAAAAAAAACCTGCAAGACAGGCATAATGAGCTAGTATGCATAGCATACAAGCTCATTATGAATTACTTACCTGAGATTGAAGCCCCCCCTCCCCCACAGCGGTCCTTGTTCACTGCTCTGGCAGCCAACATCGCTCCCGGGGGGGTTACTTCGGGGTATCGCGGCCCCAGCGATGTGCGCAGAAAGAGAGGATCCCTGTGCCATCCCCTGACAAAACGGAAATCTGCCTTGTTTACTATAGCAGATCCCAGTTCTGTCTCTGCGGAGAACGATTGCAGGAGGCTGGCGGACATGGAGTCCACCGGACCCGCTTATTGGCTCCCCTGCTGGCCAATGGGTGCACAAGGCCCAGTCTAACTGAAGCAACGGCACCAACGTGCCATTGCTTAAGTGCGTATGTGCCGATGACATTGGCACATGCAAATACAGGGATATCTCCTAAAATGGATAAGAAATATCCAAGGTAGCTGCCGGAGTTGTACTGTTGCCGGTTGGCTCGGCTGTGCGAATCGCCGCAGGTGTACATCGGTTCGTGCGTGGGGTCCTTTGGGCACACTGACCAGCGGGGAAGCCAATCAGCGGGTCCAGTGGACTCCATGTCCGCCAGTCGTCTGCAAACGTTCCCTGCAGAGACAGAACGGGGATCTACCATAGTAAACAAGGCAGATCTCCGTTCTGTCAGGGGATGACACAGGGATCCTGTCTTTCTGCTATGCATAAAGACGGATCTGTGTGTTGTCTCAGGCAGCCCATCCCCCCATACACACTATTAGATATTCTGCAGATTTTTGTCTTCAGATTTGCCAAAGCCATATAATGCAAGGGCCTGTCTGATTGCACACAAATTGAAAGGTTTGACCTCATATTATATGGTATTGGTAAATCTGAAAAAAAAAGCTGCAGAAAATTGAATGGTGTGTATGGGGTCTTAGAAACCCACTGAGGGAAAACATTTAACCCCATGATCACCCTTGGTGATCCCAAAACAAAAAGAGTGTGTCAATGTCAGCTAGGGATTTGATCTGTCTGCTGCAATGTCACAGTCCCACTAATAATCACTGATCACCGCCATTACTAGTAAAAAATAAATAATAAAAATGTCATAAATCTTTCTTCTATTTTGTGGACGCTATAAATTTTGTGTAAACCAATCAATATATGCTTTTTTTATTTTTATTTTTTTACCAAAAATATGTAGCAGAATACATATTGGCCTAAATTTTATGAAGAAGTTTCGATTTATTGGGTATGCTTTATAGCAGAAAGTAAAGAAAATATATATATATTTTTTTAAATTGTCGGTCTTTTTTTTGTCTGTCTATAGTGGGGGAAAAAAGCACAAAGATGATCAAATACCACCAAAAGAAAGTTCTGTTTGTGGGGGAAAAAAGAGAACATAAATTTTATTTGGGTACATCGTCGCACAATTGTCAGGTAAAGTAACGCAGTACCGTATCGCAAAAAATTGGCCTGTTTAGGAAGTGGATAAATCCTTCCGGGGCGGAAGTGGTTCAGCTTGGCTGTTCATGGCTCAAACTTTGGCTAATTCCTGGTGAAAAAAAAGGAAAGGGTAGACCGGGCGCTATACCTTTTTAAATAGTGATGTAACCAAATATTATAGTGTTGCTTATGAGGGTAAAAACCCAAAATATTTCAACAATAAACAGTGAAATAACCAAATATTGTGGTGTTGCTTTTGAGGATAAGGGCCGGTTCACACAGCGAGGCGCGGCGAGGCGTCTCCGACTTGCCTCGCCGCGACCTGCGGGGACCTCAGCGGCGACTTGCAGAGGACTTCTGTATAGAAGTCAATGCAAGTCGCCCAGAAGTAGTACAGGAACCTTTTTTCTGAGTCGGAGCGACTCGAGTCGCTCCTCTCAGAACGGTTCCATTGTACAGAACGGGGGCGACTTGCGGGAGCGAGGCGAGGCGAGCCGTGTCGCCTCGCCTCGCCTCGCTGTGTGAACCGGCTCTAAAAGTCCAAAATATTTCAACAATAAACAGTGAACAAAGTGTATTGGAAAAAATTATAATTATAATATATATATATATATATATATATATATATATATATATATATATATATATATACACACCCTTTCCTTTTATTTCACTAGTTTATTTTCACCCATTGGGTGGTAATATCACGTAGAGGCAGCTCGTACTATTAACACACCTGTTACGCCATAGCGCAATCTCTTCTTTTCATTTCTAATTCCTGGTGAATCTGCCAAAATGTAAGTTGTGGATTCATTGCGTGCTTTAGAAGGCACTAAGAGCCCTTTCACACCACGTGGCGTTTTACCATCGGATTTGCGGCACATTTTGGCAGCTAGCAGGGCGCTTTTACACCCCGCTAGCGGCCGAGAAAGGGTTAAGCGTTTTGCCGGCGGTATTACAGCGCTGCCCCATTGATTTCAATGTGGAGGAGCGGTAAACACACCACACCTTCACCGCTCCAAAGAAGCTGCTGGCAGGACTTCCTGACGTCCTGCCAGCGCACCGCTGCACTCTGAAAGCCCTTCAGGCTTTCACACTACAGACAAGGAGTCTTAGTGTAAAATTGTCAAGCAGACAGTAACTTCATCCACTCAGATATGGTCACTCTTCAGGTTCGGCAGCCACAATTCCCGCCAGATGCTGAATACTGGCAGAAGAGATTCCTTCATCCACAGTGTTTATCATGGATGGAAGAATCTATGCGATTTCTTTTGTTCAGCCCTGTGATTAAGGAGCGACATTTTTTATTATTGTCTGTGTGCCCTCTAGGTAGATTTACCCTGCCTATTATAGTCCTGTAGACCATTTTCGCTGAAACAGAAAGTAATGGGGAAGCCCAAAACTTTTCAGTTGTCACAAGAACAAGAAGTGAAGGTTTGTCCCCCAATGGGGACACATGTTCCGGTGATAACTGTCTAAAGAGGGGGATTCCTTTGTAGAGATTTCCTCACACTGTTGTATCTCTAGGACCAGATGTAAAGGGAAATCCCCCCTCAAAAAAAGTATGGTGGGCTTTTTAGAAAAATCTTTGAATACAGCCCATAATTAAGTCATTTACATCCAAAATGGAGTTTGCCAATCCAATTGCAAACCTATAATTCTGGTTGTTTTTATTTTGGGGATGTTTTATATTTCTGTTGTGTTGGGAATTAATCTTTAGGAATACAAAAGGAAATACAAGATTTTTTGTAATACTTGCTGTATCCCATGTAAATAGAGAGAAAAGTGCGGTGTACTTGATACATTTGACTTGTGTGTGGTTTTAGAGATGGGGGTCAGATAGATCATAGGTCGATTGCCAGATATTGCATGTTATAACAAGTTTGATAAATCCCCCTGAGTACAGACCAGATTACCCTAATTACTCCAGCAAAAATATAGGTTACAAAACCGCGCAATGAGGAGCGATCACGTGGCGGCTGGATTAGTACCGCCAGCTAACAGGCTGCCTGGCATGCCGCAGTGTTCGGAATGCAGACAGGCCCTGCGCTTGGAGTCGGCTTGTTTATACAATCTACTGCCTTTTTATTTAAAACCCTTTTTGATTTTATTAGCTGACACAATAAAGTAATATGATATAAAGATATAAAAAGCCAGTAATAAACAGTTTATGAATGTACATATATGCTTTATTACAAGTACCATTTATTTTAGATTTGATTTATTAGATGATTTATAGGCAATCAATGTTATTAAGCTGTTGGAGCTTAAAGTGACCCTGTGGAAAACACTAATGAAATAAACTCCAAGCTGTAGCAGATAGCAGAAGCTTCCAGCGCAATACTTTTCACAATATATCCCTCCAGTAGCACCCAGAATTCAATGGTTCTCACAAAGCACCTCTGCCAACATCTGTTTTCTCGGTAGGCATAGACCTCCTCTTAGCATTACCCCAACTTTGTATGTGTGTGTATGTATATGTGTGTGTGTGTGTATGTATGTGTGTGTATATATATATATATATATATATATATATATATATATATATAATAAAATGTGTGTGTGTGTGTGTGTGTGTGTATATGTATATATATATATATATATATATATATATATATATATATATATGTGTGTGTGTGTATATATATATATATATATATATATATACAATCTCCTTAAACCCACTGCAACTAGCCCATATGTATTGTACTTGCAACTAGCCCATATGTAACGTACGGTAATAGAATTAAATAACCAACTAGCTGTAGATTAAAAAAAAAAAATATATATATATATATATATATATATATATATATATATATATATATATATATATATATATATATATATATATATATATATATATATATATATATATATATATATAACTTTTTTTTTATCTACAACTAGTTAGGTTTAAGGATGGATATATATATATTGTGCTTCTATATTTCACAGTCACATGACATTATTTTACTTGCATAACACTGCGATCGGCGGGCGGAGGAATCGCGGGAACCTCTGACGCAGATCTCACTTCAGGAAGTCAGAGAGGCTCCCTGGAGGAGCTGCTTCCAATCATCCTTTGGAAGCGGCCCAGCAAACCTCTGCATACTGTGTCCTATGGGGCAGCTAGAAGGATAGAAGAGGCCTCTATCAACCATCTCTGCTAGAGCCACCCCACAATCCGACGCAAATTATTCATAATTTCGCTTTTAGATTTATATTTATTTTAAATTTTTTCTTTTTTCAATTTTTTTGTTTTTGTTTTGAGTGCAGCTGTAATGTAATTTCCCTGCTGGGATTAAGGCTGGTCCTACATGATTATACAACTTTCTTGTACGATTTTATTTTAGATTTACCAAAACTATATATGAGGTCATACCTAAACACTTTCAATTTGTCTCCACACCGACGCCTTTTGAGTTGCTCTGCTCCCAGGGCCCCTACCAAGCAAAGCTTATCTCTAGTATTTACCATATACTCCAGCAGAGGTCCTCTCTCACTGCCCTATCCCACTCCTACATGGACAAATGGACGCAGCTCCTTAATCAACAAATCACTCTCCCGCAATGGTCCAGAATTTGGTCCTCCACCTCTAGAATTTCCAGATGTGTGGCACAGAGAGAGACAGCATATAAAGTCCTACTGTTCTGGTATAGGACCCCCGAGGTTATTCATCGGTATGATGCCTCTCTTTCTCCCATGTGCTGGAGGTGTGGGAGAACCAAGGGAACGCATTATCACATCTTTTGGCAATGCGCACTAATTACTCCTTTCTGGTCCATGGTATCTCACATGCTCCAGCAAATTTTTGACACCCCCATTCCATTGGATCCTGTCCACCTTCTCCTAGGCCTTCCCTTTCCGGAGTTGGGGAAGGCAGCTAATAAATTAGCTTCCTATGTGCTGCTTGCTGCTAAAAGAGCTATCCCCTCTAATTGGCTGTCTACTCAGCCCCCAACCCAGATTCAGCTGATACAAACCGTCAGGGACATACGCAGGATGGAACATTTGACGGCTATGGTGGAGGATGGGATTGACCGGTTTGGCGTGATTTGGGCCCCCTGGGATGCCTCGATTTTTGGGCTCCCACAGGCGCCCTTGGTACCCCTAGCCACCCGGTCGGTGTCCGTCCCCTAGTGTTCCCTGACCTTCTGGCTCCCTGATGTTTTGTATCTGGTCAGTACTTTAAGTCTGTTTCTGCTGGCCCAACGGCAGTTTGAAGCTCACCTTGCCTCCTGAGGAAATTTATAGTGGTATGTAGCCTTCTTTTGTCAGGTATTGGTCACGTTATTGAAGCACCTGCTCAAGACCCCAACCCCTGCATTACGACATATGTTTTCTCTCAGCCTTTTTAATTTAATAATGTCTTACGTAATACTTTTCTGTTGTTTATTTCCTTTCTGCATTTTATTTTGCTTTGTTTTCTTTTAGTTATCTATTTTTATCCTTCCATTGCTACTGTCTGTCTGTAGTCACCATGAGGTTATATCAGTTTTTCCGATATGGTATGCTCCAGATTTTCTTTGGATATTGTCAGTTCTGTATCTTTTCATTTTCTGTTTAAAAAATTCTCTCAATAAAAATTACAATTTAAAAAAAAAAAAACACTTTCAATTTGTACGCAATCAGGCAGGCCCTTGCACTACATAAGTTGAAGGTAAATCTAAAAGGATATTGGAGAAGACAATTGTATAATGTATAGCCAGCTCAACCAGTTGCCGACCGGCTCAGGCTCCTACGTCGGCAAAGTGGCACGGGTGCTAAAAATCTCATATGGGCACGTTGGGCCTTTTAAGAGCTGCCAGGCATGCGTGCACTGCAGGGCCGGGAACCCGATGCACGTGGCCGGCGAGCATGATCGCCACCGGCCGCATGCATGAGCGCCAGCACACACAAATCCCTGTGCTGTCAGGGGAGACAACAACATGTTGTTTGTTCATAGTAAATAGGAACAACGATATGTCTCCTCTCTTACTCAGTCCTCAGTGAGGGAACGCCCATTTTACCCCTTGATTTCCTCCTAGTGTTAACCCCTTCCCTACCAGTGACATTTATACAGTAATCAGTGCATTTTATAGCACTGATCGCTGTATATATGTCAATGGTCCCAAAAATGTGTCTGTTTGCCGCAATCCCAATAAAAATCACAGATTACTAGTAAAAAAAAAAAAGTCACATTCCCATAGTTTGCAGACTATATAACTTTTGCGCAAACCAATCAAACACTTATTTTTATTTTTTTTATCAAGAATATGTAGAATAATATATATTGGCCTAAACTGATGAAGAAATTTTGTTTTTTATAATTTTTGTGGATATTTATTATAGCAAAAATAGAAAAAATATTGCTTTCTTTTTAAAATTGTCGCTGTTTTTTCGTTTATAGCGCAAAAAATATGTAGAGGTGATCAAATGCCACCAAAAGAAAGCTCTATTTGTGGGGAAAAAAGGGACACAAATTTTGTTTGAGTACAGCATCGCATGAACGCACAATTATCAGTTAAAGCGACGCGGTGCCAAATTGTAAAAAGTGCTCTGCTCAAGAAGGGGATAAAATCTTCCGGGGCTGAAGTGGTTGAAGAAAGTATTCTGAATCTGAGTGTGCGGAGCATGGAAGATGGTGCAGATGTCAGTCAACCTACTGGAGTCGCCCCACAAGCCAATGGAGAGACATGTGGGGCGGCTTCGGGAAGAGAACTGGCTAAACAGGCTTACTAAGAGTGGCGATGTAGCAGACAGGGGATCGACTGCTTTAGCATTGCCACTCAAAAGAGGGGAGTATGCTGAAATTGCAGGCTCAACCAGGTATTTATTAATAATGAAAATATGCATAATGGAAAGTTTATGGACTGGTATTTATTACAGGTACTTGTATAGCGCTGACACTTTATGCAGCCATTTACACATAATAAATATATATATATATATATATATATATACACATAGTGCTTTACAAAAGTTTTCACCCCCCCCCCCCCCCCCTGGAATTAACATGAATGAGTTTAAGAATTTGCATCATTTTTCATTTACAGAACATGCCCACAACTTTGAAGATGTGTGTGTTTGTTTTTTTTTATTTATTTTTTTTGTTTTTTTTTTTATTGTGAAGCAAACAAGAAATAGGTCAAAATAACTGAAAAAGTCAATGTGCATAACTATTCACCCCCCCAAGTCAATACTTTGTAGAGCCACCTTTTGTGGCCATCACAGCTCCAATTCGCTTTAGATAAGTCTCTATGAGTTTTCCACTTCTTACCGCTGGGATTTTTTGCCCATTCCTCCTTGCAAAACTGCTCCAGCTCCTTCAGGTTGGATGGTTTGCGCTTGTGAACAGCAATCTTTAAGTCTAACCACAGATTTTCTAGTGGATTGAGTCTGGGCTTTGACTAGGCCATTCCAACACATTTACAGGTTTCCCCTTAAACCACTCAAGTGGTGTTTTAGCGGTGTGTTTGGGGTCATTGTTCTGCTGGAAGGTGAACCTCCTCCGTCCTAGCCTCAAATCACACACAGAGCGGTACAGGTTTTGCTCAAGAATATCCCTGTATTTAGCACCATCCATCTTTCCCTCAACTCCAAACAGCTTCCCAGTCCTGACTGCTGAAAAACATCCCCACATCATGATGCTGCCATCGCCACGTTTCACTGTGGGGATGGTGTTCTTTGGATGATGTGATGGGTTTACACCAGACATAGCGTTTTCTTTGATGGCCAAAAAGTTCAATTTTAGTCTCATCAGACCAGAGCACCTTCCTCCATACATTTTGGGAGTCTCCCACATGCCTTTTTGCAAACTCAAAACGTGCCATTTGGTTTTTTTCTTGTGTATGTGTGTGTGTGTATATATACATAGTATCTCGCAAAAGTGAGTACACCCCTCACATTATTGTAAATATTTTATTATATCTTTCTTCATGTGACAACAGTGAAGAAATGACACTTTGCTACAATGTAGTAGTGAGTATACAGCTTGTATAACAGTGTAAATGTTTATGTCCCCTCAAAATAACTCAACATACAGCCAATAATGTCTAAACCACTGGCAACAAAAGTGAGTACACCCCCTAAGTGAAAATGTTAAAATTGGGCCCAAAGTGTAAATATTTTGTGTGGCCACCATTATTTTCCAGCACTGCCTTAACCCTCTTGGGCATGGAGTTCACCAGAGCTTCACAGGTTGCCACTGGAGTCCTCTTCCACTCCTCCATGACAACATCAGATCATGGAGCTGGTGGATGTTAGAGACCTTGTGCCCCTCCACCTTCCGTTTGAGGATGCCCCACAGATGTTCAATAGGGTTTAGGTCTGGAGACCTTTCACTGATGTTGTAATGGCTAGTAAGGCTTCCATCACGATAGGAACTTGTTTGGTTTATTTGCTCAGTGTTGCATATGTAATGTTTGTTATGTGCACCTGCCCAGCAACGGTGTTCTATCAAGCAATAGTAGCTGAAGATGTATTTCTGTGCTTCTGTTCGATCCGTCATGGACAGTCAGAAACCTTTTTTTCCCCATGCAAGGTAAACGGGTTTGCTTTAGTGCCCACCTTCCCTGAGGCACATATTCACCTCTTTGTCATTCCCCTTTTACTCCTTATACCTGACAGGAGTGGAAAAATGCAAGTGTAAGCTCTGAGTTGCTGCGGATGGAGCTTACACAGGTCTCTTTTGTCACTTTTGACAGCAGTGGGCTTATTACCAAAGTTAACTTATTATTTAAAAATGATTTCGGCCAGAATTGGCAGTGAACAAATTTTTTTTACAAGCTGATATCTGTGTATTGATGGGGAACTGTGACTGGTTACTGCAGACTAAAACCTTATGCTAGGTACACACTGGCCGAAAATCATCCCAGAGCGGTCAGTTTGGCATGAATCGGGTGACTTGTACAGCTCCCTGTCCAACTGAAGCCTGTCTCACAACTGGGTTCTCGCCAAAGGACATGCTGGAAAACCAGCATCCAGTCAGCGCTGGCAGCCAGTGGCGGTGATCAGTGTGTTATGGCGGAGGGGCGGTCCCCCTGTCAGAACACAATAGCACGGTAGAGTAGATCACTGTACTAACATCGTTTGTGTTTAGTACTGTGATCTGTCAGTTTTTTTTGTTGAACGAAAAAAAAAACTGTATGCGTGCCTGGCTTTACTATCTGGTTGTACCAGAACTGGAAAGGAGATACAGTTTGTTTAATAAAAAAGCACAGGATAATAATTGCACAGGAACTAGTAAACGTAGTTGTTAATCCTAGTGGTTGGTACTTCCGTTTGCCTGACCTCCAATGTAAGGCGATGACAGTAGAGCATTTTGCATTGATATATGTTCTGAACCGCAACTTATTTGGAACTAGCTTTATGGCAGCTGTTAGGATATGGGAGATCCATTTCTTCACAAAAAGGTATTTCGGAACAGGAGCCCCAACAGAAGGTGCAATGGGTCCACAGAAAACTGGACTCCAAACAGCTGATAAAGGAAATCTACCACTAACTTCCAATAATTTTAATGCATTGCCAAAAAATATGGCATCGCCAACATCTGTTGGGAATTGATATTGGTGATGATGCAACATGGGAATATATGGGTTGCATGTGTGTATTTTGGCTGGAGCCTGTACAAAAACATTAGTATCTTTATATTGAGTTTCAGTGTGTGTTGTACAGATGGAGAATTTAGCAGTCCCCCTCCATAGCTGTTCCTAGAGAAGTAAAATAATTTCCCTGTAGGGGGTGTTTCCAGATACACAAACCTTGTACCCCAATGTTATCTGGATTTTGAAAAAATATATTGGTATACAATGTTCATCATATGTTGGTACGAGGGACCTTGAGGGTTTTAGGATGAATTCACACTTGTGAATGCACCCGCATGGTAAATGTGCGATTAGCTGCAAGAGGCAGACTTATTGAAATCAGCTGCCGGCTCCCACTGCAAATCATGCCCACTCTTGCACGGAAGCGATTATACAGCAATCGCATGAGAGCGATCAGCCCTGGATGCAAGTTGTTGGTGTCTAGGGCCGATCACTCACATGTGGGTGGGTGCGATTTAGTTGTGGGAGTCGAGAGACTCTCATTGCTTTCAGTAGTGCTGCCTATTGCAACTAATTGCGGAAAACCCCTGCTGGGGTTGTTGCATGTAATTACCGTGTTTATGCATGTGAAGGTGTGAATGCACCCTAATCCTCTCAAGGTCCCTCTTACCAACCACATAGTCATTTATTCTGTCCCATGAAAAGTGCAGAATTTTTGTTAGAATCCCCATAGATTTCTCTGGCGTCTGGGACCCTAGAGAGCCACCTGTTCTGCCCTATGAGAATTTCAGAAGTTTTGTAGCATCCCCATAGGCTCCTAAGGGTCTTAGAGCCCCAGACAGGTATTTGTTCTGTCCCATGAAAGGGGCAGAAGTTTTGTAGCATCTCAATGGACCCCCCGGCCACTTGTTCTCCCAGTTATAATCCATCACTGCTTGAAACCCCCAAATGCTACTATCCTCTTATGAATTAATATAATTTTCCTTTAAATGTTACTTCTCTGACAAATATGCACTTCGCCAAGTCTCATCTGAATATATAGTAAGAAATGACTGTGGAATTCCGAGTACTCTGCTGTTGTTGTGAAAGTGTTCAAAATGTTTCAGGGACAAATTTGTACAACCTGAATCTGTCCCGGAAAACCTGGACACCTGTCAATGTTGGACTGATCACGTCTGCTGTAGCGGCAATCCCAAGGAGCCCGTGTCTGTGTGCACATCTTCCCGTCCCCAGACAGCACGCTGTTCTGAGCACATGGAGGAAAGCTGCTAGCAGGCTGTTTGTGTAAGCCTTAAATGGCATGCACGCTGGCAGGGGGCGGATTTCAACATTGGCACCAGTCCAGTTAATTTCCCGGCAAAAAAAGAGAAGTAGGTGGAGGGAGGGCTGGGGAGTTGTGAAGGGGAAGTATGACGTGTTTGCTGACACGTGTGTCTGTCCCCGCTGTGGAGACAGGGAGGTGGGGGGGGGGGGGAGTGTTTCTTAAAGGCAACATTCCGCCGTTGCTTGCAGCAGAAAAAATTGTGAATGCTGCAGTGAAGACCTTGTACTTCAGGCTTGAACTTGAGCCTTGCTTCTGGGATTAACACAACAATGCTGCGTCATTTCTAGAAACTGTGTCGCATTACTTTTTTTTTCTTAGAAGCGAAACTCAGTTTTGTTGAAATTTGTCTATAAACCCAAACGGTAAACTTGTCCTCTTTATTTGCTGATTTTTGGTTTGTTAATTATACTATTGAAAGGGTCTTTTTTAAAATTTTGGATTAAATGGGGAGAGACTTATTTGTGTCAGGTTATTTCTGTCTTTGAACCCTTTGGGGAGATTCTTCCTGTCCCCCTGACACCAATATATAGGAATTGGGGGGGCGTATGGACCGCAATAAAACATCCAAGTCGTAACCCCTTCTTTAAATGTTTCCCCATTGGAAAGATTACCATACATGCCCTGATTCCACAGGAAGACACATACAGCCTGATAGGATCCTTTACCTGCTCTATCCAATTAAAAAATGGGGCGTTTTAAGTGTGTGTGTGTGTGTGTGTGTGTGTGTATGTATATGTATATGTGTGCATATATATATATATATATATATATATATATATATATATATATATATATATATATATATATATATATATATATATATATATATATATATATATATAATATATTATGGATGAAATGTCCCAATTAGTACATACACCACAGCTATCTATATCTATAGCCCATGGGACTATCATTGAGCCACAACACCAAGGTAAAATATAAAAAATATTTATTACATGAAAAAATACATATTTTAAAATGCATGTCATTATACATGTATACCAACACTGAAAAAAACATCAGCAAATGGCATTCAAAAACCTTCAAGTTTGAAAAGACTTGACATCAACATATGACAACTGAGCTGATGCTGTGCTTCAATCAAGATGGTCTGTGCTTAAATTCTCTACATGTTTCGTGAGATAAGAACTCGCTTCCTCAGAAGAAGCACACACCGGGATATCTGAAGATAGAAAACACATGAGAGGTTAAAAGGTATAAAAAAAAAATCCCCATCCGGCTTGATGATAGAAACTTACATAACTGTGAAATCTGTCCAAATGCCTTAACATAGATTAAAATAATATAATTAAAATCCAATAACTAAAACTTCCAAATGTGTAACAGGCCAGGGGGTGGCCATCCCAGATGCCCATCAGACTCTACCCGGGAGTTGTAGAGATGTGGGGAGGGTGGAAAGAACAGCTGCTCAATATGTGGATCTCCAGGCGTCCCAACAGATCACAATGAAAAGCCAAAAACTCCAAACCGTCACATCAAAAATGATATAGTGAATTTACAAACAAACCAATTGATTACTGGTGCAATTATATATCCCTAAAGTAATATATGCTGTGCTTAGGCTCTAAGGCCTCTTTTACACAAAGCTGATCCGCTCAGCGGAGTCCACCAGCTCAGCAGGAGATCGCTCTCTGCTGAGCCGGCAGATGACAGGTCCGTTTCTGCTCACCGAGCAGTGAGGGACCTGTCGGAGTGCTGCTGATTCCTATGGAGAGATCGGATGAAAACCGCCAGCATGTCCGTTTTCATCGGATCTCATCCGATTTGATCCGCCAAGACGGATGGAGAATGTGTCACCATACGTCTGATTTTAGCGATCGGATGGTAGGTGGGTGTCAGCGGAATCAATGGATGGCCCGCTCTGATCTGCCTGAAAAAAAAAAACGGACAGGCGGATCCGAGTGGGCTTGCAGTGGGAAAGGGGCCTATAACAACAAAAAGGTGTCTATTATAAAAACAAAGTGACTAGTGCTGTTGATAAAGGAGACTTTGTGCCACACAAAATGAAACATACTTATTGAGGGCTCAGTTGTGCCGCTACTAAGCGGTCAGCCCATAGTGAGGGATGTTGGTATCACTGAGTCAATAAGACCCACTGCACCAAAATAAACCATAAATATGAATTAAAAAAAAAAATCCAGGCAAAAAAGTCCAAAAAACAATGCAAAACAAATGAAGTGCCCTAATACATGACAAATTTAAAAAAAAAGACCATACCTAATGGAGATCTGTGATCAAGGTTTGAGCCACACATGCGCCGTCCACTCCCAGCTGCAGATGGAAAGTAACGGAGTCAAGCTCTGGACTAATAAAGCCCAGGTGCTTGATAACCAAGCCCCTCTAGCATCACCATGGCTGAAATCAGCCCAATGGCCTTGTGTCACAGCATAATGCAAAGGGGGAGGCAACGAGTGCCACCGCCCAAACGACTCGGCCGATGAAAATGACACACAGGCCAGGGATAGGATGGGTCCACCAGGTAGCCACTTCACGTCTGCTCCACCAGATCCCAAGTCTCGTGCCGAGCGTGATGCCAAACCCCCGCAGCCGCATCACGAGATCAAAGGGGTCCTGACCAAGATGCAAAAACAGTCTGGAACTGGAAGCTGTAAGTGATGCCAAGCCCATCCATCCCCTGCAGCGGAAGGGGATAAAAATATCGCGTGGTACATGGGGGATACCATAGGATACCATAGGTGAAACCATCCAAGTGAGAACCCAAGGACTGCGCGGTAAAAATGGGCGTGCAATTCCCAGGTAGAGAGGGAGGAGTTAAACCCCCACCTCATCCATCTCCAGATAAACCATTTAGCAGTACCAATTCAAATCACACACACATGTAAAATATTGTATGTCTTTCAAAAGATATGACCTTTAGCAGTACAGTTGGAACAAAGACTTAACGTGGTTCTAAAGGCTGAAGGTTTCTTTGTGCTGCAGTGCCCCCCCCCCCCCCCCCCTTACCTGAGCTCCCTCTGATCCAGCGATGTTCACGATAGCCTCAGCTGTCCTAGGACTCTCCCTCCTCATTGGCTGAGACACTCCTCATTGGCTGAGACAGCAGTGGGAGCCCACTGGCTTATTGGCTGTGATTGAGAGCAGAGGGAGCCAATGAGGAGAGAACGGGGAGGGGGTGAGCCACGGCTCTGTGTCTTATGGATGCATAGAGCAGTGGCTCAGGAGCAAGAAAGCAACAGTGCCCCTAGGGCAAGCGGCTTTCTCTAGTGGCACTGCTCGAGGGGTGGAGCCAGGAGGGAAAAGAAGAGGAACAGAGCTGCTCTGTGCAAAACAACTGCACAGAGCAGGTAAGTATAACATGTTTAAAAAAAAAAAAAGCTAAGCTTTAATGCCACTTTAAAATCCACATGCTAATCTATTAAAAGGTTGGTCAATGGGCTAAGACACGTAAGCTGCCATTTCCTTCCTTCATACGGTGGTCAACAACTACTTCCACATTGTCAATTTAAAAGTTGCATGCTGACTACACAACGCCTCTCCCTATGTTATGGAGGGACTATGGAAGAAATCACTGTTCCTCTGTGCCGCTGTTCTGAGTGAGTCTAATGGGAGTGGTTTCATAATTCTCAATCAGGGGCACTAATGAGGAAAGCTGCTGGGCCTGCATCCCTTTAGATGTGTTCCTATTGGAAATATCTCACCAAAAATGAAATTTTTGTTGCAGGTATCGCCTGAAAAATGACTTGTATCTTAGTGCAGACTTCTGGGAAAATCAGTGAGCCAATTACACAAGCAGGAAATGATATATCTGGGGCTTGTTCAGTACACATTCTGTGTACAGAACACCTCCGGGTAGCCATATTGCATTGCATTTTCAGAAAATTAAAGTTGCTGCAGATTGAAAAGGAAAGGTATTTTTTAATAACATTTAATTACAGTATGACTTGTGTTGCAATTGTATATGCTATATATTTTTTATTCTGTGCTCTTTTTTTTTTTTTTTCTTTTTTTTCTACATTAAAGTAGAATTACCCTTTAAAGTAGCTGACCTCCGGATGGTTTTACCCCCTTCATGACTAGGTCATTTTTTTTTTGCTGTTCAGCACTGCTTTACGTTAACTGGCCATTGCTTGGTCATGCAACACAGTACCCAAATGAAATGTATCTTTTTTTTCACACAAATAGAGCTTTCTTTTGGTGGTATTTAATCACCACTGGGTTTTTTGTTTGTATTATTATTATTATTATTATTATTATTATTATTATTTACTATATTGACAAAAACTATATATATATATAATATTATGCATCTCTCTCTATATCTATATATATATATATATATATATATATATATATATTGTGTGTATTTACAATTTAGATACTGATCAGTCCTGATGTGCTTACTATCTCATTTCCTGAAGCCCTAAAATGTCAGAACAGATGGCACCTAACTTTTGAGGTTTTCTCTATTTGTGGTCAATAGAGCTGAGCACAAAAAAATAAATGAAATATTCTGCAGGCCCCTGAATTGGACAGACTTGCTCCTGAATTCCATATTAATTCATCCTCGGTGTGGCTAGATAAGTGATATTTTTGTATCTGTTTATAACTGGAATTTTCAATTTATTTAAAAGCATTTCCAGGGAATCCTTTTAGACTGTAGAGGCAATTTCTTGGAATTATAGACAGTGTGCAAGTATAATGTCAATTTAGATGTCACTGTTGGAGTGCATTGTTAAATGGAGACTTGGCTGAGGTGATAACAGGCTAACATTCAGTAGCTGATTGTTGACGTGTTCTGGTTCACTTACTGACTGTGAAGATGTTCAGAATCTCGTGTGCGCTGTAGAATTTTAAGATTGAGAGCATTTTCTTTCGTTTTTTTTTTTTTTGCCGTTCTGGATTATGCATTCAACTGTGACTAGCACCAATGTTTTTTCAGTTTTTTTAGATTCTGTTTTAAATAGTCCTGCAATTTTTTTTTGCATCCCCAGGGCTCTGGTAATATTTGGGCATACCTGGGGTTCCAGATCTGCTTCTCTTGCAATAGGATTTCACTCTTCCTGTGGTATCACTGAATAATTAACATGAGTAATTCTGGACACAGTGATGTCATCACTAGGTCTCTGTGCCTCTCTATGCAGTGCATGCAAATCATGGCTGGTGAGTGGGGTCAGCAGGGTGCTGTACATGGCATCTTGAAAACATCACAGCACCCCGCTCAAGAGCCCTCGGCCCTGATTGCAAGCAGTGGGCTTGCTCTTGGGTGGACTTGTATAAATATCAATCTGTCTTGATGGGAGGGTGTTAATCTGGAAGAATGGGCATTCTTAGATCGGTCCTGTGCCTGCCTAAGTATCCCCGGATGTTTAGCTTCCCATCTTTGAAAGAACAGACATCCAACAAACAAATGTGGGGGGGGTTCAGAGAATCCTGAGGCTGAGGAGGAAAAGGGCTAGATGATCCTGAAAGTCCTTCAACCGAGATATGAGGTGGCTCTGTTTGACTTGCTGCAGTTTCTAATGCACACTAGGAGAAGCTCACAGTGTTCAGTGAAATCTGAGCAAGCAAGCAGTACAAGAGAGATACGCCTTTGTAACTGTGTGAGACTGAAAGTAATGGAGTTCAGTTAAAATTTTAGGAGAACACCACAGTGATAAAATCAGGCCTCAGCTGTGTCGCAGAAAGAATAGGTTCAGAAATCTGCTGTCTGAAAAGTCTGTCCCAAAGAGAAACCTTATGCACACAGTAATGAGCTTGCTCATGACATTCTCCTATTTCCTGGAAAAACACGTGGCTTTACTTACGAAAATGTGAGGTTGTGCAAAACCCTCTGTAATAATTATTGGTTTGAGAATCCAAGGCAATCCTATACAAAACTCTTCAGGTCTCCTGAAATATAAACTTCAGCCAAAAACCTTTTTTGGTTTAGACTGAAAAGGGGTTCGAACCTCTGTTTTATATTTATTGTTAGTAGGTATTTTTCATGTTATGTCTTTGAGGAGATTTCCCCTCTTTTCCTATCCTGGTGACATGTTGCAAGAAATAACTCCAACAGGGACATAGACTGCAAAATAAAGCGCTCTGGGGTTTTATCCCCCTCCTACCATACTAAAGGAAAGCGTTTTTAGTTTGGTCTGTGCCCCTAAGAAGTTACAGGCACAATAAGGGCCATATACGTCCAGGAATATATACCCAGAAAGTAGTATTCTTGTGTTTGGGCATACATCCCTGAATGCAAAGGATCCTAAGCACTAGTACCGCCAAGTGGAGTGCCCAGCCACTACATAGTTCAGCCTATCCTAGATGTGCCTTCTGGGTACCTGAACACATTGGGTTTTTACACTGTCCATGGCCACAAGGGCTTAGGCCCCTTTCACACATGTGGACCGTTCAGGTCCGCCTGTCAGCTTTTCAGGCGGACCTGAACGGACGCTTCATGTACCTCTATGGAGTGACAGATTAGATCCACCAAATGCAGACGGATGGAAAGCCTATTTTTTTATCCGTCTGGCAGATCGAAGGAAAACGGACAGGCGGTCCATTTTCATCCAATCCCCCATAGAGGAGAGTGGAGATCTGACAGGTCTGTCCCTGTACAGTGAGCAAAGATGGACCTATCATCCGCCGACTCGGCAGGGATCAACGGATCAATCCCTGGTGAGCAAGCGGACTCTGTCAAAACGGACATATATGTATGAAAGGGGCCTTAGAGAGCTTCCTTACTTCCTGCCTATGGCCACACATCACCAGGACAGGAAGTGAGAGAAGAACTATTATTACATTTTGGCTGGAGACCACTCTCTCTCAAATTTTTGGATTGAGTGGGGAGAGACTTAAAGGGATTGTAAAGTAAATATATATTTTTTAAATAACAAACATGTTATACTTACCTCCACTGTGCAGCTCGTTTTTGCACAGAGTGGCCCCGAACCTGATCTTCTAGGGTCCCTCGGCGGCTGTCTCTGCTTCTTCCCGCAGGTACTTCTCACCATGCGAGCTCCCTCGCATGGTGAGAAGCACCTGCGGGTGCGCTCCCGTGATACAGCCGGCGGCTATAGCCGCTCGCTGTATCACACGGCCCCGCCCCCCCGGCACTCAACGTCATTGGATGTGATTGACAGCAGCGCGAGCCAATGGCTGCGCTGCCTTCAATCCATCCACTCCAGCCAATCAGTGGCCAGGCTGAGCGGCGAAGAGGACGGCGGGGACGAGCGCGGGACTTTCGAGGGGTGAGGTATGTAAAACGGGGGGACTGGGAGCGCCGGTAGTGTGAGATGTTTTTTCACCTTAATGCATAGAATGCATTTAAGTAAAAAAACATTTACCTTTTCAACCCCTTTAACATTTTTGTCAGGTTTTTATTTCTGTCTCTGAACCCTATGGGGAGATTCTTCCAATCTCCGCGACATCGATATATATGAATTGGTAAAAGAGTTTTAAAAAACTTGCATGCTGGCGTAGACCTCAGATCGGCTCCATATCCTGCATCTTCCGAGCCCAGATGAGCCCCATATCCTGCACCTTCAGACCTCCGATAAGTCCCAATTCTTGTATCTTTAGAGCTCAGATGAGCCCCAATTCCTGCACCTTCACAGCTCAAATCAGACCCAGTTCTTGCTTCTTCAGACCTTCGATCAGCCCCATTTCTTACACCTTCAGACCTCAAATCAGACCCATTCCCTGCACCTTCAGACCTACAATAATAACTGATTCTCGCATTTTCAGACCTCAGATCAGACCCAATTCCTCCACCTTCAGACCTCGGTTCAGCTCCAATGCCTGTACCTTCAGACCTACAATCGACTGATTCCTGTATCTTCAGACCAGACCCAATTCTTGCACCTTCTGACCTCAAATCGGATCCGATTCCTGTACCCTCTGACATCAGATCCGATTCCTGTACTCTGACCACAGATCAGACCCAATTCCTGCACCTTCAGACCTACGATCAGCTCCAATTCTTGTACATTCCGACCTCAGGCCAGACCTAATTCTTGCTCAGAAACACAGGGGTTTTATCATTATACTTGCTGCAGCTGGTGGTTTCATTAGGAGGAGGAAGAGGGTGATCGGTCTTCTTAACATAACATCTGCAGAGATGAGGGCCTATGCCTTAACTTTATCGGTGCCTCTGGTAGGCCATGAGTTCAGCCTAGTAATAATAATAATAGTGAGCTGTCAATAATAGCCTATGGCCCTTGGGAGTCCAGTCTGAGCCTGTGTACGTGCTACACGACGGTCTTGCAGGTGCTGATAAAAATCATAAAAGCATGCCCATCCTGGCATAGTTTAGGTTGACTATACTGTATAAAGAAATGCTCAGCTATGTATAAATCACACATTTGTTAGCCAGTCAGAGATATCACTCCAGCTTTTCTGGAATAAGAACCTGAATTTTAATCATGAAGTCTCTCCAAGGAAAGAAAGTTCTGCTTAGTCAGTGGAAACTTAAAGGCTATTTTCCTTCTTTCTCAGAGTTTGAAAAGGAAAGAAAAGGAATACGAGCATGAAATGGAACGTTTGGCAAGAGAGAAAATTGCTACACAGCAGCGATTAGCTGACTTGAAGAATGAACTCAGCCAGTGGATGGATGTTATGGAGATTGACCGAATTGTGCGCCAAACTGTTCAGCCAGAGGATGACCAGGCCTCAACCTCCACAGCCTCAGGTAACCACTATGCGGCCTTCAAATTTACACAATTAACCTTTTTCTTGTTTTAGATTACAGAAAAAAAGAGGGAGGCTGATTTTGTTACAGAAAATTAACAGTCACAAGATCGACAGCTAGCACAACAGTTGTTTATCTGACCCCTGTTGCATTCTTCAACTCAGTGTATCATATTGAGTTCAGCTCCCCCTACAGTCTGTTCCTGAATAATACAATTTAAGCTGTTTAAATTCCATGAAAATAATTAGTATCAATGGTTATTATTTATATCCATGGCCAATCGTCATCATGATCAGTGACTGTAAAAGGAAACTATTTTTTTTTCAGAGGTGTATGTTGAACTTTTTTTCTTCTACAGAAGACAAGAAGTTTAGGGAAAAACTCCCCCAATGGGAAACAGCCAGTAAGAAATAAACTTGAATTTTAAACTTTCCCTGCTTTATCTAAAAGCAAAAAAGTTTTGTCTATACATACATTTTATTTTTTATTTTTTCTATACATTTTTTTTTTTTTGAGAGGTGGTACCAAACACCTGTTGATCTTCTTCTCTGGGTTTTCGGTAAATGAGTGATAATGCTAACCACAGCTTACCAATGCATTGTCCTTGTCACTGCAGGATAGCGTGCCAACACACAATATGGCAGCCAGGCCTGTAGTGCCCATGTAACACTAATAGACAGCCACACCTCTAAGCCTGCCATGAAGTGTTTCTCTTACAGTGGTGTATAGCCCTAAAGCAAAAAGAATTCCCTGTGACACCCTGTCCTCAGGAAAAAAAATGTAAGGGGAATTTCACTAGCAAGGACAGCGGGAGCATTAAAGAGAAGTATAGGTTAACAAAAAAACTAAAACATTCTACTCACCTAGGTGGATACAGAATCAATATGATGTTGCATCTCTGCACTGTGAACTGAGCGATTGAACACCAATGATCTCTCAGTTCTCTCTGCTGTGAGCAGAGAGTGGTGACTATCAGTCACTGGCATTCTGCTCTGCCCCTGCAGCACTCTCTGGAGCGCTGGGCTGGAGAGGGGATGTAGCGGCTGGCTCAGGCTCCTTGCCGCACAGCTGAGAGGCTAAGCCAGCTGCTGGCCAGCCTTCTGCTGCTTTTCAGAGCCTGGAGTCTGTGACATCAGCCGACAACAGACTTTAGCCTGCTGTCGACTGAAAACAGATTACAGGAGTGTGGAACGAACTACACTCCTGTGATCCATACAAGTATAGCCAAAAAAGCTCCTTTAAAAATCCTTAGCAGATCAAAGATCACCCCAGAATTAATGAATCAGAAGAAATACAGAGTAACAATGTTTCCCAGTTGAAACCCTGAACAGTGTTTACAAACAGTGCTCAAAAACTATGTGTTTACATAGCAGTGGTTGAAGTCCCTGCTGTGCTATAGAGAAAGTTTCCACTGTCATTTTGACAGCCAGGAATTGCTGATAAAAACAGCAGGGGGAGAGGGACGGGGCATGCTACGTACAACCATGTACTTTGGTGATATTTTGTGGGGTGTACATAGCATGGCTGAGGTCCTAAGCCTGTTAAAAAACACAAATTACTTAATCTGTGAAATTGCGCTTTAGTAAGGATATTTATAAAGCAGTGAATGTTACATTAAGTGCAGTTGAATCGTTCTGGTGAACGCATTTTAATATACAGTGAATGCTTTTCCACCAGTAAATGTCACATCCACTGCTTCTTAAATATGTCCATCGGTGTTGACATAGAAGCTAGTCATTTGTAAGCTGTAGGTTTTGCAGTCAAAGCTTGAAAGAGGAGCAAAGACTGTGATTAGTTGTTTTAGGCAAGAGAATGAACCTATTACACGCTTTTCATATATCGGTGCCAATGTTGTACTATAACTTCATAAAGTTTGCCGGACATGGTTTCTTGAAGTAGTGCTTTCTCTTTGTCACCATGTCTACAAGTTCTTAGAGTGGTACAGCAATCATGCATAAATAGAAGCATTTGTACTGGGAGTCAGAGTGACAAATGAGTAAATGTTGCATTCTTACAGAGATAGTTTCTTCTGCTTTGTAAGTTACAGGAGGTAGGTAGTTTGGTCTTTCAATATGTTTGTAAAACCTAGAAGTATATTTTAGCTTTGAATAGAATGGGGAAGAATAAAAACATTTGTTTAGGTTTTACTACTGTGTTTTAGCAGGGCTTCTTTTAGAGCGGTTTTCCCTCGCTTGCTGTCAGAGACAACAGCTTCACTAACTACGAAGTCAGGGGAAAATCTGCAACAGAGACACAAATAAAAAGCTGACTGGGTTTACAAACCTTTCCATATGCAACCGAAAAAATATATTCTATTTCTGTTTGTGTTGCTGTTGGAGATCTTCCTTCTTGTCAGGTGTTCTAATCTCCCCCCTCTCATAATTAAAATATTGGCTAGGCATACACTTGTAAAGGATAAGTTCACCTTTTAAAAAAAAAAAATAATAATAATAAATGCACATTTTTTTTGCAGGTAAAATATGCATTCATTATTATTTTTTATTTTTGCCTGAAGAGTATTGCACCCATGAATAGCAGATTGTGAGTGTAATGCCACACTCCTGCAGACAGTTTGTGTAGCTCTCTGCCCGTACCTCCAGTATGGACAGTGTTATACTATGACAGGAAGCTCAATGAAATACCTAGAGCCCTCCATAGCAGTGCCCTGGTAGTTCATTGAGAACTACAAGCCATCAGCTGCAAAGGCTGTCGGAATGTGTAGTACGGGGTGCCCAACCTTTTGAAGAGCAAGGGCCACTTAAGTGACTTGGTAAACGGTCGTGGGCCACAATAAGCGGAGAGAGGGCAGATGACCGGACACAACCAGCTCTCCTCTATGGGCCTTCTGATTTGATCTGCCCAGATGGAAGGGGACAGATCCCCCCCCTTTTTTTTCTTTTTTTTTTGTGGATCGGATTGGAGGTAGGTGGGTGTAAAGGACACAAGTCAGTTTTTGCATCTGCCGTTTCATAGATGTGAATGGAGGGTCCATTTAGATCAGACCAATCATGTGAAAGGGGCCTAAGGCTGCTTCACACTGATGCGCTGTGGTTTACCCACACCATGGGTGCAGTGCACCTGTAGTTTTCCTGCGGGTTAGCTGCACTTTGCCGTAGACTTCTATTATATCCTGCAGGTGTGGTGCACTTTCTGAAAAGTGCATCAAACCCGCAGGTAATAACAGAAGTCTATGGCTCTGCAGGCAACCTGCAGGTGCACTGCACTACACATGTGGATCAGTTTGAAAACAGCCCAGTATCCACTGCAAAACAGATATGCCTATACCATATATACACTGTGATTTTTAGTAATAAACTTACATTTAATAGCAGTCTTTTTAGGCAGGGGTTGACAAATTTGCTTGGAATCTAGGAGCCAGCTAAAAAAGTTGGGAGCCAGGTCCGTGACGGCGATCTGGACCTGTCCCTGGCCTGACATGGAGACGAGTGAGGGGAAGATAGCCCCCAGCCCCCCACCTGTCTCCAAGTCATTGCCCATAGCTCTTAGAGGGACATTTTTAAATTGCATTTTAGTGTAAATATGAGATGTGAGCTCTCTCTGACCCCGGATCTCATATATAAGAGGACCTGTCATGCTTTTTTCTATTACAAGGGATTTTTACATTCCTTGTAATAGGAATAAAAGTGACACACATTTTTTTTTTTTAAAAGAACAGTGAAAAAAATAAAAATAAAAGTTAAAATAAGAAAAAAAAATTGTTTTAAATGCGCCCTGTCTTGCCAAGCTTGCGTGCAGAAGCGAACGCATATATGAAAGCGGTGTTCAAACCACACATGTGAGGTATCGCTGCGATCGGTAGAGTAAGAGCAATAATTCTAGCCCCATACCTCCTCTGTAACTCAAAATGTGCAACCTGAAGAATTTTTTAAACGTCGCCTATGGAGATTTTAAAGGGTAAAAGTTTGTCGCCATTCCATGAGCGGGCGCAATTTTGAAGCGTGACATGTTGGGTATCGATTTACTCGGCGTAACATTATCTTTCACAATATAAAAAAAAAAAAATTGGGCTAACTTTACTGTTGTCTTTTTTTTTTTTATTAAATAAAAAATTTTTCCCCCAAAAAAGTGCGCTTGTAAGTCCGCTGTGCAAATATGGTGTGACAGACAGTATTGCAACGACCACCATTTTACTCTCTAGGGTGTTAGAATAAATAATAAAAAAAAAAAAAAATATATATATATATATATATATATATATATATATATATATATATATATATATATATATATATATATATATATATATATATATATAATATATATATATATATAATTTTTTTTTTTTTTTTTTTTGTTTAGGGGTTCTAAGTAAAGGGATGGAGAAAGACTGGCCCATTAGCATTGTTGGTTGTAATTCCAACGGCCACCACAAGAGGGCGCCAGATTCCAGAAGGAACCATAGGATCACAGAAGGCCTCAAAGCCGGGGGCTAAATTACCGGCCGCCTGCGGCGCGGCCCGACGCGATCGCGCGCGCGCGCGGGGGGGGGGGGGGTCCACGGAGACGGGATACCCCCAGCTATGCTGCCCCAGGCGCAAGGTCGCTGATTCTAGTCGCCAATGCGACCTGGCGACCGGGTTTTGTCGAGCACTGTTTTTAGGTATCGCTGGCTGTTGCTGTTCCAGGTAGAGTGTATATGGTATAGCTCCGCCTGTGGCAGGAGCCGGCGATATACTGGCAGCACCGGCTTATGCGTCTCTGCTCCGCAGCCACTTGCTTCCTCTACCACCGGCTTCATTCACAGAACTGATGCTCTGAGATGGCAGATCGGCAACCCGTGTCCTGGGCTTGCCAACCCGCCATCCTAGAGCAGGTTGAGAACCACTGTTGTAGTATGTTGATTCAGAGGGATCTGTGAATCAAAGACCTGGACATGTGGGGGGAGCCTCGCATGGCAGCACTCTTTGAATTTACAGCAAGTGAAGGGAGAAGATGGTTACATAGTCAGGTTGAGAAAAGACAAAAGTCCATCTAGTTCAACCAATAAAAGGGAGGCAATCGGATATTCCCTGGTTCAACTTCACCATAAAGGTTAGTACCCAGTTATATTATGTACATTTAGGAAAGAATCTCCAGCTCGCTGTCACAAGGAGGGGGGGGGGGGGGGGTCGGGGGTGAGGGGGTCAGATGCTTAACATGTTACATATTGCATCCTAAATATGGGTGTAAAATGTTCAGAAAGGTGAACTTATCCATTGAAGTGGAAAAAATACGATGCATCTGAGTACCACAAACCAAAACCGCATTTAATTCATTTTTGGTATTCAAAGCAAACTCCTCCCATCCATGCTTTATTTTGCTGAGAAATTACTTGGAAAAACCCCACCTAGCATTTCTGGCTGTGGCCATCTTGAGTAACCAGTTCGGCTCCAGAACAATTTTTTTTATTTGTGTCATACATGTAAAAAAAAACTTTTTGGCAATAAAATTTACTTAAACCTCCAGAACCTTTTATAACATCCGAAAGCAGAGACCCTGTATAATAAAAAGGTGATCGTTGCACATTTTTGTTTCACATGATATTTGCATGTTTATTAAACGTAACTGTTTATTAAACGCCAATTTTCTGGAAAATATATAATAAAATGAATTTTAGTGCAAACCCACACCATAAAATGTCAATTTTTGGTTAAAATATAAAAGATGTGGTTGCATCATGTAGATGGATACCAAACATTCCATTTCTTAAAATTGCGTACAGCTGCGATACTGCCAAAAACTACAAGTTTACATATGCGTGCACACTCTAGGCTTGCTTTTGCACAGGTGTGCTGGACAATGGGGTTTCTACAATTTTTTATTTTTATTTTAATATATTGTATTTTTTTTCTTTTATTTTTTTAATTTATTTTTACTTGATTGCTATCACAAGTTTTAATAAACCCCTATGTGATCGCATTGGGCAGGTGACAGGTACTCTTTATAGAGACATTAGGGGTCTAATAGGCCTCAATGTCTCCCCTGCCCTTCACACCATCTAACCAAGCACAAATTGGCTTAGTTGTGTCCCCTGGCTGGACTGACCAGGAAAGGGTTAATATGAAACCGGAAGTGACATTACTTCCGGTTTCATTGTTTACATGTGTGATCGAGGCATGGATTTGCCTCAGTCACACAGTGATTTGTGTGACTGAGTTGTGTTCCCAGGCACTGGTAAGCACGGGTCAGCCCAGGAACCACGGGAAGGGGGGTGCCGCGCCGCTTTAATTTTGAAGCCAGTCGCCGGCTAAACAAAACACACATGCTGATGACTGCCACAGCCATCAGCTTGTGATTAAAGGTTCACTCTTTGGATGTACATAGTATGACCAAAGATCTGAACTGTGTATGGCCATCTTGAGTAAGGGCAGATTATTTATGTATATTATGTCCTTCTGCCCTTAGTTCAGGCATGTAGGCAGGAGGGTGTGCTTAGCTGAGAAAACCCCTCCTGAAGGCTCCTGGGATGTTTGACATGATTTGCCTAGGCCTGGAAGCCAGGAAGCAATTAAATGTAAAAAAAACAGTTTAAAACAAGTAAATATGATATACTTTCCTATATATTTGCTAATGCTAGCGGCATAAGGATTCATAATAGTCCATGATGATTGAGAGTGAAGTTCCACATTAAGTAGAAAGTTTATGGCCTGTGTATTTACAAATTTTGCATTCAATTTTTTTTAGTCTTGGTTGCTTAAATGCTTTTTATTATGCCTTTCAGAGGGGGAAGATAACATGGATGAAGACATGGATGATGACAGACCTCTAAATTCATTACCAAAACGTCAGAATCCTGAACTTCTGAAGATGGTACCGTCCAACGCAGCTTCCCACAATCACCATTCCACTGTACTGCCTCAACATGTCTCCATTCAGCAGAAACAAGCTCCCTCTCCTCATGCACAGACCCTCTCCAACCAAGCACTGGTCCCGCCTCAGGCCATAGTGCCAGCACAGACTCATATTATGGCTGCTTCCACAGTGCAGTCAACTGTGATAGCCCACACAGCCACCACTCATGCGTCCGTTATTCAGACTCTAAACCATGTCATCCCAGGGCCTCAGACCAAGCACATTGCCCATATTGCACCTTCCACGTCAAGCCCTGTACAGCTAACCACTGCTGCTCAGCCAATTGGCCACATCACTGTGCACCCAGCTACCATTAATCACATGACCCATCTTGGCCAGCAGCTACCCATTTATCCGCAGTCTGTTGCAGTCAGCCAACCCATGATGAGCCACATCGCTCACACCATCTCCCACCCACAAGTCAATGGAACCACAAACCTTGGCCAGCCTGCTGTTATGGCAAAGCCAACCGTAGGAACCCAGGTGGTCCACCATCCCCAGTTAGTTGGGCAGACAGTCCTGAATCCGGTGACTATGGTAACTATGCCATCGTTCCCAGTCAGCACTTTAAAGCTAGCTTAACGCTCAACTATAAAAAGAAATGAATCAGAGGAGACCATCTTGTTTTCTGTCACAGCCACAACTTCCATCCAGTGATGAGAGCAGCCATTATCTGACTCCTGGAAACGTTGCTTCTTCTGGGGCAGGGAATCCATCTGAAGGATCACACAAGTGACTTGTCTGTCTGGGAGTAGGGCAGTGGCAGCCTTCAGTAATGGAAGGAAGCTTTGGTTGTGCTAGGGAACAGACTCCCTGAAACGTTCCCTTTTAGATATATAAATTAATTTATCCATTGGACAGTGGAAACTCCATACATTCCTATCAAGTCATGTTCCAAGGAAGAGCTGCGTAGTCACAAGTTGTTGATCCTCATTGGCTTTGGAAAAGGTGTCAGGCTTCATTGTATAGGCCTATATCTTCCCACAAAGGGCCAAGTGCCCTGGATTTCAACCATGCTCATTGTCTCCGTGGCCGCTGCTCATAATGACTATTTTCATTTTGTCCTTTCTACCAGTAATTGGTGAATATTAAATGAGACTTTTAATTTCTATTCGCTACTTCACTTACATTTTTTATTTTTATTTTTTATTCAATTTTTATTGTATTGTCGTCTTTTTGTGTAACTTTGTAACATACAAATCGATGACCTCTTGCTAATATAAGAAACAGAATGGTTTTCAAGTAAGCATAATGTCGGTTTATACCTTCACCGAGGTGATAGCTGCAGGAAGTATACACTAATGAAAAAAGAAAAAAACTTTTAAAAAGAATAAGTAAACCATGATAGAAAAAAAAATAATTTAAGGTAATTTCTATTCTGTCTCTGAGGTGAAACACGTGGGACAGAAAATGAATTACTGTCTTTCTATTTATAAACATTAGTTATTTAAGTTTTTCTTGCATCAGTGCCTTCTTTTTAACACATAAAATTAGCTTTTTAAAACCTATTGTCCCTGCCTTTTTAGGACCACTAAAGGCACACTTCATGAATTATTACCTTAGAAAATTGAAAACTAAGGTTTATTTTGAAGCTTTTCTGGTTTACATTAACCACATTGGAATCATAGTTACCGCCTGCTTCACTTCATGCTTTTTTTTTTTTTTTTTTTCTTTTTTAGGGAAGCTTTTTATAAAAGCTAGCTCAAACGAAAAAAGTGGTACTTCTCATGTCAACGAATCACTTTTTATTTTTTTGAAATAGAAAATAATTCTAGAGACACATCTTTGTTTCGGTTAACGCCATTAGGATTGATTTACTAGTATAGTAGCAAGAGCATTAAAGTGCAATTACCCATATTGACCAATCAGCTTTTAGTGTAGCCATGCCAAGGAATGCTGAATCCTGATTGCTTCCTTTGGGTTACTGTACTCCTATTACTGAAGGTAACTTTTCCTTTGAGCTAGTTCTTATAACTAGGATCGTCTGTGTTGTATACTTTCTTTTGCAGTAGAAAAAATATTATAAAACACAGCAATGTATTAGGATATTTACCGCTAGTAACTAGCGTGTGAAACAGAACCAAAAATGCATATAAAACGTACATTCTGATTACTGAATGTTTTTTAATTTTTTTTTTTTTTTTTTTTTTTTTTATTTAATGTCACCAATCATTTTACAAAATTTCCCAGTAGAATGTCAAGGTATGTTTTTATATTTTGTCATACTAAGTATATATGTGGTATATACTATCATGAACACCATACAGAGGCAGCTATTTTGCAAGTAAAGTTGGCGCTCACAGTAGTAGTCAGTAACATTAGTCTGAAATCTAATATTTAGGGCTTGGCACCCCTTTCTGTTGATCACTGTTGTCCCAGCGGCTTCTTTTGTTCTAAACTTTATGACACTTTACTGTTTAATTGTAGAGCCAATGACCCCATAACTGGAGAAAGATGAGTGGCCACGGCTGCTGGGATATTGGTGATTACAGGGAATAGTGTCAGCCCTACAGTTATGAACCTCAATATACAGAATGTGAATGTCTTCCATCAACATCCGGTCTCTCGTGGTTCACAGCTTCGTCAAGGGCCTGTTCACAATGTTGCACTGTGAAAGCGCAGGCACATCAATGCATATTATCTTAGGGTAGCTTATTTATTTGAATGAGCTGCCTCATGAACTAAAACCCATCAAAATAGTTGCATGCAGCATTTTCAGCAGCGCAAGTGCTTTGGGAAGGTGCGATAGGGTGCCATTCAGAATTATTGCTGAGCAATGGTGTGAACAGGTCCTTACACCGCACACAGTGAGAGAGGTTACTACACCATTCAGCCTGGAATAAGTTGTAATATGTGACTGTCTGTATTGAGGTTGCTCAAACTGTCTGTAGCATAAACTTGGCAACAACAGTAATGGCACTTTGTCATTGCTCTTCCCATTGGGTTATTGAATGAGCCCAGTCGACTCAAAGTGGAACTATACCCCCCTTGTATCCAGCACCGCACTGTCCTAGAGCTCCCACTAGTCGTCTTTGGCCGGATCAGCTCCCGGGGTACCAATCTTCGGCCATTTTCATTGGCTGGTCGAGATGATGTCACTGTGACTGTCAACTTTGTGTGGGAGTTCATTCATATCGATATTGCTGGAATTTGTACACGGAGCTGCGCTTGCACAGCTCAGTCTACAGGGCATTCAGGCATGTAATTGAATCTTAATGCAGGAGAGACATAGTATGTCTCTTCTGCATTAAATCTGGCCTGTTTGCAACATTTATTTCTTACATAAAGTTCCACTTTAAGACTACGAAGATGTGTAAATTTCAAGTGGGGGTTCCCCACTCATATGTTACAAGTGGGAAACTCCTCAAAGACAATTTAGCTCTATCTACTCTGTAGCGGAGGACTGCACATAGGTGTGATATGCATGAACAGTACGCCTCAATATACTTTGTTAGCCACTGGCCATGCATAGTTTAAAATTGGTACTGTAGTCTATAATGCATGACTTCAGTCCTTGAGAGCTGCACAGCCAAGATTTTTAATTGGCTGGATTGGTTTGCTTTAGAAACCATGCATAGCAAAGAAACAGGTGGTTATTATTCTGACCTAATCCCCAGCAGCATATACTTCTGTTTTATTTTGTTCCCTCGCTGCCCTGTTGAGTGTAGAAATCAGCCCTGTGTAAGCCTAAATCGTATTTCCTGTCGGAGCTTATACAGGGTTGGTGGTCTTCAATACCCCATGTCACAAGTTCTAGGCTAATGGCCAAGCATTAGTATTTTCACATGGGGTTAGTCACATGCTCCTCCATTCTTAAAAGTAATGGTATTTGTTGCTGGGGGATCATGAAAGGGAACCTTTTATTTTACAATGCATGCACAAACTCAGATCTTTTTTAAAGAGAACCTGTCAGAATCAAAATGTGTTGCCATTGCTGACTGACTTGTAAAGATGCAAGCCCCGGGCCCTTCATTCCCATCCTTGCTTCAGTACTTAGTCAATCACTAAACCAAAAAAAGTGTAGTTTAATCCCAACTAAACTTTTAGGCTGGGTTCACACCGCAGCGCGGAGTGGCTCACAGCAGGAGTCCGGTGTGTCTCCATTCACTGTTTCAGGTCTGATTGCAGCCTGAATTTTTGGCTGAATTCAGACCTGAAACGGACCAGAAGACGCAAAGGACTACTGTGCAATTCGCACCAGAGCCGCTTCGGAGATGTGTGAACCAGCTCCATAGAGAGCTGGTCATAATCTTCTGACATGCGAATTGGATGCTGCTAAATCCGCATCCAATTCGCACTGGTGTGAACCCAGCCTCCGTGTAGGTTTTCTAGCACATGGGATGTACATCATTTCAGGTGTATGTCCCCAGCTCAGGAAGCCCAGGTGCTGCGTACACATGCCAATCTTCATAAATGGCTGTGTGCGCCTGTACTCGGGTATATGGCGGCACTCGCATAAACACAAGTATAGTGTACAGGCATGTTCCAAAAAAAATTAAATAGAAAAATTGTTAATATTATTTTTATACTTCTGTACTTTTAACTTGTGTTTACACAAGTAGAACCATATACCTGAGAATAGGTGTGCACAGCTGTTTATATCTATGGGCGGCGTGTGTATGACCTGAGCTTTCTAAATAAGCCAGAATTTATACTGCACAGGCTCAGATGCTCATGTGAAAAAAGCTCACATCAGCTACATATATTCCAAGTGCAAACAAAAGGTGTACAAATCTAGAACTCTCCAATCAGGCGAGAGTATGAGATTTGCTGACCGCAGAGCTGCAATATGCTAGAAGGGGACAGGTTTTTTTCTACCTTTTCTGTTACTGCTTTCTATAGAAAAACTGTAACCTTGTATACCTTGTTTTGATGCGCCGGGAATGTATTTGGCTTATTTAAGCTGATTGGAAATTTCCGTTGGGCTTTAAGCCTCCATTTCACCCTTTAGTTAAAACACATTTTGTGTGTTGGTGTGCTGAAATATTATTAATTTTCAATGCATCTGCGTTGCACCGCAATGTAAATGCAAAAATAATTTTAGGTCTGTTGGTGCATTAGGCCACCCATTCAAATTTAATGGGCTGGCTTAACACAGCATGTGTGTTAAATGCACTGCCTTGGACCTGACTGGTGTGAATAGGCTCCAAGGGTCCCAACTTCACTGACTGCATAATTTAGGTTGGCGACTCTCTAGGCCAGTGATGGTGAACCTTGGCACCCCAGATGTTTTGGAACTACATTTCCCATGACACTCAACTATGCTGTAGATTGCTTGAGCATCATGGGAAATGTAGTTCCAAAACATCTGGGGTGCCGAGGTTCGCCATCACTGCACTAGGCAGAGATGCAAGGATAAAGATGACGGCCGTGGAGTTTGCATCGATATTAGTTAGTTCTTAGCAGCAGGTTTCATATTTGTATGTATTCTGACAGAATCCCTTTTAATGAGTAAGGCTCCATTCACATGGGCATACCTATCCATCCACCCATGTGAAGGGCTGTTATTGTCCTCATTGGGTTGCACAGGTGTTTGCACATTTGCATGCATGCAGTCCCATTTGTGTCCATTAGGCCACAGCGGCTGTACGGGCACAGCCTCTGCTCCCTATTTGACAGGCATGCAAGTGCCCGTTGCTGAACGTAATGTGCATTCGGGCACACACACCCACATGTCTGTCAGTTTGGAACCAGCAGCTGTGTTCATGCAGCCGCTGCTTTCCTATAGACATAAATGTGACTGCATGCACATTCCAGCCCTTTGTGTGTATGTACAGATTGGCATGCCCGCGTGAATGAGGCCTAAAGGCATAATACATGGAGGATCCTGGCTCTCAGTGACTGGAATCATTTTTCCCTAGCATAATGTTTCTGCTATAGTATTTTTGGAGCAAAAGACCACCTTACAGATGTGACATTTTCTGTTCCTTGTTCCTATTATAACTTTTTGTTAGTATTTTTAAGATGAGTGACATACTAATGCAGCATAATCACGCAAGGAAAGCATGCATACTGCTGCATCATGGGTATCCGATAACACAGTGACACTGAAAATCTTCTTTAGCATCACCCATCGTAAATCGGCATAGGACTTAATAAATTTTAACTACAAGCACTGAAAATTCCTTCTTTTTTTTTTACCTGTATCATGGAGTTTGTGCCATTACTTTCTTTGTAACTTATTTATTTGTATTATTTTTCATTGACAACTAAACCAATTTTAAACTCATGTTAATAGTTTTATCTCCAAATTTTATATAAACCTCACTCGGGTTCAGATGTGTCCTTTTGAGCCCGCCTTGAGTTGTTAGAATATTAAACTATGTACATAAAGGCATTATTCTCTGGAAATGTTGTAAAAATTTTGATTAATTACAGGCTTTGTGTCAAGGCATGATAGTGTATTACAAATTAATGCACTGCAAATTATTTTATCTGAAATGTGTTAAATGTGAGAAATGTGTTTTTTCTTTTGGTTTTATTATACCAAATACAGATAATTTGACTTCATACATAATATCTATTTTTATAAAGGCTTTTCTTTCTTGACGCACGCTTTGAGATTTCTCAGACGGGGCAATCAAATGTTTTCAGAGACCATTCTAAGATTACGGTAGTTCTCCTTTTACAGCACTGAACCCGAAGACACAAGTTGTACCTAAAATAGTCACATTACAAAGCTTCATTATAATAATAAAAAAAAATAATTAACTACAACATTTTTAAAAAAGTGACCCCAATAGTTAGCATATCTATGCCCAAAACTTTTTATTTTTGAAGTTTTGGGTAGAATCTGGAAAGGTTAGAACCACTGTCGCATTTTACTGCTCTCTAGACAGGAAGTGATGGAAAGTCTGCAACAAGGCAATAAAAGCTGACAGAGGTTCTAACATTCCTCCATCTTTCCTCTTGCTGACCTTGTAACACATGTGTGGTGGCAAGAAAAGTGAATTATAACAACCAGCTGGCTGTGAATGCATATGTATGACACATATTGCTACATATGCATTCACAGCAGTAGGAGGTTGTGTGCCAAGAAGCGCACTCACTGCTCTCATTCATGGCTTCTGATCAGGAGCCAGCGGGACAGGCTCCAATCATGTGACCGCTGTGAGAGCCAGTAACAATGGTCATGTGATGCAGATGCTCCCGGGCATTAAAGCCCACTTAAGGGGATACTGGGAGGTCTTAAAGTGCATTTCCATTTTTGCAGCCAAATTGGGATAACACCGTGTCTCCATTCGGGTAGCAAATCCTGAAAAAAAAAAAATTGCAGCTCATCTTTTTTTAATTGCTCTATTCTGGACCCTCCAGCAAAAAAGCCAAGGAATTTTTATTTATTTATTATTATTATTTCAATGAGGGGGCTAGGCAGCTCCATTCGCCATAACTACCGTATTTGCCGGCGTATAAGACGACTGGGCATATAAGACGACCCCCAACTTTTCCAGTTAAAATATAGTGTTTGGGATATACTCTCCGTATAAGACTACCCCTCTGGTACTGTACTGTAGATACTGCTGTACTGTAGATACTGGTGCACTGTATGTACAGGTATACCGGTAGATATTTTACTGGTACTGTATGTGGTATAACAGCCATCTTACCAGCGATTTGCTGGTTGCTTTAAACAAATGATAGTCTGGTAAGCTCTCCCTGCCTGCCCAGCCCTCCCTGTCTCCAAGACTAATGCAAAACACGCCCCTTTCACTTGTCTAGCCCGCCCTTGTATCCTATTACCGTACATCTGCCTCTCAGAACTAGCACATGCGCGCCTGCTCCTCTTCGCTCCAGTCCTCAGGAGCGAAAGCTCGTCAGAGAAGAGGTATGGTAATAGGATAGAAGGGCGGGCCAGACGGGTGAAAGAGGCGTGTTTTGCCGCTGTATGTCTTTTTTATTTATTTTTTTCGGCATCCCAGACGCCTGCAGCTTGTAGCTTGCATACAGGGCGGATGTCACGGCGGGCGCGGTATTTTGGAGCTCCCTCCACGGCGATCGCAGAAGTTTCCAGTCCACCCTATAAGACGATCCCCGGAGCATAAGACGACCCCCGACTTTTGAGAAGATTTTTATGGGTTAAAAAGTCGTCTTATACGCCGGAAAATACGGTAGCCCTGTCTATCATGTAATGACAGACTTGGGACAGTTTCACTCTAAAACTTTGCAGTCAGCCATGACTCCTCTTGAGCAACATGTAAAAAATAAAAAAATAGTTTGTGGAATGATGTTTGACTGGGAACAGATAGCAAACGTGGGGGTTATTTACTAAAGGAAAATCCACTTTGCACTGCAAGTGCACTTGGAAGTAAAGTCGCTGTAGATCTGAGGAGGACATGCAAGGAGAATAAAAAAACAGCATTTTAGCTAGCACATGATTGGATGATAAAATCAGCAGAGCTTCCACTCATTTCAGATCAACCCCTTATGCCGCGTACACACGAGCGGACTTTTCAACATCCAAAGTCCGAAGGACTGAGTCCGTCAGACTATCCGATCGTGTGTGGGCTGCAACGGACTTTTGACTCACCAAAGTCCGAAGGACTTTAGAATATGGAACATGCTTCAAATTTTTCCGAAGGAACTCCGCCGGACCCGGTCCCCTTCGAAAAATCCGCTCGTGTGTATGCTACTCCGATGGACTAAAACCGACGCTAGGGCAGCTATTGGCTACTGGCTATGAACTTCCTTATTCGAGTCGGGTCGTACGTCATCACGTTCGAATCCGTCGGAGTTTAGTGTGATCGTGTGTGGCCAAGTCCGTTCGGCCGAAAAGTCTGTCAGAACTCCGTCGGAATTCCAGCAGAACTCCGACGGAACTCCTTTGGAAGTCTGTCGGACATAAGTCCTCTCGTGTGTACGGGGCTTTAGATTTAGAGCGACTGCACTTCCAAGTACACTTGCAGTGCAAAGTGGATTTGCCTTTCGTAAATAACCCCCATAGTGTTTTTTGTTTTTGTTTTTTCAAATTTGAGTGTAAAATTGGAAAGGGGCTCCGAAGCATTTTATGTATGTCTGTCTGTACTGCTGTTGTAGAGATTTCCCCTGCCTTCCTGTCCTGGGGTAGTAAAATCTGACAAGGCTTCTAATCTTTCCCAGTCTAACCAAGACTAAACAGTTCTATAACTGCTGTATCTTCAACCGATTCCTATCCGGCCATATTCCAAAAATGGTTGGATGGGAGCAGCACCGATGCAGATGATTGCACCCCTACATCCCCCCACATCTCCTGCTCATGAACACAGCGGCGGGATCTGTGACCTGCTGTGTCCACCGGACAGAGCCGATCATTGTAGCAGGTCCACTGTCTGCAGCCCTGGCATCATGTGATTACTGTGACCAATCACAGCAAGCACATGAACAGTTTTAAACAATGTCGTTATTGTTTACTACTTGTGAGCTCTGTGACTGGTCGTGGTGCAATGTGACCGCTGTGACCAATCACAGCAGCCCTGTACCATGTAATGGCTATGACCAGTCACAATACTACACAAGGTTTTCATAAATGAAACCTTTACAGTCTTTTACCGATTGCTTAGTACAGTGTCCATCACTGTAGTAAGCAATCGCAGTGTAAAATAATAGAGTAGTACAGTGCACTGCTCTGGTGATGGTGCGTAAAAAACTGCTCTAACCAGTCAGTGTCCCTAATCCCTGCTGCACCAGTCAGTGTCCCTGATCACTGACACACCAGTTAGTGTCTACTGTCCTGGTGCTCCAGGGCCTCCAAAAATGTGATGGGTATTCTGCAAATTAGATGTAATTTATACACTTAAAACGCCCGAAGGTGCTCCTGGGCTTTTGAGCCCCTCAATGCGGTTAGGCTGTAAAAAAAAAAAAGTCTGACACATATGGTACCCCCATACTCAGGAGGAGTAGTAGAATTTGTTTTGGGGTGTAATTATTAGTATGCCTATGCCATGTGAGAGAAATAACTTGATAAAATTACAACTTTGTACAAAAAAAAATTTTCTTTCATTTTTCAAAAAATTACAGTCTCAAAAAAAACTCACAATGCCTGGTCATTTGGGGGGGTATTTGTACTGTCCTGGCATTTTTTATCGCCATGAGAAATGAGCAGTCAGTACATGAGGACTAATATTCAGATATCTATCCAATAGCTTGTAGACTCTATACACAGACTTTTTCCACAGACTAAATGATATTCAGTGCTTTGAAAAAGTATTCATACCCCTTGAAATTTTCCACATTTTTTCATGTTACAACCAAAACCGTAAATGTATTTTATTGGGATTTTATGCGATAGACCAACACAAAGTGGCACATAATTCTGAAGTAGAAGGAAAATGATAAATGGTTTTCAAATGTTTTTACAATTATCTGAAAAGAGTGGCATGCATTTGTATTCAGCCCCCCAAATCAATATTTTGTAGAACCACCTTTTGCTGCAATTACAGCTGCAAGTCTTTTTGAGGATGTCTCTTCAAGCTTTGCACATCTAGAGTGAAATTTTTGCCCATTTGCAAAATAGCTCAAACTCTGTCAGATTGGATGGAGAGCATCTGTGAACAGCAATATTCATATTTTGCCACAGATTATAAATTGGACTTACGTCTGGACTTTGACTGGGCCATTATTACACATGAATATGCTTTAATCTAAAGCTCTGGCTGTATGTTTAGGGTCATTGTCTTGCTGGAAGTTGAACCTCTGTCCCAGTCTCTTGCTTTTGCAGACTCTTAACGTGTTTTCTTCCAAGATTGGCCTGTATTTGGCTCCATCCATCTTCCTATCAATTCTGACCAGCTTCTTTGTCCCTGCTGAAGAAAAGCATCCCCACAAAAGGATGGTGCCACCACCATGTTTCACAGTGGGGATGGTGTGTTCAGGGTGATGTGCAGTGTTAGTTTTTCACCACTCATAAGCTTTTGGTTTTAGGCCAATAGGTTCAATTTTGGTCTCATCTGACCAGAGCACCTTCTTCCACATGTTTTCTGTGTCCCCCACATGACATCTCGCAAACTGTAAACGGGACTTCTCATGACTTGCTTCTTGCCACTCCTCCATAAAGCCCAGATTTGTGGAGTGATGATGTATTGAACAGTGCTTTGTGAGATGTTCAAAGCTTGGGATATTTTTTTAAACTTCTCCAACTTTATCCCTGACCTGTCTGGTGTGTTCCTTGACCTTCATGATGCTATTTGTTCACTAAGGTTCTCTAATAAATCTCTGGGGGCTTCATAGAACAGCTGTATTTATACTGAGATTAAATTACACAGAGGTGGACTATATTTACTAATTAGGTGACTTCTGAAGGAAATTGGTTCTACTAGTATTTAGTTAGGGGTATCAGATTAAGGGGGGCTGAATACAAATGCACGCCACATTTTCAGATATAAAAAAAAATGTGAAGACTATCATTTTCCTTCCACTTCACAATCATGTGCCACTTTGTGTTGGTCTATCGCATAAAATCCCAATAAAATACTTTTACATTTTTTGGTTGTAACATGACAAAATGTGGAAAATGTCAAGGAGTAATACTTTTTTAAGGCACTGTACACTGATTTGGGTTATTTTTTTTACCAAAGAAATGTAGCAGAATACATTTTGGCCTAAATTCATGAAAAAAAAACTAGAAACTAAATTCTTTTTTTTTTTAAATGTTGGTCTTTTTTTTCATTTTATATAGGAAAAAATGAAAACCCCCAATAATGACTAAATAGCAGCAAAAGAAAGCTCTATCTGTCTCAAAAATGATAAAAATTTGGGTACAGTGCATTCAAAGTGCAAGGCTGGGTTCACATATGTGCGGCCGCGGTTCACCAGTTCAGGTGCGATTCAGGTCCAAATTTTTGCCTAAATTCGCACTTGTGCTGGACCCAAAGATGCACAGGATCCTTCTGCAATCTGGACCCCCCCAGGACATGTGAATCGGCTCCATTGAGAGCTGGTCACAGTCACCTGTTATGCAAATTGGATGCAGGGAAAGCTACATCCAATTTGCATATATGTGAACCCAGCCTGACAGCTGAAGCTGAAAATTTGTCCTGGACTTGGAAGGAAGTGAAAGTGCCGGTCTAACATGGTAAAGCGCATGTCTAGCCAAAATTTTTATATTTTTGGTAGAGTAGAAGATTTAGGACCTCTGTTAGGTTCCCCTTGATTTTTGTCAGTTCACAATAGTTTTAGCAGATAGAGAGAAAATCTGTAATGGAAAACAGATGTGATAAAAAGCTGACAGGGTTTCTAGCCTTCCCTCTATTTTACTGAAAATACTACTTTATTATCTGGGTTTCTGTTGGCGATTTTTCTCATAACTTTCTGTCTAGTGAAATTGTGTACAGGACAGAAAGGGAGGAAAACATCTCTAATGGAACCCCAGAGAGGGTTAAAAAAAAAAAAAAAAAAAAACGAACAGCGCTTCTGGCCCCCTCCCCGTATTCTATCCCAAACTAAAGGCAAATGTTTTGACTGAACAAAATAACTCTAGCCCCCCATTCCTTAACTCGGTAGCAAAGCCATGGCTTGCACCAATGTTTACACTGCCTCTCTGGAAGAAATCCGCTCACTTCCATACTGGCCAGGCCTGCGCACAACACTGAAGATGGAGTATAGCCCAACTCTGAGGGCTCTCTGCACGGTGCATGCCAAGAAGGATTTCTGTAGAGGCTATAAACATTGGAGCATGCTGTACTAATGAGAGCAAAAACTGGTGCTGGTGGTGTCTAGTAAAAATTATAATGTTCAAGGAAGGGTGGGTTAGAGTCGTTTTTTTAGACCCCTTTCACACCACACCGCACCTTGCGTCGGCGGTAAAACGCCACTATTTTTAGCGGCGTTTTACCGCTGGATTTGCGGCGCATTTCGGCCGCTAGCGGGGCGCTTTTACCCCCGCTAGCGGCCGCGAAAGGGTTAAAACCGCCGGCAATAGCGGCGTTTTGCCGGCGGCATTACAGCGCTGCCCCATTGATTTCAATGGGCAGCAGCGGTGGAGGAGCGGTAAACACACCGCTCCTTCACCGCTCCAAAGAAGCTGCTGGCAGGACATTTTTCTGACGTCCTGCCAGCGCACCGCTGTTGTGTGAAAGCCCTCGGGGCTTTAACACTACACACAATGGTGCAGCTTCTTTAGGGCGTTTTGCAGGCGCTATTTCTAACACTATAGCGCCTGCAAAACGCCCTGGTGTGAAAGGGGTCTTAAAGGTACACTTGGCTTTTAAAATTGCTTTGCACATGCAAGAACTGGGAGACAGAGCGGGTTATTTACTAAAGGCAAATCCACTTTGCGCTACAAGTGCAAAGTGCACTTGGAAGTGCATTCGCTGTAGATCTGAGGGGGACATGGAAGGGAAAAAAAAAAACAGCATTTTAGCTTGCACATGATTGGATGATAAAATCAGCAGAGCTTCCCCTCACTTCAGATCTACCCCTCAGATTTACAGCGACTGCACTTCCAAGTGCACGTTCAGCGCAATTTCAAGTGCACTTGTAGTTTACAATTGTAGTGCAAAGTGGATTTGGCTTTTGTAAATAACCCCCAGTATGTCATCACTATGAGGAAAGGCAGTTCCACATGGCAGCAACTGCGGCCTTAAGTGGCCCCTCAGATTTCGAAGTCGTCATTAAAAGCTTGTTAAGCTAATGAATGGCCAATATATGTATTTAGAAAGTAAGACTGCGTGTTATAATAAGACACCAGTCTTGTTGCAGTAATGTGTAGGGTAAATTCAATGCTTGTTGGTGCTCTGCAATGTCCTTCAATTATCAATGACTCCTTATTGCACATGCAGGCCTGCACATTACCTCACAAAAACGTGTGTTGCAGTGCATATGGGCCCTAAGACTTCATATTTTAATTCTTGCACGAACCCAATCGTGACTGTTCTTTTGATGTACTTGCTGATATTCACCTCAGCTGCAGCATATTGAAATTATGTGATAGAAATGAGATGGTTGGCAAAAACTGGTTCAATTTTTACATCTAAGCTTTACTAGAAATTGCCATGAAGTAAGTAGTTTGGGGGTGGTAACCTTTCTTGGTTACACTTGTGGTTGGGGTGCAGTAAAAACGTGAGGTCGAGCCCCATGTCTTTAGTTCCCAATAAGCCTCCGGGGGGCATACAAATACAACTCAATGCTTTAAAAAAAATAATAATAATTTGAAATCCATGCATCTGGCACCCTGGATGTAGATCAGGGGGGCCGCCACTGATGTTTACAAAGCTCCTCCCAAGAGTCAGCCCACATCTTGCATAAGGGCTGGGGGCTCGAGAGAAGTACTGAGACAGGGTACTATGATGTTTGTACCCTGCCGGCCCCTCATCACCATGATCTGCCTGCATTGCATAGAAAAACATAGAGACCCACAGATGGTTTCCCTGGATGTAAAGTAGGCAATGAAAGCAAAAAGATTTTATTTTAAAGTTAAATCAAAATTATGAGTGCGGTTCATATCTATATGACTTCAAGTCTCAGCGACTTTGAAGTAGTCCCCGCACTACTTTGATCCGACTTTAATGTGACTTGAGGTCCATAGACCTCCAGATTACAAAGGCGTTGCTTCAAGTTACCTCAAATATGAAAGGGGCCTGACTGAGTGAAAATGTTTTGAAGAACAGTTCTTAGTTATATGCGTGTTTTCATGTTTAGTAGTTTTTTATTCTCGTTTTCAGAATCTTTTCTTTCTCTAAGTATCTAACACTCTTCATTTTCAGTGGAGATTTATAGTGGTTGTAAAGGTTGAAGGTTTTTTACCTTCGTGCATTTTATGCATGAATTTAAAAAGCCCTCAGTGTGCAGCCCCCCCCCCCCCCAAATCCTTGCCTAAGCTCGATCTCAATCCAGCGATGTGCATAAGACCAGAGGCTCTCCCGGGTATCTGCCTAGTGATTGGTGGAGATGCAGGAGGCATTGGCTCATGCTGCTGTCAATCACAGCCAGCGGAGCAGGGGCAGGGCTTACCCACGCTCTCTGTGTCTTATGGACACAGAGAGTCGGTGTCCTATCATATACTGTCCCTCATCGGATAGTGTCCGCTGTGTACTGCGCATGCGCAGTACACAGCACACACAGATTCCGAAAATAGCCGAGGATGAACGGCGCCTGCGCCGTGAGTCCAGGTTCTAACCCCACCATCCAAGTGGACATAGAGTTGGAATATAAAAGCCGAGCGCAGCGAGGCTGAGCCCGCGAGGGGCCCTCTAATTTTCCTGACCCTATGTCCGCTTGGATGGTGGGGCTACCACCTCCACTCATGGCGCAGGCGCCGTTCATCTTCAGAGATTTTCCGAAGCTTCGTCTACATGCGCAGTACGGGGCGGACACTATATGATGGCAGGACACTATCTGCCAGAACACCGGCCCAGGAGCGAGCACACATGAGTGCTTGCTATGGGGGAACTCAGCAGGAGCGCCGGCGTGGGACCCGAGAAGAGGAGGATCAGGGCTGCTCTGTGCAAAAACCACTGCACAGAGCAGGTAAGTATAATATGTTTGTTATTCTTTTTACATAAAAAAATGTTCCTTTTAGGCTGGGTTCACACCTTTGCGAATTGAATGTGGGTTTCTCCAAATCCAATTCGCATAACAGGACAATGTGACCAGCTCTCTAGGATTCACACATCTCCGTTGCGGCTGCGGAGCAGCTTGCACAGGAATGCTGTGCGTCTTTGGCTCCGTTTCAGGGCCGAATTCAGACAAAAATTTGGCCCTGATTCGTCCCTGAAATGGAGAACAGGGACACACTGGACCCCTGCTGTGAGCCCCATCCATCGGAGGTCTGAACCCTTCCTTACAATCACTTTAATCCAATTTGTAACATTCAACTGTCTTTCAGAGCCCAACTGAGGAAGGAACACTAGTACTCTCTGACATTCAGTGAGTTTGGTTGAAAAGGTACAGTGGTGGAGTTCCCCCTTACACTGGTGGTCAAGGAAAAAGAAAGCAGATTTACATTGATGATCATTTCTCTTTTTCCTAAGACCCCTATAGACAGATCAAAATTCAGCCAGTTCATCTATGGGCAGGCTGGTTGTACTGAAGTTGATTTATTGATATACTTAAAGTGATGGTAAACACAACTTGGTGACTTGTACTTACAGATACGTTTGTAATAAAGCGTATCTTTAGATACATGGAATGTCTCCTAAATGTGCACAGTTTAGGAGATATTCACAATTTTACTGTGATGTCAATGGCACATGTGCTCTGACTGGACAGCATACTGACTATGCCGAGCTTATTTGGTACTTTTCACATTTATTTATTTTTTATTATGCAAAGTTAACAAATGGGCCTACTACCAAGAAAGGCCAAGACCTAGAGCAACAGGGATTTCTGGGGTAGCACACAGCCATCTATACATCATGTTGCTATCAGTAATGTCGCGTACACCCGACCGGACTTTAGGCGGAGGTCCAACTTTCTGAACGAACGGACTTGGCCACACACGACCAGACGAAGTCCGTTCGTTTTGAACGTGATGATGTAAACGGGACTAAACAAGGAAGTTCAGTAGCCAATAGCTGCCCTTGCATCATATCTGGTCCGTCGGACTAGTACACAAATGGTTTTCCCAATTTTAAGTCCGTCGATAGATTTGAAACATGTTTTATTTCTAGGTCCATCGGACTTAAAAAAAAAAATAATAATAATCCGCTGGAGCCCACACACGATTGAATTGTCAGACGGATTCCAGTCCCCCGGACCAAGTCTGCCGGAAAGTTAGATTGTGTGTACGCGGCATAACACATTAGTATATATATATATATTTATATATATATATATATATATATAGGTTCTGGACTGCCAACCTGCCTGTTGGTGAGATCTAGCTATGTCTTAAATGTTGCTCCCTTGCTAGTCTTTATGTGGCTATAATGTAGAACCTTGTTTGTGTTATACTTTAGTTGGGATGAGGGGAGTTGGAGGTGACATATGGTAGTTCACCTAACTGGGGGCCATGAGTATAAATCCAGCCCTGGGTAACAATACCTTCTAGTGAATTGAATATGTAAATCCTGAAAAACTGCAGAGCTGTTCAAAGAGTATGTTATTGTTTTTTTTTTCTTTTTACCTTAACTGCTTCTGGACCGCCCCATGTACATTTACTGCAGCCCGGGTGCACAAAATCGCGTACCTGTATGTGATTGCGTGCACGCGTTTTAGGGGGAGCGCGCTCCCGCTGTGATTGGCTGCCGCGACCCGCTGATCATTCACAGGAGAGACAGATCGGCGGTGTGCTGATGTAAACAAAGCTGATCTGTCAGGGAGAAAAAGTGAGAGATCATGTTTCAGCTAAGCTGAATCACGATCTCTTTTCCTCCAGTGAATCCCCTCACCCCACAGATAAGCCTCGTACACACGATCAGATTTTCGGACGACCGTTCGTTTGTTTTTTTGTTGCATGCTAGCCTCATGCCGAAAGTGAAGAGGTTATTCACCATATGAAAATTCTCGTACGTCAGAATTCAACTTCAGAAATGATGTAATGTGTTGAATAGTTTTGTACGTATTCTTTCATTTCTGAGCATGTGTAATCTTGCTCTTACAATTTTTTTCGGGCGAAAACCATACTAATTTAAACTTTTATAGTTAGCACATCCAGCTTTTGCTGTATGAAAAATCGGAATCGGCTGTCGAAAGCATCGTACTAATGATCCGAAAATCGTCAGATCGTACGTCAGACAAAATTTTACTTATTATTTACGATTACGCCTTAAAAAACACCTCCCAGGAAACACATTTAACACCTTGATCACCCCCTAGTGTCAACCCCTTCCCTGCCAGTGTCATCTATACAGGGATCAGTGTGTTTTTTTTTTTTTTTTTTTTTTTTTTTTTTAGCACTGATCACTGTATTGGTGTCTCTGGTACTCAAAAAAGTGTCATTTAGTGTCAAGGTTTATCCATCGCAATGGTAAGTTTTACATAATGTGCTAGTATGCAATGCATACTAGCACATTATGCCTTTACAGGGGGAAAAAATAAAAAAACACAGCTTGTTGTGCAGCTACCCTCCAGCCCCCTTTTTACAGACCTGAGGCCAATCTCAATCCAGCACTGTGCCCAAGAGCAGCGGCTCTTTTGTCTCTCTGTCCCTCCTCACTAGACATGAAGGCAGTAGCAGGAGCCATTGGCAGCCTGTGAGGAGGGGACAGGGCTAAGCTGTGCTCTGGGTGTCAATGGATTGGGATCGGGCCTTGATGAGTGCCGCCATAGCAAGAGGCTTGCTATGGGAGCACTCCACAGGGAGGAGGAGCACTGGTGGGGGACTCCAGAAGAAAAGAATCGGGGCTGCTCTGTGCAAAATCAAGCAGGTAAGTATAACATTTTTGTTATTTAAAAAAAAAATGGTTTCCTTTATAAAGCCTAATGCCCCGTACCCACGATCGGAAATTCGGCCAGCAAAAAAACGAGAGCTTTTGGTTGGAAAATGCTACCGTGTGTATGTTCCATCGGACTTTTGCTGGCCGAATTCCAGCCAGCAAAAGATTGAGAGCAGGTTCTCAATTTTTCGGTTGGAAAAAGTTCTGATCCGAAATTCCGATAGTCTGTACAAATTCGGACACATGCCGAAATTTTCTATGCATGCTCGGAAACAATTTGACGCAGGCTCAGAAGCATTGAACGTAATTTTCTCGGCTTGTCATAGTGATTGTCGAAAGTTCCGCGAACTTTTGTGTGACCGTGTGTATGCACGCCAAGCTTGAGCGGAATTCCATCGGAAAAATCTTGGATGGTTTTTCCGACGGAATTCCGCTCAAGCTTGGCGTGCATACACACGGTCACACAAAAGTTTTCTGAAAATCCTATCATGTGCACGCGGCATACCTCTATCTTTAACACCATGTTACATATTATACCCATATATAGGGTATAACCTGTAACATGAAGCCAAGCAGACCCCCACCCACAGACAGCATGCCGGGATTTTTCTCCCTGGCTTTAGCTGTCAGATTTGAAATCAGTAAGAGCCCATTCACACAGGGGCAACACGACTTGTAGGCGACTTGATCAGGCTACTTGGACACGACTTGACAGCGGCGACTTGGGACGACTTCAAAACGACTTGTGATGACTTCAAGCGCGACTTGGGACGACTTACAAGTCGCCCCAGGCCAGGCGACTTTTGCCGCGGCCAAGCAGAGAATGAGCTCAAGGGGAAACTCGACGGCAAATTTCTGAAAAAAATTTGGCGTGGGTTCCCCCTCCGAGAGCATACCAGGCCCTTAGGTCTGGTATGGATTCCAAGGGGAACCCCCTACGCCGAAAAAACGGCGTGGGGGTCCCCCCCAGATCCACACCAGACCCTTATCCGAGCACGCTACCCGGCCGGCCAGGAAAGGGGGTGGGGACGAGCGGGCGGCCCCCCCCCTCCTGAGCCGTACCAGGCCGCGTGCCCTCAACATGGGGGAGTGCCTTGGGGGAGGGGGGCGTGCGGCCCCCCCACCCCAAAGCACCTTGTCCCCATGTTGATGAGGACAAGGGCCTCTTCCCGACAACCCTGGCCGTTGGTTGTCGGGGTCTGCGGGCGGGGGGCTTATCGGAATCCGGGAGCCCCCTTTAATAAGGGGGCCCCCGGATACCGGCCCCCCACCCTATGTGAATGAGTATGGGGTACAATGTACCCCTACCCATTCACCTGTGAAATAAAGTACAATAAAACACACAACACAGAGAAAAAGTATTTTATTGCACAGCCGGGGGTCTTCCGTCTTCGGGGGTCTTCTCGCCGGACTCCTCCGCTATGTGTGTGTAGCTCTTTTGCCAGCGGAGGAGTCCGGCTTTCTTCCTCCCCGCCGCCGGCCTCTTCTCCCGACTTCGGGGGTCTTGTCCCCCTCTTCGGTTCTTCTGCCGGGCCACCGCGCCTGGTCCGGTGGCCCGGTCTTCTGTCGCCGTCTTCCGTTCTTCTGTCGCCGCCTTCGGTTCTTCTGCCGGGCCACCGCGCCTTCTTATAGCTCTTTTACAGGCGGTGGCCCGGTCTTCCGTCGCCGCCGCCGCCGCCGCCGCCGCCTTCCGTTCTTCTCCTTCTTCTTCTCCTGGAGATGTTGACTCGACGAGCTCTCCGGCCACAATGCCAGGGACGCGCTCCGCTGCCTCTTATATAGGGACAATGGGGCGGTGTCACATGGGTTGATGTCACATGGGTTGGTCACATGGGTTGATGTCACATGGTAAGGGGGCGGGGTCACCATGTGACATCAACCCATGTGACCAACCCATGTGACATCAACCCATGTGACACCGCCCCATTGTCCCTATATAAGAGGCAGCGGAGCGCGTCCCTGGCATTGTGGCCGGAGAGCTCGTCGAGTCAACATCTCCAGGAGAAGAAGAAGGAGAAGAACGGAAGGCGGCGGCGGCGGCGGCGGCGGCGACGGAAGACCGGGCCACCGCCTGTAAAAGAGCTATAAGAAGGCGCGGTGGCCCGGCAGAAGAACCGAAGGCGGCGACAGAAGAACGGAAGACGGCGACAGAAGACCGGGCCACCGGACCAGGCGCGGTGGCCCGGCAGAAGAACCGAAGAGGGGGACAAGACCCCCGAAGTCGGGAGAAGAGGCCGGCGGCGGGGAGGAAGAAAGCCGGACTCCTCCGCTGGCAAAAGAGCTACACACACATAGCGGAGGAGTCCGGCGAGAAGACCCCCGAAGACGGAAGACCCCCGGCTGTGCAATAAAATACTTTTTCTCTGTGTTGTGTGTTTTATTGTACTTTATTTCACAGGTGAATGGGTAGGGGTACATTGTACCCCATACTCATTCACATAGGGTGGGGGGCCGGTATCCGGGGGCCCCCTTATTAAAGGGGGCTCCCGGATTCCGATAAGCCCCCCGCCCGCAGACCCCGACAACCAACGGCCAGGGTTGTCGGGAAGAGGCCCTTGTCCTCATCAACATGGGGACAAGGTGCTTTGGGGTGGGGGGGCCGCACGCCCCCCCTCCCCCAAGGCACCCCCCCATGTTGAGGGCACGCGGCCTGGTACGGCTCAGGAGGGGGGGGGCCGCCCGCTCGTCCCCACCCCCCTTCCTGGCCGGCCGGGTAGCGTGCTCGGATAAGGGTCTGGTGTGGATCTGGGGGGGACCCCCACGCCGTTTTTTCGGCGTAGGGGGTTCCCCTTGGAATCCATACCAGACCTAAGGGCCTGGTATGCTCTCGGAGGGGGAACCCACGCCAAATTTTTTTCAGAAATTTGCCGTCGAGTTCCTTCTTGAGAGCTGATAATTCTGTCAAAGTCGCCTCCGTATAGACGGAGATCCGACTTGGAGGCGACCTCCATTGAAATCAATGGGTACCGGTCGCCTACAAGTCGGATAGAAGTAGTACAGGAACCTTTTTTGAAGTCGGAGCGACTTCAGTAGCGTGCATTAACACGGCTCTCATTCACTTACATTGCTTTTTAAATGTTGTCCGACCTGAGGCGACTAGGGGCGACCTGCAGTCGGATCAGGAGTTGCCCCTGTGTGAATGGGCTCTAAAGCTTCCCCTGCACTGCCACATCATTCATTAGCTGAGATCTGTGAATGCATAAACTACAAGACATGTCCTCCACAGTAGCAGACAGACTTGTAGCCCTGGTATGCACCAGTGCAGCTTTGAAGGCACGCTACTTCAGTGCAACTTCAAAGCTCACTATGAGTGTGATTTCATGTGTGGCTTGCTGACATCTGTGCGACTTCAGTTAACAGATGTCAATGCAAGTCGCACTGAAATAGTGCAGGAACCTTTTTCAAAGTAGCTGCGACTTGAAAGGTTCCATTGCTGCAAATGGGGTGTTACTTGTCATGGAGGTTTAAAGTCGCATGAAAAGTTGCACTGGTCTGAACTTAGGGTTGCCACCTTTTCTTCCAGTCAAACCCAAACACTTTTGCAGAGCACAGCAATTTTTTTTCTATAGTATATACTATACATATATTATGCTATTAAATAACATTTCTAATCATATGAAGTTAATAACAAGAGTCCCCCTTTACATCAGAGTCCACTGAGTTCCCTTTTTACATCTGAATCTACAGAGTTCCCCCTTTAAATTTGAACTCGCAGAGTTCCCTTTCATTGTAAGGAGGAACTCTGCAGATCCTGATGTAAGCCCTTGTACACATGGTCGGACATTCCGACGACAAAATCCGTTGGATTTTTTCCGGGGGATTTTGTCCGAAACTGGTCTTGCCTACACATGGTCAGACAAAGTTGTCGGAAAATCCGATCGTTCAGAACGTGACGACGTTCGTTCGTTCATTGTGACGGGACTATGTTGCGGCTAGTAGCCAATAGCTTTGGTCTCGTAATTTGATCTGAGCATGCGTGGCACTTTGTCCGATCGGAATTCTCTACAAACGATCGGACTTTGTCCGATCGGATCACGTTGTCAGAAAATTTTATATCCAGCTCTCAAACTTTGTTGGTCGGACATTCCGACAGATAAAGTCCGATGTAGCCCACACACGGTCGGATTATCCAACAACATGGTCCGATTGGACCTTTTCCGTCGGATTTTCCAACCGTGTGTACAGGGGCTTAGAGAGAACTCTGGGGGCTCTAACATAAGGGATGCTCTGAGAACCCTGATTTAAGGGGGAACACTGAGAACTCTGATGTAAGGGGGAACACTGTGGCCTCTGGTGTATAGGGGAACTCTGAGAACCCTGATTTACCTTGGTGTACTCAAAGGCAGGAGAGAGAAGCGGGGAGACTTTTGTCACAGAGAGGGATGGATGATGAGCTCACTCACCCCTTGACAGTCAGCGCCTCTCATCCAAATGTATCTGAGGCTGCTGGACTTCAAATTTCCCACCCCACATTCCTTTTCTGAGGCACAGCGATGGTGATTGGAGTGTGAGCAGACATAGAGGTGTAGGGGCGGAGGGAAGAGATGCAGATCGAACCCTCTCTCCCGTGTGTGTGTGTATGTATGTATGTATGTATGTATGTATGTATGTATGGGGCTTTAGTGCTGGCTATGGGCAGTGTGAAAGAGAGTGTAACAGCCACTCTCAGCTTAGACAACTGCAGCCAGCAACCCTGCTGGGAAGCCATAGTCCGGTCTGAATGATGTGTCCGGGTTTCAGGAAACCTGGACACGTTTCCAAAACCCGAACTGTTCGGGTGAATCCCGGACAGGTGGCAACCCTATCTGAACCAGGGCGTACTTCTCAATGAAGCACAAGTGTGGTGGTTACCGCACCTGTACTCTATCGACAATTCACCCAGTTCTCTCATTGAAAGCCTGTACCTCAATACGGACATAGAACTGAAGGAGCCTGACATTGCACGAGTGATCCACTGATCATGATTGCAGTGCTTTGCAGGCTCATTTCCAAGAAAATAATAAATGCTATTTTTTTTTCTCTGCAAATATATAGTATGTGCATTTTTTTTTATTTAGTTATTTTGCCAAAGGTATTCCTAGCCTTAAAGCGGGAGTCCGCCGGGACTCCGCGTTTTTTTTTTTTTTTTTAAAAGCCAGCAGCTACAAATACTGCAGTACTGTACAGGTATCTGCACCCCCCTCCCCCCTGAAAGGTGCCAATTGTGGCGCCGGAGGGGGGGGGTTCCGATGAGCAGAAGGTCCACTTTAGGGTGGACCTCCGCTTTAATTCTACTGCCAATTGCATACAGATAATGTTGAGAATACTAAGAAGATAAATGAAGCCGGTGACTCATAACTGCTCCATTCTTGGTGCTTCTGTGCATGCAAGTCACGGCTGCTTATGAGTCAGTGCCATCCCAGAACCAGTGTTTCAATCAAACCCGCAATTTATACTGCTGTCAGTGCAAGTACAGAGACATGTACCCACCTGGGGTGTAGGTTGTTTCAGAGGCGGGAATCTGTCACACTACATATGAACACAATAATAAATAACAAGAAACACAAGAAAAAGTCACAAGAAAAAATACAGTTTTAGCAATAAGCCATTGCGTCTTCCTTATCATTTTCTTGCAGAATTCATTAAGCGACCAAAAAAATAGAAACCCCCCTCCCTTCTCCTACACTTTATTTTGTACCGTACAGCTGAATAAAGTCATAAAACAGTAAAGCCACCTTTTCCATGCTTTTTAGGCCTCATTAGAGCTGCACGATTAATCGTCAAGAATCGTTATCGGGATTTTTTCTCCCCGTTGCGATCTTGACAAAAGTATTTCCCGATTCTTTCTATGTAGAGAGTTCTCTCTGCTCTGCTGAAGCCACAGCCATCAAAAGAAAGGAACAAAAAAAATGGGCCGTCTGCCAAGAATCACAACATTCTTTAGCAGTGGAACTAAGTCTAAACATTATAACAATTTGTCAAAGGAATAGACTTCTGTGTGTAAATGAGGAAAGTTTAACCACTTAAACACTAAACCTTTTTATGACATTTGTTGGTTTCAAGTTAAAATCTTTTTTTTTTTTGCTAGAAAATTACTTAGAACCCCAAAACATTATATATATATATATATATATATATATATATATATATATATATATATATATATATAATTTTTAGTAGAGACCCTAAAGAATAAAATGGTGGTCGTTGCAATATTTTATGTCACACTGTATTTGCGCAGCAGTCTTTCAAATGCAACTTTTTGGGAAAAAATTACTTTAATGAATTAAAACAAAAAAAAACTAACCAGTAAAGTTAGCCCAATTTTTTTGTATAAGGTGAAAGATTTTACGCCGCAATAATCGGGATCTTTATTCTAAGGAAAAAATTGTGATTCTGATTTTGGCCAGAATCGTGCAGATCTAGGTCTCATGCACACTGGGGGTTATTTACTAAAGGCAAATCCACTTTGCACTACAAGTGCAAACTGCACTTGAAATGGCACTGAAAGTGCACTTGGAAGTAAAGTCAGTGTAGATCCGAGAGGGACACGCAAGGAAAATAAAAAACAGCATTTTAGTTTGCACATAATTGGATAATAAAATCAGCAGCGCTTCCCCTTATTTCAGATCTACCGCTCAGATTTACAGCGACTGCACTTCCAAGTGCACATTCAGTGCAATTTCAAGTGCAGTTTGCACTTCTAGTGCAAAGTGGATTTTCCTTTCGTAAATAACCCCCTGGATTTCACTTTTAAGGGTATTTGATGATTTTTTTTTTCTGCTCTAAACGCCCCTCTATGTTAGCCTATGTGTCATTGCACACATAGGGGGTTATTTACTAAAGGAAAATCCACTTTACACGGCAAGTGCACTTGAAAGTGTACTAAAAGTGCTCTTGGAAGTAAAGTCGCTGTAGATCCGAGGGGGGCATGCAAGTAAAATAAAAAACAGCATTTTAGCTTGCACATGATTGGATGATAAAATCAGCAGAGCTTCCCCTCATTTCAGATCAACCCCTCAGATTTAGAGCGACTGCACTTCCAAGTGCACTTGCAGTGCAAAGTGGATTTGCCTTTCGTAAATAACCCCCATAGGAATTTACAAGCATTTAAAAGCAGAAAAGAAACCACAAGTCAACTCGTTCAGGAGAGGAGCTTATTGCCACAACAATATACAATTGTGTGTAAACACGTCTCATGCACTTAAGCACCAGACACATTTACCACTTGAGAATTCATTCATTCTGGCCAATTGAGTGAATGAATGTACAGACGCTTGACGTGCAGAAAGGCTTTGGGCTAGTTTTTAACATTACTGTTTCCTCTCCTGGAGCAAAGACACCCAGTGGAGGAAAAAACATCCTGTGGGCATAAGGCCCTAATGTTAGCAGATTGCAAAAAAAAAAAGGAAGGGGGCTGAAAGTGAAACCACCCCTGAGAAAACAGTAAAAGTAACTTTGAATAGTAGGGCAGCATAAGGTGTCGGCTCATAAGAGATCAAGCTCTGCCTTCTACAGTCGCTGCTGTAGCCATCTGACATTTTTATGCAAATATTGACTTTTTGAAAGTCGTTATTGCATAAGTCGTGGCATTACTATCATGTGACAGTGCCTTGTGATTGGTTCCAAGCCCTGTACCGTGTGAGGCAATTGTTTACACCCTACCCATAAGCGATGGGGCTTTATTTGTTGTGCTCCTGGTGAAAATGGGCTGGTTAGTATTACTTGAAAAGGTACAGTCAGGCTCTCGCTTGTGACAAATATGATCATTGCTAAGAGTGCATAGTCTTGAATCAGAATACTTTATTGATCCCAAAGGGAAATTATTGAAGGTCAATGTAGTAAGACACCAGACATACAGTATTAAAACTTCCGTTATGTTGGAGGAATTAGGAAACCCAGGCTATGACTAATTGTTGGTCTACAGTACAACTAACCTAACTTACCTGGGGGTGAATTACCACATGCAAAGCTTGTGTTGTACTCTTCTGTGGGGTATACAACCCCAGGCAAAAAGTATGGACTCACCAGTCTTTGAAAATGTTCAGTTTAATTGTGTAGAAAAAAAAACTAATCATGGACATGCCTCAAACTATTTTCATTTAACATTCCTAACTTCTGTCTTCAAGAAACACCTAAAAAAAGAAAGAAAACTGTAGTCAATTGCAACTGTTTTTTCAGATCAAGCAGAGGAAAAACGTATACTTTTTGCCAGGGGATGTAGTGGCAGGTGACCACATGGGGTATAATGCTCCTGTCCAAGCTACAACAAAAAGGGATTTTTTCAGGCTGTGGACTGGGAAAATGTGCATCAATCAAATTCTGCATCAGTGAGAAAGGCAGCAAACAAACCCTGAAGTGTGTATAGGAAAAAGATTCACTTCATTAAAGCCAAAAAGTTTATCTATCAACAAAGTATTTATTAAGAGTAACAATATAATAACTAATTTTCCAATAAATCATGGAGAAAGCTGTAGTACATCAGCTACAACTTCACCTGGATACTCACAAACTCCTGGACCCGCTGCAATCAGGCTTCCGCCCGGGTCATGGAACAGAAACAGCGCTCCTCAAGATCTGGGACGACGCCCTCGAAGCAGCAGATGACGGAGAGCCGTGTCTCCTCGTACTGCTAGACCTAAGTGCAGCATTTGATACAGTAGATCACAATACTCTACTCGTCCGACTCACAGAAGTAGCCGGAGTCCAAGACATAGATCTCCAATGGTTCGCGTCCTTCCTAGGAAATCGGTCACAGACAGTGAAACTAGGAAAATTCCTCTCCGAAACTCGGGCAGTCACCTGCGGAGTCCCTCAAGGCTCTCCTTTATCACCCGTTCTCTTCAACATTTACATTCGCCCACTTCTCCAAATCATCAGATGCTCAGATCTCTGCTTCCACTCTTACGCTGACGACACGCAACTTTATTTCCGGATCAATGGAAAAAAAGATCACCAACAACAACTTGAAAACTGCCTCAAATCAATAGAGGAATGGATGACCACTAACTCCCTCCAGCTGAGCGAATCAAAGACAGAGCTTCTTATCTTACACCCAAATCATAAGCCAGCAACCAAAACCTCCTGGTCTCCACCAACCGTCTTTGGGCAGACTATCTCCCCAAAGACCAAAGCAAAGAGTCTCGGGGTTATTTTAGAGGCACAAATGTCAATGGATGCGCAAATAGAATCTGTAGTCAGTGGATCTCACCATCTGCTGCGCATGCTTCGCAGACTCATCCCTTTTATCCCAAAGAATGACAAAGCAGTGGTAGTTGGAACAATCATTAATTCACGACTGGACTACGCAAACTCGCTTTACATAGGATTACCACAATATCAACTTGCGCGATTACAACTGATCCAAAACACGGCGGAAAGGCTGATAACAGGAAAAAACCCTGGGAATCCATCTCTCCTTCGCTGAGGAGCTTACATTGGCTAACCGTAAAAAATCGGATCACGTTCAAGACCCTTTGCCTCACCCACAAATGAGTGCATAGAGAAGCTCTGCAATACCTAATGGAGATAATAAATCATTACACACCAAACCGCAGTCTTCGATCAGCCAACAAAAACCTCCTCCTCGTGCCCAAAGCCCGGTATAAATCCAAGGGGGATCGGAGATTCGCTGTCCAAGGGCCTCGGCTATGGAATGCTCTACCAATCAACATCCGCCTGGAAGAAAATCACCTGGCTTTTAGGAAAAAACTCAAGACCTTCCTCTTTTAGCAGATGATCAAAGCTCGCCACAGCGCCTAGAGGCGATTCAGTTCGCATTGTGCGCTATACAAGTATTTCATTCATTCATTCATTCATTCATTCATAAACCATAAAAAAAAACGAAAATCCTTACGGGTTCGAACTGTGCCTCTGGTGCTGTCAGGCATTATCTCTGCATTTCTTGAGTCTCTACAGGTTATAATGTGTTTAGTTTTCAGAATTATTCCCTTTTATATATCAACTGTACTTCCAATTCAAGATTTGGCAATCGTGTTTTCCAGTAATCATCTTTTTTCTAATCATGTCCTACTACTAGATTGGGCAATCATGTTTTTATTCATATTCCAGCATTTTTTAATCACATGGAAAATCAGTAATGTTCCGGAACTAGCTTAGTTTTCATTATTTTGTTAAATGTATTTTTTTATTTTACATATATGGTGCAGACTGCAAGGGATATCCAACAGGAAAACATAAAGGTCGAGGCATTCACAGGTATTTGAAAAATCATAAATAATCCAAGCCTTTATTCACTGAGGTTTTGACCTCGGCCCACCTTTATCGGAGGTTCAACCCAACAAAACGTCTTGGAATAAAAATTTTGATTATTTATGCTCCTTCAAACATCTGACATACCCTGACCAAAGCAAACATTTATTATATTGCCAATTCTTAGATGTGTTGGCTGCATTCGTTTTCATTCTTAGGCTTTCTTTATTTTCACCTGGTGATCTAGCTAGTAAGTATGTTGTAAAGAACAAGATGCCCAACAGTTAGGGGGTTGAGACAAACCATTCACCACTGACAGATGTACTTACAAGGATCAGCTATTTATTTATGTAAAACCTTTATTCCAAAAACTGATTATGAAGAGTTAGCTGGAGTTTGGCTTCAATTTGTTTTTGCCTTCCTCTTGAGCAACTGTGGGTATAGAATAGTGTGTATGGAGGTTTTCTATTTGTATGTGTGTAGAGTTTTTTTTTCTCTGTTGGTTGAACTTGATGGACTTGTTTTTTTTTTTCAACCAGATTACCTGTGCAACTACACCATATTATCAAAAGTATTAGTACACCTACCTTTACAAGCACATGAACTTTAACCGCTTGCCGACTGCCTCACGTCGATATACGATGGCAAAAATGCTCATAGAGGCAAACTAACAGCCATTTAAGAGGCGGCCTGTGGGTGCACGCGCCCACTGCAAGCTCCGCGAGTCAGGTTGCGGGGTCCCATGGACAAGATCGCCGCGGGGATACCCGTGAACGTCTCACGGAGAGGAAGAACGGGTAGATGCTAATGTAAACAAGCATCTCCTTGTTCTGCCTAGTGACAGTGTCACTGATCTCTGCTCCCTGTGATCGGGAGCAGAGATCAGTGACGTGTCACACATAGCCACGCCCCCACAGTTAGAAGCACTCCCCAGGACACACTTAACCCCTACATTGCCCCCCCCAGTGGTTAACCCCTTCAATGACAGTGTCATTTACACAGGAATCAGTGCATTTGTATAGCAATGATTGCTGTATAAATGACAATGGTCCCAAAAATTTCTGATGTGTCCGCCATAATGTAGCAGTCACGATAAAAATCGCTGATCGCCACCATTACTAGTAAAAAAAAAAAAAAAAAATTATTAATAAAAATGCCATAAAACTATCCCCTATATTGTAAATGCTGTAACTTTTGCGCAAACCAATCAATAATCAGTTATTGCGATTTCTTTTTACCAAAAATATGTAGAAGAATGCGTATCGGCCTAAACTGAAGGAAAAACTTTTTTTATATATTTTTCTGGGGGATATTTATTATAGCAAAATGTAAAAAAGAATGCATTTTTTTTTTCAAAATTGACGCTCTTTTTTTGTTTATAGCGCAAAAAAAATAAAAACCGCAGGGGTGATCAAATACCACCAAAAGAAAGCTCTATTTGTGGGGAAAAAAAGATGTCAATTTTGTTTGGGAGCCACTTCGCATGATCACGTAATTGTCAGTTAAAGCGATGCAGTGCCAAATCGCAAAAAGTGCTCTGGTCAGGAAGGGGGTAAATCGTTCCGGGGTTAAAGTGGGAGTCCCGCAAAAAATTTTTTTTTTTAAGTCAGCAGCTACAAATACTGCAGCTGCTGACTTTTAAAGGACACTCACCTGTCCCAGAGTCCAGCGATGTCAGCACCTGAGGCCGAACCATCCCTCGGTCCTCGGATGCTGCCGCCGCCATCTTCAATAAGGGAATCGGGAAATGAAGCCTTGCGGCTTCACTTCCTGTTCCCTCCTGCGCATGTGCAAGTCGCGCAGCGCAACCCGAATGGTCGCCGCTGTCTCTGGGACCCGTGTGTCCCCCAGCAGACAGCACGGCGGGACAGGAAGAGGCCTAGACTCCCGTGGGAGTCTATGCCCGGAAGTGGGTGCAAATACCTGTCTTAGACAAGTATCTGCACCCCCTGCCCCCTGAAAGGTGCCAAATGTGACGCTGGAGGGGGGGAGGGTTCCAAAAAGCAGAGTTTCAATTTTTGTGTGAACCTCCGCTTTAATGACATCCCAGTCTTAGTCTGTAGGGTTCAATATTGAGTTGGCCCACCCTTTGCACTTATAACAGCTTCAACTCTTCTGGGAAAGCTGTCCACAAGGTTTGGGAGTGTGTCTATGGGAATGTTTGACCATTCTTGACCAGAAGCGCATTTGTGAGGTCAGGCACTGATGTTGGATGAGAAGGATCTAATTTATCCCAAAGCTGTTCTGTCGGGTTGAGGTCAGGCCTCTGTGCAGGCCATTCAAATTCCTCCACCCCAAACTCGCTCATCCATGTCTTTATGGACCTTGCTTTGTGCGCAAACAACAACCACTGTTCATATAAAACTTTTTGGTTGTTTTGGTAATACTTTCTCTTGTGCATCTGACCAGAATAAAATCTGCTGCAATGAATCCTGGTTGCAATTGCAAAACAGTGATTAATGGTAGACTCTGGGGAAGGAATTATCCACATTTCAGCCTTGGGCAGTTGCGCTATGCACTGATATCCTGCGTGGTTGGCTTTGCAAATATGACTAAAGTGCTATTGTGCATTTTCTGGCAGCTATTATAGGGTCCAAAAATAGCCTAATGTAGCATTAACCAGAGGTTTCTATTTTGCTTGTCTCTTAAGGTTGTTAAAGTATACACTGGCTATTCTACCTTACTGGATTTTTTACTTAAAAGTTTACAGCATGCTTTATGTATTTTATTTGCTTTGGGATTTATATGATTGATCCATTACCTCTGTTTTCATTTAAAAAAAATCTGCTTAATGCAAGTTACAGTTTACTACTTTATAAGCCAAGTTTATTAAAGGTGATATGTCAGTTTTGGGTTGCTGCGAGCAGGTTGAAGGAATGCAAGAGCTGGTTTGTGGTTCTACCATTTAGTCTCTGCCCAAAATTGAAATGGCTCCTGGAGAACTTGGCCTCTGGGATGTGTATGTCACCCACACAGGAGGCCTGCTTCTTTGTAAGCCAACATTTTACTACAATTTACTAATCACTAGTGACATCATTTTTGGCAAGAGGCACTCCATGCTTCATTCCAAAGTGATATTTCTAGTACTACTGGGTGTATAGACTTAGAAAGTATTAGTGGAGATAACACATAGGTCCACTTTAATAAGGTTTCACTCTGCATGCTTCACAACCATAGGAACACTATGACACTATGGTTTTCCAACTGCCAGTAAATTAATGGACAATTTGTGAAATCAATGATTTTTACATCTATTAGTAAATGTCCATTACAGACATGCAGAGTGCATGTCCGTAATGGACATTTTTGGACAAATGTATAAATCATGAATTTTACAAACTGTCCGTGAATTTACTGACAGTTGGCAACCCTGACATGAACATCCATAAACTTATAGTTATCTTAAAGAAAGTCAAGGAAAACTATGCTTATGAAAGAATCTGAATATTCATTCCTAAATTGTTATAATTGTGGAATCTTAGGAAAGGTTTGTACAGTGCCTTGAAAAAGTATTCATACACCTTATATATCCCATAGAAATAGAACATGTTTCAAATCTGCCCGACGGGCTCAATTCCTGTCGGGAAAACTGTTCATCTGTAAGCTGGTGCGACGGACCAAATACGGCACAAGGGAAGTTATTGGCTACTGGCTATTGAACTTACTTTTTTAGTCCCGTCTTACGTCATCACATTCAAAATGAACGGACTTTTGAATGGACTTAGTCCGTTTGTGTGTGGGCAAGTTCGTTCCTTCGGGCAATGAGACGAGGCAGGGATGTCCTTTGTCCCCCCTCCTATTTATACTCTCCCTTGAGCCCCTACTCCACCAAATCAGACTTAACGCTGATATCAAGGGGTTGTAAACCCCGACATATCACCATAAGGTCGCTGAATTTGCTGATGATCTCCTGTTTTATGTCTCAGAGCCGCACACCACATTACCGAATCTGCTATCAGAAATAAGGCGATATGGAGCTATCTCAGACTTCAAAATCAACTTGCAGAAATCAGAGGCACTTAACGTCTCCATACCCCACACCGTTCAGACGTCTATGAGCAAAAACTTCCCCTTTCGCTGGGCATCTAAGGCCATACAATACTTGGGGACTAAGATACCCCCAGACCCGCATCTTGTTTTCCAACTGAATTTCCAGCCCCTCCTGAAAACCATTACCTCGGACCTGGAGAGATGGTCACATTTGGCAACCTCCTGGTTCAGAAGGTGTAATGTGCTTAAAATGAATGTAATGCTGCGAATTCTGTACCTTATGCAGGCCCTGCCAGTACGAATTCCCCAGTCATTCTTCCAGACTTCCAGACCCGGCTTGGTACTATACAGCAGTCCATATGAACAGGACGGTTGACTGGTGCAGGCACTTGGAGGATAAGCTGTGGGTTCGTCTTGAGCGAGAATCCATGCCCTTCCCAATTGAAGGATTACCCTGGGGTGGGCCTAGCTCTCCAGGGGTGACGCTGGCGCACCCCCTTGTTGAGCCCATGCTACGAGAGATGGCCAGATACTTCTCACTAGCAGGGGTGCCCAGCTTTCCCTCACCTATGACTCCAATCATTGGACACCCGCAATTTGAACCGGGTATGGTAGACAGGTCCTTTCGCCTCAATCCAGACCAAGATCTGATCAGAGCCTCCCACTTTTTGGGCCCGAGGGCATTGAAGAGTGTCCTGACTATATATGAGCCGTTGGGGCACACTGCCCTGGGCAGGTGGAAACTGGCCCAACTCTCTCACTTTTTGAAGTCCTTGCCCAACAGTGAGAGCTTTCGCAGACCATTAACTCAGTTCGAAGACCTGTGCTTGGGTGAGGGGCCGATCCGTGGGTCTCTTTCCCAATCGTATGGGATCTTAATGGATCTTTTATCTTGGGGAGACCCGACGTTTATAGGAAAATGGGAGAGGGACCTTGATGTCAGGTTCTCGACAGGTCTTCCTTGTGCAGCAAATACCAGGAAATCACATATAAGATCTTGACTCGCTGGTACAGGACTCCCACAGGACTCCCACAGTCCTAGCAGCCATGTTCCCTGGGCATAGCCCAGAGTGTTGGAGATGCGGTGCACATGCAGGTACACTGCTCCATATATTTTGGGAATGCCCGCAATTGTCCCATTTCTGGGGGCAAGTTCTCAAGATTATACTTGATCTCACAGCTATTGATCTTAGGAATAACCCAGCGGCGATCTTTCTTAACCTGGCTCCACTTTCTGGTAAGAGATTTCGTAAGTCACTTTTAAAACACCTTCTGAACGCAGCCAGGGCATGCATACCTAGTATGTGGAAGCAGCAGGCCGCCCCGACGGTGTCTCAATGGTTTGCGAGAGTTTGCGACATCTATCGAATGGAACAGCTTACATCATCCCTGCATGATAGAGAGGAGGAACACACCGCTCGATGGATGCCTTGGAGCCTGTTTAGGTATTCCGATGCATACAGAACTTACTTGTGAAACTTGGCAAGAGCATAGAGTGGCGGTTCCGGTATGGGCTCACCACCGGGGTCCCTACAGTCCTTACTTCCACCTGAGGATCATTCTGGTCCACCCCACCCCCTTTATTCCCCTTCTACCTTTTGACCCAATTTACCCCCCCTTCTTTTCTTTCTGTTCTTTCGCCTCCCCACCCCCCGCCCCCCTTCCATTTCCTCTTCCACTCCCTACAATCCCAATAAAAATAACTAGTGATTGCAAGGGCCTTATCGAACTATTTACCCAGTTTTCTTTCTAATGGCTGTTGGGCATGGGAGTGGCCGCGACTGGGCTTCCCATTCTGCGAGTGATCCCAAGCTATTAACGAAGACCCCTCGGGGTCGGCCCAGGGGGGACCACCCCAAGTGCCGCATTAATATGAAAGGGAGTACCGAGCGGGAGAACTAAAGAACCCAGTAAGTGTTAGGGCCTTGGCTACTCTAGGTCTGATACTGCTGTACTGTGATAAGCTACCAAATGCTCCCCAACATGTACTGAATGTATTATTTAATGTAATGAGAAGACTGGGTGTCTATTGTTTCTTTTACAGTTTACTTCTGTATTACCTGCAATCCATAAATAAAGAATAAAAAAAAAAAAGTTTGTTCCTTCGGAAGTCCGTCGGAAATCCGCCAAAAGACCGTCTGACCTTTTCTGCAGGAAAGTCCGGTCGTGTGTAAGCAGCATTACAGGTTTTCTTCTAAGATTGCCCTGTATTTGGCTCCATCCATTTTCCCATCACCTCTGACCAGCTTCACTGTCCCTGCTGAAGAAAAGCATTCCCACAACATGATGCTGCCACCACCATGATTTACAGTGGGGATGGTGTGTTCAGGGTGATGTGCGTTGTTAGTTTTTCGCCACACAGAGCATTTTGCTTTTGGGCCAAAAAGTTAAATTTTGATGTCATCTGACCAAAACACCTTTGTTTGTTGTGTCCCCAACACGGCTTCTTGCAAACTGCAAACTGGACTTCTTATGGCTTTCTTTCAACAATGGCTTTCTTCTTGCCATTCTTCCATAAAGGCCAGAATTGTGGAGTGCACAACTAATAGTTGTCCTGTAGACAGATTCTTCCACCTGAGCTGTGGATCTCTGCAGCTCCTCCAGAGTTACCATGGGCCTCTTGGCTGCTTTTTCGATTAATGCTCTCTTTGCCTGGCCTGTCAGTTTAGGTGGATGGACATGTCTTGGTAGGTTTGCAGTTATGTCATACTCTTTCCATTTTCGGATGATGAATTGAACAGTGCTCCATGAGATGTTCAAAGCTTTGAATATGTTTTTATAACCTAACCATGCTTTAAACTTCTCCACAACTTTATCCCTGACCTGTCTGGTGTGTTCCTTGGCCTTCATAATGCTGTTTGTTCACTAAGGTTCTCTAACAAACTTCTGGGGGCTTCACAGAACAGCTGTATTTATACTGAGCTCCAATTACACTTAGATGAACTCTATTTACTAATCGGGTGAGTTCTGAAGGCAATTCCACTAGATTCCACTAGATTTTAGTTAGGGTTATCAGAGTAAAGGGGGATGAATACAAATGCACACCACACTTTTTAGATATTTATTTGTAAAAAAAAATTGAAAACCATTTATCATTTTCTTTCCACTTCACAATTATGTGCCACTTTGTGTTGGTCTTTCACATATCCCAATAAAATATATTTGTTTTTGGGTGTAACGTGAAAAATGTGGAAAATTTCGAGGGGCATGAATAATTTTTCAAGGCACTGTATATTCTCACTTTTTTTTTACTTACCTTGTTGAAAAGTCAGCCCCTGGAAGAGTTTAGGTGACCTCTAGGGTATCAGAGTACCAATACAATAATTTGAAACAATGATTGTTTTGATTAAGAGCCGGTTCACACAGCGGGCGAGGCGACACGTCTCGCCTCGCCTCGCTCTCGCAAGTCGCCCCCGTTCTGTACAATGGAACCGTTCTGAGAGGAGCAACTCGAGTCGCTCCGACTCAGAAAAAAGGTTCCTGTACTACTTTTGGGCGACCTCGGGGCGACTTGCATTGACTTCTATACAGAAGTCATCTGCAAGTTGCCGCTGAGGTCACGGCAGGTCGCGGCGAGGCAAGTCGGAGTCGCCTCGCCTCGCCTGCAGTGTGAACCGGCCCTAAAGTGTTATATTCTCCATGAACTATATTGAAGAATCATTTAGGATCATATAGATTAGGGGTATCAAACTCAATTTCTTTTAGTAATAACTTAACACTTAAAAGAGAAGTATCGTTTTTTGTTTTTTTACAGAATCATACTTATCTAGGTAGATTCCGCATCTTTCCCTCACAGCCTCTACACTGAGAACAGAGCCACCGAACATCGCCAATGGCTTGGTTCTCTCAGCTCCCCGAGCAGAGAGCTTCTGCCTGTCAGTCAGCATCTCTCCTGTTCTGCTCCTCCACGCCCACTGCGGTGCTGAGCAGCACATTGAGAGGCTGGGTCAGGCATCAGTTCAGGCACCTGGTGAATCCAGACTTCCAGAGTCGGGATGACGCGGTGCCTGATCTGTGTGACATCAGCGGAGAGCGGACTTCAGACAAATGGGTCACAGGATTGCAAAACAAATTGAACTCCTGTGACCCAGAGGTGAAGCCCAGCCAAATTAGCTCAGGCTGGACTTCTCCTTTAACTGCTAGCCGACCAGCCGCCGCAGTTTTACTACAGCAGCATGGCTCGGCTGTGAGAATCGCCATTATTCTACGTCGGTAGCATAAATGGCCACTAGCGGGCACGCGCAGTTTCCGGTTCTCTAAGCAGTGAACTGACAGATCATCTGTTCATACAGAATAGTAGTTTCCCTGCACAGTCCCACCCCCCTTCAGTTAGAGCACAAACTAGGATACATATGAACCCCTCCCCTGCCCCCTACTGTTAACTCCTTCACTGCCAGTGACATTTTTACAGTAATCAATGCAATTTTAATCACACTGATTGCTGTATTAATGGCAATGGTCCCAAAAATGTGTCAGAATTGTCCGACGTGACCGCCATAATGTCACAGTCATGATAAACATCGCTGATCGCTGCCATTACTAGTAGTAAAAAAAAAAAATATGACTAAAAATTACATAAATCTATCCCCTATTTGTAGACGCTATAACTTTTGCGCAAACCAATCAATATACGCTTATTGCATTTTTTTTTACCAAAAATATGTAGAAGAATACGTATCAGCCTAAACTGAGGAAAAAAAATTTTTTTTATATATATATTTTTGGGGGATATTTATTATAGCAAAAATTAAAAAATAATGAATTTTTTTCAAAATTGTCGTTCTTTTTTTGTTTATAGCGCAAAAAATAAAAACCGCAGAGCTGATCAAATACCACCAAAAGAAAGCTCTATTAGTGGGAAAAAAGGACGTCAATTTTGTTTGGGAGCCATGTCGCACGTCCACACAATTGTCAGTTAAAACGACACAGTGTCGCAGAATCGCAAAAAGTGGTCTGGTCTTTGCCCAGCCAAATGGTCCGGGGATTAAGTGGTTAAGCAGTGAAGGGCAGGTGCAGACTGGTATGGTGCCCACTCACACTCCCATAGTAGATGATGGAAGTCTAAAAAGGAAGGTTGCACACCACTGGTATCAACCACAAGAAACTGGTTCTGCCATAGTACTCTGTCTGAGCAGTCTCTAATAATGTTTCTTATGGACGATATTAGCAGTCTCCTTTTCAACTGACATAGGATTGTATTATTCTCATGATAATTATAAGCAGATATCAACGCCCCCCCCATCAGAAGTCAAGAGTCCTCCACCCTCCCTTACATCACAGTGCACCTCCCTTGTGCTATTGCTGGGAAGCAGAAAGTGCAGGGTCTGGAAGAGGACCAGAGGGGGGAATCAGTTGCCAGAATCTGCTGAATGATGAGACCAGGGGGTGCTGCAGGTGCACAGAGAGGTGCAGGATCTGTGGGAGGAGTTCTGTCCTCCTCTCTGCTGCTGATTGCTGAAACAAGGTGAGGACAGAGATGAGGAGGTGTCTCAGCTGCAGAAGATGTGCAAGGACCACATGAAATGGCCTGGAGGGCCAGATTCCGCCCGTGGGCCTTGTGTTTGACACATGTGATTTAGAGCAATACAGGATCAGTTTAATCAACAAGGAAGGGTTGAGTCTAGGTAGAAAATCCAGCCGACCTCCACCAAATCAGTATTTTTTTCTGTTGTGTTAAATGATCACTTTCTGTTATCAAATAAATAGACTAATACTTATGGCTAGCATTTTGTCTGAGCTCTATCTTCCATACACCACCCCTCCCCAACCCCCAGAGGCTTCTCAGACCTTTTTTTTCATTTTAAAAACGTATGCATATCTATCAAACCAGGCTGAGAATGTTACAGGTCTTTCTTCCTCTTTCTTGGTGTAGTAGATGCTCCTTTCTGTGAGCCTGATGATGGTGCCCCAGGGACAGGTCAAGGACATCCTGCTGATGAAGCTCACAATCATTTAACCTGGTAGACTAATATTCGCTTTGGACTGAGCTGAGCATTACAGAAAACATTTTCTTTATTATTTCAGTGCTGGTTTCTGCTGCAAATTGCATGACAAGGGAAATCACATTATATTCAATGGTGCCTGTTCTCATCAGTGAGGCTCAGTTCACACTGCTGCAACATAGGATCCGACTTGTGAGATGCCAAGCCGAATGGCGCGTCAAATTCAGTGTTTCCCTATGAGAGACATCTTAACTGATACTACACAAGTCGCTCTGATTTTAGAAAAGGTTCCTGCACTAATTTGGTCCAACTTGGGTGCGATTTCAGCCCTTGTACAGGCCTAAGTCAGATCAAGCCAGAAGAAAGTCACAGGACAAAGTCGTACGATTAGAATATGCAAAAACTCAGCCAAGTCACTTTAAAGGCACACTACATAATCGCACTGAAAATTGTGGCAAAATCCTGTTGCAGTACTGTGAATCAAGCCATACAAATCTAAGGCAGAATTTCGAAACCGTCATTGAGTTCCACTTTAATCTGAGTATCTATTATGCTTTAATAATGAATATTTACATTTTACAAATTTCAGTTTTGACTGGCTTCCTTTGATTTAGATTTATCTTATGTCAGCAAGCAGCTATACAGCCATTACATATGTACTGTATGTATATACTGTATGTGTATATATATATATATATATATATATATATATATCCCTAGGGTGTTTTAAAAGTAGAGAGACTAAGTTATCTCTTCATGAATTTTCAATGTTCCTATTCTACTGGTTGTTTAAATAGATAATTATGCTTACTTAAAATGAACCATTTATTTACAATCCATATTTATCTGTACTTCAATACATTTTTTCATTATTTCGTCTTTATTTCAACATCCATTTCCATTCTGCATATTGGTGATTTTATCTTATTAGCACAGAAATCTGACACTTCCACATTAGGTATTTTTGTAAAAATCACAGATGTTTTAGCCCTTGTACACACGGTCGGACAGTCTGCCAACCAAATCTGTTGGATTTTGTCCGACGGATTTTGTCCGAAGGATTGTGTCCGAAACTGTTGTATACACACGATCAGACCAAGTTGTCGGAAAATCCAATCGTTCAGAACGTTATTTCCTTACGACGGGACTACGTTCACGCTAGTAGCCAATAGCTTTGGTGTAGGAATTTGATCTGAGCATGCATGGCACTTTGTCCGATTGGAATTTTCTACACATGATCGGAGTATGTCCGATCGGACCAGTTTGTCGGAAAATATTTCCAACAAGTTGGAAAATTGGGTCCGATGGATATTCCGACGGAAACAGTCCGATGCATACCACACACAGTCGGATTATCCGACAAAACGGTCTGATAGGACACATTCCGTCGGAATCTCCGACCGTGTGTACAAGGGCTTAGAAATTGTAATTTCAAAGATGATCACAAGCAGAAAGTTCTGTACTTGTTGAAATGGCTTTTTGCAAGCAAGTTGACAGCTCACCATTTAAATATATTGGAAACAAAGAAGTACAGATTCATCAATAGACCCGTGAGCAGATATTCATCGTAGCTACAGGATAATGGTTTGTTTATCATTTTTTATGAGCTGGACTGACTCGCTTACCACTCACCTTCACTTTGCGGACAATGCACGTCAATTTTGATAGCTCTGCTAGAAGCTGTAAATGCTGTATAGGCCATAAGCAGCCCAAAAAGTCAAATTTAGACTTTGCAGGTCTCAGTAGGTATTCACGTATTGTGTGGCAGACCATGGTCTTCCCAAGACTACCTTCCTTTTTAAAGAATCCTCCAGTTAAACAATTATTATGCAGCATTGATAAGCTGCTGGAACATTATCTTCATTTTAAGTTGTTATCAGAATTCCTCATGATGTCAGTATTCCTCATTCTTAATGATTTCTCATGGAATCAGTATCCTCATAATAATAGATGAGATGATATAAGAGAGAAGAGCTTGCAACTATTGTTGGCTCTTCTCTCTTATATATTGTATTTAGTGTGAGAAGACATACTGAGCCTTGACACCTGTGCTGCAGACTGCACACTAGGATTGGATTGCTTCTTGAGAGTTGAGAGTGCTACATCTTTCCCAAAACGATTAGAGGAGTATTAGATCCATTGTTTTTTAGTGCTAAGAACGTGGCAATGGGTAGTTCTGGGGGCAGGATTTTCGGCACAGAGAGCGTGTGGAGAAGTAAAGCAACCTCCCACAACCCTGACCCTAACCATAACTTGACCCTGTGGCTCACTATAAGGGTCCTTTCACAAAGTTGGCCCAATCAGATCCCTGTTTGTTTACCTCCAAGTCCATCAAGGTCAGAAAATAAATAGAACAGGTTTGCGCTTTTTTTTTTTTTAAACACGTGTGCATCTGTTTACATTTGCCTGCCCATACAACTAATATGGGTCTAGTTTGAAGCCAAAGGAAAAACTTGAAAGGACAAGGATGCTGACCAAAAAGGATGCTACCTGTGTGATAAAGCCCTGATACTTAACACTCACCTCACCCAAGCCCTAAAACTAAACCTTTCCTCTAAATTAGCCCTTACCCAAACCCTAACACTTAACCCTTAGCCTCACTTTACCCTTAACCTAACCTTAAAATTTAGCCTAACGCTTAGTGTACTCTAACCCTAAAGAGACATAGGAATTGATTTACTAAAGCCAAATAGACTGTTCGATTTGCAAGGTAAGTTGTACGTTGCAACTTGTACGTTGTAAGAGAATTATCCCAATAGCTTTGTTAATGAGGTAAAGCCCTGCTGACCATCATCCAATCGTGTACAAATAGTTATGCAGTTTTTATTGTTTTTCTTTTCCTTGCACGTGCTTGGATACTCTTTGGAAAGTTAGATTTTGCTACTTTTACTAAGCTCTGGGGAAAACTCTCTTGCGCAATGCATCTTCCCTTGAAAAGTGAAGTTCTTTTTGCCTTAATAAATCAACCTCTCTGCCATTAACTTAGGGATTTGATGATAAAAACACAAAAAAATCAAGTATTTTAAATACTTATTTTTCCCCATAAATGAATTACTTCTCTGTGCAGGGCCAGCTCCTCCACCACTCCCTTGACCTCCCTACATAACCTTTTATGTAGCTCTCAGGGGATGAGCAAGAAATCTTTAGAGTGTCCATTGAGAGACAACTGGGTCTGCTGGGGCCGTTGACATAACGTCCAAGATGGCGGAGCCCAGCGGCAGTTTCAGGACTTTTGTATTTCAACCAATGGGGATATTTGTACAGGTAAAAAACATGCCCGAAATACATAAACTTATGGGAAGATATTTGTTGAAGGGAATGGTGAGATTATGTTAGGGGTTACTATGGAGACTTATTCAAGTGTGATCTTTTAGCTTTTTGAGTCTAAATTTAATTGGCTTTAAAGTTCCTGCACCTCAAAATGCTGTGTCTAATTTAAATTGCCAAAAAAGAATACCAACCCTGATATGTAAAAATATTTTATAAGCAAAAAACAATCACCGCTCACTGGCACATCATTGCAAGTAAGAAATTGCATTTTTTGTTCTAAAGTTAGCTAGAGCAACCAGAAGCCCATATGTTGTTAGATATTTTTCATTCAGAAAAAAATTGTGATGAAGTCTGATTTGATTAAAGTAAAAAAATAAAAAAAATAAAAAATAGTATCATCATCACTCTATAAATGGAATTTATGAAAATTACATATTATTTCAGTATGTAGCCACATGTATCCTTGTAAGTAATGCCTTCATTGGTTTTAAAACATGATGGTGGTGCTATTTTATTATATGGCAATTTTACCTTTTGTTTATTTTTTTTTTTTTGCATGAAAGCACTCCCAAATTTTGTATATATGTATAAATCGTGTCTGCCCTGCAAACAATAACCTACACTATATGCCCCCAGTGCACCCAATTAAAAAATGATGATGTGAATTGTTTTTATAAATTGGATATGATGAGTCTGCATATGTTGTAAACAATGACTGTGACATTTTGATATATTACTGAGCACTGAAAAATGTTTACATTAATGCTGAACCTAAAACTGCTGCTAAAGTTATATGACATACGTAAGAGTATTGGCGTGTTCTGCCAAAAACTAGAAATAAAATGGCTTTTTTTAATGAAATAAATAGCAAATATATTTAGTAAAGATTAATGTTGATTGTAGGATGTTCTAATTTCGTTTTATATAGATATATTTGTAAGTCCTGTGGGTGAAGTTAACCTTGGTGTGAGCACTAAATGAACTGATAGAATGCATGTGGTATAGAATGTCAATATTTTGAGGTGAAATAGTACTGAAAGTAATGTATATGTGTGCATTTAATGCTCTGATGTACTGGCCTTATACCAGTAAAAACTATCCAACATGGCAGGTTCTAGGGCATTTTGGGCCTTGTATCCATCTACAACCATCAAACCCATTTCTTTTCAGTTAACTCTAATAACCTCTACCCGCTTACATCCTGCCCAATCTGTAAGCAGGGCCCTGATAAATCAGCGACCATTGGCAAGTACGCAGTGTTCAGAGGACCTTTGAAACTCAGTTTTTTATACTGCAAACTAGGTACAGCCATCCACAACCTAAAAGCAATTAGATATTAAAATTCAGTTTGTAACATTCTTACACCTATATACAGAGAGTCATTTCACACAGACCATGTTGATGCTGCCAACAAAATTGCTATTAGGAGGCTTACTCTTGTATATGGAGCTGATACCTTGCTGGGCAGCGAGATTCTGCAGCTTTCTGGGGCAGCAAAGGAACAACACTCATTAGGTGATGTGGTTGTGTTAACTTGGTGATTCTGATGTTAGCACTAATATTCAGTTGTAGTTTTATAGTGCCAACATTTCTTTAAAGGATACCACAATTTTACATAGATCACTAATATTATGCCCTTGATTTGCATATAAGTTTTTTTGGTAGCACTAGCTTTTCCAATGCAACTGGCTTCACATATGTAGTACAAAAATCTTCATTTTGTTCCCCCCTTAATCTAAAAAATTAAAAATATAGGCTTCCCCTTTCTTTCTTTTGGGTGGTTTGCAATTATCCATGGGAGACTCAGCTAGGTTCCTTGCGATCAGCTATTGGTGGGAAGCACTTTTGAGATCAATGGGAGCTTGAAGGTGTCTGCAGCTTTTCATGGTCATTTGCATGTAATTGCTCATGCAGCCATTACTTGTAATATAGCACTTGAAGGGCACCCAGCTGGAACACAAAGGTAGCTTGCAATGATATTGGTTGTTCTACAAATATCACATTTTATAGAATTTTTAGTTGTGGTTCTTGTTTGCCTTCCCAGCTTACGTACAAGGGTTCCATGAGATGCTTCCAGTAAAGCATCCTTTTCATGCTTAGTTTATGGAGCTCCAATGATGCTGATATTTTGGCATGAACTAAATTTAGGTCTCCAAAATGGAAAAAAGGAGAGATATAAGAGCCTAACTGCTGGATACAAGTGAAGAGCCTGCAGGGCATACGAGCCGGCATAGTTGAGAATGAGCGTCAGCTGTCTTCCTCTATAGGTATACTGAGTAGCACTGAAAAACTGATGGGCAACAATTATGAAAGTTAGCACAGTAAAAAAGTAAACACTCTTATTTCATTGTAACTGAATTTGGCTGAATCTGCTAGTTTTACTGCTCTCATTGGCTGATGATGTCTGACAGTGCTTCATACACTTCTCATGAACCATTAGCAAGCTCAGTTCTGTTAGTCGTTCCTCTCTAAACATTCAGCCCAGTGATCACATACTGTTCATACTAATACTTTGTGCTTTGGATGTGATCTGTGTGCCTTTTCTACCAGGCTTATAATAAACTTGGTTATTTCTAACATGTTCCTTTTCTCAGTTGGTTATCATTGTGTGTTTCATTTTAGCCCTTTGAAATATATGATGCAAAATCTCAAACCGTCCCTTGTGGTAGAAATGAGTGTGTTTTAAGGGAAAGTAAAGTCTTTTTTTTTTTTCGGTGAGTGGATAAGTTAACTCGATTTTGCCGCATTTATTGATGTATTTTTGACAATTTTACACAGTTCTGTATATAGTATATTTCACATTTTTCTTATTATATTACTTGTAGAGTTTTCTCTTTGTTAGATTAACCACTAGAGGGCAGGTAGGTTAGCGGCAACAGATTTGACTGCTTACCAACTGTTGAGATACTGTAAAGTATCATCCGCACAGGGAGTAAATTGTCTTAAGAGAGTCAACTGACTCAGACTTGCATCATAAGTACAACCATTGTGTTGCACTGCGAAGCAGTAAGTAAAGATTTTTATGGAACTCAAAAATGACCGATTCCATGTACATATAAAATTACAACTGACTTTTTCAGCCAACTTTCACCTAATCACATGTTTTTTTCTGCTCTTTATCGCCACCTTTGGTCAACTTCTGTATTATCTGATCTTTTGCATTGGTTCTGAGAATACGTGTTTGTAAAGTCTGATGGTTTTCTGTACACACGATCGGACTTTGCTCCATCGGACTTATGTTGTTGAAAAGTTTGTCCGTTCGCACAGCCAACAAAAGTCAGATGAAAACCCGAAAAGTTTGTCCAGTTTGGAGCGTACACACGGTCGGATGTTACCTTAAAACAGCTAATTTGCATGTTTGTTGTCAAAAAGTCTGATCGTGCGTACAGGCCTTATCTTATGAACATGATTGCTAAAGGTTAAAATATACACATAGGGGGTTATTTACTAAAGGCAAATCCACTTTGCACTGCAAGTGCACTTGGAAGTAAAGTCGCTGTAGATCCGAAGGGGACACGCAAAGAAAATAAAAAACAGCATTTTAGCTTGCACATGATTGGATAATAAAATCAGCAGAGCTTCCACTCATTTCAGATCTGCCCCTTAGATTTAGAGCAACTGCACTTTCAAGTGCATTTTCAGTGCAAAGTGGATGTGCACTGAGGTGTAAACGTTATAAATAATTTTATTAAAACCAAAAAGTTGCACTTACACAAGTAACAATATCACAGCGCTGCATAATCGGTAATAATAAGGTAATAATCGGCCAAATTTATCTCCTGGGAACACTTTCGGTTGAGCAATGACATCACAATACATAGCTCCACCCTACACATTCCATCAGAATTAACATCTTCCGGGGCATGGAGATGCTACCCCGGATTATCGCACAAATTAAAAAAGGAGCCAAGTCTCATATTTTTTATGTGTGAACTTAATTTGAGTTTTATATATATATATATATATATATATATATATATATATATATATATATTATATATATATATATATATATATATATATATATATATATATATATATATATATATATATAGTGTGATCGTTTAGTGTAGCACATGTAATTTCTTGTCATAGCATGCTCTCAGCTTTTTTCATGTTTACACAAATTTCTACGAATGCAGCTACATTGGAGGTTTTAAAAGTTAATTTACACCTGTCGAAAAAAAAAAGTATACAGTGTAAGCCTAGAGGCACCTGCTCATACCTTTAGCAATCTCCAGATCTGCTTGCCCCAAATAGTGACTAATTATGATCTGTAAAGTTTCAACACTTTTGTGCTGTTCGATGCAACAAGTTCAACTTTGCATCAGTTCTTCGGAACACCACTAAGGAATCAAACTTTTCTCAGCCTAACGTCCTGACAGCAATAAATCTATCAAAGGGGTAGAGATTGGTAGTAAAAATACCCCTAAAGCATTTAAAAAAAAATTTTTATGTGCAAGGTTAACCTATCCTCCTGTTTGCATACAGGCACATAAAATTTTCCCAAAAAAGGTGTACTTTAAGACGAATATGGATAGTTTTAAATAGCTACATTGGTCTAGCGTAGAACAATGTAGCTAGATATGTACAGTGCCTTGCAAAAGTATTCACCCCCCTTGGATTTTTACCTATTTTGTTACATTACAGCCTTTAGTTCAATGTTTTTTTAATCTGAATTATATGTGATGGATCAGAACACAATAGTCTGGTGAAGTAAAATTAAAAAAATATATACATAAAACTATTTTTCAGAAATAAAAAACTGATAATTGGCATGCGTGTATGTATTCATCCACTTTGTTATGAAGCCCATAAAATGCTCTGGTGCAACCAATTACCTTCAGAAGTCACATAATTAGTGAAATGATGTCCACCTGTGTGCAATCTAAGTGTCACATGATCTGTCATTACAAATACACACGTTTTTGAAAGGCCCGAGAGGCTGCAACACCTAAGCACAAGGCACCACTAACCAAACACAATGTTGTTGAGAAGTACAAGTCAGGGTTAGGTTATAAAAAAATATCCAAATCTTTGATGATCCCTAGGAGCACCATCAAATCTATCATAAATAAAAATAAAATGGAAAGAACATGGCACAACAGCAAACCTGCCAAGAGACGGGCGCACACCAAAACTCATGGACTGGACAAGGAGGGCACTAATCAGAGAATCAGCACAGAGACCTAAGGTAACCCTGGAGGAGCTGCAGAGTTCCATAGCATTGATTAGAGTATCTGTACATAGGACGGCAATACACAGTACGCTCAATAATGTTGGGCTGGACAGAGTGGCCAGAAGAAAGCAATTACTTTCAGCAAAAAAACAAAATGGCACGTTTTGAGTTTACAAAAAGGCATGTGGGAGACTCCCAAAATGTATGGAGGAAGGTGCTCTGGTCTGATCAGACTAAAATTTAACTTTTTGGCCATCAAAGAAAACGCTATGTCTGGCGCAAACCCAACACATACATCACCCAAAGAACACTATCCCTGCTGTGGGGATGTTTTTCAGCAGTCGGGACTGGGAAACTGGTCAGAGTTGAGGGAAAGATGGATGGTGCTAAATGCAGGGATATACCTGAGCAAAACCTGTACCACTCTGTGTGTGATTTGAGGCTAGGATGGAGGTTCACCTTCCAGCAGGACAATGACCCCAAACAAACTACTAAAGCAACACTTGAGTGGTTTAAGGGGGAAACATGTAAATGTGCTGGAATGACCTAGTCAAAGCCCAGACCTCAATCCAATAGAAAATCTGTGGTCAGACTTAAAGATTGCTGTTTACAAGCACAAACCATCCAACTTGAAGGAGCTGGAGCAGTTTTGCAAGGAGAAATGGGCAAAAAATCCCAGCGGTAAGATGTGGCAAGCTGATATGGTAGAGACTTATCCAAAGTGACTTAGAGCTGTGATTGGCCGCAAAAAGGTGGTTCTACAAAGTATTGACTTTAAGGGAGTGAATAGTTATGCACATTTACTTTTTCTGTTATTTTGTCCTATTTGTTGTTTGCTTTACAATAAATAATAATAATTTAAAAAAATCTTCAAAGTTGTGGACATGTTCTGTAAATTAAATGATGCAAATCGTCAAACAATCCATGTTAATCCCAGGTTGTGAAGCAACAAAACACAAAAAAATGCCAAGGGGGGTGAATACTTTTGCAAGGCACTGTATATATTACCTGACCAATCTCCCTCAAAGCTGGAAATCACTGTAGTAGGCATCTCCACTGTTACCCACTTCCTTACAGGTCCCCTGTTAAACTGAACACGGAAAGCTGTACACAGGACAGGGGCACAATTCAGTGAATGCCTTGCATTTACAAAAAAGAATGCAAAACATTCTGATTGGGCAAGGTGGAGATTGTGACGGTGGCACCCCGCGCATCCACTTCATCTAATCAAAGAACGCTTTGAATTCATTGTTTATAGTGCAGCAGGGCAGTCACTCATCACAGAACCTGGAAGCAAGTGGAGATCATTGGAATGGCGGTGTCTACTACAGTGATTTCCATCTACCAGGGGCATCAGTTAGGTATGGTATATGCATAGTTAATTGGTTAAAGCTGGAAAGATGTAAAAAAGTCATGTCTGGAATTCAGCTTTAAATGATTCCTCCCATTTATAAATATAAGAATATGCACTAAGATCTGCAGCCTGAGCCCTGTAAATACCCAGTACATCTTGTTTCATAGGCAAATAGTCTCCCTGTCTACCTCAATGGTGAATATTTAGTGTTTTTCCATGAATTGCAGTTAATTATCTCCCAGGTGTGCTTTCTGAAAGGCATAAAGGGATCATCTGCTTTATGTAATCCGCACATATTGTTAAACAAGGCAAATTTGCCAATTTAAGGTCAGCAACATCAATTTCATGTTCTTTTGCGATAGTTACCTTTTACTTTACACTATGTAATCATCCTGAAAGAACTGAGCTAGTGTGTCATTTTATTGAACAGCGGTTAAAATACGTGATCTATAGTGAGTCTCAGATTTTTGGTAGAGGAGTGCTTGAACATTTTAGTATGGGCAAAATACAGGTTAACTCTAAAGCGGTATTAAACCCAAAGCAAACATTTTATTATTTGTGATGGCTGCATTCATCTTCTTTTTTCAGCTTTCTTTCTTTTTTTTTAACCTGGTGATCTGGTCAGTAAGTATGTTATTTTTCAAATGACAAGCTATATGCATATGTAGCAGTTACAGGGATAAGACAAACCCTTTGTCAATGCTCTGGGGTGCTTGCAATGATCAGCTTTAATTTATTTATGTAAAACCTTTATCCCGAAAGGAAAAAATAAACTCTTTGCTATAACTTATTACGGAGTTTGGCTTCAATTTGTACATCTGCTATTGACACAAGGGGGATCCTGAATTTACTAAGGTGCAATTTGCTACAAATTCAGCTTTGCCTATGGTCAAATTCCTGGGCATATCTGTATTTGAGCTGCAATAAAAACATATTTTCAGTTAATAACTTCTTAGGGTTGTGTTAAAGTAGCAGTCCACTTTAACATGAAAATCCCTGCATCTAGAGACATCCACGATCTAACACTAACCTATCTAGCACTGTAAAGAAGAAATCAGTATACATACTTTTTCTGCAGCTGATCCTACTCGATCACACACTGAACTGTCAGCTGCGCCTTCACTGTGGAGGCATGTGCAGAGGACACATCTGGCAATGGAAGCCCCATAGTAAGTCTATGGGTGATGTCACTTCCCATTCATTTCACGGTTGTTGTCGGCTGTGCCCTCTGCAGAGCTTCCGCCTCTGGAGACCGGATCAGCTTCAAAAAGGGTATGTATACTGATTCCTTCTTTACAGGGTTAGATAGGTTAGTGTTAGATCGTGGATGTCTGTAGATGTAGGGATTTTAGTTTTAGGGTAGACTTAGGCCGCGTACACACGAGCGGACTGTATGGCCTACTTAGTCAGTCATACAATCCGACGGACAGTCCGTCATACTTTCGAATGAACGGACTTGACCACACACAGATGCACAAACAGTCCGTCGAAAGCTTGCGCGATGACGTGTACAGCACGTATGACGGGACTAGAAATAGGAAGTCCAATACACAGCAACGCACCCTTCCGCCGTGTAAATCCTTTCTGAGCATGCGCCATTCTTAGTCCGTCGAACTAGCCTACTGACGAGCGGATTGTCCGCTGAAACCAAAGTATGACGGACAGAATTACGGAAATTCCGAAATACTTAGTACGCCAGACTGCACGCTGAAAAAGTCCGCTGAAGCCCACACACGAGCGGACTGTCCGCTGAAATGTGTTTCAACGGACTAAGTAGGCCATACAGTCCGCCCGTGTGTACGCGGCCTTACACTTTAAATCTCTTGTGTCAGGCTGACTTACGGTACTTAATGTCCTGATACTGCCCTTCACCTGATTTTATACTATAAAATTCTGCAATATACCTCTCATACACACACACACACAGTGATAGTGTAAACAACCAAATAGAGCATACCAAAAGAAAAAAAACAAAAACAAGACCCATTCCTAAGAAATCATTTTGCAAACTTTCTCCAGTGGACCCAGGTAGGCTTCCCTTCAAGCTTAAACGCTGTGTCAGTCCAGAGAAACACTTGATTGGGTCACCCTAAACCAGGGGTCTCCAAACTTTGTAAACAAAGGGCCAATTTACTGTCCTCCAGACTTTAGGGGGGCCGGACTGTGGCCATTGGGAGTACAAAATGTCCCAGCATCTGTGGGAATAAACAATCCCCCCATCATTAATGTTAGTGGGAGGAATTGTGCCCCATTGTTGATGTTATTGGGAGGAATTGTGCCCCATCATTGGTGTCATTGGGTCCCATTGTTGGTGTCATTGGGAGGAATTGTGCCCCATCATTGGTGTTATTGGGCCCCATTGTTGGTGTCCTTGGGGGGAACTGTACTCCATTGTTGATATCACCGGAAAGAAGTGTGCCCTTCATTGTTGTTAGTGAATAAAATAGCACCCCCAAGGGCCACCTAAAAGCAAATGAAGGGCCACATCTGGCCCCCGGGCCACTGTCCTAAATGTTCTTTCAAACATTTCTGCAACAGCTTTCGGATTAGAGAAGGTCACTGGTCTTCAGGATGTAAGTTCCTATAACAGGGGAAGGGTCTGGAATGGAAGAGTAGATTAGGTTCTGCATGTCCTCCAATCTCCTGTGGAAGTTTTGAACATACAAATAAAGATCATTGTTCAGAACAGAATTTGTTGAGGAAAGTAGCATTATAGCCTAGGTATTGTCTCATTGAGATAAAGCCCTGACTTTAACTGATGGGCGGTTCTGATAGTGTATTCCACTATAGGCAAACACTCTACCCAATCATATAAATAATACAAAAGCAGTGTAGCGCTACCAAAAAAAACACCAAACAAATACAATAAATCTTATACACATAATGCATGAAAATATATAATTCTCATAGTGCTGAATATAAAAATGTGCAGTTCATAATAAATCCACAATGCCCCAAATAGTGTGATGGTTTTCCAATAACAAAATAAGTGCCAAAACAAAATAACACATGCCCCAAGTGCAAATAAGTCCACAGTATTCAGATCCCAAACAAAGTGAATGATCCAAAAGTTTTGTGAAATTCTCACTGTATGATGTAGACCACACTCCACCCAGTGACAAATAAATTTGCTAATTTCCAAGTTCTGAACCTCAATAATTAAAAGGAGGTCAAAACAGCGTGTCCCCCCAACAAAGATATTGGTGATGGCAAACTCGCCATTCTCACTGCACCTCAGTAGCTCTCCAACTCACCAGGTAAAAAACATAATAAAAGCAGGAAACCTAGAGTGCTCACTGATGTATTTTACTGAAAATATAAAAACACAAAGAAAGAAATTAACACCACACATCTTAAAGCTTACTCTGCTTGTCTTAGGCCCCTTTCACTCGGGCTTTCCGATCAGGTCTGCCTGTCAGTTTTTCAGGCTGGCCTGATCGGAGCCTCCATTCACTCCTATGGAGCAGTGGATGTCAGCGGTGACATGTCCGCTGACACCCGCTGCTACCCAATCCTGTCTGTGAAATCCAGACGGCTGGTGACCCTATTTTGCATCCATCTGGCGGATCTGATGGGATCGGATGAAAATGGACAAGCGGTCCATTTTCATCCAATCTCCCATCGAGGAGAGCCGGACTCTGACAGGTCCATCTCTTCACAGTGAGTGGAGATGGACTCGTCCTCAGCCTGCCCAGCAGGGATCAACTGATCGATCCCCCGCTGAGCAAAACGTAGTCAGAAAGCCCATGTGAAAGGACCCTTAGATAGTTCGCTTACCACTATGTGTATGAACTTCGGCATAGTGATGACATCGACATACAGCTCCACCCCCTATATGTCCAACCAATTAGGACTTCCTCATTGAGCAGCATGTAAGCTTCTATGCGTGTACATATTTAGAAGATAATAGGCGTAACATCATCCTAAATTGGATAAAAAGGAAGAGTAACTAGGGGTGAGCCTTGCAAAAGCCCCAGTAGGAAATACAATGGACTATCTCTGTACCCAATTATTAAACAAAAATATAAACCACTTCCCGCCCGCCATATAGCAGTATTACAGTGTTCGTTATATTATAAGAACTGACTTCCAATGGCATTACAAGTACCACTAAATTGAACTGAATGACTGATTTCTGAAAGCAGTGTCTTAATGCAACTAGATGGGCTATGCCCACTCACCATACTGGACCCAGATACAGCTGGCAATGATGTAAGTGATGAGGAAGACTCTATCAGGAACGTTCTCTGTATCCTGGCTCTGGGAAATGGCGTCTGCCACGCCATGCTGCAGCCTACTTGGATCTGAAGTGCAGGCGTCTCTGGATGATCTGGAACACCCTCCGGTTCGCTGTAGGGAAGAAGCAATGCTGTCCACAGATGTCCCTGAACATCTACCCGCTGTGCAGACTGCAAATTAACAGCTGCTCACTGTCACACAGGCCTCCTGCTGGCAGGGTCAAGAGGCGTCTCAAGAGAAAGATCTAGGCCGTGCCAGCTCTTTTATATCCTCTCCCAACACTATTTTCTGTCCACTCGCATTCTGTTAGTTGTAGTTCACATCAGTCCTGCTGGCATTGAAACTTCAGCATTCTGAACTATACATCCCACGATGCTTTGCTCTGAGTTTTGTCACAAGAAAGGCAAATGACACAGAGTCCAGCAAACACTAGAGTGAGCCAACCCCACATTAATAACACGGCAAAATGTCTCTGAATTGCAGGCATAATAGCCAGCTCCTGGCTACATTCTCCTCCCACTTGAATTCTTTGGTCCCCAAAGACATGGAGACATTAAACCTAATAAACTTTATGGGAATAAAATGTTACTAACAGGTTTATAATGACGTCAACCACCAAAGTTCAACAGATATTGACACACCTCTGGATTTTGTGCTGAAACCGTTTATATACACTTTCAGTTAACTCAAAATCAGTTTTTGAACAGGCCAGGGCAATTGCAGTGTCCCACCCACTCAGAGGCGTAGATAAGGGGGTGGGTCAGGGGTGTTAAAACGCCCCCCCCCTCCAGAGCATCCTAGCAAAATGCCCAGTGTCCCTGCTGTTTATCTTTAGAAACAGGACAGTAGAAGCAATCAGAGTTTTAGAGTGCAGCAGCCAGCCCCCCTTCTATTGTGCCCACCCCCTCAGTTTAATAAGGTGTCCCACTGAAAATCATGAAATTACTGGGAGGTCCCAGTTGCGGCAATTGACAGTGCATGGTTGAGGGGACTCCTAGACTCCTCCTCGAGGTATCATATGACACAGCTGAAGAGAGACTGGGAATTCAGAAGTTTTCCTACTTCTGTGCCATGCTGAATCTGAGTTCTGGTAAGTGAGGAGGCATCAATTTTCTGTTTTGGGAAGGAGGAAGTGAGAATTCCTGGGGGAGTTTCTTTTAGTGGGGGTTAAGGAAAGGGAGTTTACAGGGGGTGGTTAATGGCAGGGAGTTTGATTGGATGAAGGGAGATTTTCTTCATAATAAGGAATCTTTGCTGGGTGAGGGGGGATATTTGAGGGAGGGATATATTTTACTTTGGGAATCTTTGCTTGGGGAGGGAGGGTTGTTAGGAGGGAGAAGGGGGATTTTTTTTCCTTTAAAAGAGATGTTTTGTTTTAAATTATACTTACCCAGGTGGACGGAGCATTGATCCAATGTTGCCTCTGTCCCCAGCTGCTTCTAAGACAAACAACAGAGCGATCAAAGACCACTTATCACTCAGTTCTCAGACTTCAGTGCGCAAAGAGTGGTGACTGTGAGTCCCTGGCTCTGCCCCCCCTCCCCCAAGCTCACTGGGATGCCAGGCTGTGGAGGGGGCAGGAGTGGCTGGTTAGCTGCTGGTCCATGCATCTGGGTGAATCCTGACTTTAAAGTTAGGATCTCTCCACAGCCTGGACCTGCTGAGCGATGTCAGCTTACAGCGGGCTATAGCTGGCTGTCGGCTAAAAATGGGTCACGAAAGTGCAGAATGAACTGCACTCTCCTCCAGAAGAAGTACAACTAATCGGTATGCCATCCCTTCAGAGCACATACACCGGTGACATCACGGCTGCTTTCCATGTGAATATCTCCTAAACACCACAAGTTTAGGAGATATTCACTGTATCTCTTAAAACATTTCATAAAATTTCTAAATAAATCACTGAATTTACTGCCTACCACATGTTGCCCCTTGCACCTGCTCAACTTGCACAGTAAGGCTAGCTAAAATCCAGTATTGGGTCTTATTCATACATCCTACATGATTATGGTGCAGCAAGTATACTGTAAATACCTGCACTCAGGATCTCAGATGTTCCCATCTCTGCTCAGCCTGTATACCTGAGCGATGGGCTGAAAAGAGCCAAGGCTGTCTGCTGCTGTAAACATGTATCCACATGTATCTGCACATCCAGTGGTTAACTTCAGGTAGGGATACCTTTTTGCCCTTGGATAAAATCTCTCTGCATCCAGGGTCAGAAATTTGTCCCTAACAGCAGGTAACCAATGTGACCCACGGTTTGTTAATGTGTCACTCAGACTCAATTGATGTGGGGAGTAATGTAGATGATACCGAATGTGCTGCAGGATTGCCGGCAAGGGATGGAGCTCATCCCAGCTCCTGTAGTCACTAAAGGGATGAGAGAAAAAAAATCCCTGGTGCCGCACCTCCACGGAATCCTGTGGTAATGTAGTAGTGATGGGAGAGACTACTTCAGCCCGGGTTCCAGCCAGGCCACACCCCAACGTGTTTTGCTTTGTCCCCCGTAGATTAAATATGGGGATGACTGGATGTACAGATATATGTTAACAGCAGTGGCTCTTTTCAGCCCATCACTTAGGTGAACAGGCTGAGCAGCTGACAAAAATTGGAACATCTGGGGTCCTGGCTGTAGGTATTCATGGTATATTTGCCATTCCATGGCCAATTAGAACATATGAATGAGATCTAAAGCCTGGTTCACACGGTAAGTTTTTTTAAGCTAATGAGTACACTACTAACTGCGTGCATTGCGTTCTATTCAGTTGAATGGGGATCATTTTTGCTGCGCTACATTGCAATGCCTCATGGCCCCACTCTGCTGTCACAGTTTTTACCGTACCTCCCCCAACATAAAAGTGTAAATGATGCCTTTAAGTTGGAAAGACCAGAACCCCCCCACCCAGGAAAAAAAATTATCTATGGTCCTGGTCTTGGCCACTGTGCTGTAGCTCAGTTTCAGGGTCTTCGCAAACTTCTTATAGCCTTGGCCAGGGGCATTGCTAGGTCTGCAAAAGATCTGGGGCTAGAGCCCATAGCAGCGGTCACCAACCTTTTTGCAGTCCCGGGGGGCACAACGGGGGTAAGCAATTTTTTGCGGGCAATGGCTGGTGCTGGCGCTTCAATCATCATGGCACCATGGTTGATATGGTGTCAGGGTGATTGAAGCGCATTGTTTCTATTGTTACATTCTAATATATAATGAAATGGTTCAACTCTCCATAATGCAGAATCAGTGGGAGCCCTGGGCATGTCACTTGCCACATCTCCTGCCACCAGATGCAGCGTGTCACTTGCCACTGTCGCCTGTCACCAGATGCTGCTTGTTACTTGCCAACATCGCTTGTCACCAGGTGCAGCATGTAACTTGCCACCAGGGCCGCCATCAGGGGGTGGTAGCCCATACACATGCATGGGGCCCGAGCATCCTGAGGAGCCTGGGCTCATTTGGGCACTGCTCGGGTACCCCATGAGAGGCTCCTGTCCATGAACTTCACTCTGACATTTTCTGCCAGCTGCCCTGAATGACGGACCGCGGTCCGTAAATGACAGTCCTCTTTGGACTGCAACTCCGCTACTTAGCAGCCTGGGTGGTATTATCCTTCCCTCCCTCCCCTCCCCTTCCCACTGCTGCCCGTATTTAATTTTACACACCAGGTAGAAGGGAGAATACACAGCATGTCTGGACAGAGGGTGAGAGCAGCCCATCTTTTCATGTTAAGAGGCAAGTGATTTGTTGCGGGTGGTCCTAACAACCAATCATCTGCCTCTTTACAGAAATGATGGGCAGCCCTTGCCCTCTGTCCAGACATGCTGTGTATTCTCCCTACTACCTGCTATGTAAGGTAGGTTTAGTAAGGGAGGGGCATTCACATAAAGGAGACTGGGGTGCAGAGAGGGGGGCTGTGAAGGGGACAGAGGTGCAAAGGGAGGGAATGTGAAGGAGACGGTGGTGCAAAGGAGGGGATGTGAAGGGGACTGAGGTGCAGACTGAGGTGCAAAGAAGGGGTGACTGTGAAAAGGGTGGAGGTGCAAAGAAGGGGGGGCTGTAAAGAGGACCGGAGTGCAAAAGGGGGGCTGTGAAGGGGACTGAGGTGCAAAGAGGGGGTTTGTGAAGGGGATGGAGATGCAAGGAAGGGGGGCTGTGAAGGGGACAGAGGTGCAAAGAATTGGGGCTGTGAAGGGGATGGAGGTGCAAAGAAGGGGGGCTGAGAATGGGATGGAGGTGCAAGGAGGGGGGGCTGTGAAGGGGACTGAGGTGCAAAGAGGGGGCTTGTGAAGGGGATGGAGATGCAAGGAAGGGGGGCCTATGAAGGGGACAGAGGTGCAAAGAGTGGGGGCTGTGAAGGGGATGGAGGTGCAAAGAAGGGGGGCTGAGAATGGGATGGAGGTGCAAGGACTGGGGGGCTGTGAAGGGGACCGAGGTGCAAAGAGAGGGGGCTGTAAAGGGGATGGAGGTGCAAAAAACGGGGGGTTCTGAATGGGACAGAAGTGCAAAAGGGGGCTGTGAAGGGTACTGAGGTGCAATAAAGGGGGGCTGTGAAGGGGATGGATGTGCAAAGAGGGGTGCTGTGAAGGGGATGGAGATGCAAGGAAGGGGGGCTGTGAAGGGGACAGAGGTGCAAAGGGGGACTATGAAGGGGACTGAGGTGCAAAAAGGGGGGGCCTGTGAAAAGGGTGGAGTTGCAAAGAAGGGGGGCTATAAAGAGGACTTGAGTACAAGGAAGGGGGCTATGAAGGAGACCGGGCCCTGGGAAATGTCGATGGCCAGGCCTGGGGGGCCCAGGCCTAAAGCTGTGTAATGGGCCCCAAAAAATCTGATGGCTGCCCTGCTTGCCACCATCGCCTATCACTAGTTGCAGGATATCACTTGCCACCTTCGCCTGTCACCAGATGCAGTTTGTTACTTACTACTGTTGCCTATCACCAGATGCAACATGTCCCTTGCCACCGTCACCTGCCACCAGATGTGAATTGTCACTTGCCACTATCATCTGGCACCAGATATGGATTGTCACTTGCCACGTCACCTGCCACCATTTGCAGATTGTCACTTGCCAACTGATGTGAATTATCACTTGCCATGCCAGCCAGTGACACCAAATATGCATTGCCGCTGCATTGGTGGCAGATTGGCAGCACTGGTCTGTTTAATGAGAACAGGAGAGGCATGATGCGGGGCAGGCAGTAAGAGATGACGTCATCTTGCTGCTCCCCGCCGCACCTCCGACATTGAAGAAGCCCGCACTGGGAGGGCAGAAGAGCACCGATGTGTGGCGGGAAGTGAGAGATGATGTCATCTCTCTGCTCCCCACCACACCTTGCTCCCTCATTGAAGAGGCCCGGTGTTTCATCAGATGCTGTAAGAGTGGTGATGTGGAGTGGGCGGAGAAAGATGATGTAATTTCTGCTCGCCCACCCACTTGCTTCTCTCCTCTCATCCGCCTCTCTCATGTAGCCCGCCAGCCCGCCCGCCGCAGCCAGACAGAGGCCCTGCAGCAAGAGACTCAGGGCTATAGCCCCAATAGCCACCCCCTAGTGATGCCACTGGCCTTGGCAACAATTCTTTTTTTTCAGATCCTCAGAGAGTTCTTTACCTTGAGGTGCCATGTTGAAATATCAGTGACCAGTATGAGAGAGTGAGAGCGAAAACACCAAATTTAACACACCTGCTCCCCACCTGAGACTTTGTAACACTAACGAGTCACATGACACTGGGGAGGGAAAATGGCTAATTGGGCCCAATTGGGACATTTTCACTTAGGGATGTACTCACTTTTGTTGCCAGCGGGTTTAGACATTAATGGAGTTAATTGAGTTAATTTGAGGGGATAGCAAATTTACACTGTTATACAAGCTGTATACTCACTACTTTATATTGTAGCAAAATGTACAGGCAGTCCCCGAGTTATGAACAGATTAGGGACTGCCTGTTTGTTCTGAAGTTGGATTTGTTTGTAATCCGGAAGCGCATGTGCAGAACGGCGTTTCCGCTGTGTTCTGCTGTTTTCCGACGTAATTTTCCGATGTTTTCGGCTGTTTTCCGATGTGTCCACCGGCACCCCCTTCCGTTCGTAAGTAGGAGTTGTTTGCAGGTCGGATGATTGTAACTCTGGGACTCCCTGTAATTTTTTCAGTGTTGTCTCATGAAAAGATATAATAAAATATTTACAAAAATGTGAGGGGTGTACTCACTTTTGTGACATACTGTATGTATATATATATATATATATATATATATATATATATATATACACATACCCACATACACATATGCACACATGGGTGTTTGAGCTTCGGGGTGCACACCCTAATGCAATTGACTCCCTAATGCACACACCTATGGCTGGGGCACAGCTCTCTCAATGCATAGCATGCCGACTCTCCATCAAGCAAACATCTCCTAAATGTTGCACAATTAGGAAATATTTACAGTCCCTACAGGTAATCGTTATTAACCTCCCTGTGGTATGATTATTTCTGATTTTAGGTGCTGAAAGCAGTACAATTATTTTGCATGGAAATTTGGCGTTTTATATTGTAGGCCTGCAATTCTTAGGAATAACTCATCCCGGGTATGATAAAGTTTGAAACACAAAATCATAAATTATACTGTATATCTGAGCTATGGGGTAGAATGGCACGACAGAAGCCTTTTCTAAGAAAAACATCCAAACCCGGCTAAATATGGCAAAAACACATCTGCAGTCTCCCAAAAGCGTGTTTGTTATGGTCTGATGAAACCAAGGTTGAATTTTGTGGCCAAACTTCCAAAAGATATGTTTGGTGCAAAAACACTGCACATCACCAAAAGAACACTATACCCACCATGAAGCATGGTGGTGGCAGAATTATGCTTTGGGGCTGTTTTTTTTTTCAGCTAGAACAGGGTCCTTACTCAAGGGAGAGGGAATAAAGAAACAGTTCAAAATACCAGTCAATATTGGCACAAAACCTTTAGGTTTCTGCTAGAAAGCTGAACATGACGAGGAACTTCATCTTTCAGCATGACAACAACCCAAAGCATACATCCAAATCGACAAAGGAATGGCTTCGCCAGAAGAAGATTAAAGTTTTGAAATGGCCCAGCTTGAGCCCAGACCTGAATCCATTTGAAAATCTGTGGTGTGATCAGAAGAGGGTTGTGCACAGGAGATACCCTCACAATCTGGCAGATATGGAGTTTTTGCAAAGAATTGCCAAGTCAAGATGTGCCATGCTGATAGACCCATACCCAAAAAGACTGGGGGGCTGATGTACAAAGCATTTGTGCCATGAGTAGCGGCGCACGCCGACGCGCAATGGCCAATTTTGTATTCACAAAGCATTTGCGCCTGTGACACAGCGCAATTCATCCTTCGGTTTCTTCATCTTCTTCTTCCTCTGATCTGCTTCTTCTTGCTCTGGTGTTCTCGTCCAGCATCTTCCTCCACGACGTCTCTTCTTGATTCTCGGGCCGCTCCGCGCAATGGGAGGCTCCCGCTGTGTGATGCTTCTCTTCTTCTGACAGGTCTTATATAATGGAGGGTGGGGCCACCCGGTGACCCCACCCCCCTCTGACACATGGCACCCTCACGCCATTTTTTAAATTTATTTTTTGGTGCGGGGTTCCCCTTAAAATCTATGCCAGACCTGAAGGGTCTGGTATGGATTTTGAGGGGAACCCCATGCCATTTTTTTTAAAATCCATGCCAGACCTGAAGGGCCTGGTATGCTCTTGGAGGGGAACCCATGCCGTGGGGCGACTTAAAGTCGTGTTGTAAGTCGCCGCAAGTCGCGCTGTGATTCACACTCAAGTCCTGTCCAAGTTGTCTCCCAAAGTCGCGCTGGAAGTCGTGTTGCCACTGTGTGAATGCACTGTTAATGATACGGCGCTGGCTACTATAAATTGCGCCGGCATATTATGTTTTGCGCTTATGCATGCGCCGGTTCATACGCTCACTTGAAAATTTCCCTGGCACACAAATTCATCTTAGTAAATCAGCCCCTGAGTGTTGTAATAAAATCAAAAGGTGCTTCAACAAAGTCTTATGCAGGCCATACACGGTCGAATTTCGAACGAATTTTCTTTTCAAAATCAGAAAATTCGTTTTTTTTGTGATCCGATGACGCCACCATTGATTTTCGAAATTCGGCCGACCAAGCCTTCAATTTCACCTCATGTTGCTACAGAAAATAATTTTCTTGGCTGGGAATCTTCTTTTTTCTCCGTAAATTTTCTTTTATCTCCGTACATTTTCTTTTATCTCCGTACATTTTCTTTTCTTATTACGTTTCTTGCACGATTCTCCCATCATTGATTAGAAAATCGTTCGTTTTTCTAAAAATGTCCGATTCCTCAAATTTTATTTCCGCACAAAAATCGGCTGTTGCTGCTATTAGTGGGCTACTAATGGTGCGAAATTCATACGAAAATTCTTAGATACGATTTTCGAAAGAGAATTCTTTCGAAATTCGAACCGTGTATGGCCGGCATTAGTGTAAGGGTGTGCACAATTATGCAACCATATTATTCTATTTTTGTATTTTTATTCCCTCCACCTAAAAGATTTCAGTTTGTTTTCAAACTGAGTTGTACAGTTTATAGGTCACATTAAACGTGGAAAAAGTTCTGAAATGATTTATCTTTGTCTCTTTTTTACATCACAGAAACCTGACATTTTAACAGGGGTGTGTAGACTTTTTATATCCATTGTATGTAGGGTTGTGTATTAGAACAAGCAAAAAACAATTGTTCTAAAAAGCTACTGAACTGGGGGCATGAGAAAGAAAGAAAGAAAGAAAGAAAGAAAGAAAGAAAGAAAGAAAGAAAGAAAGAAAGAAAGAAAGAAGAGAAGGAAAACCAATAAGAGTTGCAAAAAAATAAAAAATAAAATAATGAAAATAACTAAATAAAAATGAAAATACCGTATTTTCCGGCGTATAAGACGACCTTTTACACGTAAAAAAATTGGCCAAAAAGCAGGCGTCGTCTTATACGCCGGGTCAGCTCCTTGGATGCCGGCTGGGTGCTCGGTAATACTATATGTAGCTTCGGCTACATACAGTATATACCGCTGAGCCAATCCTGGTGAGCGATGTATTCAAATGAATACAAAGCCTGCTCAGATTGGAGTAACGACCTCTGCCAATCCGAGCAGGCTACTCTGTAGCCTGCTCTGATTGGCTTGGAGAGTCAGAGCGGCGCAGGCTGATGATGTTACAGCCTCTGCCAATCCAAGCAGGCTTTGTATTCATTAATAGAATACATCGCTCGCCGTGATTGGCTCCAGCAAATGCAGGAAGAAGGAAGAAATATGAAGCCTCGGAAGCCTCGAAAGCCGGGTCGTCTTATACGGTAAGTACAGATTTAAAAGCATTTTTGTCCTGTAAGATTAGGGGGTCGTCTTATATGCCGGGTCGCCTTATACACCGGCAAATACGGTAAAATTAAAATTAAAATTAAATTAAAAATAAAATAGAATAAATCTAAACTGCACAACTTCAAACTCATAGGAACAATGAGGGTCAGACTGTAAAGTGTTGGCCAGACTGTTGGCACTATATAAATGCTGTATAATATTTCTTTGTGCCATTTTATTTATTATAACATGGGTACAGATATACTTTCATGTTCTGTTTGGCTGCACTTTCTGACATATTGTGTAGACATGGCAACTATGGTACACAGTGCATTGGAAAAGTATTCATACCACTTGAAATTTTCCACATTTTAGAGAGAGATTTGCCCTCACTTCTTGATGTGAATCCAGCTCAGGAAATGGCACGAGGACAAAGATAGCAAAAAAAAAAAAAAAAAAGATATATATAAAAAAAAGTACATTACCTGCTTTTTTTTAAATAAAAATCTAATAAAAAGCTCATCACACCCAATATTATAGCATGTGAGCAACCAGTAAGGTAAAGTATATACAGTGCCTTGAAAAAGTATTCATAACCCTTGAAATGTTCCACATTTTGTCATGTTACAACCAAAAACATAAATGTATTTTATAAATGTATTTTATTTATTGGGATTTTATTTGCTAGACCAACACAAAGTGGCACATAATTGTGAAGTGGAAGGAAAATGATAAATGGTTTTCAAAAATGTTTACAAATATATATCTGAAAAGTGTAGCATGTGTTTATATTCAGCCCCCCTGAATCAACACTTTGTAGAGCCACCTTTCTCTTTTTTTTGCTCATTCTTCTTTGTAAAATAGCTCAAGCTCTGTCATATTGGATGGAGAGTGTTTGTGAACAGCAATTTTCAAGTCTTGCCACAGATTCTCAATTGGATTTAGGTCTGGCCTTTGGGTTATTCTAACACATGAATATGCTTTGATCTAAACCATTCTATTGTAGCTCTGGCTGAATGTCTCAAGTCTTTTGCAGACTCTAAACGGTTTTCTTCTAAGATTGCCCTGTATTTGGCTCGATCCATCTTCCCATCAACTCTGACCAGCTTCCTTCCCTGTCCTCGTTGAAGAAAAGCATACCCGCAACATGATGCTGCCACCACCATGTTTCACGGTGGGGATGGTGTGTTCAGGGTGATGTGCAGTGTTAGTTTTTCACCACACATTTCGTTTTGCTTTAAGGCAAAAAGAACAGAACAGCTGTATTTATACCGAGATTAAATTACACACAGATGGGCTCTATTTACCGTATTTATTGGTGTATAACACGCACAGGCGTATAACACGTATATTCATTTTAAGAGGGAAGTTTCAGGAAAAAAACAAGGAACTTTGAAGCAAAATAAGGGTCAGTGCCCATCTGCAGACTCGCCATTGCCATCAATGCAGCCTCATCAATGCCTATCTGCAGCCTCACAAGTGCCATCAATGCAGCAGCCTCACCATTGCCATCAATGCAGCCTGATTAAAGCCCATCTGCAGCCTAGAGGGGACAGGAAGGGGGGTGGGACGAGCGCCAACAGATTACATACAGTGAGAATCTCCTATGATAGACAGAACAGTGGTCCAATGTTGGCCCAAGAGACGGGACTTCCTATTACAGAGGCCACCAAGTGAATAGGAGATTCTCACTGTATGTAATCTGACGGCGCTCGTCCTGTCCCCTCCGAGGCAGCTAAAATTGAAGTACTGGCGTATAACACACACACGCTATTTGCACCCGATTTTCATGGTGAAAAAGTGAGTATTGTACGCCAATAAATAAAGTAGGTAACTTCTGAAGGCAATTGGTTCCACTAGATTTTAGTTAGGGGTATCAGAGTAAAGGGGGCTGAATACAAATGCACCCCACACTTTTCAGAAAGAATTAGAAAAAAATTTATAATTTTCCTTCTACTTCATAATTATGTGCCACATAAAATCCCAATAAAATACATTTACGTTTTTGGTTGGAACATGACAAAATGTGGAAAATTTCAATGTATGAATACTTTTTCAAGGCACTGTATATAATTTACCTTACTGGTTGCTCACATGCTATAAGACTGGGTGCGGTAGAGCTTTTCATTACATTTTAGATTTAGAGCAGGTAATGGACTTTTTTTCATATATCTTTTTTTTTTTGCTATCTTTTTCCTCGTGCCATTTCCTGAGCTGGATACACATCAACAGGTGTGGACAAATCTCTCTAAAGTCAGTGAATTCCCCTCCTAGACAGTTTTCAACAGAACAGGTGTCCCCATTGAAATATTTCCTTCACTTCCTGTTATAGTGACAAGTGTAAAATGTTGTATTTCATATCACTTGAAAATGGTCATAAGGACAAGTAAAGAGGAAACAACTCCACAGTGGTGACACAGAAAATAGTTAAAGTATTACTAAACCCAAGACCCTGCATTTACTATATCTGGTCTTCCACAGTACCCAGAACATGGAAATGCAATTACTTTAGTAAATATAAAATACCTTTTTTCATCAGCAGTATATAGCAGTCTTCTATCAGTATATAGCAGACTTCTATCAGTGTCCGGCTGAGCACTGGTCAAAGCTTGTAGGAAGAGTTTTCATTCTGCTCTGACTGTCCTATGAGGCTGCATGACCCCTGACTTTCTGCCTGGACAGTGCTGATTGGCCCTGTGCTGATCACATGCACCCAACCACAAAAAAAACAAACGCTCTAGCAAAACCTAACATGTGCAGCGTGCCCCCAAGACTCTGTTCTATCAGAAGATAGATTGGGGACAGTAAGAAGAGAGAAGACAGGATCAAACAGCCTTTGCAGAGGATTAATCCCTTAGGTTCTACAGTGAGTATAACAAGTATGCTGTACTGCAAATACAGACTGATTTTACTGTTGTGGGTTTAGTAACACTTTAAAACCTGTCAGAGGATCTAATCACATTATCCAAAACATAAAACAAAGGTGTAGGATGCCTTACGCTGTTTATACCTATAACATGATAAATTCTAGTGCAATGAGCAAAACTGAGTTTTTTAATTTACCAAAATTCCGTTAAAAATGGGGAGACTTCTGCAAATTTTTTCAACTTTGAAATGCATTTAAAGGCCCGTACACATGATAGGAACGCTGGAAGTAAAATTTTGTCCGACGAATGATCTGCCGATTTTCGGATCGTTAGTACGGTGCTTTCGACAGCCAATTCCAAATTTGACAGACTATAAGATTTTTGTCAGATGTGAACACTGGTTTCCGTTTAATCAGTGTGGTTTTTGTCTGAAAAAAATTGTAAGAGCAGGACTAGGCATGCTCAGAAACAAAAGAATACATACAAAACTATTTAACACAAATGGACGAACGTTCGTCCAAAAATCTGATCGTGTGTACAAAGCTAAAGTCAATTGGAAAGGTGAAATTAAACTGCCCATACATGTGTCGAAATTTCAGCAGGAACTGCCCAGATTTGATCCTTGTATGGCCATTTCTGTTCATGAGAAGTCGATCTATCGATTGACTTCTCATGGACCAGGTTGATGGAAAATCTTGCTTTGCATGCAGTCAATTGGCTGCAATGCTCAGGGCCACTGATAATGCAGTACAGCCAGCCCTCCTCTACTGTGTTTACTATGCTTCAGTTTGTGAATGAGCAGGAAGCCTTGGAGCACTTCCTATTCATTCACCTGTGCAACTGAGGCTACAGAGAAAGGGACTGATAAATCTTTGTCCTGCAGTGCTAAGGGCCGCTGATAAGGCAGTACAGCCAGCCCTCCTGTACTGGGTCTGGGCCCCATCAGTTTGGAAGTGGGGCCCGGGCGCCTGTGGAGGTCCAGTTGTACTCTCTTATTTCAGACACTGGTCCTCTTCTACCTGTAATTTACTGGTCCCTTCCTTTCCTGAATGAACACAGTGAGGGATCTGTACCAATCACTCCCGTGTCCATTCATCACTGTGTTCTATGCTTCAGTTTGTGAATGAGCAGGAAGCCTCCGAGCACTTCCCATTCATTCATCTGTGCAGCTGAGGCTACAGAGAAAGGGACTATGTCCTCAGTTACTTTTGGATGGAAAAAGGGGGTCCTGTCAGGTAGGCTGTATAGGGTCCCGTGATTTCTAACAGCAGCCCTGGCAGCGCTGATCAGTGTATTCTGACTGCAGGGAAGTCCAGCTGTCAGAATACAATGACACAGTGGGGTGGATTTCTGGATCCAAAATGGATGGGGAATCGGGTCAGTTTTTTTCATTAAACATTGAATGAAAGAAACTGAGCCATGTATGGCCAGTAGGGATGGGCTGAACATTCCCCCCAGTTTGGTTCGCACCAGAACATGTGAACAGGCAAACAGTTTGTGCAAATATGCAAACTCTATTAAAGTCTATGGGACATGAACATGAAAAATCAAAAGTGCTCATTATAAAGGCTTATATGCAAGTTATTGCCATAAAAAGTGTATGGGGACCCGGGTACTGCCCCAGGGGACATGTATGAATGAAAAAAAAGTTTTTAAAACAACCGTTTTTTCAGGAGCAGGGATTTTAATAATGCTTATAGCGAAACAATAAAAATTAAATATTCCTTTAAATATCGTGCCTGGGGTCCCCTTAGTGTGCCTGCAAAGTGATGCATCTTTCTGATGTGTTTTACAGTGCCACAGCAAAATTACATTTCTAATAGGAAAAAATTGAATTTAAACTTGTAATTTATTGCTAACTAATAATATAGATAAAAATCAAGGAAAAATTTGGCATGGGTTCCCCCCCCCCCATACCAGGCCCTTTGAGGGGAACTCCACGCCAAAATTAAAAGAAAAATTGGCGTGGGGTCCACCCCAAAATCTGTACCAGACCCTTGTCTGAGCACACAGCCTGGAGGACAGGGTGGGGGGGAAAGCAAGCCCGACCTCCTGAACCATACCAGGCCACATGACCTCAACATGGGGAGGGTGCTTTGATGTGAGCCTATCAACGGAGTCTGTGGACAGGTACACTCTTTGATTTGTTACAAACCCTCCAGCGGGACCGAATGCCCTTTCAGAAAGCACGCTGGATGTAGGACAGGCCAGTAGCTCAATTGCTTATTGAGCAAGTTCTGGCCAGTGGTCCATCCTCGAGACCCAGTAACCCGGTGGATGCTCTGTTGAAAAGGTCTCTAAGTCTGCTCTTGCCCCTAGATATTCCTGCACCATATAATGCAGATGCTCGCTATGGTTTCTTGAACCTATCAGCCCTTGGCACTGAGGACTGAAAAATTGTTTAAAGGCATCAGCTGGCCACCTTCTCCACCGCTCTTCCTCTGAATGAGCAAAGCCTCAGAAACACGTTGTCCAGCACCAGGAAATGGTAACATCCCAGGGTCTGGAAAGGCGTTACACAAACTTTTCTTCAAGGCCTCCTGAAGATGTTTTATCCTCCGCTCCCTCTGCAAAGGCGGATGAGTTCTGCAACTTTACCCTTGTAACATGGATCAAGAAGGGTTGCCAGCCAGTAATGATCACACTCCTTGATACCATGAATCCTAGGGTCCTTTGGCAGGCTTTGTAGAATCAGGGAGCCCATGCAGCCTAAATTTGCAGAGGCATGATATTCTAAGTCCTCTGGGTCACTGAGGATGACATTGTCAGCAACTACCTCCTCCCAGCCACGTACAACTCCTTGGATTTCTGGGGACTGAAAACCATCCCTTGAAGACTGCTGCCTGTTATCCCCTATATCCATGCTGATACAATCTTCCTCCTTCTCTTTTTCCTGTGTGTTTGGGGCAGCCCCGCAGGAATGCTATCTGCATAAAGGGGGCCTTGAGAGGAAAGGAAGTCCTCCTCTTCCTCCCACTGTTCTGCCTCAAATGCCCTGTCCATGATTCCAGGAAGCGTGTGCTCCAACAGGAAGACTAGAGGGACAGTGTCACTGTTGCATGCATTGTCGTTGCTTACCATCCTTGTGGCCTCCTCAAATGGTGACAGGACAGTGCATGCATCCTTGATCAGTAGCCACTGGCGGGGGGAAAAGAAGCCAAGCTCCCCTGAGCCTGTCCTGGTGCCATACTCATACAGGTATTCATTGATGGCCCTATGCTGTGTGTGCAGTAGCTGCAGCATTGCCTATGTTCAGTTCTATCTGGTGGGCATGTCACAAATGAGGAGGTTGGTGGGCAGGTTAAATTCTCTTTGAATGTCAGCCAGCCGAGCACTGGCATTGTATGACCGCCGGAAATGACCACAGACTTTTCTGGACTGCCTCAGAATACATGGTAAGCCTGGGTATCTGGTCAAGAAATGTTGCGCCACCAATTTCATTACGTGTGCAGAGCATGGGACATGTGTCAAGTGTCCCTGTTAGAGGGCAGAGAGAATATTGGTGCCATTGTCGCATACAATCATTCCTAGTTCAAGCCTCTATGGCGTCAACCACCTCTGAGCCTGGCCCAGTGTGGCTCCTGTCCCCAGACCAACTGAAGTACCGCATGGCATATTTTAGCCTGACTGCTTGTGTAGCCCCTTGAACGCTTAGGGAGCACTGCTGGTTCAGAGGACAATTCTGCAGAAGAGTCCACAGATGAAGAAAAAGAGAAGGGGGTGGACCAGGCAGATGTGGCAGAATCCCCACCAGATTTTTGGAGGCGTGGTGGCGGAACTAGTTACAACACTGAACCCTGTCCTGCATCCTTCCCAGCTACCAGCAGCAGTTATCCAGTGCAGCCAAGCTAGCATTTAGACTCTGAGCATGTGAAAGGCTGGAAAAGTATTTGTTTTTTTACGGTTCAGCATCTGGGGTAGGGAAATTTGCCTACTGAAATCAACTGGTGGTGTACTGCTAGCAGCTGCAAGTACTTGTGGCACCTATTGCTAAACCTTCATTCCTCCCAGTGCAGGCTTTTGAGAGGACTGGAGGTATAGTAGGTATAGTAGGGAAGTCCGCATTGTTTTATGATGTGGGTCTTTCAGGTGCTGGTGCCAACAGACTGCATGGCAGTTCGTCATATGTCTTGTCAAGCATGTGGTGATCCGCTTCAGACATAAATTGCAAACAGCAACGTTGCAATCTACTGCACAAGTGTTGAAAAAAGCCCACACCAATGAACTTTCGGAAGTCAGCAGGGAGTCAGCAGTGCTCTGCACTTGTGGAGCTCTATGGTGTGATGCAATAGGATGGCTGCCCTTAAGCTGGCCCCTGGAGGGCATCCTGCCTTGTTGAAGTTGTGCCTCCTCCTCCTCCTCACTTTCCTCTTCTCTTCTCTCAGGCACCCAAGTACAGTCAGTGACCTCATCATCCCCTCCCTCCTCGTCACTGGAGCAAACTTGGCAGTATTCTGCAGCTGGGGGAACATGACTGCTAGTTTCTTGTCCTTCTTTGGCACCCCCTCTCTCTAGGCTCACGTTACTCCCTTCCTCAACCTGGGAACCAACATAGGAGTCTTCAAATTGCTGTGAATCCTTCATCAGCATGTAACCGACACATTGGTCAAATAATTCCTGTGACTCCTCTATGCATGATGGTGGGGCTATGGAAGGAGTAACTATGGACAAGGAGCCCGTGGAATAGGCCACTTTGGCAGTTGCGTTGGAAGGCAAATTAGTGTGAGCCTGGGTAACAGAGGATGTGGAGGATGAGGACATCATAGTTATCTACTCCACCTTTTCTGCATGTATGCAAACAACAATCGAATACACAAAAAAGGGGAAAACACACACACAAAAAAAAAAAAAAATATATATATATATATATATATATATATATATATATATATATATAAACTACCCTACACTACACTCTCCCCCCTCCCACCCCACCCCCCCCCCCCAAAAAAAAACACCTTCTAAAATAAATTTTAATGATATTTTTACCAAAGCATTTAACTGAGCGAAATTATACGTTTTTCCCGACAGCAAGATTAATTTCACCAAAAACATTCTACTCATCCCTCATCATGACTTTGAAGCTGGCTCTTTCTATCATGGAACAGAAAATACGCCACTCTGTATAATGTTCTCTGAATTTATCATCAGATCAAGAAAAAATTGAACTGTGGTGTTGGATGGAGTCCATAAAATGCAGAGACAGAAAAGCCCCAGCACCCAGTATATCTGAATTCTAAATGTATTTTATTTACGGCTCTGTAGCCTTCCTTTAACAACGTCTTCAATGCTTATGTTGTAAAGCAATTGCAGAAAAATAGAGAACTCCCTAATTGAATTTTATACGAGAGCGATGCTGGTTGCCGCTGACGACGGTCATTTCAGGTAACGCCACTACAGTGTTTTCCCTCAGCAGTCTGGCTGTTAAATAAAACTCAGCCTGCCTATTACAAGCAGCTGGCAAGGTCAGAAGAGCGCCAAGCTTTTTAAGGGGAATTGGATAACGCTGTCATTCCCTATGCGGCTCTAGTAAGAGGTGAACTGAGGGATATAGCGGAGTCTGTGTGTATTGGCGGGGGGGGGGGGGGGGGGGATGGGGGGGGTCCTTTGCTAAAGTAAGAAAATAAAGTTAACATAAGAATACATTTTCTCACACAAATCTAGAAATAGCAGTTGTCAGCTTGCCAGTACACAGAAAAAAGAAAAAGAGAGATTATAGTGATCACAGACAGGAGCAGGCAAGAGGTCTCCTTTTGGAATGCAGTAGACTCAAATGAACCCTACAGAATAAAGGGACATAACGGCTTGTCATCTTTGTGCGGCGCTTTGTAACACCAATCGTACTTCTCCCTCTGACATTAGAAAATGTGCTGATCTTCTATTGCTGTGCGGTTACTCCCACGCTGTGTCAGGTCAGGCATCTGAAAAATCATTTGATGGAGAATTACTATTTCACACATGTTAGAAAACCATAAAGCCCCTCTTTATTTATATAGCTTATATTGTCCTTACTATTGCTGAGAAAATTGGTAGCAGTGGCATGATCTGGGGGGGGGGGGGGTTGAAGGTTAAAGCCATACTCTAATGCTGACACAAATTTAACTCCTGCTTTCAAAATCTGTGAGCAAGCAGGCTCTTCATTGGAGAAGAGACATGCAATGAAATAAACTTACCTGCCTGCATAGTCTGCTTTGGAATAAGCACAAGCGCAGCTTCGGTTACATTCTGGCACAGCACTTGCATGCCAGGATGGCTGCACTCCTGCTCACGCACAGGAGTGACATCATCCCATGCCGACCAATGAAGATACAGCCTTGCATCCAGAAGAACCCAGGTAGACAATGCCGTTTAGGGACATGGACCGTTAAAGGGGAGGTAAGTAGAACCCAGGTAGACGATGCCGGTGAGGGACATTGAACCATTGAAGGGGAGGTAAGTAGAACCCAGGTAGACGATGCCGGTGAGGGACATTGAACCATCAAAGGGTAGGTAAGTAGAACCCAGGTAGACGATGTTGGTGAGAGACATTGGACCTTTAAAAGGGAGGTAAATAGAACCCAGGTAGATGATGCTGGTGAGGGACTTGGACTGTTAAAAGGGAGGTAAGTAGAACCCAGGTAGATGATACCGATGAGGGACATTGGACCGTTAAAGAGTAGGTAAGTAGAACCCAGGTAGATGATGCTGGTGAGGGACTTGGACCTTTAAAGTGGAGGTAAGTAGAACCCAGGTAGACGATGGCGGTGAGGGACATTGAACCATTAAAGGGTAGGTAAGTAGAACCCAGGTAGACGATGTTGGTGAGGGACATTGCATAGTTAAAAGGAAGGTAAGTAGAACCGAGGTAGATGATGCCAGTGAGGGACATTGGACCGTTAAAGGGGAGGTAAGTAAAACCCAGGTAGACGATGCTGGTGAGGGATATTGAACCGTTAAAAAGGAGGTAAGTAGAACCCAGGTAGACGATGCCGGTGAGGGACATTGGATCATTAAAAGGGAGGTAAGTAGTGCGGAGTTTAGCTCCCCTTTAACCACTTCAACGCCGGAAGATTTTACCCCCTTCATGACCAAGAGATTTTTTGCTATTCGGCAGAGCGCTACTTTAACTGGCAATTGCACGATCACGTAGCACTGTACCCAAACAACAATTATATAATTTCTTTCACACTAATAGAGCTTTCTTTTGGTGGTATCTGATCACCACTGGATTTTTTTTTTTGTTATATAAATGGAAAAATGGAAGAAAAAAAACTAAAAAATTACCAGTTACACTTACCGGTAACGGGTTTTATGGGAAATCATCCAGGACGGCACACCTGAGAGATGACTGGTCTCACCTGGCAGGACCATCACCAACATTTAAGGGTAGGGAAGTAGGTCTGCCGTCCTGGAAGATTTCCCAGAAAACCCGTTACCGGTAAGTGTAACTTGTCATGTTCTCTAGTCATCTTCCAGGACAGCACACCTGAGACGATAAGCAAGAAGTACAGGCCTACCTCGGGGTGGGACCACAGCCTGTAGGACCTTCCTACCGAATGCTAAGTCCTGAGGGGACAACAGCTCCACTCTGTAGTGCCTCAGGAAGGTATTGTGGCTCGTCAAGGTTGCTGCCTTGCAGATTTGATCAATCGAAGCGCCTGCCCTCTCTGCCCAGGAGGTCGCCAGAGATCTAGTCGAATGTGCCTTAAGGTGGTCTGGGACTGGCTTACCCGATTGCTTATAAGCTATCGCCTGTTTTATCCACCTTGCTATTGTTGGTTTGGAGGCCTAAAGACCCTTTCTTTGGCCATCAAAAGTAATTAGAAGATGGTTTCATCTCCTAAAATCTCTCACTCATCTAAATAGACTAACATACAGTGTCTAACATCTAAGAGGTGCAATCTTTCTTCCTTCTCATTTTTTGGAACCTGACACAATGATGGAAGAATAATCTCCTGTGACCTATGGAACCCAGAGGCCACCTTTGGTAAATAAAATGGATCTTGTCTGAGGACTATCTTATCCTCCAGGATTAACAAAAAAGGCTCTTTAATAGTCAGAGCTTGTAAGTCACCGATCCGTCTGGCTGTGGTAATGGCCAGAAGGAAAGCCATCTTAATGGTAAGGAGTCTAACTGAAATTTGAGCCACCGACTCAAAAGGTCCCTTCGTTAGGGCATCCAAAACCAGAGACAAGTCCCAAGGTGGGAACCTGATTGAGCTTACCAGGGTTAACCTTTCCCTGGCCATCAAAAATCTTTTCACAAGGGGTTCCCGAGCTAGACTACTGTCAAAGAAAACGGACAGGGCCGCCACCTGAACCCTCAGGGTGCTTACCACTAACCCCTGCTCTACCCCCTCCTGGAGAAATTCTAAAATGGTCGGAACCGTTTGGAGAACTCCCCCCTTAGACTGCACTCAGTGGGAGAAGACTTTCTAGACCTTGGCATAGATCTGTCTGGTGACCTTCTTCCTACTAAGGAGGAGTGTATCAATTACCTTTTCCGAACATCCCCTATTCCTGAGGATCTGCCTCTCAAAAGCCAGGCCGTCAGAGATAGAAACCCTGGGTCAGGATGAATGACTGGACCCTGGCAAAGGAAATCCCACTGGCCCCGGAGATGCAATGGAGGAGCCAACGACCATCTCCACATGGTGGGGAACCAGGCTCGCTTTGGCCACCAGGGTGCAATCAGAATGAGATCTCCGCTTCACTGGGATATTTTCTGTAACACCCAGGGAATGAGTACTATGGGGGTAAAGGCATAGCCCAAACCAAAATCCCAATTCTGAGCTAGGGTGTACATCCCCCCCCCCCCCGACCCCTGTTCTCTAGTGAGGGAGAAGAATCTCTGAAGCTTCGTGTTCTTCTGACAGCAAAACATTTCTATCTCTGGTTTGCCGAAATGACGGCTTACCAGATTGAAAATTTCCTTGTTCAGCTCCCACTCTACCTGACGAATGGGTTGCCTGCTGAGGAAGTCCGCCTGTAAATTGAGTGAGCCCTTTATATGAACTGTCGAGAGATTGAGAATATTCTTCTCTGCCTCCCCTAGGATCTCTAGAGCTAGCGCCCTCAATCTCTGAGACTTTGTTCCTCCTTGATGGTTCAAGTAGGACACCGCTACCTGATTGTCCGAGAATATCTGTACCTCTCTCCCTCAGGCCTGGTCCCGGAAAAACATCAATGCCTCCCCGACCTCCAGAAGCTCTCTGAAATTGGAGGAAGCTCTGCTCTGGCTCTGGTTCCAGTGACCCTGGGCGTAGCGATCTCCCAAATGAGCACCCCAGCCCCAGGAGCTTGCGTCCGTCGTTATGTTTATCGGATCTAACTGTGTCCATATCCGAGCTCCAGATAGGTTGAACAGGTCAAGCCACCACTCTAGGGAGTTTTTTACCTCTTCTAACAGAGGAACCCTCACCTCCAGGGATTCTCTCCTCCCATCTCAAAAGGAGAGAAGGAAGCCCTGGAGGCCCCGGGAGTGAAGTTGAGCCCAAGGAACAGCTGGAATGCAGGAGGCCATGAGCCCCAGCACTATCATAACCTTCCTCCATGAGACCTCTCCGGCCTCGAGGAGGTCTGTCACTGCCCTCTGAATTTTCTGGACCTTTTCTGGGGGAAAAAACATTTTCTGGGCCACTGAGTCCAGCTGGTACTCTAGGTACACCTTGGACTGCGATGGGATCAGGGAGGACTTCTCGCGACTGACCATCCAACCCAGCGAATCCAGAGTGGCCAAGACTAAATCCCGGTCTTTCTGGAGCTGTTCTCTAGATGGACTGTAAATCAACAGATCATCTAGGTATGGTATCAGTGCTACCCCCTGAAGGTGTAGAAAAGATACCACCTCGGCAAGAACCTTGGTGAAGATTCTTGGACTGGCCGCAAGGCCAAAGGGGAGTGCCTTGAACTGCCAATGCTCTACCTCCTGCTCCATGCGTACAGTGAATCGCAGGTACTTTTGTTCTGGGGCGATAGGTACATGCAAATAAGCATCTTTCAGATCTAATGTGATCATGAAAACTCCTTTCTGAAGGTGTTTTCTGACCGTGTAGATGCTTTCCATCCTGAATCTTTTGTACAGCAAGTACCGGTTTAGTTTCCGCAGATTGATAATCAACCGAAACCTTCCTGATGGCTTTGGAACCACAAAAACATAGTGTAGAGTAGAAACCTAGAATCATCTGACCCACTGGAACAGGGGTAATCACCTCCTGTTCTGTGAGTTTGTGGACACTTCCTAAAAGACATCCTGCTTTTAGTGGGTCCCTGGGAGGATGAGTAACGAGAAACTTTTGAGGGGGGAGAGACCGAAACTCCAACTTGTATCCTTCTCTTATGAGATTTAGGATGTAAGGACTCTCTGAGATCTTTTCCCACTGGGGAAGAAACCCAACTTTTATGTTGGCGTCATTTTGTATCCTGACTGGAGGGTCCGGAACCGGAAAAAAGAATCCCACTTTATTCCTTGCTTTTCCCAATCCCCCACTTCTTCCTCTGTTCGCTCTTGCCCTTAAACTGACCTTTTGATGCGGGGGCCACGAAAAAACTTCTTCCCTTTCTCCTTCTTGGGTCCTGTAGGGAACTTTTTACCCTTTTCCGTGGATCAGGAAAGAACCTGTTCCAATCCTGACCCAAAGAGCAGGGAGCCCTCAAAGGAGATACCACATAGACGGGACTTAGAAGTAAAATCTCCATCCCACGTCTTGACCCAAAGGGCCCTCCTGGCTGAATTCAGTAACGCCGCAGACTTAACAGTCGTTCTTACTGTCTCTACCACCGCGTCTGCTAGGTAAGCCATTGCCCTCCCAATGACCTCCAGGGAGTCTAGCACCTCCTTGGACTCCTTTTTACGCAAGACAGGGCCCATCAACTTGTTGAGCCATGCGTCCGCGTTTCTAGCCACACATGCAGAGGCCAACGCTGGGTCCATCGCCACAGCATTGGCCTCCCAGGCCCTACGCAACAACATCTCTGATTTTTTATCCTTTTGATCCTGGATATTGCCCGAGTCCTTAAAGGACAGGTCCGATCTCTTAGACACCTGCGCCAAGGACGCATCTAAACATGGAACCTTAAAGAATTTATCCTCCTTCTCCTCCTTAAAAGAGCACCTACACTTCCAGGTTTTAAGCTTTAAGAGTTTTCGCTCAGGCTCCTTCTATTCCCTTAAAATTATATCTGTAAGGGATTGGTGTACTGGGAAGGATCTAGCTTCTAGTTTACCCAGACCTCTGTAAACCCTGTCCTGAGCTGACACCTTGGCTGAGGGCAACTGAATGCTCTCCGAGGCATAAATGGCCCTGAGGAGTCCCTCCATATCCTCCGATGAGAAAAGATGTCCCCCAGGCCTAGCCTCTATCTGGCTGTCCTGATCTGAATCTTCACCCTCCTCACAGGAGCTCAGCTCTGAGTCACGAACCTCCTCCTCATCAGAATAGTAGGGGGCAGGCTCCTGGGATCCACCCGTATAGGTAAATCTGTCTTCCTGTGAGGGAGTACTCTCCTTTCCTGAAGGGATCTCTCCCAGCCTTAAAGGATTGAAGGGTGGCCAGCATCTCTGTCTGCAGTGCTCGGCATTCTTTTGCCATTTGTGCAGTCTCCTTGCCTGACAGCTTGTAGATGAATTTGTAACAGGAAGGCATAGTCATTACAGTACCCACAGCACCTAGATTTTGACATGGCTTTAGCTTTTGATCTGCTGACCGTCCCCTGGGCAGGGCATTCTGTCTCTGAAAATAAAGATTACCATTAGCCAAGTCTCCTTTTTCGGGGGAAGGGGGAAAAAGGGGCCAATTGTCACCCCCCCTTAGCTCCAGCAGAGTTACTCACCCCCTGTGGCAACCTCTGGTGCTGTGAGCTCCGATCCATCCTCTTTCTCCATCTTTACAGTGGTATGAAGAATGTGCTGGTGCTCAGACCTCCGAGGGATTGTGGATCTCTGGCCCCCCTCGCTCTGTCCCGCTTGCAGCCTTCTGCCAGCGCTCTGCTAAGCCGTCAGCGTTTAGCATTCAGCACCATTTTTTTTAAGTCCACAGCTGCCACAGCTGCCGGAAATGATCTCACGCAAATCTCGGTGGCATGCGCAGTAACAGACGCCGCACGCCGATTACACCGAGCAGTGACAGAATGGAACCATCATCTCAGGCAGACTCAAACACAGCCTCCCCCGGCCCTATGGAACCCAGAGGCATCAGGTGATAAACAGCGGCCCTCCCGACCATCAGCCACCTTCAGGTAAGGGAGGGAAGAGCGAGAAAACGTGGCCCCTGGGGTTATGAACACAACACCTGTCCTAGTGACCCAGCAACATTCAGGGGAGTCATCCACCTGCTTTACGAGAACCCCCTAGGGAAAGAGGTTCAACCACATACAGCCTCCACAATCCCCACTGACTGCTCTGAGCCTGATCTAAGGGGGGCGACTATGATCCCCGACCTAAGGTCTCTCTAAAAACAACAAACGGTTTTTCAACCTCAGTGTGGGAAAGACAATCAATAACTGAGGGTCAGAGGGGGGGTGGGGCCTTTTAAACTCTGTTGTTGATTGTGTTTCCTGCCAGGTGAGACCAGTCATCTCTCAGGTGTGCCGCCCTGGAAGATGACTAGAGAAAACTATATTTTTATACTACTAATGGTGGTGATCAGCGACTTATAATGGAACAGCGATAATGCGGCAAGCAATCTGACACTAACTGACACTGGTGGGAACTAACTACCACTGACATCACCAGTGACATTAAAGTGGAGCTTTAGGCTCCTTCAGACAAAATTAAAAGTCAGCAGCAACAAATACTGCAGCTGCTGACTTTTAATATTAGGACACTTACCTGTCCAGGAATCCAGCCATTTCTGCACCCCCCGCACATTTTGCAATCGGCTTTTGGGTGCTGCTGCTGCCATCTCAGGTAAAAGAAATCTGTAGTGAACCCTTACAGCTTCACATCTGGTTCCCTACTGCTCATGCGTGAAGCGCGCTGTGCTTTGTGAATGGCCTGGTGTTGGGGGAAGGAGGAGGGGGGCTGAATGTCTGCATGAATTGGTGAAGTCATCTGAAAGTGGGAATAGATACCTGTCAAAATCCGGTACCCGATCACCCCAAAAGGTGCCAAATGTGGCAGCGTCAGGGGAGGCAGATAAGCGGAGCTTCCACTTTTGGGTGGAGCTCTGCTTTCATATAGTGATAATACTATACACTGTCTCTGTACTAATGACACTGGCTGGGAAGGGCCTAACATCTAGGGCAATCAAGGGTTTAACTATATGCTTAACCATGTGTAATGTGTGTACAGCGTGCTGCTTTTACTAAAAGATCTCTCAGTTTCTCATCCCTGCAAAGCAAGGAAAATGTACAGATTGCACCTCTGTACATAGCTCTGTGCAGTTTACCAGCACAAGAGCTCTGGGCTGTGATTGCACACAACCAATCAGCAGGTGCCAGCCAGGATTTGCTGACAGGCTTCCACTGTATGCAATCACAGCGGGTGTTGGGCGGGGCACGCATCCACACAAGTAGGCAGTGATGTATAGTTACCTACAGCGGCTGCTCATCCACAATACATTGCAGGCAGGCGGTCGCTAAGTGGTTAACAAAAGGTGAATCTGTCCAACCAAGACCTGCATAAAAATGTCCAGCGATGGAAGGTGAAAGAAGGTTAAAGTTGAACTGAAGGCAAAACTTTTTTTTCCCATTTTGGATAGATTAACCACTTGACCACTGGGCACTTAAACCCCCTTCCTAACCAGACCAATTTTCAGCTTTCGTTGCTCACACTTTGAATGATAAATACTCAGTCATGCAACACTATATGAAATGTTTGTCCTTTTTTTCACACAAATAGAGCTTTCTTTTGGTGGTATTCAATCATCGCTGGGTTTTTTATTTTTTGCACTATAAATCAAAAAAGACAGAAATTTCCGTAAAAAAACAACAACTTTGTTTCTGTTAAAATTTATTGGTAGAGTATTGGCAGAGTATTACAGTATTGCACAGTATTGGCAAAGTATTGCACAGTGTTGCAGAGGATGGGCAGAGTATGGTCACTGAGCAGCACTGTGGGCACTACACATCCAGCACACAGAGCTGCTGCCATCTCTCCCCCTCTCCTCTCTCACTGTACTGATCGGTACAGAGAGGGGAGGGAGGAACTGGCGTCATGACGTGACGCCGGGTTGTTTACAAGTGATCGCTCCGTCATTTGACACAGAGATCACGTGGTAAACGTCTGCTATCAGCTGGTCATGGATGGTCAAGGATGTTCCCGGGTGCGCGCCGCAGGGGGCGCGCGGGAGAAAGATTCTGTGAGGACGTCCCACGGACATCCACCCAGAATAAACCGACCGCGCTGTAGCCGTCTTTCGGCTATGGCACGGTCGGCATGTGGTTAAAGCTGTGAGTTATTTTTTTCATCCTACCAGCGGTTTGAACAATAAAAATTTACAGATTCCAACATCCCCAAAAGCAATGTGGATGCAGAAATCTCCCCCACTGTGTCATTGTATTCTGATAGGGGGGACTCCCGTCTGAATGCACAGATTGTGCCTCAGTACCAGATCAAATGCTGGTTTTGCGGCAGGACCATTTAACAGAATTTGGTCTAACAATCACTTTCTGTTGAACAGAGAGGGGAACAAACTGACCAAACTGACCAAAATGAATAAGCTCAAATCGCACTGCAAAGAATCGCGTGTGTGTTTTGAACAAGGGTATTAGAGTAAAGAGGGCTGTGTGAACCCAGGTTTGTCATGGTGACTTCAACCTGGGTTTACACAGGAGCGATGCAGGAAACAGCATGCAATTCGGACAAGAATTGCAGTGCATTCCTGTTCAAATCACATGCGATTCTTTGCAGTGCGATTTGAGCCCATTCATTTTGTACGGGCTCAAATCGCACTGCAAAGCTATCTGTACTTGGTATCATCAGCAAAATAGTGGTATCGGTGCAACCCTAGTGGGCCAAATAAATGGTTGGCGCTGATTACATGTACAGTGCCTTGAAAAAGTATTCATATCCTTTGAAATTTGACATAACGTAATTGTATTTTATTGGGATTTTATGTGATAGATCAACACAAAGCGGCACATAATTGTGAAGTGGAGGGAAAATGATCAATGGTTTTCAAAATTTTTTACAAATAAATATGTGAAAAGTGTGGCGTGCATTTGTATTCAGCCCCCCTGACTCAATACTTTGTAGAACCGCCTTTCACTGCAATTACAGCTGCAAGTCTTTTTGGAGATGTCTCTACCAGCTTTGCACTTATAAAGAGTGACATTTTTGCTTATTCTTCTTTGCAAAATAGCTCAAGCTCTGTCAGGTTGGATGGAGAGCATCTAATGAACAGCAATTTTCAAGATTGCCACAGATTCTCAATTGCATTTAGGTCTGGACTTTGACTGGGCCATTCTAACACATGAATATGCTTTGATCTAAACCATTCCATTGTAGCTCTGGCTGTACGTTTAGTGTTGCTGTCCTGCTGGAAGGTGAATCTCCGCCCCAGTCTCAAGTATTTTGCAGACTCTAACAGGTTTTCTTCTAATATTGCCTTTTATTTGGCTCCATCCATCTTCCCATCAACTCGGACCAGCTTCCCTGTCCCTGCTGAAGAAAAGCATACCCACAACATGATGCTGCCACCACCATGTTCCACTGTGGGGATGGTGTATTCAGGGTGATGTGCAGTGTTAGTTTTCCACCACAAAGCATTTTGCTTTTAGGTCAAAAAGTAAAATTTTGTTCTCGTCTGACCAGAGCACCTTCTTTCACATGTTTGCTGTGTCCCCCACTTGGCTTCTCGCAAACTACAAACAGGACTTCTTATGACTTTCTTTCAACAATGGCTTACTGCTTGCCACTCTTCCATAAAGGCCAGATTTGTGGAGTGCAGGACTAATAGTTGTCCTGTCGGCAGATTCTCTCACCTGAGCTGTGGATCTCTACAGCTCCTCCAGAGTTACCATGGGCCTCTTGGCTGCTTCTCTGATTAATGCTCTCCTTCCCTGACCTGTCAGTTTAGGTGGGCGGCCATGTCTTGGTAGATTTGCAGTTATGTTATACTCTTTCCATTTTCAGATGATGAATTGAACAGTGCTCCGTGAGATGTTCAAAGCTTGGGATATTTTTTTAAAACCTAACCATGCTTTAAACTTCTCCACAACTTTATCCCTGATCTGTCTGGTGTGTTCCTTGGCCTTCATAATGCTGTTTGTTCACTAAGGTTCTCTAACAAACCACTGAGGGCTTCACAGAATAGCTGTTTTTCTACCGAGCTTAAATTATCCACAGGTGGACTCTATTTAATGATTAGGTGATGACTTCTGAAGGCAATTGAGTCCACTAGATTTTAGTTAGGCGTATCAGAGTAAAAAGGGCTGAATACAAATGCACGCCACACTTTTCAGATATTTATTTGTAAAAAAAAATAAAAACCATTTATCATTTTCCTTCCACTTCACAATTATGTGCCAGTGCCACTTTGTATTGATCTATCACATAAAATCCCAATAAAATACATTTGTTTTTGGTTGTAACATGACAAAATGTGGAAAATTTTAAGGGGTATGAATACTTAATACATTCTGGATACTGCTAAGTGCCCAGTGTTTACACATAATATAGAGCAGCCTTTCTGAACCAGGTTCCTGCCTGAGGTCCTCAGGAGTCCCACAGCAATCTGGTTGAGAAAGAATGTCAGATCTGACTGGGGTCCTGTTTCGCCTAATGTACATCGGCATAACAGGACCTCATTCGGGAGAAGAACAGTGGAAGGGGGAGATGGCTTCCTGAGTCATGGGCTCTCCACCTCCCCCTACAGGGCAGTACCAGGTATGAGTGTGGGAAGGGGGAGCAGAAGGGTTACATGTCCCATCCTACTAAGTGCCCCGCAGCCATCCATATTTCACTTGTCATTAGTCTGGACACACTCGCTGCACTTGGCCAGCACTGCCCATAGCCTTTTAGACTGTGAGGGAAGAACGGTCCTGACCTGGAGAAAAGCAGGGCACAGAAGGGATCAGAAGGGAGGGTGGGGTTTATCAGAGACAGTGGGGTGCGAAGGTGTACCAACAGGTGTGGAGGTGAGCAGAGAGGAAGGTTTGGGGGTACAGAATTGAACAGAAAAAGGGGTTTGAGGGTATGGAAGTGATCATAGGGGGGTTTGGAGTACAGAGGTGAGGGTGGTTTGAGGTACAGAGGTGATTATGGTGTAGGGTTGTTTTTCAGGGGTTGGACTTGTCCCCTTAGTTCCAGTGAAGGGAACTCTTAAAGCGTCAGCATACCAAGACATTTTGGACAATTTCATGCTCCGAACTTTGTGGGAACAGTTTGGGATCGCCCCTTCCTGTTCCAACATGACTGCTCACCAGTGCACAAAGCAAGGTCCATAAAGACATGGATTAGTGAGTTTGGGATGGAGGAATTTGACTGGTCTGTACAGAGTCCTGACCTCAACCTGATAGAACACCTTTGGGATGAATTAGAGCAGATACTGCAAGCCAGGCCTTCTCGTCCAACATCAGTGCCTGACCTCAGAAATGTGCTTCTGGAAGAATGGTTAAACATTCCCATAGACACACTCCTAACCCTTGTGGACAGCCTTTCCAGAAGAGTTGAAGCTGTTATAGCTGCAAAGGGTGGGCCAACGCAATTCTGAACCCTACAGACTAAGACTGGGATACCATTAGAGTTCATGTGTGTGGAAAGGCACGTGTCCCAACACTTTTGGTAATATAGTGTAGGTGGCCCATATGTGGTCACTATGTCTTCTTCAGAAAGGGAACTTGCACAGCCCCGAAATGCTGGCTTTACATAACACATGCGACTTTGCAATAATTAAAGTATATGATGTTTAAATTGGAGTGCTGGTGACAGCTCATGTTTTCTATTGTGGTATACACAGTGCCATCTGCTAGTGCCACTACAAGCACCCATCAGTTACCAGTCACCAAGGTTGAAAAGTGCTAGGAGTGCACCTTTGCTGGGCAGCACAGAAAAACCATTGACCTTTACTTCAGCAGTACAGTTTGGTCAAGAACAATGGTCAGAACACACCCCAGCATGCTGATTGGGCATTGTCTCACCCTTTCTCCCGTACTTACATTAGTTAGAATTATCAGCATTTTTTTGTGTTTTTTTTTTTCTACTATAAAAGTTTGTGTATTTAAAACAGGGTTCCACTCAAAAGTTAAACTTCCCCTTATCCGTCTCCTCCCCACCTCCGGTGCCACATTTGGCACCTTGCAGGGGGGAGAGGGGAACGGGGACCTGTTTTTGACAGGTACCGTTCCCCACTTCTGGGAAATGGGGCCGTGACCCGCTCTTTCAGAAGTTCGACCCCTTCCTCCTTCCTCTGCTGCCGAACCAATTAAAAAGCGCAGCGCGCTTTGCGCATGCACAGTAGGGAACTAGTTGTGAAGCCGCAAGGCTTCACTGCTGGTTTCCCTTACCAGGAATGGCGGCAACTGCACCCAACAACCGACATTGTGGGCTCCTTGGACAGGTAAGTGTCCATATATTAAAAGTCAACAGCTACAGGGTTTGTCTTGTTGACTTTAACTTTTTCATGGGGGGGCTGGACCTCCTCTTTAATATGTAGTTTATATTCCAGTTGTGAGGGATGTTGTTGGGCCAAGTCACCCCCTGGCAGAGTATCACTTAGCTCCTCTAGATTTCACCCCTGCTCTATTTTAATGTTACAGAAATACATTGAAAACATGATAAAATAATACATATGGATTAACCCAAGGAAAGTTGGATCAGATTTTTTTTTAGAACTAGGTGCATTTGTGTTCTTTCCTCTGTCTAGTTCTCCTTCTATCTTTCTTACATGCTGCATATACAGTAGCTGTGCTTGGCTGGTTATTTTACTGTGTGATATAGCGCTCTCTAGTGTCCAAGCCATATATTGATTTCTTTACCATACCGTACATTCTGAAAATACAGTGTCTAGAAAATGAAATGCTTGTAAGTAATGTGACAGTACGAGGCCTTGCCATGGTGGGAGTTAAGGAAATGAATATCAGAATGTCACAGGATTATCACTAAGGCAGAGTGAATGGAGAAAACTGTGTTTTTAGTTTTCTGAGGGTTTGGTATTCCCGAATCAGGATCTGGAGCTTGGAGATCTTGAAAATATTTGGGTGGGAAGAAGACTCCAATCCTGTGTCCAGGCCTTATTGAAGACTTGCAGGCTGTATGAGTATGCAGGTGTGCATGCTCATTATAAGCCAAGTCTAAGGCCTCTTGCACATGGGCAGAATCTGTCCAAGCAGATCTGCCAGCTCAGTGGGGGATCTGACATCAAGGGTACATCAAATATATAACAACTTGATGCACACCTAGGGGTCTCAATTGATGGATTATACATTCAAAAAAATAATATATGTACATGTGACATTATAGCAGCATTTGCAAAGGGAATAAAAATAAAAAGAACACAGTAGAACCATGATTGAAAGGTGAAAGGTATTCTGAGTTGATGGTGTACTATAAACATTAGTCTGCATCCTTGTTTGGCAGAGTGAAAAATGCAGTATGCTAGCAGTATCTAGGTAAGCAAGGAAGACACTGTAACTGCTTAGCAAGGCATACATGTGAATCAGATTCTACAGGTGTAGGCAATGTTGTCTGCATACAGTGTCTCTTTATCTCTGTAGGATGGGCAAGTGCCCACTCACCAGCCTACGACCAAGGCCCAAAGGAAATGTCCTGGCAGGCAGGCTTCAAGTAGCCCGACTGGCTACCTTACAACTGGAACACTTCACACCATCTGTACAAGAGTGCCTGGAGAATGCACCTGGGATTCCCCTCTCAAGCAGGATATCCCAGACTGGCTGTGGATCTGTAGGAGGAATGGCAGCACCTTTCCCCTGGGTCCTGTCTTCTTCTTTGCCTTGTAGTTTCTGCCCAGCTCCCAGGCAGCCTCTTGGTGTCCTTTTCTTCTCTGCCCCAGAGCATGCTGGGCTATGTAGTTCTTCCCTCAGTGATTACATGGGACCTTTTTGTGCTAGGTACTACATGTCCCATGATGCCTTACTCCTCTGTCATGAAGCCCTCCCCTTGCCAATAAGGAAGCATGGGAGGGAGTAGATCAGGCTGTTGAGTCTGAGGGAGGGGGGAATTCCCCGCAGCTGCTGACAGGCACACCCTCCCTGGCAGTGTCTGTGTCAATCCCTGCGGCGGCTGGCGAGAGAGGTGCAGGGCCATGGGCGGGGTGAGCGGCACCCACTTCACATGGTTAGTACAGTGGCTCCCGCTGGAGCTGTTTTTTTTGTGCAACTGGAAAAACATCTTTAGTGTGTACCAGGCTTTAGAGATACTCACTAGTGTCAGTGCATGTGACAGACTTCCTGCTTACATCTTGTTACTAAAGCTGACAATACATTTTACAATCTGATTGTACGTTATTCTTTAGATCTATTATCTACCAACAACCATGTAGTGCAATTGTCTGCTTGATTAGAAATAAATTTGATAAACTGTCTTGTTAAGTCTAATACCAGGTTTACATATGTGCAGTCCAGTTTTGAATTTCAGAACCGTGCTCAAAATTGTACCGGACTCTTTTTAAAATGCGTTGCGGCCGGCCCGTACATTTGTGAACTGGTTCCATTGAAGAGGCTCCAGGTTCACATGTCATGCAAATTGGATGCAGTTCAAAATGCATATATGCGGGTCTTAAAGTTATATTTAACCCTCCGTATTTTAAGCTCTTTTAGATGCGCTTTTAGACCACTTTCTGAGTATACGGTTTCTTTAGCTTTTAGTGCTTGATTCCAGTTTAAGCTAGTGCCATGACCACTGCCCCAGGTTTACTCTTAAAGAGTGGCTCCTTTATCTTGCAGAGTCCTATGGAGCCACCCTTCCTAGACTAGCGTTGTGTCTTCCTACACTGTGCACATTGATAGAGACAAACAGGGATGTAAGCTAGGATGGAAAGGCACTCTCCTGCTCCTTCCTTTTCCAAGCTTAGAGTCTGAATAAAGACTGACTAAACCAGGGATGTCCAAACTTTTTACAAAGAGGGCTAGATTTGATGAAGTGAACATGCGCGAGGGCCGACCATTTTGCCTGACATTCTTTGAACCATTAAAATTCGCTCTAATGCCCCGTACACACGAGCGGACTTTTCAACATCCAAAGTCCGAAGGACCGAGTCCGTCAGACTATCCGATCGTGTGTGGGCTGCAACGGACTTTTGATTCGCCAAATGCCCCGTACACACGAGCGGACTTTTCAACATCCAAAGTCCGAAGGACCGAGTCCGTCAGACTATCCGATCGTGTGTGGGCTGCAACGAACTTTTGATTCGCCAAAGTCTGACGGACTTTAGAAATGAAGCATGCTTCAAATTTTCCCGAAGGAACTCCGCCGGACCCGGTCCCCTTCGAAAACTCCGCTCGTGTGTATGCTACTCCGACGGACTAAAACCGACGCTAGGGCAGCTATTGGCTACTGGCTATGAACTTCCTTATTCGAGTCAGGTCGTACGTCATCACGTTCGAATCCGTCGGAGTTTAGTGTGATCGTGTGTGGCCAAGTCCGTTCGGCCGAAAAGTCTGTCAGAACTCCGTCGGAACTCCGGCGGAACTCCGGCGGAACTCCTTTGGAAGTCTGTCGGACATAAGTCCTCTCGTGTGTACAGGGCAAAAGTCTGACGGACTTTAGAAATGAAGCATGCTTCAAATTTTCCCGAAGGAACTCCGCCGGACCCGGTCCCCTTCGAAAACTCCGCTCGTGTGTATGCTACTCCAACGGACTAAAACCGACGCTAGGGCAGCTATTGGCTACTGGCTATGAACTTCCTTATTCGAGTCAGGTCGTACGTCATCACGTTCGAATCCGTCGGAGTTTAGTGTGATTGTGTGTGGCCAAGTCCGTTCGGCCGAAAAGTCTGTCAGAACTCCGTCGGAACTCCGGCGGAACTCCGGCGGAACTCCGGCGGAAGTCTGTCGGACATAAGTCCTCTCGTGTGTACGGGGCATTAGTGTGTTCGTCTGAGCACTAATACACTTCCCCACAAGAATTCTCTTGCCTTTGTGGCTGTGTGTGGTGAATGTTTGAACTCAAGTGTATTATTTGGATACAGCGTATTTATTGGCGTATAACACGCACCATCACTTCAGGGAAGCTTCAGGAAAAAAAACTTACAATTTTAAATAAAGAACTGTGAAGCAAAATAAGGGTCAGTGTCCATCTGTAGACCCACCATTGCTAGGAATGCAGTGCCCACCATTGCCAGGGTTGCACCCACCATTGCCAGGGATGCACTCACCATTGCCAGCAATTCACCTACCATTGCCAGCAATGCACCCACCATTGCCAGGAATGCTGCCACCATTGCCAGCAATGCACCCACCATTGCCAGCAATGCACCCACCATTGCCAGGAATTCCCTCACCATTGCCGGGAATGCTGCCACCATTGCCGGGAATGCTGCCAACATTGCCGGAAATGCACCCACCATTGCCAGGAATTCACCCACCATTGCCAGGGATTCACCCACCATTGCCAGGGATTCACCCGCCATTGCCAGGAATGCAGCGACCATTGCCAGGAATGCAGCCACCATTGCCAGGAATTCATTTGCCATTGCCAGGAATGCAGCCACCATTGCTGGGAATGCACCCACCATTGCCAGGAATGCACCCACCATTGCCAGGAATGCACCCACCATTGCCAGGAATTCACTCACCATTGCCGGGAATTCACTCACCATTGCCAGGAATGCTGCCACCATTGCCAGGGATTCACCCACCATTGCCAGGGATTCACCCGCCATTGCCAGGAATTCACTCACCATTGCCGGGAATGCAGCCACCATTGCCGGGAATGCAGCCACCATTGCCGGGAATGCAGCCACCATTTCCAGGAATGCAGCCACCATTGCCAGGAATGCAGCCACCATTGCCAGGAATGCAGCCACCATTGCCAGGGATTCACCTGCCATTGCCAGGAATTCATTCACCATTGCCGGGAATGCTGCCACCATTGCCAGGAATGCTGCCACCATTGCCAGGAATGCAGCCACCATTGCCAGGAATGTAGTCACCATTGCCAGGAATGCTGCCACCATTGCCGGGAATTTCACCCACCATTGCCAGGAATGCAGCCACCATTGCCAGGGATTCACCCACCATTGCCAGGGATTCACCCACCATTGCCAGGAATGCAGCCACCATTGCCAGGAATACAGCCACCATTGCCAGGAATGCAGCCACCATTGCCAGGAATGCTGCCACCATTGCCGGGAATTTCACCCATCATTGCCAGGAATGCAGCCACCATTGCCAGGAATTCACTCGCCATTGCCGGGAATGCAGCCACCATTGCCGGGAATGCAGCCACCATTTCCAGGAATGCAGCCACCATTGCCAGGAATGAAGCCACCATTGCCAGGAATGCAGCCACCATTGCCAGGGATTCACCTGCCATTGCCAGGAATTCATTCACCATTGCCGGGAATGCTGCCACCATTGCCAGGAATGCAGCCACCATTGCCAGGAATGCAGCCACCATTGCCAGGAATTCACTCGCCATTGCCGGGAATGCTGCCACCATTGCCGGGAACGCAGCCACCATTGCTGGGAATGCACCCACCATTGCCAGGAATGCACCCACCATTGCCAGGAATGCACCCACCATTGCCAGGAATTCACTCACCATTGCCGGGAATTCACTCACCATTGCCGGGAATGCAGCCACCATTACTGGGAATGCAGCCACCATTACCGGGAATGCAGCCACCATTACCGGGAATGCAGCCACCATTACCGGGAATGCAGCCACCATTACCGGGAATGCTGCCACCATTGCCGGGAATGCTGCCACCATTGCCAGGAATGCTGCCACCATTGCCAGGGATTCACCCACCATTGCCGGGAATTTCACCCACCATTGCCAGGAATGCAGCCACCATTGCCGGGAATTTCACCCACCATTGCCAGGAAATTCACCCACCATTGCCAGGAATGCAGCCACCATTGCTGGGAATTTCACCCACCATTGCCAGGAATGCAGCTCCACAATTGCAATTGCCAGGAATGCAGCTACCATTACCATCAGTGCAGCCATGGAGGGCAGGACGAGCGCTAAAGACATCTTACAGGAGAATCTCCTGTTTACACAGCGGCCTCTTTAAGAGAAAGTCCCGCCTCCTTTGATGGACAGCACAGTCGTCCAATGGCAGAGACGGGACTTCCTATTACAGAGGCTGCCGTGTAAACAGGAAATTCTCCTCCTGTGTGCACAGCACTCGTCCCACCTCCTCCCTCCAAGGCAGCCGGACTATATATCTTTTGTGGCCCCGGCGCTGGGAGATCGCCAGGGGCCACAAAAGATATATATGTTTAAATAATCAGGCGGGCCGTTCAAAACCGGACCGCGGGCCGGACTTTGGACATGCCTGGACTAAACTGTCGACTATTCACTCTTTCCTGTGATCACTGGAAATTCAGGGAAGCAGCACAGAGAAAGCAGAAGCAAGCAGCATTGTTATAAACTGCAAGTACTTTGTTAAGAATTTTAACCAATATTTTACAGGGGAATATTTTATCTATTGTGCTTTATAAGTTAAACGAGAAAGCTGAGGTTTGATACCACTTTAACATTATAAAGCTTTAGAAAGTCTAAAGCTCAAATCAGACTAACAATTCTGTCACCAGCAGCCAGCAACTCATCAGCAACCGGATTGCAAAATAGTGCACTTATGCTTTTACAGCATCGCTATAATCTTGCCTCCCAGCAAACAAGAGAGTTGCCAGCATCAATAGGAATGCTAGTTTTACATAAGCCTCAGGCTTTGTTCACAATAGCAATCTGCAGGAAAGCACAGGAAAATGCATGCATTGCAGCAATGCATGGTATCTTACTGTGAACAGAGTGCGTTGTGGTGCCATTCGCTCTGAACCATGCTCCATCACACCTGCAGTGCAGCGCACTATAACTACTATACATAGCAGTGCGCTGTGATACCAGAAATGCTGCCAGTCAGGGGCGGACTGACCATTCACCAACTCGGGCACTGCCCGAGGGCCCCGGGCCACTAGGGGGCCCCCATCAGGGTTGCCAGCCTCAGTAAAACCAGGGACAGTATGTAAAAATCTTTTTTTTTTTTTTACATCTGTCTATGAAATGTCCCTTACCAACATGCTTTTGGTCTAAAAATCCAGAGATTATAGCTGCCCCACCTCTCCAGTACCCTCTTAGCCAATAGAAACATGTCTGTCTATACTGTGTGACCCCCTTATCTCTGATTGCCTGGGGGCCCCATAATCTCCTATTGCCCGGGGCCCCCATGAGTTGTCAGTCCGCCCCTGCTGCCAGTGCAAGGTCCAGTCCACCATGGTGCATTGGTAACCCTTTCAAATCAAATGGCTACTTTGACACATAATGCGACATAGTGTGAGTGTGCAACAGACTGGCATTTTGTGAATGAATTCTAATTGATATTAACTAAATTGGGAGTGTGTATGATCACCCAGTTATTATACGCCTGGCAGGTGATCAAATTTTCCTAATGTCCCCAGAATACAGTTGACTTAATGATGTCATTACCACAAACCTTTGTATTGTTTAAATCAAAGGTGTTTGTAGGAAGATAAAAAAAAAATGATATTGTGCTGATCAATGCATCTTGTTCAATGTAACCAGAAAAAAGGGTTCAGATTTGTGTGGTTTGTGGTCAATTCAGGGCTGTGGTTGCCACCTGGAGGCTGAGATTAGAAATGCAAGCAGAAATTACAGTAGTCATACAGTTCAGCCACAGGACACTGGCTTGTTTAATCATTACGATTGGATTATAAGCACCTACCTTCAGGTGACTGGAATTGGGCAAAAATGCACCTGAAACATTCAGCCCGTGGTGCCCCTCTTCCTTTAGAACCCCACTGGGGGTGCACCCTGTGGTCATGTCAGGGAACCGGGGTGGTTGGAGTTAAATTTTATCTTGGAGGAAAATTCAGTCACGAGCACACCTATTATGGAGCTGCTATGTCTGCATGACTTAAACGCTTTCTGCTTCTGCACCACCTTGATCTTAGGGGGGGTTGCTGCAACTGCATTCCTTGCCTCTACCTCTGGGCCTTTGGACCAGTGACATCTGGTTCTCTCTCTGCTCGTGCACTGTACTAGATGGTAAGTCACAGCAGCAGAGTCCCGAAAATAAAAGCTAACAGTACATCTATCATGAAGATAATAAAAGATTTTGGGAATTTTCAGCAGCCCTCAAGATGTAGTATATTGTATACAGGTTTAGGCCCCATTCACACAGGTGCCTCCTTCTTGCGGACTCTGCTTGCTCAGCGGGGAATCGCTCCGCTGATCCCCGTAGAGCAGGCGAAAGACAGATCCTGTCCACTCTTCTGTGCAGAGCGGACATGGACACAGTCCCGCTCTCTTCTATTGGGAAATCGGGTGGAAACGGACCGCCTGTCCTTTTTCATCAGATCCTATCCGATCTGCCAGATGGATGGGAAATAGGACCACCATCCGTCTGGATTTTGCGGGTAGGATCCACTGACATCCGCCGCTCCATAGAGGAGACTGCAGGATCCAATCAGGTCCTCCTGTCAGGCTGACAGGCGGACCTGATCGGAAAGTTTGTGCGAAAGGACCCCTAGAGATAAATAAGCTGGACCAATATAAAGTAAGGAAAAATATATCAATTTTTTTCTCCTGGAGTTTAGCTTTAAGTGACAAACAACTTGGGGGTTGATAACTAAAACTGAAAAGTGTAAAATCTGGTGCAGCATGGTAGCCAATTAGCTTCTAACTTAAGCTTGTTCAGTTAAGCTTTGACAATAAAACCTGGAAGCTGATTGGTTTCTATGCAGAGCTGCGCCAGATTTTGCACTCTACAGTTTGAGTAAATCAACCCTTAAGCCCCATACACTCTATCAGTTTTTCTGCTGAGTTTTTCCTTCAGATTTACAAAAAACATATAATAGGAGATCAAATCTTAGGAGTTTCAATTTGTATGCAATCAGGCAGGCCTTTGCAATACATGGTTTTGCTAAACCTGAAGGAAAAACTCAGCAGAAAAACTGATAGTGTATATGGGGCTTTAGTGCCCAACCTCTTCTGGCACCTTTTTAAGCATTACAGCCAGGGCTTTTTGTCTCAGAGAATAGGTGCAGTAACTCCCCTCTCCCAAGTTACCCCTTGTCTCCACCCCCTACCTCCAAGCACAGTCCTTTGTTCCCACCCCATACCCACCTCCCAGTACTTCCTCTTTTAGAGAAAACAGAACCAAGTATAATTTTGTTGTGCTAAGTAATCTGTATAAAATGTGGTGTAGCAATATGGACTACAAGTGTAAAGCACTGTAACCTCTGGTATTTCAAAGCATTGCCTGTCCCTAGTGATCAGGTGACATCATATCTGTGTGCACAGCAAAAAGGATTGTGGGTTGGGTAGTTCTCTCATCAGATAATTACTGTGCCTAATTATGTGCTCGGACTACATATCCCATGGATCTTTGCTGCTGTTAGGAAGATTGCCGGGAGTAGCTATAAAAGAAGCAAAAACCCACACGGAGCTTCTTCCTCCTGGGCCTGATGCAAGATGGACCTCTCCGTGCCAGGAGAGAGAGGTCGCAGCCTACTACGCGAAGCATCACCTTCCAACCCATGACCTGAAGGGGCCTAGTACTGCTCTCTGCCATTGGACATCCATCCAGCCACACTCCGGTCACCTGCCAGTCAGTGTATCAAGCTTCACACTGGGGGATCGAGACGGCGGATCCACTGCACAAGTGTCACTACACGAGTTGCTGTCCGGAAGACATCATATCGGTCTGGTCGTTGGTGAGAGGGCAGTCATCCAACCTTTACCATCCAACCTTTACCCATACTTTGTCACAGCTTCATTGGAACACTTTGCACAGACATCTCTCTCTATTCTAAGAATACTTTACTGAATCTGTTTGAACACTGTGCTTAGACATCTTAGTTTTCTTTTTCCTTACTACAAGAAACACATTGTTACACCCAGGGGTGTTGCTAGGTCTACAAAAGATCTGGGGCTAGAGCCCATAGCAGTGTAGTAAAAAAAAAGTCATATGCTTGGGTGGGCATACGCATATATATAATATGCATGTGTGTGTGTATGTATGTATATATATATATATATATATATATATATATATATATATATATATATTATATAAAATATTGTTACATATCTAAGTGAGGTGAGGATCCCCACTTACATCAGAGCCCCCCTCATTACATCAAGGTCCCCAGAGAGCCCCCCTTACTTCAGAGGGGGCTGCTGCTGTTTCTGTTCCCGACAATTACATTGCCCAGCAGATTAGTACAGAAGTGGACATCTGGACAATGATTATATTGTCAGAACTGCTGAATATAGATAAGAACTTGCCTGATAACATTAACTAGTCATGTTCCTGCCCCCGCCATCAGCTGAGGAGATGGAGCCCCTGAGTTAACCCTAGGTAAGAGACTGTGGGCTATGGGCCCCAGATTCGGGGCTATAGCCCCAGTAGCCACCCCCTAGCGGCGCCACTGGTTACACCTAATCGGATTACAGTTAACGAGCTTCTACATACTGGTGAAGAACATCAGATCTGCAATGTGGACATTGATGCTATTACTGATACAGAAGCCACTGTATGATCATTTCTAGACCATCTTTCTCTTTGGGATAGCAGTATAGTTTGTGGGGTTACATTTTCCACAGAGGGCCAGTATAATCAGTTAGCTGAAACATCCCATTGTAGATGCATGCTCAATCCAAGTAATGCATTCTACACTCCCCCCTCCCCCGCCCAAACAAGTTTCATGCATCATTTCCCACCTGCAGCTTAACTAGGCTGATTGGCTGATTGGCATGACAAAACAAAAAAGGTGTGATTTGTCTAAAAGCTATTTTCCTGGTGCCTTCATGGTAGCATATACATGAATTGTGCGTATGCTGCCATGGAGAGGTAAGTATTCAATTTTCCATTTTAGCGTAGTGGTTCTCAGCCTCAGTCCTCAAGTACCCCCCTGTTTTGGGAATTTATCTTAGCTAAATAGCTGTCCAAAATACCGAGCCATTGACTGTAATTTAAAGCACCTGTGCAAGATAAAGGAAAACCAGCAAACATGGCCTGTTGGGGGTACTTGAGGACAGGGTTGAGAACCACTGATTTAGAGCACGGTCAAATCTCAAGACAATCCTATTCTAATCAGGGGCATTTGAGGGAAATGTGAGTGCTAGCCAACCTAAAAGACAAGCAGGGGTTCTTTGTGTCCCTTTTCAGAAAATTGGCTTCACTTCCTGTCACATAGCCAAACAGGAAGGGAGGGTAAAACCCTACCAATGTCTTTCCTTGGGGACACACAGGTCAATCTAACTAGTGTCCCCGTTAGGCAAATTGCATTCTAGCACTTTGTTGTGTACACCCCAAAGCACTGGTGAATTTATCATCCAATCGTGTAGAAGCAAACATGCTGTTTTTTTATTTTCCTTGCATGTCCCCCTTGGTTCTCCAGCAACTGCACTTCCAAGTGCACTTGTAGTGCAAAGTGGATTTGCCTTTAGTAAATAAACCCCAAAGTCCAAAATACCTAATATAATACCAATTTGGGGTGTACACAGCGTGCAATTTCCCTAATGGGGAAACTATTTTGATTGACCTGTGTGTCCCCAAGGAAAGTCCTTGGTAGGGTTTTACCCTCACTTCCGCTTTGGCTATGTGACAGGAAGTGAATAAATTTGAAGGAAAAACTGGTAACATTTAGGAGTTTTCTTCACCCTATCAGGGGTGCAGACATCCCCAAAAACTGACAAGACTTCTAATCCCTCTGCACTCTATCCCCAAGCAAAAAAAAGAAAGGATTTCATTTAGTTTAACTTTGCAAATACACATTTCTAAGTTCAACTGTGATGCATGTCAATGGCCCATTTATACCTTGCTTAATAGAAAACACCTGTTGCCTTTCACTATAAATATTTGTTAGTCCAGTCCTGGAAATCTGCATCTGGCTTTAATATTAATTTCCATAAAAAGTGGGTTCCTGCATCTAGATGCTCGACCGCTGTGTATGTGAGATGCGCAACTGCTGTGTGCACGAAGGTATGTACCCATGGCGCATATATGGCCAGCACACAGGAATGACATCACCCCTCCAGGAAGTTGCTTATACTGCTGCTAATTTCTTCCCACCACTATGCCCCGCTCACTGTTCCCTGAGGAAGAGATGATCCTTATTTGCAAATTAAGATCATTTTTGATTTATTTTTACATTGGGTATTGTTTGTGTGGGTCATGTGTATATGTCTAAATGATTTGGCCTCAAAACACACACCTACTTCCTGTGTACAGATTCACTTCCTGGCCAGTGTATATTGCTTCCTGCTTCAATGTGTGTGTATATATATAGATATATCTATATCTAAAGATGTAGGTTCTTGTGTTCACCACCAGAGAGAAGTTGGTAGGTGACACACTCACAATTCTGGAGGTATAATAATGGTCTAGTACAGGGATCTTCAAACTACGGCCCTCCAGTTGTTCAGGAACTACAGTTCCCATCATGCCTAGTCATGTCTGTGAATGTCAACGTTTTACAATGCCTCACAGCATGTGGTTCCACAACAGCTGGAGAGCCGTAGTTTGAAGATTCCTTATCACTCTAGCACAGTGGTTCTCAACCTCACTAGTGAACCCTTGATAAAATTTCCCAAGTTGTGGGGACCCCTAACAGTAAAAAAAATTTCATAACGTGGGTTGTCAGCACCCAAGGCAAGACAAGAAATTTTCACCCCTAACCCATGGAAATTTAGCGCTCTCTGAGTCCCTTCCACCCCTTAATGTACATTATAGAATGTACCACTCTTTCTTTTTGTTCTCCTTTCTGTCCCTTTTATCTCTCTCTATCCTAATTTCTTGTTTTTATCCCCATCTAGCCATCTTTCCTGTTCTTTCTCACATTCTTTCTCTCCTTTTTTGTTCCTCCCCCTCTTTTCTTCTCTCTTTCATATATTCTCTATTTTTATTCCTTCTCTTACTCCTTGGTCGGGGGAGTGGAATGAGTAGCAGTGCTGGTGGTGGGGAGTTCTGATCAGCCAACTTAGGTGCCCTTGATCAAGGTCACCTGCTGATCTGAGAACTGTAGTGGGCAGCTATAATCACAGGTAGTGTTACTCACTGTGTCCCTGACTTCACTGTGTCTCCGACTTTCTGGTGTCTCGTAGCAGTCACACCTATGCCAAAATAAGGAGACGGGGGGGGGGGGGGGGGGGGGTGTTATGTACAAAAAGGAAAATCCACTTTGCACTGCAAGTGCACTTGAAAGTGCGGTTGCTCTAAATCTAAGGGGTAGATCTGAAATGAGTGGAAGCTCTGTGGATTTTATCATTTAATTATGTGCAAGCTAAAATGCTGTTTTTAATTTTCCTTGCATGTCCCCCTCGGATCTACAGCAACTTTCAGTGCACTGGGTCTCCTCCAGCCCCTCCCACCCACTTCCCATTCCTCCCCAGTCAGCTGACCTCTAACCTTTGCCCCCCAGCCCTGAACTGAACTGAATGGGCAACTGCGAAGAGGCTGAATGGGCGGCTGCGGGCTCCAGGAACAGCCAAGCTGGGTGGCCACGGGCTCCAGGGACAGCCCCGTTGGGCGGCCGCAAAAAGGCTGTGAGAGTGGTGCAGACTTCAGGAACAGTCCAGGATTCGGTGACCCCTGGAAAATCATCATTCGACCCCCCAAGAGGGTCCCAGCCCCCAGGTTGAGAACCACTGCTCTAGCATGTTTCGAAAAAAGGTGTTTTTTCATGTGACTTGTATAATGCCCAAGAAATATCATTAGGAAAAGTGGGTCATGGCACATTTACATTCCAAATTTACTTAAGATGGTCATGCGCTATGATCATGCACTTGGCCAATCTCTGTACAACTCGATATTTAGGCAAAATAGGTCATAGGAAGACGCACTTTAACAATTCAAAATATAGGAAATAAAACAAGCTATTGCACTAAATCTAATTTATTTAAGATCTAACTGATTGCAGTGTATGGTCACCTTTAAAGATCAATATCTGAAAATATGAATTTATTGGGTTTAGAAACACTTCTCTGTTCTTTGTAATGTATTGAAAGATTTGGGTAAAAAAAGAAAAAAACAAATTTCAAAGATATATTAGAAGTGATAGGAATGAGATTAGCATCAAAAGGGTTAATTAACTGAGTACACCTACTAACTGTCTAACAAGACACATACAATGAGATGAAATGAACCAATTGCATTAGGCATAAGCTATTATCAATGAGAAAACCGCAGTTACCTTAGCGTCAGTTGCAGAGTACATCTGCGGTTATTTATTATCGTTATTTGCGATTCAAAATGTGCCGGTTCGCGCGTTCAATTGATGACTTTTCCAGCGCACTAATTAATGTATGAACTGGTGCAGTGCCATATTCTTAGTAAATCACCCCCATTGTCTTGTTAAGATGAAATGTTAGTGTAGACAAAATAGTTAAGACTAAACAAGTGGGCAAATACGAATATGTAAGAATGCACAATTATCAGTAATTCAGACTGAATATTCATATTTTTATGTTAGCCTACTTGTAACTGTTTCTCCTTAAAGTTATCTTGTTGCCAAGCAAACTACTGTAGATGTGTCAAAATCATACCTAAGGCCTGATTTCCACAGGGTGTACTATATTGTATGACCCTGCAGGGCTGTGTTTACCCACTCAGGGTGCACAGATGTTCCTCGCATCCCTGTGCAGGCAGTACCATTGATGTAAAAAGGTGACACAGTGGCTGCATGGACATGGCCACGGTGTCACCATATTAAAATCCATGAGGATGTGGGTGAAGAAGTGAAATACTTTACGGTTGACCCTTTAGCCAAACATTACTGCAATGCTTTGAAATTGTCTCCAAAGTCTTCTAGGAAACCGTCACTCTCAGTAATGCTGAACTTCTAGATCCCACAGTACTTTGTGGTTTCTCCTCATCCCTACTGTATACTGTAGCTGAAGTCAGAGGAAGGAAACAGTGAGAGCTACAGCGGACCTAGATGATTGACATTCCCAGAAGCGTCGGTTTCCCAGCAGACTTCATAGGACAATTTCACAGCATCAGAGCAGTGTTCCACAGCACAGGCAGCAGGAAAGGTATGCATTTGCCTTCTTCTTTTTCAGGCATGGCTTTGCTGGATATTTTATGTATAGGGATCTTCTACAGTATTCTTTAGTATTGTACTGGAGCCAGTCTGAATTGGTCAAAAAATAAACCATTAAAGTGTTACTAAACCCACAACAGTAAAATCATTCTGTATATGCAGTTAGGCATGCTTGTTATACTCACTATGGAACATAAGGGGTTATTTGTGTAAAATGGCTGTGTGGGCCTGTCTTCTGTGATCCTCTCCTTCTTCCACAATCTCCAATATATCTCCTGATATTTACAGCTCTAAGGGACAAGCTGCACATGCTCAATTTGGTGTGTGTTGCCAGAGAGTTGTTTTTTCTTTTCTTTTCTTGGGAGAGTGCATGTGATCAGCATAGGGCCAATCAGCACTGTCCAGACAAAGGGTCAGGGGTTCTACATTCTCATAGGACAATCGTGGGAAAATAAAAACTCTTCCTACAAGCTTTAACCAGACAATCAATCACAGACATTACAAGACTGCTCTAACTACTGATGAGAAAAGGTATTTAGCAATTTATATGAACTAAAATAGAAAAGATGCTCATAGTGTGATATAAAGAGGGGCCCAGATGTGATCATTAAAACAACCTAATATCCAGAGAGCACTGGACTAAACCTGGACATTTACCTTTGGTATTTCTGTCCTTTTAATTTGAAATGTATTTCCTTAGATGTATTTTCGATCGGTGCCCCCTGTGTTTGTGTAGATTAATATCCAGAGACCACTGTTAAGCGTCTATAAAATTCTTCTGCATTTTTTCATTTATTTACCAAAATAATTGCATTTCCATGTTCTGTGTACTGTGGGAGACCAGATATAGTGAATGCAGGGTCCTGGGTTTAGTAACACTTTAAGTCAACAGTTAACACTCACTATATGAGTAAAATAAATTCTGTGATCTCAGTGATTCTGTATCAATAGCTGATATTACTTTTTTTTGTTAAAACAACAGTAACATTAAATAAAGGAATAACAAGACACAAAGGTTTACTCACAAAAGTTCCAACCATGGTTTATTTATATTTTACATTTAAAGATAAATATATCTGATTGGTAAATGGCAGTGCTCGGGGATGGGTAACATTCATTTCCAAATGTAAAAAGAAAGCAACAACAGTATACAATAAATGTTGGGCGATGTGCCCAGAGATTGGCACAGTGGTGGGAGAGATGTCATAAAAGACTAACTTTTATAGTAAAGGCTGCCATTAATATCTTAATAATACGCATACTGAAAACATTCATATTATATTACAAAAATATCCAGTTCTTTATAATTTGTTAAAGTATGTACCTGAAATCTTAAAGACAGGAAGCGTCAGGACTGAAATGTAGTCCTGTACAGGCTATGTCTCATGTGCTCAATAAGTCATGAAGCCTATTTAAAAAATGTGTTTTATTTCATTGCCTTTCCCCACTATTTAGTCACTAAAGTATGTAGTTTTCAGTGTCTAAGTAAAATAAAAGTAAAGGTTGAAAGAATATAGATTGATAAAACACCAATGGATAAAAAAAAACTGAAAAAATGTAAAATACAGATAGTATGCCAATTAGAGGAATGTCCTTTCCCAGCTTCCAGCTTCTTTGCTTTAAACATAATAAATTATGGGTGGCATAAATTGCCAACCAAATGTTTGGCAATAAAAGTATAAAATTATTCTAAATTGGCACAGCATTACATTATGGCTTAAATACGGTGTTAAAGTTGTCCAGATTAGCTTTAAAAAATACTCAAAACTGAAATTTTGGTCTTTGTATAAAAGGCCCTGTGTGCACATTGTGTGTATTGCAGCTCCATACAATGTAGGGTAAATGGAATGATGTGGTTCTGCTAGTAGGGTTTACTTAACCCTATACAAAATGTAGCTACTGAGTAGATAAGCACCTGGTTTCAGCACCAGCAGCATAACAAGAGAACCTGTTGCATCAACTGCTGCCAGGCACTGTTCTACACAGCTTCCGCACTCGTTAGGTAATGATTTAAATTCTGATAATCATAATCAAAGAAATATGTGGGCAGCCATTGTTGAACTCCTTTTGAAAACACTAAGTTCTTAGCTTTGGATAGAGTAGGAATAGGAATAGATTAAAATCATTGTCTGGTTTTTACAGGTATCTGGGGCTCCTACAGCAAGATTTCCCGTCACTCACTGTCCTTGTGACAACTGTTTCATCAAACAGGGAGATGGAAAATCTGCAACAGCAATCCAAACATAAGGGAAATATTAGCTAAATGTAGTCTAAGTGTAGCTAAAATTAAAAACATAGAAATCAGCACAAGGGACATAACTTACAGTCATTAGAATGTGTCTCATAAGCTGACTCCTCTTTTTTTTCCTCCTTTTTTACATTTTAACTACACTTATAATGCCGTGTACACATGATTGGATTTTCCGTCGGAAAAAACTTGAATGGTTTTTCCAATGGAATTCCACTCAAGCTTGGCTTGCATACACATGGTCACACAAAAGTTCTCAGAACTTTCGACTGTCAAGAACACAATGACGTACAACACTACGACTAGCCAAGAAAATTAAGTTCAATGCTTTAAAGCATGCTTCAAATTTTGCGTGTCGGAAATGCTACAGATGATCGGAATTTCCGATCAAAACTTTTTCCAACTGAAAAATTGAGAACCTGCTCTCTCAATCTTTTGCTGGGGGGAATTCCGCCAGTAAAAGTCAGATGGAGCATACGAATTCCACTCAAGCTTGGCTTGCATACACACGGTCACACAAAAGTTCTCAGAACTTTCGACCGTCAAGACCACGGTGACGTACAACCCTATGACTAGCCGAGAAAATTAAGTTCAATGCTTCAAAGCATGCTTCAAATTTTGCGTGTCGGAATTGCAACAGATTATCGGAACTTCCGATCGGAACTTTTTCCGACTGAAAAATTGAGAACCTGCTCTCTCAATCTTTTGCTGGCGGGAATTCTGCCAGCAATAGTCCGATGGAGCATACACATGGTTGGAATTTCCGACCAAATGCTCTCATCTGACTTTTGCTTGCCAAATTTCTGATTGTGTGTACGGGGGATTTGGCTTTAACCTTTTAACCATTTTATTAGGTGGTAGCATTATGAATATGTTTCCTTGTAAATCACAGAATTATTTATTCTAAAGAGATTACTAAAAGTGAAAACATGTCTATGGTTATTATGTTAACCAGCTTTACTCCCTTGCAATGTTGAAAAAACTTTCCGAATTCCACTTCTAGTTTTGTATGGAAATTACATCAAGAATAATAAAGAGTAGAATATTCAAAATAATATAGGGCTGTTAAATGGTCTTAAATTGTTCCTGTACTTCTAAAATGACTAATGTTTTTTAACAATAATAAAAGATATGTTTGGGTACATTAACTAGAGGTATGCATGAATCAAGATATCAAGATATGATGTGGCAGTATAGTGGAAAAGTAACCTATTCCAAATAGACTTTCAATTTTCTAGTTACCATCATGCTTGGCTGCGGTCACAATTGCCAAAAACAACACCACACTCTACTATAATTTTAGGATAATCTTGCAAAATATGAAGTATAAAATGGTGTATTATGTGATGCTATTGAGAATACACCTTATACCAGATTCAATAAAATATTCAAAAGTAGTAAGGCTGAGTTCTGGAAAGATAGCTAAAAGGACAGTTGAAACACTTAAGGTATACTGCTTTACATGTGAAAAGATTTGCAACTTATTTCAGCAAGTCTTATGATATGGAGATCCCTGCTATACTGCATAGGTAGGTAAGCGACCTCACATTTTTTGACTACAAAAAAGCTAAATAGTTTTATAACTGATCCACACCAATGTCATTCTTGCTAATTGGACTATGAAGGAGCAGCAACATTCTTCTAATGTGCATCCCTGTGCTTTCCACTTGTAATTAAGTTTTTCTTGAGAAATACAATAGATTGCAAATCACTGCAATTCCAAAAAAAATAATAACAATTACATGGATCTGCCTTTGTCTCAATAACTTTATGCTTTGTGAGAGCCAATCACCCTTCACACAGTGAGTATAATTTAGCAATGGGTTTCATTCAGTAAATCAATCTTCAGTCCAATGTTATAATACAAATGCACATCTTGATTTTCAGGCATGTTATCTTTCTGCTGGTCTAATTTGATGATAACTGAATAAACTATAGTAAAACTAATTACATGCCAAATCAAAGAGTTCAACTTTAAAATAGTATATAATAATATAATTACTGTATATATTAAAATGAAGACTTGATTGGACCAGTTCTATTGAGCAGATTTGAATTGAATGGCCTGATCTGTATTTGTATGGTCAGTTTTGTATTCTTTGTGTTATGAATGCAGAAGATACCAAAGTAAGTGTCTGTTCAGATGAGCCTTGGCCTTATGTCAGTGGTATCAGTTTGACATCAAGGTTTGAGGTTCTTCTGAAATTTTAACAAATTAAAGCGGGAGTCCACCGGGACTCCGCGTTTTTTTTTTTTTTTTAAAAGCCAGCAGCTACAAATACTGCAGCTGCTGACTTTTAAAATAGTGACACTTACCTGTCCAGCGCGCCCGCGATGTCGGCACCCGAAGCCGATCGCTAGGTCGTCTGTCGGGTCCTGCCGCCGCCATCTTGGGTATGGGAATCAGAAAATGGAGCCTTTCGGCTTCATTTCCCGGTTCCCTACTGCGCATGCGCGAATTGCGCTGCGCAATAAGGACGCTCCCCACTGCCTCTGGGAGCTGTGTGTTTCCCAGCAGGCAGCGGGGCACTTGCGAGAAGGGGCGGGCACTTGCGGAAAGGGGCGTAAGTTACGCCCCTTTCCGCAGAGAGCTGTCCCGGAAGTGGGTGCAGTTACCTGGATTATCCAGGTAACTGCAACCCCCTCCCCCCTGAATGGTGCCGATTGTGGCACCGGAGGGGGGGAGGGTTCCGATGAGCGGAAGGTCCACTTTAGGGTGGACCTCCGCTTTAATTGATTCTGACCCCCATTTGACCTGTTCCAAGCAGGTTCTGCATTCGCATATACTTGTATGGGAAGGCAAAACCCATATGAAGTGATCAAAAGCCTGCAGACACAGGTCCTTACTATGGTCTTTCTGTAGCCAGTATGTTTTCACAAGAAAGTATATCACTATCATTCAGTGGTACAACTAAAAGAGCTGAATATCATAAGGTTAACACCATTAATGTTTGTCATGGCTGGCATTGCTAAGTAACAGCTAAACTGAAACTGAGCTTGAAGTGGTTTTAAAGCCTCAAGATTTTTAATATTAGTACATTCTCTGAATTAGGGTAAAAAAAAGTTCTGTTTTCCAGGATTCCCAACCTCTCCTATACTTATCTGAGCTTGATTTCGATTCAGCACTGTAAACAAGAGCAGTGGCTCTCTCTGCTCTCCCTCCTCAAAGGACAGATTGATAGCTGTGGGAACCATTGGCTCCTGCTGCTATCAATCAAATCTTATGATGCAGGGGGGCGGAGCAAGGCCCTGCTATCTTTGTCTATGGACACAGCCAGCAGGGCTTGGGAGTGCACAAGTACTCCCCCTACCAAGTTGCTTTCTGGGAGGGTACTCGAAGACAGGAGGAGCCAGGAGTACTGGTGGGGGACCCGAGAAGAGGCAGATGGGGGCTGCTCTGTGCAAAACCACTGCACAGAGCAGGTAAGTATGATATTTGTTCTAAAAAAAAAAAAAAAAGAGAGAGAGATAAGTTAAATTGAAAGAAACAAATCTTTAAACATGAGGGACACTGTGTTCTAAACATTTTAATATTCATACAGTAGCTGGTTCTGCTTACAATCTGTGCAGCTATGGCTGCTAAACCCAAACATGAGGTTTGCAGAATTCCATCAGTGCTTGTTTACTTCATTAGGTTTCTATTGTGCTTGTGATAGGGCTGGTAAAATCAGAGCATCTACGTACCCCAAGTCTAAAAAAATTAAAGCTGGCACCCAATCTTTTCAGACTGTTTTTTGCTGGGTATAAATATTCCCTCTGCTTCCTTAAAGGGTAACTCCACTTTCATGGGAAAAAAATAGCAGATTAAAAAATATGAATAATTATATAGCACATATAATTGCTACACAACATATTGTAATTGAATGTTATTAAAAAAATTATCTTTCCTTTTTAATCTGCAGCACTCTAATTTTCTGTAAAATGTAATTCAAAATGGTAACCTAGGGGCGTTCTGTACACAGATGGTGCATGGAACCCCCAGAAATGTAATTTCCTGCTTGTGTGATTGGCTTACTGATTTTCCCAGATGCAGATTTTGGGCATCCTCTAAAACAAAAATGTCATTTTTGGCGAGACTCCCAAAAGGAAATCATGTCTAAATGGACGCAGACCCTGCCATCCTCATTAGAACCCTGCAAGTGTAGCAGCTGGTTGATAATTATAAAGTCATTCCCATTCATATTCACTTTGCACATGGACACAGACAAATAACTATTTCTTCAAAATAACAAAAGGCAGGAATCTGCAACAATTTTTAAATTCCTTGCAATGTACATGAACCACCCCAAAGGGAGTTTTTTTCTCAACAAAAGTGTAGTTACTTTTTCAATTTACTAGATGGCTACTATCTTAACTGATTGACTCATGAATACTACCTGTATTTGTCTGCTCCTAGCTAATGTTTATTTCTAAAAACAACACAATATCCTAAATTAAGAAGATCTATTGGTTGTGTTAAAATAAGTTATCCATATTTGCTTCTAAAATTAGGAAGATCGATAGAATACGAAGGTAGACAAGTGTAAAAATAAAAAAACATACTGTATATCTTGTTTTTCAATACATTCACAAAGGTCCTTAAATTCATTCATAATTAACGTCTATTAGCAATATTGTTCCCTTCTCTTTTGGTCTTTGCATCCATCAGTGTAAAGAAAATATATTTTAAAATTATGAAAACACCATACAACAAAATACAACAGCAGTAAAAAAGGTTGATACAAATGTGACCGGTGATGACATGAATAGTTGGGACAGGTTGAGCTAGAACACATTTTTAATGATTAATGTTTTATCAAAATAACTATGGTTTTATTAAACATAAATGTCCAGTGACCATTTATGAAGTGCAGAAGTCCATAGCAACCAATCAAACATCATCTCTTAACTAATCAGACTGAAAAAAAGAGTCTAATTTCTAATGCTACTGCACTTTTCAAATGACCATTGCACATTCTTTTAATTGACAAACCTGTAGATTTACTACTAAAGTTAATAATATGTCCAGAATTTATCATGGCAAAAATACAAGATACAAGTATAATATATAACCGGAGCAAAAGTGGTGCTGTTACCTACAGCAATCGGAAACCTTGTTTGACTTGAAACATGAACTCTGTGGGACAAGGGCAATGACTTCATTTCTATTCCATGCCAGCCCCATTGAGAAAAGATAATCTGCCAATTTCTTAAAAAGTTTTATTCTAAAGTGGTAAAGAGGTTGGTGTCAACAAAATACATACAGTATATTGAGAAGAAAATAAACTGTCAGCATTGAACATGGTCTAATTTATTATTGATTTCTAGTTTAAAAAGGGCTGTCAAGTTTGTATTGTATAAGCCAGTGATGGCGAATATTGGCATCCCAGATGTTTTGGAACTACATTTCCCATAATGTTCAACTACACTGAGCATCATGGAAAATGTAGTTCCAAAACATCTGGGGTGCCAATGTTCGCCATCAATTTTATTGGCCAATGTTTCTCAACTCCAGTCCTCACGTACCCCCAACAGGTCATGTTTTCAGGATTTCCCTCAGATGAAACAACTGTGGTAATTACTAAGGCAGTGAAACTGATCAAATCACCTGTGCAAAATAATGGAAGGGCTGAAAACATGATCTGTTGGGGGTACTTAAGGACTCAAATTGGGAAACATTGGTATAGGCCATGTATTGTGTAAATCCAATGTTCTGAGGTTTAGCATCTACAGAACTTCATCCAGCTTTTGTGATTGGGGAATGCAAAAGCAGCACATGGTATTAAAAGAAAAGACAAACACCATGTGTAACAAAAAGGATATGCAGAAATAAGGCAAGTCCAGCTCTGGACGCACTATAGATCAAGGTGAGCAGCAGGGAATATTTTTAATATTAATATGATCCTTGACTACCAGTTTCGGCAGCTGCCTGATGTGTTTTTTGTTTATTGAGGTTCTCCAACTAAACAGCTATGTGCTACCTACAGGCAACACAATCCAGGCCTAGTCACATTACTGTGAACCAGGAGAAATGGATATTATTTAGTCCTAGTAAGATTGGATCATACCAAAACCAGGCATGTGAGAGGTATGGGTTCAGCCTGACATCTTATTATTTGTGAAAAAAGGAATTTGCTAGCAGCGACTTCCAGGCACACATACTGTATATTGTTAAATATCTAAGCAAGGACAAGACAGACATAACATAATTACTTATATCAACTGATAAATGAAACACAGTAAAAGAACCTTTAGAATCACAAAGGACATGCATACAGCCATCATGCATTATGGCCGTGTCCCCACTCAGGCTCCATTAATACTGCAATCATATTAACAAATCATGATATGCTGAGATATTATGAGTGGGAATTTAACGGCAGCTTTTCTAATGAAAACCTGGCTTACCATATCAAATGATATCGCCACATACAAGACAGCCTTCTCTAAACCAACAACAATCTGGCAGAGGGCAATTGATTAAAATATAAACTAAAAACTTTATTTTACAACCTGGTCCAATTTTAAGTGTGCGTTATGGACCTATTGGAGGATGTTGTTCTTTGTAAAATAAATTATTTTCCTCCTGAGAAGGATAATTTAAATTCCATGTTCGATAATGTCATTCTAGTTCTGTTTTTTTTATAAAAATAATGGGCACAAATTAACCCTTTCTTTAAAATAGCCTGAAACACTTTTGACATTTTTTCAGAGTGACTTGATCAGCGCTAATCAGAACCTGAAGTGACATCACATAAGCACCAAACTCCTCAATTCTCAATACCCTGATGACTTTGGCTCGTACAAAACTTATTTTGCACCGACTCTAACTTCCAACCAAGGCGCTAACCAGATTCATCTGTCAGTTACACAGGCAACCATAGACGATTTACTGACATGCTTACAAAATAGGCACATGATGATCCTATAAATGTGAGTGCTCATGGGAGTTTGGTTTGCAGATGTCCTGTATTGGTAGCATATATTAACTTTACATCAAACAGCCCATTTCATGCCAGGGTGCCATTGAACAGCCCTTCATGGCAATCACAGTGGGATAATACAGAGATACAGCTGCATGCTGAACAAAAGTATACAAAACATTTTTCATCATGATTAGTAAAATGGTGGTAGATGGCATGTATCCCCTGATAAGGTCAACAGAAACATCTTTTTATAAATTCCTTGGCCAATAAAGGATAGGGTATCAGTCTAAGAAGACAAGATGATTTATCCACCACTCCAGCAGCAGAGTTCATTAGTGCACAAACAAAGAAGACGTTTACCATTTCTTTCCTTTCCTGCTTAAAAGAACCACCTATGTGTGTCGGATATGCATTTTGTTTTACTAAGGCAGGACATCTATCTTTTTATTTCGATTGATGTTATGTTTTTTTCATAAAATAGGTTAGAAAGGTGGTTTGCGTTTCATTGCTGCTGGACACAGTTGAAGGCCCTGTGGAGCACCTCTTGATGTTGATTCTACTTTTCCATAGTCTCCAGTTAATTGTGGAAGTTTTTTTTACTTGTTTTCAATTAGAGTTTGCACCTTATGTACAAGTTCCCGGGCTATTCTCAGGATTAGCTGTGCATCATGATGTTCAGCCATTTCTACAAAAAGAAAAAAAGAAACACTTACATGAATTTAATCTATGAACACTAAAAGAATGACGTTTTTTGTTTACCAAAAGTTACATGACAATATATGCAATCCAGAAAATTCAAGCTGCAAGTGCACCTTAAGCCTATCAGATTTGGGTGCACTAGCCTTTTTGTCACAGTGGTGGTAAAGGCTCAAGGTTTCTTACCTTCATGCATTCTATGCTCTAGGCTCTGTGTGTGAATAAACATACAGAGCAGTGGATCGAAAGCAAGCCTGCTGTGTGCCTCCATAGCAAGCTACTTACTCCGGGGTCACTAGGCAGGAGGAAGGGGCCAGGAGCGTCAGCGAGGGGGCCAAAAAGAGGAGGATTGGGGCTGCTCTGTGCAAAACCACTGCACAGAGCAGGTAAGTATGATTTTTTTTTAATTGCCTTTAATATCACTTTAGCTGTTCATCCATCCAGCCGCTCATGAGCTGAAACATTATTGTGCTGTCTTTCTCTGCAGACAGTTATTAGTTACCAGTGTTCCTTGCTATCTCCGTAGACTACAAACTACATCCCCATATAATTTGGCAAGGAGATGGAATTTAGTCCAAATACACCCCCTGGAGTGAAAATGCTGCTCCTCCTAGATACAGTTCGATTGTCACCCTCGTGTCTTGTGCAGGATCACCAGGTGGAAAGAAAAAAGAAAAAAGCGTGGGAAAAAAATGAATGCAGCCAACATGTCCAAGACCCCTTAAACCGGCAGTAAACTCTTTGAAAACATTTTTTTCCTCCTGTAAGGTGAAGTATGCATTGCATACTAAAAAAATATTATTACATAATAATTATATTATATAATAATTATATTATTATTATTATTAATTTACTATTATATTAAAACAAAGCCCTTCAGCAGCATGCTATCATGTTGCAGAGGCTTCCATCTTCACCGGGTCTTGATTCCGGGTTCATGGGCTGCGGCTGCTTCATTGGCCAAGCCGCGATGATGTCACTCCTGCAGCTATGCCAGCCATTTCGTCAGAGCGTATGTGCCAGTGACATCAACGTCTGCTACTTACTAGAATATCTTCTACAGAGTACGTTTAGGAAATTTATTTTATCTACAGGTAAGCTTTATTATAAAAATATGCAACATGAGTTTACTACCACTTTAAGCTGCAATACATGCAATGTTTGTTCTTGGCTTTAGATACACTTTTTAGTTTCTTATTAGAAATAAACAAGAAAAAAGGGCACATTTATTGTTGAAATTATATATTTAATTATTTAACTGTAAAGAAGAAAATACAAATCTCTACATTACTTAAAGCATGTCATTGGACTGTTGGACACATTTACAAAACTTCAAATCCAATCAGCTAATATTTACAACATTCTTTCAGTTCTGGATGAAAACCATCAACCACACCATCTGTTGTCTTTTCAAAAAATTAAATTAAATTCACCATCAAACCCTGCACAATGTATAAAGTGCATAACCCCAGGTTTGTGTGATTGCGCCAATCGTAGCAGGGATCAACTTGCATACTTACCGTTAAAAAATTTGATGATATCTGTAAAATCCATATTGTTGTCTCGCACAATTTCTCGATAAACTTGTACCAAAGCTAAAGCAATGAAAAGCACAAAATGCTCAGAGGAGATGTGCCTGGCTGCCCATATAACTTCCCATACAGCAAATACATCTTCATATAACAGTTCTATAGAACAGAAAGAGAAAAGAAAGGGTATGTAGTTTCATGAGGGAGTATGTAATAAATGTCACAATAAAATACATTTTAAAGAAAGAGGATTTCTAAAGCTAAACACGTTCCTCTTGATGTAGATATACCTCTCTTTCACCATTCTGGGACAAAGAGGGAACTGATGGTGTTTAAAAAAAAATGGCAGCAATGCATTGTCTTCTGTCATTTACCGGTAAAAGATACAAGTAAGTGAACGTAAAACTGGCCATACACTAATAGATATCCAAATGTTCTTATGAACATTTGTATGAAATGTCTGATCGTACAGTCAATGACTTTGTGAATTTAACTTAAAAGAACTTCAAATTTTTGTTTAAAATTTGATTTTAAAATGAATGGACTTTCCTAAATGTTAACCACATTCACTGTTAGAAATTAGTTCTTCAGCGAAAAATGAACATCAAAATTTGACCCCTTGAACAAACATTCTATATACAAATTGTTTCAATTAAAAAACTATTAGTGTACTGCCAGCTCATGTCTCTGCATAGTTTGGGATCAGAGAAGGCAATTTATGACTGTTTACCATAGCAGAGGCAATGCTTTCCTCTTCACCTGAAGGCTGCCCCATTTCAGACTCGCTAGATACATGTCAATTAAAATCTTCAGCTGCCATGGTGACAGACCCTGTTTGTTATAGCATCAGGGAAAGGGGAAACTCATGACAGCATTGTTTCATTTATCTCTTTACTGGATAAGGTATTTATAAGCATGTGACCGAGGGCTACTCGTAACACTATACACCTGTATAATATCTTGGAAATGTGAAAGACAACATTTCACACAGTTACTTTTTTTTCTTTGCCCAAAAATGCTTTTCAGTTCACATCTTCTGCATTAAGAAAAATAAAACACATTTTAGCACATGGGCAGACAATGCACCAGTAAGTGGAGAGGGCTCAACTAGGGCTGCTTGCTATGCAGAGCCATGGCCTGCTCAATTTTTAATTGGAAGGTTTGGAGTGGAAAAGATTTCTGCCACGTTGCTTTTATAATAGCTGCTGTGGATGATAACATCAGGCCACTAGGTGTCACCTCTTTGACTTACTGCTACGGAACCAAGTAGGTGCTCCTCCCACCCTTTTTTTGCTGCAGTTTGTGGTCTGCCTTCAGCTTTACCTGACTGGGATAAACTGTCTGTATTACTGGCCCTAGGCAAAAGTAAAGAGAGACATGCTATTGCTGAAGGCAAACAATATGACTAGCAAAAAGTACAGGGAGGAGGAGATTTGGCTAGAAGAGACATGTTAGTTCTTGCAAAAGGCACAGACTTGGGAATCCCTTTTGGAAACAGGTACAAGAATTTGGAGCAAGCATCACGTGTGGAGGCAAAATTAGCTTGGAGTGTCTATATGGACATTTAGTCTTCAGTGCAGATTAGCTCCCTTCCTGCCACCGCAGGTATCACACATATAGTGCAGTGGCTTAGAAGTTTTGTAATTGGGCAGGCAGAGCCTGAAGGGGATTCAGAGACAGAATTTGTCCATCAGGTTTGCTCTCCTTGTGATTGACAGTAGGAAATGTGCGGATTTCATCGCCAATAGGCAGCCTACTGTTGCCTATATTTTCCACCCAATGCCTGCTGTCAATCACAAAGAGAGAGTGGACCTAGTGGGGGAACTATCAAAGTATGTGCAAAAGAGGGGACCGCATTCCAATCTTCAGAAGTATGAATGTTTCAATTGTGAAAATCCACACATTACATCAATAGACCATGATACAATAGGACTATGGCAGCAATATTAACATGTTTCAAGAACCAAATTGCTTAATCATAAACTGTTTTGATTAAACTGTTATGTTATGATTAAGCGATTTGGTTCCTGAAACATGTTAACCTTGCTGCTATAGTCCTGTTGTATTGTGGTCTATTGATGTAATGTGTGGATTTTTACAATTAAAGCATTCATATTTCTTAAGATTGAAGTGCGGTCACCTCTTTTGCATGTACTTTCATAGTGTTTCAGCTCACAGACTGGACCAGCACCAGATCTTCAGTACATCTATTGTATCACCTGGAGCGGTGTTGCAGCCTCTCTGTCTTAGTGGGGTACTAGTCCCTCTGTTTTCCCATTAGGCTCCGCCCACTATCAGTGTCATTAGTTACTAGGAGTGTGTGGCCTGTGAAGCTGACAGCAACTTAGTAACCACCAGTAACAGGCCGGGAGGGAAGGGGGTAGCGGTGGCAAACATGCTGCTCTGCTACACAGCAACATTCAGAGCGGGGCGCTTTGTCTGTCTCTGTATGACAGCTTATGCCGCGTACACACGAGCGGATTGTATGGCGTACTTAGTCCGTCATACAATCCGACGGACAGTCCGTTGTACTTTCCACTGAACGGACTTGACCACACACGGATACACAAACAGTCCGTCGAAAGCTTGCGCGATGACGTGTACAGCACGTACGACGGGACTAGAAATAGGAAGTCCAAGACACAGCAAAGCACCCTTCCGCCCTGTAAATCCTTTCTGGGCATGCGTCATTCTTAGTCAGTCCGACTAGCATACTGACGACCGTATTGTCCGCTGAAACCAAAGTACGACGGACAGAATTTCGAAAAAACCAAAATACTTAGTACTCCGGACTGCACGCTGAAAAAGTCAGCTGAAGCCCACACACGAGCGGATTGTCCGCTGAAATGTGTTTCGACGGACTAAGTACGCCATACAATCCGCCTGTGTGTACGCGGCATTAGAGTTTGTTTTACCTTTAGTTTTGTTATTTATGAACTGAAAGTAATTCTTTTGGAATTTGGTGCAGCCATAGCACCACTTTGTGAAGCAAGTAAGTATTTGGCATTTTGCAGAGTAGAGTACGGACTGGCCAAAGAGAGGTTACTTTGACACATTTAACCAGCTTGAACATATATGTGAACAAAAAATCCACGTTTTTCTGCAAGCATTTGCTGAAAATATGTAGTGGTATATAGCAGTGTGCAAAGGGTTCATTTAGAATTTTTATTGCTATTAAGAACTACCTGAATCTGTAAAGCTACCAAAACTGGTGGCAGGGCTTTCTAAATCTGGTGAAGGCCATACCATCAAAAACATTTTGTAAGTGCTTAATTGAATTCCCCATAGAGAGGATACTTGGGTAGAAGAGGCTGCAGAAGTGAGCAAGGGAAACCTAATCTCGCACATATTGCAGAGGCTCATTGTTTAAACTGGACTATTCAGGGCAGAGGTTATGTTAGGATCCTTACCTTGGATGTCAGACCTGTTTCCAGTTGGTAAAATCAGTCATGGACAGTACATCCACAGTTTTATGATGAGAGGACTATAAGCTAGAGAGCCTGATTAGAGGTTGAATTTCATAATGAAGTATAAGGCACAATTAACACCCACAATGCCAGCAGTGTGCTATACGCTAAATTGCAGTGGTCCTTTAAATGTACAGAAATTGGATCAATTTTGGGTTTATAGTTCTGAGAATGCAGGTTTTTCAGTCATTTTTGTCTTTTTCTTAAACTTAAAGGGACACGTGTCTGCATGCAACCTGATTATGTAACTATGAGAGATAATAATAACAGAAGTAATAATCTGAAAAACAATACTATTTATTAAAACACGTTTTCATGAATCCACATTGTAGTTTAAACTTTAAAGTTCAGAATGGTCCTGAATCTTACCCCAGTACTCCTAGAAGCCCAGTCAACGCTTAAATCATGGGGCAGTCTGCCATTGTCACTCTGGGGGCGCATAAATCTCCTTAAAATGAAGATTATCCCAAAACTTACTTACCTTTTCCGTCATTCTCCACAATGGCTGTCTAAGTCGTTTTTCAAAAAACGAAACCAGATATTTTCCTCTTTTATATGGGGCCCCTCACCACCCAGATATCGACTGACAACCTTAATGAGACCATGATCACAGGGAGGTATGGCTTTTCCAGACTGCTATAAATACTACCTTTCTGTACAATTGGTGACAGTGGCCTGATGGTTACAACCGGACAAAACAAACTCATCAACCATGCTGGAGGCTACGGTTGTCGATTCGCTGGAAGCCCTCCAATTTCTCATCTATCGAGGCCCTCAGGCCCCTTATCCTCTAACACCCTCCATGCTCGCTACGCTGCGAACATGGAGAGCGGGACTGGCCATTGAAAAGTGCAAGCGAACTGACATTTCTCCAAACACTCCGATATGGCTAAAACCTAGCCTACTCCACCTTTATAAGATCCCTGACCCCTATGCATGGACTAGACACGGTATTAAGCTTATGTCACATATCGTGACAAAAAACTCTCTACTCCCAGCCTGTCCTCTCTTTATAATTTGCCAAACCATTATTTATTCAGATACCTTCAATTGTCACACGTGTTTGCAGCTCAATTCCCACACTCCTTGTGTATTGTGGCACAGTCGGAACTAGAAAGTACACTCAGAGTCAGCTGTGACAGAAAACCTACCTCCCATCTATATTCACATTTCATTAACGTGTCACTACCGACTCTTGACAAACTTTGAACTAGATGGCAGACTGATTTTCCAACGCTCGACAACGACGACTGGGACTATATATGGGATCTCCCTTTTAACTCCCTGGTTTCTATCCGAGACCATCTAGTGCAATTTAAAATTGTCCACAGGGCCTATTACACCCCTTACAGACTCCACAGGATGAACCCCTCTAACTCCCCGGGATTTTGGCGATGTGGCGCCTCGCCGGGGGACTTTCCACACATTTTCTGGAAATGTCCAAAGGTCCAACAATACTGGGAGATGGTGTTGGAACTAATTGAAAAAGTCACCTTGACTACTGTGCCTTTGGCTATGGAGGTTTGCATACTGGGACTTACTGAACCCATAGTGCTGTCCGTTGCTAAACGTACAATGATTAGCCTATTGCTCTTCTACGCTCGTAAGAACATTGCTATGCATTGGAAAAAGCCAGAACCCTCTTCCATAGTGCAATGGAAACACCTGGTGAATAACAGCTTTCCCCTATACAAGGATACCTACATACACAGGGGCTGCCCAAAGAAATACGACAAGGTTTGGCACGCTTGGTTAGCTGAACCCGAAACAGCCTAAATAGAGGAGGGGAGTTAAGTTGTTTGACAGGGCTCTGCTCCCTTCCCCCTCCCCAGAAGATCTCAAGGGTTTCCAAGTTCCAGTAGGTTCCTGCAGGAGATCAAATCTATTGTGCCTGTCGGGCAGGGGCTACCAGAGATATACCGTTAAAGTTGTAGAGTATTGAAATGCCATATTGCACATTTGAACATTCCTTTTGTATACTGTAAGCACTGTTGTTATAAGTGTTGTATGTTATAAAATCTTCAATAAAAATATAAAAAAAAGCTCAGAATGGTTGATAAACCAGTTTAGCAGAGTTTATGTGATCAAATGTCTTTTGGTCACATGAAGGCCACAGAAGGCAGCATTTTATTGTGGAAAATAAACTATTCCAGCTACTTTTTATCTTTTCATCCACGCAAGACTGTTGGCCCACCCTGTGCAGCTATAACAGCTTCAAACCTTCTGGGAAGCCTATCCAAAAGGTTTAGGCATGTGTCCATGAGAATGTTTGACCATTCTTCCAGAAGCTCATTTGTGAGGTCAGGTACTGATATTAGACAAGATGGCCTGTTCTATCAGGTTGAGGTCAGGAATCTGTGCAGGCCAGTCAAGTTCCTCCACCCCAAACTCACTCATCCATGTCTTTATGGACCTTGCTTGTGCACTGGTGTGCAGTCATGTTGGAACAGGAAGGGGCCATCCCCAAACTGTTCCCACAAAGTTTGGAGTATGAACTTGTTCAAAATGTCTTGGTATGCTGACGCTTTAAAAGTTCCCTTCACTGAAACTAAGGAGCCAAGCCCGACCCCTGAAAAACAACCCCATACCATAATCCCTCTCCACCAAATGATTTGGACCAGTGCACAAAGCAATGTCCATAAAGACATGGATGAGCGAGTTTGGAGTGGAGGAACTTGACTAACCTGCACAGAGTCCTGACCTCATCCTGATAGAACACCTTTGAGATGAGTGGAGACTGTGAGCCAGGCCTTATCGTCCACATCAGTGTCTGACCTCACAAATGCGCTTCTGGAAGAATGGTCAGACATTCCTATAGACACATTCCTAAACCTTGTGGACAATCTTCCCAAAAGAGATGAAACTTTTATAGGTGCAAAGGGTGGGCCAACTCAATACTGAACTCTACGGATTAAGACTGGGATTTCATCAAAGTTCATGTGCGTGTAAAGGCAGGTCTCCCCAATACTTTTGACAATATGGTGTACTTTTATGTTAACATTTGAGTAAATGTCTGCTTTAAAAAGCAATTCCAGACAACAAGTAAAAGCAATCACTGAACCTCTAATGCTGTCCAGCAAACACAATATAACTGTGCTAAAATAAGAAAGTTTACTCCGTTGCCCTTTAAGTGTTTGTTAACCCATAGGGTTAAAATTACATTATCCTCTTGGTTGATTCATCAAAAGCTTGGGTGCTCAACCTGTGGCCCTCCAGCTGTTGCAGAACTACAAGTTCCATGAAGAATTGCAAGGCAGTTACAAGCATGACTTTCAATGGCAAAGGCATGATGGGAATTATAGTTCCGCACCAGCTGGAGGGCCACAGGTTGAGGACCCATGATATAATGTCCCCCTGTGACTGTGCTTTATATAAAAAAAATGCAGCTATATAACTTGTTTAAAGAGCGCAAATCTGCGATCACGTTACCCACCAGCTCTCACTTCGGCCTGACAGCTGCAGCGGGTGGGATTAAGGATCCCCCACTGACATCATTCAGGAGGGGAGGAGGAGAGAGGTGGCCGATCTCTGTAAACCAGTTATATAGCTGCATTTTTATAGAGCACCGTCACAGGGGGACATTGGATTCATCAACCAAAAGGATAATGCAATTTTAACCCTAATTTGAGCAGCAGGAGGGGAGGCGGCGGGCACAAACATGGAGCTCACAGGGAGGGGGAAGAGGAGACTAAGAGCAGGATGACAGAGGCACGTAAACTGACCACGGTGTCAGGGCTCAGCAGCCATGATGAATCATGATCAGTTTACAAAGGGGAGGTTAGACAATGGCAGGATCAGCCAGGTTTTTTTTAGGTGTTACAGAGGGCCAAATGACACAGAACAAGCATTGTGCTGTATAACATGCTTTAAAGGAACAGGATATTTTTTTTTGGGGTTAACAAACACTTTACTCTAAATACTTAATCCCTTGCAACCACAATCTAAAAAGCAGCTCACAGGGTCTCTGTATTCAGGTCCAGTGTCACCAAGGAAGGTTTGAATCTGATTGATAGCTGACTGTTAGCGGCGATGAAAAGTTCAAAACCTATTTGTTTTATACTGTATAAGACTTCCTGTGTGTTAGAGATGAAGACCTTGCAGTGGGTGTGTTTGGGAAAAGCTCTTCTGCATTACAAACAGGGGGATCTCAGATTCCCATGTTACAACCAAAAAATAGAAGGTAGACTGGTGCAATTCAACAACTCCTGGATGAAAAACTGAAGTACTGAACAGGTAGGCTGTGTTCCTGCTAGACCACTGAAGAGTCAATTTTTTTAAAATTTTGGAGCTTCAAAACACTATTGCCTCATATCTATTAATTGTATTTACAATCACTATAGTAAGGTAAGGTAAACTCAATGCTTAAACTAAAAATCTGAGCCTAACAGGAATGATACTCATTGTTAAATGGAAATGGTCAGAGTGAAAAAAAAGTGAGTGACCCCTGAAATATACCATTATAGTAAAAAATGTTTTCATGTGAAATGTGTAATACCTCTTTTGAAATCAAGTAGGAACCAACGATAACAAAAGTAGAAATGTGTGTAGTCTCCATTCTGATGCATGAGTTCAAACAGTTCCGAATCCAAAATCTGACAAAAGAAAATGAGAATTGCATATTAGATATCTGTAGATCTGTAGATATCTGTAAGAACCTCTTTTGAATTTGGTTTTGTAAATGTGGACCTCTGCGATGACTATGGTATGCTTGATGCAGAAGGTAATGGAAGAGAGAGCAAAAGTGAATCAGGGGCCTAAAATGGACCCTAGAGGCAACCAGTTAGGCAACATAAACCTCACACATAATCCCAATCAGGTAATGTCTAACATACAGCACCTTGGTCAGACCATGCATTCGGGAATTATAATGGTAATACTTAATAAAAGATGACTGTTTAATGTATTATACTGTTTTGTGCTCTATAGGAATATTATATATAATAAAGTGTTTGATGATGATTATGACATATCTCAACCTGATGATTCCTAGTACAGGATGTCAATACTCATAATGTACAAAAAGTTCCTAATCAACCTACAGGAAAATGCAGCTATACCACAAAACATCCATACCAAATAATTATTATCATCTACTTTAAAGCGGCAGTAAAGTCCCCCTTTTTTTCATACCTATAGGTAAGCCTATAATATTTAGGAGATATATACTTTAGTAGCAGCTGGTTACGTCACCCACTTTGTAGGGATTTTCTTTCACTTCCTATTTTGGCTATGGGACAGGACATGAACGAAGATCTCCCCAATGGGGCATAAATGGGGAAAAAAACTGACAGGGGTTATAACCCTCCCTTAATTTATCCAAAAATTAAAAAAATTGTCTTCCGTTACAATTTAGGTAAGTGAAGACTCTGTCAAAGAATGAATGCCTGGTGATCATGCCAATCCGTGGTACTTCCTCTTGCAGGGTGATCATTTTCACCCGCAGTGAAGTTGCTGCAGTGTTGTCACCATGAGCAACAGTGTCTTGACTGCCAGTGCTAACACACCCACTTCCTGTCAATCAGCACAGGATACATATCAGCAGGGGTGTTTTTGTGTTCTTTCCATGCACTTTCTGTGTGTACAAGATCATAAATTGGGCCTTCACACATGGCATTTTTTAATACTGCCACACAATATATAAAAATTAGCAGTAAATTGGCGCAGGCAGTGCACTGCGCCAAATGGTGGATGCCCCCTCTTACATCAGAGTCCCCCTTTTTATCAATGTCCCCTCTAACATGAGAGTCCCCCCTTACATTAGCATCTTCTCTTACATCAGTGTTCCCTATTTAATCAGAGTCCCTTATTACTCACATCCTCACACCATATCAGAGTCCCTTCCTACATCAGTATCCCTCTTCCATTAGAGTTCCCTTTTATATATTTAGAGTCGCCCTTACATCAGTGTCCCCCTTTCATCAAAGTCGCCTCCTACATTAGTGTTACACCTTACCTCACAGCACCCCCCTTATATCAGTGTTCCCTCTTACATCAAAATCCCCTCTAACATCAGTGTCCTTTCTTACATCTGTGTCCCCTCTTACATGACAGTTCCCCCATACATGAGTGTTTCCCTTTACATCAGTGTTCCCTCTTACATTAGGCTCCCACTTCACATCAACGTCCCCTCCTACATCAGTGCCCCCCTTACATCAATGTTCCCCTTTATTAATGCCTCCCTTAAATCAGTGCCTCCCCTTACTTTACACAGCATAGCTGTAGGATGGGTGCTGGAAGGTGGAGTAGGAGTGGGGGGGGGGGCACATGCACATGACATCATTGCTTGTTAGGACACCAGTGGTCCTAGCAACCAAGGACAGTCAGTGGGGGGGGGGGGGGGGGGGTTGGGGTGTTAGTGTAGTTTCAGAGCTCTCACCCGGGCTTTGTGCTGTAGTGGGAACAAAATATTATTTTTAAGGCTAGTGCAGTGGAGACCAGATAGAATGGATCTTTGAGCATTATTCCTACTCCCTTGGAGGATATGCCATTTTGTATCTGCCCAAGCCAGGAAGAGGGATCCTAGAGGGTGCTCTACATCAATTCCTTTCAGTAGCAGAGCCCTTTTTTTGGATCCTTCCTTTAATAACACCACTATCAAAGTGAAGACCTTGAAAGTCCCAGTTATGGCATATGACATAAAGGGGACAAAGTAAAAGAATTCAGCACTCTGGAGGAATGCATGTGAAAAAAAAAAACCCATGGAAATGCATATATATAGGAAGAGGGGTTAAGGAAAAAATTGAGAGGGACTTTAAGTATTTGTATGTCTAACAAAGCTGGAAATAATTCTGCTATGAGTGGTTTCTGCATTCCTTTTAGAAAGGCTCCCTGTGAATATATTCTGACTTGGACAGTCTGTTGTTATTGTCCATAGCAGTGGTACAAGCATGCTCTGTGATCTCAGAGAAACACCCACCTGGATCAATGATCTCATGTTGGCGAAGTGTGTGTCCATGGCCCCTCCATTTGGGAAGTTCTGACTCATTCTCTTCATAAGCTGTGTAAAGCAGCTGTATGCCAACATATCTATAATTGGAACATATCATCTTGTTAGATGAGGTTTTAGTAAAGCAGGATATGTCTAGATGCATATTTGTAAAGAGACATGAACAGGATATATTTTAGAATAAGAAACTTCATGTAAAAAATGTCCACCTTTGAGGTACAAATCCTCCAACTGACAACTAAAAATAGAACTGGAGCCAATTTTTCTTAATTTAGGAAAAAAGAGAGGAAGGTATTGAATCTGCTGTGTTCCTACTGGGGGGGGGGGATTTCCCCTTACTTATTAAGAAGTCACCAACACAGGAAGGGATGGCGATCATTCTAACAGAAACATAAACAGCAGGGAAAGGAACATCTACTGGGTTTTTTATTGCTAGTTGAATTCTGGCTGGGGAGAATCGCAACCATGCAACACTTCTACATAGTATATAGTCAGTATGATCTTAGTCTTACATTCACTGACTGTGGTTGCAGTGGTTTGGACCATTTTGGACTAGTTATTTCTTCATCTCTTCTAATAAAGATAACTGTGATACTGCAGGGAACTGCCACACAGGCAAGTCTGTGAAACATCTTTTGAACGGTAGCCATGCACATCAAGTGAAAGGTGTTCATGTCCGAGATCATAATTTCATTTTCAGCTCAATCACTTAATTGTTTTTCTATCATATTGCTTTACTATCTGTAGACCCTGACCTAGAAAAAGTATGTTCTTATCAAGTGCTTTGAAACTGTAAGGATAACAGTCCATGAGCGCACACTTTCAAAGAGAAGCCAGTAATTGCATGGACCTACCATTATTCAAAATCACCATGAGTGGAGCCAGCAGATCACACATCCCTTGTACATAACCCACATCCAGATGTTCCCACACATAGCTGCAAGAAAGTAGAAGAGCAACAACATTAACATGGGATCAATATTTTCTTATGTGATGCAATATTCCCACTATTGACCGCTTTCTGTATTCTTCCAACTGATATCCTTTACCCAATCCCGCATGTTTAAAAACAATTCACATTTTAGCATATTTAGAAACAGTTCATGTTTTAGAAGAGTTAAAATGGAAATAAACACATTGTTTTAACAGTTTCTCAAAACAGTTAGATTCGAGGCATGGTGTGAATGATAACTGTCATATTTTCTTGTGATCTCAACTGAACTGTCAAGCCATCAAACAACTGGTGTCAGAAGTTATCTCATGTGCAGCAACATGGCAACTGAAGATCAAAAAGAGGCTAAGATGGAAACTTCCTTGACTATAAGTACAAGAAGGTTTAGTTCCGCTTAAAGGGGGGTATATTGAGTCTTTCAGATCCACAAATATTTCATGACAAGATACTAGAGAGTTCTCAGCAAGTGTTAGGCACCCAAGTGTGCACTTTGTTCAGCTGGGGCCACTTTCAAAGTTAATAGGGGCATTTAGCATTTTTTTCCTGCCTCTAAACTCCCCTACATGTTAACCTACCTGTCCATGCACACATAGGGGTTGATTTACTAAAGGCAAAAAGACTGTGCAGTTTCCCTCTGCAAGTCGCTCTAGAGCTTAATAAATGAGGTAAGGCTTCACCTTGCAAAGAGTACCCAATCATGTGCAAAGAAAATTTAAAAAAATGAATTTTTGCTTGAACATGATTGGATGGTGGACATCAGCAGAGCTTCTACTCATTTGGAGCATGTGCACTTTGGAAAGTGCACAGTATATTTGCCTTTAGTAAATCAACCCCATAGGGTTTTAGCAGTGTTTAGTGTCAGTGGAGTTTAGAGGCAGGAAAAAAACCCACTGCCAGTGCGCCCATGAGCCGCAGTTTTGGCAGAAAAAACGCTTGATGCTGCTAAAGATTGCTAAACGAGCCTAAACGCTAGGTGCACTTAACACTTTAGTGTTTTTTTAATTTCAATGGCTAGAATAAATACAAATTCTGACCAATGAGATAAACGCCAAACACCAACGCCAAAAACTGCTATACTGGTTTGAAAAAACACACCTTTGGTGAGTTTTTAACAATGATTTTCTCCTTTTACAATAATCCACTGTGCATGAGGATTTAATCTTTGGGAACACACAATTCTTTTTTTCATCTTTTACAAAATAAATCCGTATATATCACAGTTTTTCTCCTACTTCCCAAGTCAATATACTGCTCTGAGCGCCATGTCACCTGTTCAAAAATAAATGCATGCTTGTTGATTGAAGGCAACGCTAAACTAATACAGTTTGCATTTTCTTTTCCTAACTGTGGAGTTAAGAAAAATACAGAATTAAATAAACACTGACCTGCAAAAATCTGTGACAAAAGAAGGCAGATAGTTTTTTTGTTTTTTTTTGTTACATACAGGATACATGCATTGATATACCTGCACATGATGTTTCGGAGCTTTTCCAAGTTATCCGGTGTGAAATACCAGTAGTTCCGATCACACCTCTGGACATCTTTATCAATACGATGTAAGTTTAAGGCAATAGTATCCAAAAGTTCAATCTGATAAATAAAAACACAAAATTTTAAATTAAATCACAATTTGCTTTGCTTGTTATTAGTTAAAAAATCAGATTGAACTATGGCTGTGTTTACTACTTAAAGTTAATTATTTCAATGTCAACCATTATGTTCGATAACCATAGAAAACATCCCTCACTGAACTTGTTGAAAAATTAGGTCCACAGGTGAGTTATATGGCTCATACTACCCATTTCATTTAAGGCATGTTTATCAAATGAAGTATGTAGGATCATTATTAAGAGTCAGCAAGCCTAAAGGCTGGGTTATTATTGTTACTGATATAACCAAAGCAGTAGGCACTACATTTTTAAACAGATCTTCAAAGGGTCACTGAAACATTCGACAAAAAAAAAAAGAAGGAAAAAACACAGTTGCCAAGTAGGGAAACTTGTAACTATTTCAAGGGAAAACCTAGTTGGAAGCAAGGTGAGTGAAAGTTCTTTTCTAAACTATGTCAGAATAATAAATCCATGTCTTGTAATCCAATTTGAAATGTATACATTCAGGAAAACGATAATCTCTAAATACAGTGCTTTTAGACAGAAGACCCACTAATTGGGTTCAGAAGCTGAGGTTCCATTGAATCCATTCAATTCTACAAGAAGGATGAATGTTATCATTATTACAATGTAATTAAAAGAAAAAACAATATGTTTTCCTACATTATTGTTTTATTACCATCTATCATCATTGAATAGTTGCAGGCAGCAATTAGAAAACAACAAAAACATGATCCATATTTTGAAGATTTATATATATAAAAAAAATTTGTGTTATTATACTACAGCCTTTACGCCTGCATTAACCACTTCCATACCGGGCCTCTTCTGACACTCCTCTCCTACATGTAAAAATCATATTTTTTTTTGCTAGAAAATTACCCAGAACCCCCAAACATTATATCATTTTTTTTGGCAGACACCCTAGGGAATAAAATAGCGGTCATTGCAGCTTTTTATCTCGCACGATATTTGTGCAACAATTTTTCAAATGTGTTTTTTTTTTGGACAAAAATCAGTTTCACGATTTAAAAAACTAACAAAACAGTAAAGATAACCCATTTTTTTTTTTTTGCATACACTCATGGAATGATGCTAAACTTCAGTACTTAAAAATCTCCATAGGCGATGCTTTAATTTTTTTTTAAATAGGTTACATGTTTAGAGTTACAGAGGAGGTCTAGTGCTAGAATTGTTGCTAGCGCTTGTAGGCACGCAGTGATACCTCACATGTGTGGTTTGAACGGCATTTATATATGTGGGCGGGACTAATGTGTGCATTCGCTTCTGAGCATGAGGGGGCGTTTTAAATTTTTTTATTTTACTTTTTTTATTTTTACTTTCTTTTACAACATTTTTTTTTGATCGCTTTTATTCCTATTACAAGGAATGTAAACATTCCTTGTAATGGGAATCATTTGTGACAGGTCCTCTTTATGGATAGATGTGGGGTCAATAAGACCCTACATCTCTCTTCCAGGCTTGAAAGCATGAGATCGAGAAAAAAAAATCCACAATCTCATGCTTACCAGCCGCAATCGCGGCTTTGTTTACAACTGCGGCCTGGACGTGGCATCATAAGGTCGCGCCCGGGGCCTCTGACGGTCATAGAGATGGAAATCTCTATGCTCATCATCTGGCGGCGGGCGATTCTTTCTCTGGGTCCCCGATGGTATGAGAGACCCCGGAGATGCACCAGATGGCGGCAGGAGGGGGGGATGTCATCATTCAGATATTCCCACTGAAAGTCCAGGACGCCATTGATGTCCTTGGGTGGGAAGTGATTAAAAATTAATGTTATCAACGCTTGATAAATCTTCAGCTCTTGCACTCTGGGCATTTTAAAACTCTCTTAGCGCAACACGGTCTAATAGACTGTTGGAGATACCTAAATCCCACCACCAGAGATTTTACCCCCTACTGCATCCTCACAATATATTTTCATGAATTGACCACTTTTTTTGTGTTTCACGCTCTCCTACCTTTAAGCCTCATGCACACAATCGGATTTTCCGCAGACAAAACCAAAACCTCACAACAGACTTTTGTGCCTGGATTTTGTCTTGCATACAAACAGCAAGGAATTGTCGGCCAACAAACACAAACTTAGTGACACACTACGTGGTTTTTCAGTTTGGTGAGTGTTGATTTGCGGTTTTCATTTTGTGCTTTTCAGTTCGTTTCTGAACAGGTGTTCATAAACCAGACATGGTGCGGAATCGGAGGAGATAACATGTTATTATTATTGGCCTTGGAGTTACTGCTTTGACCCAAATCCAGTCCAGGAACAGAAGGAGTTCCTGGACCAAAAATTGGTTGCTATTATTCGTGACCAATTATGTCATATGCCTTTGCTGCGGGAGTTCCAGGAGAATAAACCAGATGATTTTCAGAATTATCTACGGATGATGGACCCCTGCTGTCACCAACTCTTGGCATTGTTGACCCCCTGTATTAAGAAGCAGGACACATGCATGAGGCTTTTATTTAATTTAATGATTTGTTTTGGTATATTTTCTATATTTTTGGATGCATAGAATGCACTTTTTTGGTTAAGTTCTACTATGGGCAGATAGTATGTATAATTTTATTTGTTTTCTTTTTTTAATGCACAATAAAAAAAATGTGGAGAATAATACTTAGCTTATTGTGTTTTATTTCAAATGACAGTTTGGGAGTGGGCAGTTACATTTAAAAAAATATAATGTAAAATTAACAAGGGACACCAACATATTTGTATTATCTTTGATCTTAAAAACGACGGAATAATGGTGTTGTGGTAACTTGCCCCAAAAAAAAAAAAAAAAAGCATAATAATATTATTCTTGATATCACTACAAAAAAAGCCTTTTGCAATTTGTTTGCAATAACTCCACCAGTATCACCAGCAAACCAGCTTCATTAGTATCGCATTAAAGAAAAAGAGAATGTGCACTGCATTTCGAGATTTCATGATATGCTACATCACGAATGTTAATTCTGCATTACAAACGTTAGTTTACAAGCCCGACTGCTTCTGGCTCGTCCTTGCTTCTGAGCAAGGGTGTTTGTACTTTGGACTTTTGTCCGATGGACTTGTGTACACATGCTCGGAAAATCCGACAACAGACATTCATCCATGGAAGATTTTAAAACCTGCCATTCAACATTTGTCTGCGGAAAATCTGACAACAATTGTCTGATGGAGCGTACAAACGGTCGGATTTTCCGCCAACAGCCTGTCATCACACATTTCCCGTCGGAAAATCCGATCGTGTGTACGCGGCTTAAGCTATACCCTCAGTGAACATAATATCAGTCCCTTGGTCTGACCACAGCATAGTTACCTTTACCCCTTCCTCCCTTTGGGTGGCTACAGACCAGACACGGGCACTTTAACCCCTTCGCGTTTAAAGGTAAAACAAATGTTAAAGTGATTGTAAAGGTAGAAGGTTTTTTATCTTAATGCATTCTATGCATCAAATGAGATTGATTGTTTTATTGATGGTATTGATAGATATGCAGATAAGCAACTTAGACATACTAAACATAAGCTATATTTGAAAGGCAATAATCAAGGCCCACTTCTTTGTAAGTTTGGCCATGTAAATTATACCCCCCCAAAAAAACTCACTGTGGTGTTACTTTTAGAAGAATCTGATTATTATTCCACAATTTTTTGCATTATGAGAGATGACCTTCATTTCTACAATTAATTATTTATAAATTGGACTTTATTAGCACGGCTTCTACTTCTTTTTTATGTTTTTTTGTGTATATCTCACATTAAGCTGCTGCTCATTGAATTGATTTAGTGATCAATTTTTAAATTAGCACAGTTTTTTCCCCCTTTATAGGAAAATATAAGCTGCCTCAATCATTTAAGCTAATGAACATTTAAGAGGTGGAGCAGGCAGAGCATATGACCAGGCCAGATGGAATGAAGCAGATCAGAAGTGGAGATGAGACCATCATTTATGCCTTTGTATCACAGCATGGGAAGCATTTGAAACAATATACAATGAAACTCACCTATATGTAAATTACCCTTTAGATGCAAAATACTTGTGCATCTATCCTACAAAACATGATTTTTTCATAGGTTGTATATGAGGTGCTGACATACTGTTACTTGATTATTTTCACCAAGTTTTGTTATAACTTGAAAACTGAAAATAAAAATCAATGAAAAACAAATGTTATCTTACTTACTGTGTAGGATGTGGGGCACATGGAAGAAATATCTTCAGAATTACTTAAGTACTCCAGCTGTGAACACAGCTGCTCTTCACATATAGAGTCCTGCATTTTGAGAACGCCCTTTGTTTTCCTGGGAGTGCCTATGCTCATTTCTGTCCTGTCTGACTCTGTGCTTGACTCTTCTTCCTCAAAACATAAGCTCTGTCCATCATCAATGCTCGACAGTATCCCCGAGGTCACAGAGTAGTTACGAGAAGAGGGAAGACCAGAATCAGGAGAGTCAAACTCCACAGACTGCTGTGGTTCGGCTGCCACTGCCGATGGAGTACCATCAGTGTTGGTCAAGGTAGTGGTTTTATCGTTGTGAGTTTTCAAGTCTCGGTCTGTGAGATCTATTTCTTCTGTAGACATGAAGACCTGCAACACATATATATTGTAAGGTGCGGTAGTAATGATGTGAAATATACTCATGGATGTATTTAGACATCTTGCTACTCAGGGATGCATGTTTTTTTTTTCTAAAAGAAAATAAAGCTAGAATGTGTTATTAGAAGAAACATGATCTGCTTTATATTAACAAATGCATTTAACTGTACTGACCAACAGACAAGAAAAAATAGAGGGTTTCATATTTAATGTACTATAGTGAGTCTTCTGACACCTCTCAACATCCCTGCATACACTTCTCTCTATAGCTCATTTTCTGAGACAACTAAAGAAGTTAGTGCTGCTAGGGGAGAAAAGGGGCTCTCAGGAGTACAATAAATCAGAAACTAACAGTTGGATAGATCCCCTTGCATATGCCCAGCTTTATACTCTGATCAAGGCTTGTCTCCATGACAATACATTTTCACTGTTGAAGCCCAATTGAACTTTCAGTTTAATGAACCTGGCATGTACTTAGCTGATTTAAACTGAAGGTTCAGTTTGGTTTTAAAGCGGAACTAAACCTCGCTATTCTACTGTTTCCCAAAACAGTTACATTCAAGGCATGTCCTGAATGATAACTGTCACAGTTAATTTTACTCTCAACTAGACTTCCACTAGACTGTCAAGTCCTTAATTAGCTGGTATGATAACTGATTACATGTGTAGCACCATAGCAACTGCAGATCAAACAGAGGCTAAGATGACGGCTTTCTTGACTGTAAAGGATAGGCGGATTTAGTTATGATTTACCTATATCATAATAGTTTCAACATTGCCACTTCAGCAAGAAAATCCAACTGATTACTACAGCCAAGAGTTGGCCTGAAATGGTAGCCTGTAATGCAACCTGCCCCTGTTATATTTTATGCCGGATTTTCATTATTTGAGTATATAGAAACAAAACTTTACACAAGTATCTTGCCTTAGTACAAAGAGTTGTCTTTGGCACATTATTCCAACAATGGAAACAAAATGTGTGGCATTTACTTATACAGAAAAAGCTGCCCCTGCTTACTGTGTCTGAAGGTAATTTTTTAAAACTTTGTGGCTAAAATATACTAATCCTGCTTGCTTTGTAACAGTTCATTTTTTTTTTTTGATGTCTTGGATGTTGCAGTAGGTGCAGAAGCCTCTACCTCCATGGCAGCCTCTACCTCCTCAAGCATTCCTACCCCCTGGTGGAAAAGTGTCAGTTCAAACATCTGCATGTTATCAAAAAAGTCCATTACTGAGAGGTCCTCTGAGATTTCAAATGTAATATACAGTAAGTGCAACAAAGATATGGTCTGAATATTATCAAAGACCAAGATTTTATCTAAACACCAATTGCAGAGTGTGCACACATTTATATATAAGCGTAGTATTATAAAACAATCTGTGTAACTAGCTACCCAATATTCTAAGAATCATCACTGTATCCTTCTGCAGCTCAATGCCAAGGATGCTGGAGAGGGATATCAATAAAATAACAAATGGATAGCTTTTCCTGTTTGGATAGCAGAAAATATCATAAATTACTCCAGAGAGTGAATGTTATTCTGCTAAACTATGCAATAATCCTAAGATTAAATGTCACAGAAAGAGATATACAGTTTAATAGATGTCAAAGTTTTAAAGCAGCAAATGCTAAAAGGCCATCATATGTCAGAATAAAACATAACGGCATAACAAATATTGTGTGTTCTCTGGATTTCTACTCCGCATTTACAGAGAAGAAAACTGGAGTTTAAATAATAACCTTTATTGGTAGGGAATATACCAGGTATACCCAGGTAATGTGCTTGTGGGAATTTATTAATTTGACATACAGATGACAGCAATCCGGGGCAATCAGTCATTACTTTTTTAAACAGGTAAAATCGAAAAGTGGAAACACTTAAATGCCAATGTCGTTAAAAAAAGTCATCTAGAACTATGCATACCCTACTGTAGACTGTTAGGATACTAAGATCAACAAAAGAGTTCAATGACCACACACAATTACCTTATTTATTGCAGGGGGTTATGGTGTTCGGTACAATAAACCAAAGCTGACTCTTATTAAGAGGAATCTTTGACTCATCATTGCTTTATATTTGTTTATATCAAACACCAGGATGTTTTGTTCTTTTTTCAGTATTACTATTTTCATGATAGTGGTTATAATTTTTGTCTGTAACATTAAAAAATGTATATTTTGCACATGATATATTGATGCTCTGTTTTTTCCTTGGCTGAAATAATGGATATCTGATTAGGGTGCAAGCAGGGTTAAGCCTACATTTTGTTGTTAATAACTGTGTTCCTCTTTCTCATGTTTGTCATAATAATATAATCTGGTGGTAATGGTAGCCATTAAGTAGGTTTGTGGAGTGTTTGCTTTTAAGCTGATTTTCAATAAAGTTGAAACTAAACGATTTGGAATTTTCCCCTTCTCTGAGTAAACAGCAGGACCCCCATAATCCCAATTACAGTGCTTGATTAATTTAAGATGGATAAGTAAAATGTTACTGCACCCATAGATAGTTAATGTTTTCCCTGAACTCTAATTTAAAACAAATCAAATTTAGTGTTGTCACTGTCATGCAAAAACAATGCAAAGAAGTTTTGTACTAATCACTAAATCAAGCCCTGGTTTTACATTAGAGAGGTAAACTTTATAATTGTATTTAATTATATCCACAACTCTCTGATTATGCTAAAGTACCATGAGCTATAGTAGATCAAGAAATTATTTCAGAGATTCTCCAAGACAAAGTTGAGAAAGGATGTCTTACTGGGTTGGATCACCATTGAAAATGAATGGCACTGCAACACTTGTACATGATACACTGCTGCTTGTTTACCGCAACTTACAAGTGTGAATGGGCCCTTCAAGACTGAACTGTTTGAAACTGAGGCTGACCCTGGTCAGATGACCTGATATTAGCCAGGTATGAGATGGATTCATCACAGATTGATGGACAGACTGTTGGATATACCTAGTTGTTGATAACAGGTAGCTATTTAAGGGAGCATGTTTAAAGGATTCATTTAGGATGCCTACCAACCTGCTGTTAATGAGTACTTTAGATGACATGTGGGTGTGTCTATGCATTGTGCAACCACAAATGCATTTTCTGGGGACCCCAAATTACAGAATTCGGTCTATATGAACTCCCTATTTTGATATCAAAATGTTCTGTTTATAAAGACACAACCCCTGGTAAAAAAGAAAAAAGAAAGTGTTCATTCAATTGTTTAATTGTGTAGAAAAAAAACGAATCAGACATGCTTCAAAACAATTTTTATTTAAAATTCCAGCCTTCTGGCTTTAAGAAACACTTAAAAAAAAAAAAAGACAATTGTAGTGAATTTCAACGGGTTTCACAGATCAAGCAGAGGAAAAAAATATGGAATCATTACATTCTGATGAAAATATTATGGAATCATTAAAAAAACACTACAGTATACTACTAGTACTTTGTTGCACCACCACTGGATTTTATAACAGCTTGAATTCTCTGAGGCATGGATTTAACTATCGACAAACAGTATTATTCATTACTCCGGCTCCAACTTTGGTTTGAGGTCTGGACTATTTGCAGGCCATGCCATTGACATTATATATCTTTCTTGAAGGAAAGTTTTCAAGGCTTTTGCCTTATGGCAAGATGCATGATCATCTTGATAAATGATGTCATCACCACCAAACATCCTTTCAATTGATGGAATAAGAAAGGTATCCAAAACCTCAACATAAACTTCTGTATTTATTGAAGATTTATTGACTGCCATCTCCCTCGTACCTTTACCTGACATGCAACCCCATATCATCAATGATTGTGGAAATTTGCATTTGCCTTTTCTTCAGGCGATCGTCTTCATACATTTCATTGGAACGGCACCAAACAAAAGTTCCAGCATCATCACCCTGCCCAAAGCAGATTTGTGATTCACCAATGAATATCACTTTCATCCAGTCATCCACAGTCCATGATTGCTTTTCTTTAGTCCACTGTAACCTTGTTTTTTTCTGTTTAGGTGTTAAATGGTGGTTTTCGTTTGGCTTTTCTGTATGTAAATCCCATTTCCTTAACAGTTCGGTCACAGACATTGGCTACAGTTTTTGACCATTTGTTCCTAATTTGTTTTGTTGTGCATTTTCTGTTTTAAAGGCATATTGCTTTAAGTTTTCTATCTTGACGCTTTGATGTCTTCCTTGGTCTACCAGTATGCTTCCTTTTAACAACCTTTCCATTTTATTTGTACTTGGTACAGATTTTAGACACAGCTGGCTGGTAACAACCAACATCTCTTTCAATATTCCTTGATGATTTACCTTCTTGAAGAAGTTTTATAAACCTCTACATGATTCATGTCAATCAGTTTAGTGCACCAGCTCACCAAGATGTGCAAACACTCTTTTTTACTGCAGACTAATTGGCAGATGTAATCTGATGCAGATGATTGTTTTAGAACTGCAAAGTACATGGTGATTCCATAATATTTTCCCCAGAATTCTCCTCCTTCCATATTTTTTCCCTCTGCTTGATCTACAAAAAGAGTTGCAATTGACTCCAGTTTTCTACCTTTTAAAAAAAAAAAGTAAATGTTTCTTAAAACAGAAGGTGGGAATGTTAAATGAAAATAGTTTTGAGGCATGTATGCGATTACTTTTTTTTCTATTTTAATTAAACAATTAAATGAACAGTTTCTAAGAGTGATGATTCCATACTTTTTGGTTGTATAACTTACATTAGGTACCATAAACATCAAACAGATAGTATTATTACAAAGAGAAATGTGTAAAGTGTCCTACATCATTACTAATAGTAGAATCACGGTGAATCAAGCGTTGGACATGGCTGTCAATGCTGCTTTCAGATGAGAGTTTGGCATAAATGGCCGAATGTGATGCCTTTTCCCTTTGCTTGACAATGACTTCACAGGCTTTCCACTCCGCCATCACCTTCTGATACCTAGAGGCAATGGCTTCATCCACCTTGGGTAAAGGGCAGAAACATTATTATGTATTATTCATGAAGATGCTAAATATTGCCAAGATAAAAAATATATTTGTAAAGAAGATTTACATACTGCTAGTATTTGTAAATGTTATACATTAAAAATGTAGAAGCATGCAGTCTTTTTCAACTTTTAAAATGGTCCAGTTGGAATACATTTGATGCTTGCAGGTTTATTTTAAAATTTTAAACACAATGGACCTTGTGTCTGATAGTCTGGGTAATATACCCCATTGAAACCTGTGCTGAAAAAGGACAGCTGGAGAATTACAATATGAAGCTGGTTGATTGGAGTGGGACACTATAAGATTTTCAGACTATTCAAACACAAGGACCAATAAAAAACTGAAACCTTAACTTACTCGATCCATTTCTTTCTTAGTCATCCCAAACTTGTAATGGCCAAGCAAGAATGGCCAAACTTCTTTGCGGATATCATGCTCCACTCCTCCGTAATACACCAACCGCAGCAGTTCCAGCTCTTTGTAATTCTGTGGGGATAAAACCAGAGCTTCATCACTTTGCAACACTGTCTCTCAAAAGGGATTAAACCTGATAAGAGTTCTAATCCTCCCCACTTTATCCAAGGCTAACAAAAAAGTTTTGGTTGGATTTACACTTTAAAGTGTATGTAAAGCTTAACAATTAACTTATTTGCTCCCTTGTGGTCTGTTAACTATATCATTGAAGTGTTTAGTTATATTTGTTTGATAGATGGAAACATTTCTGTTGATTCTGCCAGAAATCTTGTCAGCTGATAATGCGCTGTGTTTTCTGCCTGTGCTGCAGTCTTATCAATCACAATGTTATCAGCTGAGGACTTCAGAATGCCTCCCCTCAATGTTAAAGAAAATAGGAGTGTGGGAGGGGTTATGTAGTCTTAACACACCTATCCTAGGGTGGACAAACTGATTTTATAAAGATACAGTACGGTGAGTGAGAGTGCCACAGGAAGTGTGTTACTTATAATTACATTATCACCAGGTGAAAATGCAGGGAATAAAACTGAAAAAGGAAACTAATGTAGCCACCACATTTAAGGACTGGTGAGCTACAATAAAATATTTTTTATTCATGGATTTAGATAAGCTTTAAGCATTGTCTGTGATAGTTGGGAGCTGATCAGGTCAAACAGATACAAAGTCCTCCCAACAGTCCTTTAATTGGTTAACGCTAGAAAGCCATATGATCACTGTGATTGGCTGTCACAGTTGTCACATGACTGGGAGCCTGTCCTGCTTGCACCTGATCATAAACAGAGATCAGGAGCTGTCAGTGAGCATGCTTTTAGTACAGAAATCTTGTCTCCCTACTGCCTCCCCCCCCCTCCACAAATGTATAACTGTTAAAGCCCACCCTCCTTGCCATTGCACATATGTGTTACATGGTCAGCAAGAGGTGAGGGATCAATGTTTACCACCACACACATTATTTTCTACATGCCTTTAATTCCTTCCAACAAACTCCCTCATTGCAAATATCACTGTGGTTCCTAAAACAAAATAGATCTCACTCAATGTAGTAGTTACAGATCAATTCCCCTACTCATTGTAGATTTCATATTATTCTCCAAGATCCTTGCCAATAGGCTGCCTCCCCACTTAGACCAGATTATCCACATTGATCAGGTAGGGTTTATTCCCGAATGCAAGGTATGAGACAACACTACCAGGGTGATAGATCTCATTCATTTGGTCAGGTTGAAGGCCTATCTGCTCATGCTCCTTTCCAATGATGAGGAGAAGGCCTTTGATCGCGTTGACTGGCAATTTCTGTGATCCACACTCTCGTATATGAGCCTAGGTGCCAATATGCTGTGCTGAGTTTCGGCACTTTACTCTTTGACACAAGCTGTGGTACAAATTAATGAAACATGCTCTGACTACTTTGAGATAGAAGATGGTACCAGGCAGGACGGCCCCTTATTACCTTTATTTTTTGTGTTGGCGCTGGAACAGTTACTGTGTTCCATCAGGGTGATTTCAGATCACTCCTAACCCGAATCAGTTATTTGAGGCCGCATCCGTCCCTTGTTGTCAAAAATTCACCTGGACAGGGCCTTAAAACTGACATGGTTTGGGAGGTGCAACATTTTTTATGATGACAACTATACCATGGATATTGTACATGAATAAATCCATTCCATCTTTATCCCTTCTTTGTTTTTTTTACATTTACATTTGCTCCTTCTCAGATTTATATCGGGGAAATCTCTCTCTCTTAACCCTCACCAAGCAGAAAGGGGGTATTGGACTACCCGATGGCCTACTATACTACAAAGCATTACATTTCTTGTCAGTGGTGAGCTGGTGTACTCAAGCTGCAATAAATCCTTGGTTTTAGATCAAACAGGAACACTCCCTGATCCCATTGTCATGTATTCCCTGGCTACTGTCAGGATGACTGCCACCCCTCATTATGCACCAGATTATTGAAGCTACGCTCAAGGTGGTATCATCCGCTTTCTTCTTACCAGAGATTTTGCCGCAGCCATCTCCTTTGATCCCTTTACTGACAGATTTAAAGTGTGTATCCATCTTCAAGATGTCTATTGCTGTCTGCCATACAACACCTGTAGGACCGTCCTATTGATACCACATCTGCCATTTATTGAGGTAGCTTGCATGACACTATTATGTTTGAAAACTTGCATGCATACATCTTATGTGCCTCATCTTTTGTCACAGCTGTCTAAACTTCTGGTGTCTCCCCTCCAGAATAAATCCCACCTACATTTGTAAATGGGAAGAAGATCAGCAAATCTCTTTTTCTTTGGCAAAAATGAAAGGGGATGTATTTTTTTGCACATAAGTCATGCATTGCCAACAAATTTCAAGAGCAGGCATATAAGATTCTTTCTTGGGGGTACAGGGTGCAAACCAAGCTACACAAAATCTTCCCATAAACATTCAACTTTAACTAGCATTGTAACCAGGAATTTGGCTCTTTTTTGCATTTCTCTGAGTTGTCAAAAGATTTCCTTTTTCTGTGAACAAGTGAGGCAGTTAGAACTTAAACTTAATTCAATGGAGTTAGGCAATCCACCCATGGGTTACTTACCTCACGTTAATAGTGTATAGTTCACCTTTTAAACGTGCCCCTCTCTAATCTCCCTATTGTTGGCCAAAGGTAACGATATTGAAAACAGTGAGAGGAAACAGTCTGGTTATCAAATAAAGGACTTGTAGGCAGCTCTTTGCTAAACTGGGAACTGCCACCATTAGATAAATTTACTCATTAAGGTTGTAGGATGTGCTCTGAATTTGTGGCTTTTCTTTAAGATAGCTGTGTACGCTTATGATGCAACAAATTTATCTTGTCAGGAAAAAAGATTAAAAACAAAAGTATAAACTGGAAAGTGGAAATTGCATCAAAATGATTTATGACTTGTGTCCGAACTCCAATTGAAAAAAATAATGTGCCTTCCCTTTTTTCTCTTAGGAAATGATCACATAACTAGAAGATAGCAAAAAAAAACTAGAAGATTGCAAGTGAATGAGCTAATATTCCACCTTTGTTGCATAAGTGTAGGGGGGTTTATGCATGGTTTTCATATCCCTCTACTAAACTTTGGAGGAACACAAAGTCAGATTGAGAGTGTGTCATGTGCCTGTATATGACTGTATATGTGTCATATTTAAAGTGTTACTAAAGGGTAACATTTTAAAATTTAAATAATAAACATGTTATACTCACATGCTCTGGGCAATGGTATTGCACAGAGCTGCCTCGAACCTCATCTTTTGGTGTCCCCCACTGGTGATCATGGCTCTTCCTCTTCTTCGTACTTGCTCCTGAGCTGTGTGCTGAGCCCCCTTCCCTGCTTTCACCCTACTACATTTGATTAACAGCATCAGGAGCCAATGGCTCCTGCTGCTGTCCGTGTGCCTGTGGGAAAAGGAAGAGAGGGGAGAAAAGATGCAGCTGTGCACAGTGCTGGATCTCTTGTCACTTCTCTTCCCCTTCACACAGGAAAGGGGGAGGAAAGAAAGATATAAAATGTTTTTTTACCTTAATGCATTGACAGCACCGTTGCTCAGGCCTCATGCCTCGGTCTTCCTGACCATCTAGCACAATATCCAAGTGTTTGTGCACAAACGGTGTACCTTTGTCAGCTCGCTGTCCTACAGCTCCCTGCTACTCTTTCTGTTGGGCTCGGCCTTCTGTCTTTCCTGTTCCAGACAGCACCATGCAGTAGTTCTGATTACGCTAAGAACACACCTGCACCATCAGTGTGTCTGTACTCTACAAAACCTGGCCCAGACTGCCATTTTACATTTTCTCCTACATTTTCTCCTACTTGAACTGCCACACTACATATTGTTGATTGTCTCTCGTTCTGTCAAATTTTCTGCTGCTTGAAACCTGATTGTAACATTTCTTAAATGATGTACATTTATTACTGTATTTGGGATATCTTTTGCAACTAATAAGAGCATATCCTAGAGCGGGCATGCCAAACTGATATGCTGCCCTCTCACTTCTCCTCTGTAGCCCTCAGCTGCTTTATGGTTACAAAACTATTGTAGCTCTAGCTGTTCTCACTCCCTAGCCTGATTTTCCAGCTAAATATACTTCAGGAAATGTCCTTTCTCTGAGATTGCACTATTTACTCAATGCTGTGGCGAGACCTGTATATTTCAGGCTGGTGCTGTATGGTGTTGAGCAGATACCAGGCAAGATCGTGTTTGTAGGTGAGTATCCCTGTTATGAATGTTTGAGCAGACACCAGGCACGATCGTGTTTGTAGGTGAGTATCCCTGCTATGAATGTGCTGGGAGAGTGGGGACAGAAAATGGTAATGCCGCGTACACACGAGCGGAATGTCCGACAGAAAAAGTCAGATGGGAGCTTTTCATCATATATTCCAATCGTATGTATGCCCCATTGGATTTTGTACGTTGAAAATTCTGATGGACCTAGAAATAAAACATGTTCTAAATATTTCCGACGGAACCAATTCCTATTGGGAAAACTGCTTGTCTGTATGCTGTTCCGACGGACAAAAAATGACGCATGCTCTGAAGCAAGTATGAGACAGATGCTATTGGCTACTGGCTATTGAACTTCCTTTTTCTAGTCCCGTCGTATGTGTTGTACGTCACCACGTTCTTGACGGTTGTACTTTGGTGTGATCGTGTGTACGCACAACAGTTTCAGCGGAACTCCATCAGAACTCTGTCGGAAAAACCTTCAGAGTTTATTCCGATGGGAAAACCGGTCATATGTAAGGGACATAAGAGTACAAAAGAATATTCTCTACAATATTTTAAAAGCTTCCAGTACCAATATCTGGGTGACAGTCAGCTTGAATAAAGAAGTGACCTAGCTATTAAGAAGAGGGTTGTGAGTGGCTACATACAGCTGGCAGCTCATTTTCAGTTGTGTCTGCAACCACTGAATTAAAATGAAGGGCTAATGAACAAATCAAATGTATGATTGAGTTTTACAACTAAATTAAAAGACTGGAATGCAAAAGGATTTTCTTGGTATCTCTGTTGTAAAATGGTAGGTAACACACTTATAGCACGTATTGTTGTTTGGCGAAGAATAAAAAGCTTAAAGGAGCATCATGATGGCTTCCTAAATGTCTGTAAGCTGTTGCTTAGCCACCCTCTGAAAAGCAATCCACCAGAGATCACTCTTTAGAGACTGCTGCAGTGTCAACTTAGCCTTTCAGTTTTCTCTTATTTTCCCTGCAAAGTCCCATGAATACCCGTTGATACTGCCAGTAAAGTCCAACTAATGTAGCTTTTTGTGATGGTGTGGCGCCTCTGGCGTACTGCTTCTGAATTCAGAGCAAAGTTGCTGCTCTCATGTAGGCTGTGTCGGCTTGCACTACAGTGGGATGGGAAGATGTTGTAGGTGGCTGGGCTATCAGAATTGTCACTACTGATTGACAAGCCTGTAGCTCATCAGTCAGCACCTGGCTGCTAGTCTTGCCCCCTGCTTTCTGGATTGACAGTGCTGTTCTGTGCTCCCCAGTTCTGTGCAGGACAGACTGGGGAGCAGCCATTTGCTTATATGATGAGATTAGGTCTGTGTGACTATGGACTCATTCATGGACTTATTCTGTGTCAAAGTCAAGTGTTTGGGCAGCAGTAGACTGTTCCAGGCCACAGTAGGTTACTGTGCTTGTAGTTAGATCCCCAACATAGCAAGGGTCTATTTTCAGGTTTGTTTGTTTTTTTGCTGTTTTTATACCTGCACTAAGACCCCTTTCCCACTGGGGTCGTGTGTTTGCGGCAAAGGCGCCGCTTTACCACTGTTCTAGCTGTGCTTTTTTCGGCCGATAGCGGGGCGTTTTTAACCCCAAAAAAAGTGATGCCATTCATTGCAAACCGCCCCAAAGATGCTGCTTGCAGGACTTTTTCTAACGTCCCACAAGCGCACCACCCTAGTGTGAAAGATCTTGGGCTTTCACTCTCGGGCAGCATGGGAGGCAGTTTTCAGGCTTTTTACAGGTGTTATTTCTATTGCTAAAATGCCGGAAAACTGCCTCAGTGTGAAAGGGGTCTTATTGGACACCGATTTTGCAAATAAACCACACTTGTTCACCAAGAGCCTGCTGTCTTGCTGTGCTTCTTTCACCATGCTGTGACTCATGCAGTGAGTCAAACACAACCCGCTACTGAGCTAATTCCTCAAATTTATGAGGCTTGTGCTTTACATAGTAACTGGAGTTTGTATTTTTAGTTGTACTTTAAGATGGTAATCCCATAACCTGGGTACTATGGCACCATTTTATTCTGGTAACAAGGCACTTAGTTTATTTATGAAATGGCATATTATTGCCTGTGCAGTAGAATAGAGATTCCATTTTAATAAAACAGGCCTAACATCTGCTCCTGCAAATTTTCCTCTTTTAGCGAAGCTCCAACTGAAGAATTGATAATATTTAGTTTACCTTCATATCCTTTTGATATTTGCTCCACACTTCTTTGGTAAGGCCACCTGAAGCATCAGTTGGTTTGTCCGGTGGAATTATGGAGTGATGTACAAGGGCAGAGAGATGAGTTCGAACTGTGGACAGGTGACGGCAATAGGCAAGCCCTGATGAGAAGTAGGACAACAGTTTTATTTAAAGAACATGTGTGTAAATGGCACATGCTAAATAAGACTATGACCTACAGTACAATCAGCAGTTATTTTACAGCTACAGGTATTCAGTACACTGCATGACTTTCCGGTTGACCAGTTGTAAATATCCACTATTCCAGTCAAATTCTTAAATGCTCCCCACTCCATTCTTAGCCCGTTCTGTCTACCCAATCATATGATCTCCCCAGGCATCCTGCTTCAGTGAGATCGCTGCAGAACCTGGGTGGCTGTAGAGCCTGGGTGGTGACGTCACTCATAGGCTTGCTATTGATAATCCATTTTTGGCTTTCCCTCCTCTACACTGAAGTCGGCACTGGGAGCCGATCATGTGACTGGATCTGAGAGCCTTCAGAATGGTTTTCCTTTACAGGGTAGTTGGAATAGGCTTAGAGTGGGAGTGGGAGCAGGTTTAGGTATAGTTAGTATTTGCCTGGAATTCTACTTCCAAGGATAAGTTTACGTTTCCCGAAAGAATAATAAATGCACACGTTTTTACAGAACAGAAATGTGCATATATAATTTTTTCCATGCAAAGCACTGCATCATGATTAGGGATGATCCCAATGTTCAAGTCGAACATAAGTTCGAGTCGAACATCGGGTGTTAGCCTGTAGGCCGAATAGTGAACAATTTGGCGTGTTCGTAGCAAATTTGAAAGCCGTGGAACACCCTTTAAAAGTCTATGGGAGAAATCAAAAGTGAGAAATCAAAAGTGCTAATTTTAAAGGCTTATGTGCATGGTATTGTCATAAAAAGGTTTGGGGACATGTATCAATGCAAAAAAAGTTTTAAAAATTGAAGTTTTTTCGGGAGCAGTGATTTTAATAATGCTTAAAGTGAAACAATAAAAGTGAAATATTCCTTTAAATTTCGTACCTGGGGGGTGACTATAGTATGCCTGTAAAGTGGAGCATTTTTCCTGTGTTTAGAACAGTCCCTGCACAAAATGACATTTCTAAAGGAAAAAAAGTAATTTAAAACTACTTGCGGCTATAATGAATTGTCTATGGGAGAAAACAAAAGTGCTAATTTTAAAGGCTTATATGCATGGTATTGTCATAAAAAGTGTTTTGGGACCTGGATTCTGCCCCAGGGGACATGTATCAATGCAAAAAAAAGTTTTAAAATGTCCGTTTGTTCGGGAGCAGTGATTTTAATAATGCTCAAAGTGAAACAATAAAAGTGAAATATTTCTTTAAATTTCATACCTGGGGTATGCCAGTAAAGTGGCACATTTTTCCAGTGTTTAGAACATTCCCTGCAAAAAATTACCGCAGGAAAAGAGGGGGGGATAAGAGAGCCCCCCCTTCCTTAACCGTACCGGGCCACATGCCCAGGTACATTTTACCCATACCATTTCACAAAAAAAGTGTCAAAATGTTAAAAAACCACAAGACACTTTGGGACAAGTCCTTTATTAAAAAATAAAAAAATAAAAATGTCCCACAAAGTCTATTCATCTTCTTCTATGGCTCCGCTGACGGACCCAACACTAGAGGGCGGTAAAGGGGTTAACTATGTTCCCTAGGAGGTGATTCTAACTGAAGGGGAAGAGACTAACTACAGGAAGTGACAGATCGTAGTTCCTAGCTAATAGGTACACACAAGCTGTCACTCCTGTCAGAACAGAACAGGGAAGTGTGTGTTCACACACACTTGTCCCTGTTCTGTGTCTCCTCTTCGCGATCGCTCGTTGCCAGCAGTCATCACAACCGTCGGCCAAGAGCATCAGCACCCTCGCAGCGCTATCCAGACCCCGCAAGATCACATACAGTAACATGATTTTGCGCAGGGGAGCCAGCTGGTCCAGAAGCGGTTAAAGGAATATTTCACTTTAATTGTTTCACTTTAAGCATTAGTAAAATCAGTTTCCGAAAAAATGGCCATTTTTAAAACTTTTTTTTGCATTGATACATGTACCCTGGGGCACTTTTTATGGCAATAGCTGGCATATTAACCCTTAAAATGAGCACTTTTGATTTTTCACATTCGTGTCCCATAGACTTTAACAGTGTTTGCATGTTCAAACTATTTTTTTTCCTGTCCTGTCGCATGTTCTGCTACGAACCGAACCGGGGGGGGGGGGGGGGGGTTGTTCGGCTCATCCCTACTTATGATCAGTGGACCAAGGGTGCAATGTCAGGCTTCTGCAGTCCTGCAGTTTTCTGCCCAAACCTTCATATGGACTGTCTGAAAGCTGCAGGGTTTGTGAATGTTCAGCATCCTCAGAGTTAATTTAGAACTACACGCCATCAGCAGCGGTTTGAATGAATCATGCGGCTCATGGATGTGCTGCTTTCAAAAAGTGACAGCAGGAAGATGACTCCCCACCTGCTTTCACCCTGAGGGGGGAAACAGGGAACTGGTGGTGGGAGCTGAAACATGTTATACTTTCCTCCCGGAATACAGGTGGAATGTGTAACATGTTCCAAAAGGTGAGCTTAACCATTAAATCTATACAAAAAAATCTCAATACTGGTAAAACTGATAGTTTCCTGACTGTTTTCTTTTACTTATTTCATTATATTTATTCTGCAACTATTACCATAGCACAATAAGATCTGAAACCTAAACATTTTAGGAAATGGCCTTGTGCCTTCATACAATCGCCTTCCTATAACCATACCCATATTTCAGAAAAGCCACAATCCTATGGCAGCAAAAATGGTTCCTTTTCATGGGTGGAAGTTTCTTTTGCTAAACAAACTGCTTATTATTTTTGGTACTTCTTCTACATTTTTAATCAGCTGATATATTGGTAACAGATCTACCTAATTTTTGAGAATCGCTATCTTTACTTACAACCGTAAAATGCTCGAGAAACAATCTGCCTCTTCATATTTTCACATAACAGTTTGAGTGGTGTCCTGTAGATAAACAAATAATTCACTGTCACATGTGAAAGAAGTGTCACACAATATTTGTATTTTCCATTACAATATTATTGCTGGTGGTGCATTTTTTCTGATATAATAATGTTCACAAATAAAACTTTTTATATGATAACTAACAGCAATACCAACATTAGGGGTGATGTTTTAAAAAAAGTGGGGAATAGATGTCCTCCACAGAGGACCCGCTCAGATAAATTGCACGACCAACAGTCACTGATTCCTAGATACCCAGCCAAATTTTGCAGGGCAACATCAACACTAGTTGGTTATCTTGACAATAACTAATTTGCATACCTAGATATTTTTTACATTAAAGAATATATTATGTTTATTTTATTATAATCTTTTAATAAAATACCTGCTCTATTTTTATTTATTTCAAGCAGTCAAATGCACAAAAATGCTAAAAATTGTATGTATATATTTGTTTTAATACTGGATTTGTATTCAACAATTACAGTATTAAACAGAATCACATTATCACCTTCTGGTTACCGTGGCATCCAGAGCCTGAAGGCTTATTTTTTAATTGCTACCCCAGCATGCATGTGCACATTGTGCCATAGCTGATATAGTGATAGTGATGATTTGATTGGAAACCACTCTGGTTTCTGTTAATTAGGAGGCACCAGAGCTGTCAGCTACAGCCAGGGTGGAGAGCTAGCAGCTGCACAAAGTGCTGGTGGCTAAATATCAAAGGGGAATGTTTGTTAACTTATCATAAACTCGGGGCAAGTACTGAGGCATTGTGGGTCAGAAGGTATTAAGGGTCTTAAAGTGTTTTTGACATTCCTCCATTGTTATATGTTCTTTAAGGAGACTACCATTCCTTTTATCTTGAACTGTCCTTAGAAACAAGAATACTGTATTCAGAGCTATCACAGACCCTCTCTGTCACCATGTGACCAAGCACCATGCACCAGCGCTATTACATGCTCCTCTGTACACAGAAGTACTGGGTATTTTCTTCAGCCCTGGTGGCTAAATGGAACAGTGGAGGAATGAAGGAAAAGTGAGCATATACTGCCTGGGTATTGGCGATAAAGTGAACCTGCTGCTTTTGCCTGCGTGAGCAAAGCAAAACTGTGCTTTAAATTCATTGATTTCAGTTCCTAAAAATACATTTAGAGGTTGCTAAGAATATAACTCACTGACACACAGGCTGAGACTCACCTGTCATGGGTGCAGCTGCAGCAGCTGGGAATATCATATGGAGAGCTTCCTGTGGAGCAGGATAGACAAGACGATCCCTGACTGCAAGGCTCATTATGTTGCCAGGGCATGAGATTAGCACCAAAGCCTTGCATTTCTATCACGTCGCCAGAGTCTGGAGAGACATATCAATTAGACATTGGACACAATGGATATATCCAATATGCACTGTGTATACAAACAATTGGGGCTATTGAACACACACCTACATGCACTCATGATGCATCATCTGTCAACAGGAAGGTTCATTACTTTCATTTCCATGCTTTGCTTTCTAGTACATCAGCTCATTATCTTTATGTAGAGTTTTTGAATGTGACAATGTATTGGGCAAAGTTCTCTAATAAACATTTCAAAATTATATAATCTGGTTAGTAGGATTAGGTATAGGTGACATGGAACTTATGCGTTTATTTATCTTGATAGATTGACATAATCAGAGAGAATAGGCCATTACTTTGAGCAGGCTCAATAGATGCTATGTTTTATTACTATTTTCTGTTAAACATCTTATGTTCTAGCAATGCATTATTAGGCCATTGTGCACAAAATTGACATTGCAGTCTTCAGGCAGATGCTGGTAGGTTGAATTACCAACAACTTTCTTAAGCAGGCCATAGACGGTGCAAATCTCTTTCCTACAACGAGTTGCAGGAAAGAAATTTGCATGATTCCCTCATCAACACAGACAGTGTTGTCAGCGGAATCCCTACTGCAATTGTCTGCACCCAGCAGGAGGGGAGGGGAGTTGTCCCCACCGGGAGAAGACAGTGAATATTGCTAGCAGCTATAGCAGCCGCTAGAAATAATAGCCATCTAATATAGACTAACTTTACCAACTAATTGTATCAGCATAGTGGACATCCTTAAAGCAGAACTCCAGCCAAATCACTAAATACACAGTTAAAAATACATTTTTAATTGCTGTCTTACAGGATACAGGATGTGTACTTCTGTCCGGCCTTGCTTGCGTTTCACATATCAATGACCAATCTATATAGCCAGTCAGATGACATCCATCTGTCAGCTCTTCAACTTTTTTTTATCACCTCCCACCTCCAGCCTGCTCACAGGATAATAAATCAACATAACTACCTCTAACCAACAAGCAGAGCGATAACTCAGGAACCAGTAAACCTGAACCAGGATGAAAAAGAGGGATGTTCCTGGCTGTGCCGTGTGGCAGAGGTACATGAATCACAGAAATTGATATTCAGAATTACATTTTTATTTAGCAAAAAAAAAAAAAAAAAGCAGATATTTATTTTACTGTGTATTTAGCAATTTTAGGTACTCCAGACAAACCTCTAATGACAACATTGAAGTTACTTGACAAAGAATATACAATTCTGTTAAGCTGTTTTTGTATTCTACGCTTCTCTGTCATACTGGACAGCCAGAAAGATCACACTGCTTGGGTTAGCATTACTGCTTCAACTGCTTCCTTTATTAGCATTTTGCTCACTAGACTGAAGTGATGAAGCTGGTTTGTCAAGCGAAGAAAAAAGTCATTGCTGGCATTCATATATAATCTGAAGATTTTATTTAATAAAAATCAACTGGTCCAGTGTACAGCAGAAAGTGAAGGATTTTAAGCTTGCAAAGCCTTACTTATAGCTCAATCCATTCAAGAAGTCGGAAGCGTAGAGGTGACACAGAAAGCTAACTTGCTAAACTAGGAAATAAGTGTGTTGCCTATCTGGCGGTACAGTATGAAAGAGCTGTGTAAAACACAAGACCGGATAAACAGAATTACCTTTGGCAGGCAAAACAGTACACATAATTATTTTTAATATTTGCCTGAAGTTCAGATTACTGGAAAAAATGAACGTATTTGAAAATGTTCAGGCCTTTCAGCTCCCCCCCTGACATGAATTAAGTTACCAAACGCATGCTCTAGGTCAATGCTTAAAACTTCCAAGCACAATGAGCAAAGTACATAAAAAAAAGAGTTAGGCAATTCATTTCTGCTGGACGGCAAGCCATGGTAAGATGTTCACATCGTAAGCCTTACCACAAAGGAAGGGATTACTAAAAAAGCCTAATTCAGCACAGGTGTATAAGGAACATGACAAGGAACATATAGGGCAGGGGTCTCAAACTGGTGGCCCTCCAGCTGTTATGAAACTACAAGTCCCATCATGCCTTTACCTGTGGGAGTCATGCTTGTAACTGTCAGCCTTGTAATGCCTCATGGGACTTGTAGTTTCGCAACAGCTGGAGGGTCGCCAGTTTGGGGCACCTGATATAGGGAATTCTGATTCATGCATCAAATCAAATGTCAGGTGCAATGAGGGAATTTAATAAATAGGCACCAGCTGTGGCAGCAAAAGCAATAAATAAAAATAAATTAAAATCACCCATTCCCCATATTTTTATTTTTCCAATTTCAGCCTACTGACATATTGCCATTATTTGTATATAAATATTAATTTGAACAATTTACATCTCAAATTGTAGGCAATGTTAAATGGTTTACATTTCCTATAGACATGTATATAATTAATTCCTTATTGATTTTGATCCGTGGGAAAGGGGTTAGGTATAAGCAGTAAACAAGAAAAATTTGCAGCTAAATACACGCATGCTAAAACGTATATAAAAAAAAATTGCTAAGGAAAGCCAAGGTTAATGAAAAAATGCTCTTCACCTTAATTCTTCAGGGAGGGAGCTGGATGGCCAAAACCATACTGCATCTTATATTATGATACAAGATTACAATTTAATTGTATAAAAGAACAAGATGCCCCCGCCACCATGTGCAACAATTGTTTGGATTAAGGTAATACCAATACCAATAATTGATAGGGCCCAAGAAAAAAGTATACCAAAAAATGAAAGGTAACCAAGTGTAAAAAAATATAAAATTTATAAATAAAAGTTTACAAAATGTAAAATCAGAACCCCACAGAACCTAAAGATCCAGATGAAAGGTACCACAGACGTTGAAGAATTATAAGTGAACAGCATCCTCATTATTTTGTTCCATTCATCATTTGTTTGGGAAGCTGCAAAATTGGCCACATGCAAAGGTCGAGCATGTTGCAAACACCAGCAGACAAGGGAAAGCAAACCCTGTAACAACAGTGATGTCATTATCGTCAGGCAAGGATACAACGTACGCATACAAGTGTCTCCATTATGAGCATTTCATCAGTGATTAATGCAAGCATAAGCCTTCCATGCTGCAATTTCATCATCTATAGCTGTGTTCTATGAGGTGGCATAATAAAGTGTATAAGGGCAAAGCCAAGACATTTGGTTTAGTCTGCCTGCTGAATACATTATCCCAACTTATTAAATATATTATATATTTGCTATTCATGCTAAAGAGCTGCCCTTTAACCTGTACAATACAATTAAACCTTGCAGTTTTCCCAAAAGTTAATCTCACTACCAATGTGGCTGGGTTTAAGTGTATTTATAACTTGCACAAATCCATCCAAAGATAAAATATCAGTCTTATGTGGAGGTGGACTTATTACAAAATGGAAATGGTGCTAAAGGAATCTATTTTCACTGTATTAAAATGATCTAAGACTTTTTTTAAATCATCTTGCCAAATAAAATGTAAAGCAAATGGTCACTTTTGTCAAGATTGTAATTGTACATTTCTCCTTCTTCCACATAGAAAATGAAAGTGTAACTAATGTTTTTTTCTGCCTATTTTTGGACACAGCAAGGGAGGGTTATAACCCCTATTAGTTTTTTTATGCCAACTGTGAACCATTGGTGAGATTTCCCTTTACTTCCTGTCTCATAGCTAAAACAGAAAATGAAAGGAAATCCATCCAAAGTGGAGGAATCCCAGTGTGTCACCAAGGTCACCAGAACTAGCGTCCCAATTGGAAGATTTCCCCCTCCATTAGTGTTCTGATGTCAACCCAAAGGTTTTAATTTTTTTTTCACTTTCGATGACAATGGTAGACAGGACAAATTGAGGGGGTAAATCTCCCGAACAGGGGGGCAGACAGCAATAAAAATTAATAGGTGTTCTAATCCTTCTTCACTTTATCAAAAACAAAGAAAACAAAAAGTTTTGCCTTTCTTAAGACTTTAACATTATGAAGACTATAATAGTTCTCCATATGGGACAGAACATGTGACCATTTTTATCAGTGATGTAGTCATCTTGCTATGTTCAATTTCCCTGTCTAACCTGGAAACAATGGACCTAATGCTATATGTAAAATACTTTAGGTTAGCTTGCATGATAAATATGATTTTTTTTTTTGCATTGGGAGCATGGTATTTGGAATTGTTGCTATCGAGCGTACAGCCACTTTTCAGATATGTTTAAAGGCTTAGTTCACCTTTACCAAAAAAGCTGCCTAAGCATAAGGGGTGTTTGTAGATAAAAAACAAATGGTGCAGCTTTGACCTTGCTTTAGGTATAGGCCATTTACATACCTTTTGAAGCCTGAATAGAAAACTCCTAGGACAATGCTAAGAGAAATTTAGCTGTTACTGTTCACCTTCAGCATCACTGGAGCTAGCTCTTTCTCTGATTCAAACTCCCTCATATTTTCTCTCCTCTGATACAATAGCTCTGAGCTCAGCATTTGAGAGCTCATTCCTGTGATGGTGGAGTTAAGCAGTAACAGCTGGGCCTCTCTTAGCAACTTTCTTAGCATCTTCCTGGAAGTTTTCCAGTCAGACTTCTTGAGGTACACAAATTGCCTACACATATAGCAAATGGCATTATTTAACTTTGGTCAAGAGTGCACGGTTTGTTCATATCTATAGATGGAGGAGCTACGCGCTGACGTCATCAGGCCCCACGTGACCCTGGAAGTGCGGGTGATTCTGTTTTCTGTGTTCCGGCAAACTTATTTTAACAATGCTTGTGAATGTTTTAACTTTTGTAAGTACCTTTTTGGCTTTACCAATAAACTAGTTCATACAATACTATACTATTGGAGCTTCTTTCCATATATACATGCCCTTTGGTCTTAACGGATCTGGATCTCTTGACGTGAATTTGATACCTATGGAGGAACTTTGTGACCATTGGCGTGTTCTGGAGGCTTGATTGCTCATGTTAGCCTGCAGAGGTTTATCTGTACGCCCATTTGATCATTCTAGAAATGGTCAAATCCGATAAGAGTCCCCATTAATAGGGTAATTGGTGTCACAGGAGGATCTGCATGTTTTTTGGTGGTGGAACCCCCCTGAAGGATTTTCCCGCTTTGAGTTTTCTATATGTACATCACATGGACTAATTTTCTATACATTTTTTAGAACTGTATTTTTATTTTATTTTTATTTTCACATACACAGTATTGTCATTACATTTGATATTTATTATTGTGCAATTTCACAGATATTGATTTTCACTATATTATCCAACTAACATTTTTTGCTTTGATATGTTTATTTTTCATTTATTCTAATGCTTTTTTAATATTGAGTAGCGTGACTTTTTGTTTGCTCACTTTAGGTTTACTATGTTTATATCACATGGTTAGTCGCTGCTGTCCCCCATTATAATTTTATTTATTTTCTTAATTTTTTGGCTTTAGCGTGGTATAACATTTTTTATTATCTATAGATGCTCCTTATCTGCAGAGGCAGCTTTGTGGTGAACTAACCCTCTAAAGCTGAAATCCAGGTATTACTATTTTTGAATAGTTACGTTGGTGCAGCTTGGACCAATGTAACTATGCATGTTTCACACCTGGGTAATGTCTGTGGAAGCTGGGAATCATATTAGTAGGCACTGTTACTACAGTGATTGCCACTGGCTTAAGGCTCTTGTACCAAGCATCTGCATTGCTCACTACACTCACTCAGCATGGGCTTTATTCAGGAAATACTTTTCATTGGATGAAGTGGAGAGGCAGGACAGTGACATGATAATCTCAACCCTGTCCAATCAGAGAAGACTTTCCATTAATTCAGAAAATGCACAGCATTCTCTGAATGGTGCATGGCTGACCTCCTTTGTTCACTAAGCAGCAGGGCAGCTGCTTTGCATGGGATCCAGAAGCCAATGGCAGTCACTGCACTAGCAAGTCCTACTACAGTGATTTTCAGCTTCCACGAAAACTGGCAAGGTATGGCACATGCATAATTACATGTTTTCAAGTTGGACCAATGTAACTATGCAAAAATAGCCATAGCTGGAATTCAGCTTTATTACATGAGGATCTGTGTCCCAAAAAATATCCTACATAAATACAGAGTTTCAATGTCCCTTGTAGGAGAGATTTCCTATCACTTTCAGTCCTCACATGAAAGTAGAGACAATTCTGCTCAATAGAACAAAGACACCAATAAAACCTGACAAAAGCTCAAAACCTTTAAAAGGATCTAAATGGAAAGTTTTGGCTGGATGACATTGACACACACAGTGGTAAAGCTAAAACTGGAAGTGTAATGCATGAACTATTCTGGGAGTTCAGCATATATGTGTTTTGAAGTTTAATAAGATGGTCTAGAAAATAAATGGTGATCCACTAAGAGGTGGCCACAAACCACAAGTGTCATTATGTAGGGTCATTATTAATGTGCAGTGTTGGGAATTGTGGAGCATGGAGGAATGAACAAGGTAACTGCAGTTTTTTAAAGACCTCTGCTCAACTATGTCACTGCCAGAAAAGTCACATAGATCAAGCCAGACTTACTAATTATGCTGATTTGACTGCCAAAGCAATACCCATAGTGTACTGTAAATGGCTGTATAATTTTCCACTCCGGTCAATGCTTTTTAAATTGCATGACGCAAACATATATGGGCCAGACATTATCTAATTAAAACATTTTTCTTCATTTACATTCCAGATGGTTGTAATAAAGACTGCCGAGCAACGCATATATTCACATGGTATGAATGGATTTGCCTCATGCATGTCTATAGAAAGAATAGTTCTTAATACCCATAGTGACAGGAAACCAATCACACCTATACTTTATTTTACTAATGCTATATAATGGACACAAGAAAAAAAAAAGCTGTTGTTCTACTCAATAAGGTCTTAAGCAGTATAGAAGGAATGTTTCTCCCTAGTCAGCTCTCCCAGAAGTGGTGGCTGAAGGTTGGCTCTATGTTTGAGTTGAAACTGGGTATGCAAGGAGGAAAGCATGAAAAGCAGAATGTATAAAGTCCAGATTCAATATTATTCAGCTTCTTATGTCATAAAAACTCAATGAATTTCAGGGATTCAAAGCAACCCCTTCATCAGGGCTTAGTACTGTTGAGCAAAGTGTGTCCTCGACTGAAAGAAGTAGAGTGATCCTGAAGGGTAATTAGTAGGATTGCTCCAGATGTCAAATAAGCTCCCCCTAGCATATCCAGAGCAGAGAGTCTGGATAAGGTGTTGCCATGTATTTGACCAGTGTCTAGGGCAGAATAGTTAGAGGGGCAGCACCAAGCCTCAAAAAGAACAAATTACAATATCTTACTTTTTTTTTTTTACTTCTATCCACCTCTGAAAATGTGTGGCTAAATTCAGCAAGAGATCTGCAGAGGAATGGGGGTTTGCTCATCCTTCCCTTTTTCCTATTTGTTGGTCTGTACAGTTAAAATGTTGTTTGGAATATAAAGTAGACCCAATGCCCCTTATTAATGCATTCTAGCAGTACTTTTCTTTAAAAAACAAAAACAAAAAAAACAAGACAAGCGGCAGAGCTTTTTCAAAAGACTGTTATCATCCAGGTGTGCCAAATCTAAATATGACCCTGTCCTTAAAGTGCCTCTGTTGCTATATTGAAATCCTGAAACAAGTGCCTATCTACAAAGCGGGTATTGAAATATCTACCTGTCCTGCTACCTGTGACATCAAACTATGCTGCATTGAACAGAGAAATTTGGTCAAAGTTCTTCTGCTTTCAACATTTCCAGGAATGTTGGATGCTGATGTCTCCAGCTGCGCTCTGTGGTTTCTCTCACTGGCTCCTACTTCACTACTGTATAAAGGCTGGTGGAAGGAATCACAATGCACATCAGACAACAGCACTCCCTGAAATGAGCCGGATGCTGAAGATCTTAACCAAGCTCTCTCCAACTCAGCAGGCAGCAGGACAGGTAAATATTAACGCCTAACCTAAACCAAAATGGCAACAGATTGGCTTAATATGAAGAAGACTGAAAATAACAATGTGCAGTCAAAATTCATACCATACCCCCCCATGATATAATCTTTCTTTGGGATAGAAGGGAGATAATCATAACAATAACACCACATGCAACTGCTGTCAGTATCATGCTGTGTACTAGTTATTACCATAACCTGTTAATACTAAGTATTAGCAGAGCAGACTAAACCAATAAAGCTGTGCGATGCTGAATTATTCTCTGTGCCTGATAATGCCACCACCGTTGTCATGATTTGTCAAATGGGAAACATCGCCTTCTTTAAGCAAGACGTGGGAAGGTTCAAGAGGGAAGTTGGATAAAAACCTTTCATCATTTTAGGAGCTGTGAGGTTCCGAGAGGAGATCATGGATAGCATGGCGTGAAGCCTATCTTCTTCTTCCTCATCATCATCAACAGAGACAGACCGACTGGCAGCTAAGTGGTGGTAGTTAATAGTGACTGTTTTGGGAAAATAATGGTGAGGGAAACAAGTGCGGAAAATTAAAGAAAAAAAAAAAAACTTTAGAGAACCATTATTAAATTTGTGCAATAAAAATAAAAACATTCCACATATATCTTCACCCAAAGCTTTGATATTAGGCAGAACAAAAGTACAGTCAAACTCGTAGCCCCAGTTATTTTGTGCTGTTCATAGGTGTGAATTATTTCTTTCTGAATGGTCAGCGGCTTAAATTTTGCACAATTATAATTGGGTGGTCCCAGATTGGTTTATGTTTTATGATATGTTTTGAAATCGGTAGGTTAGGCATTTTCTCAATGAATGTAAAGCTCTCTGATTGGATGAGGTGGAGAGGTGGGGTGATGATTTCATGATCCCCACTTTTTTTGGATGTGCCTTTTGTAAATAACCCCCCTTGTATTCACTATGCAGAAGGGCAGCCACCTGACACAGGACCTAGAAGACATGCACTTATGAAAGTACACTATGCACAGCAAAATTCACTGGAAGATCCTGTAAAAGCAACAGTTATAAAGATAGGTGCTAGAGGAATATTCATTGATATCATTCTAAAGGCCCATACACACGATCAGACTTTTTGACAACAAACATGCAAATTAGCTGTTTTGGAGCAACATCCGACCGTGTGTATGCTCCATCAGACAAACTTTTTTGGTTTTCATCGGACTTTTGTTGGCTGTGGGAACGGACAAACTTTCTGGCAACAAAAGTCCGATGGAGCAAAGTCTGATCGTGTGTACAGAAAACCATAGGACTTTTGTACAAAGTACAAACAGGCATGCTCAGAACCAATGCAAAAGATCAGACAACAATACAGAAGTTGACCAAAGGTGGCAGTAAAGAGCTGAAAAACCATGTGATTTGGTGAAAGTTGGCTGAAAAAGTCCTGCTGTGTGTATGCAATACAAGTTTAGGGCCGACGCCCTTTGTACAAAAATCCAAGGGAAAGTTTGTACAAAGTCCTATCGTGTGTATGGGTCTTAAGAATGCTTTTGATGGAAATAAGTATTGGCCATTTGTACTGTAATGTAGACACCAATTTGGAACCTTACCCTGGTCAACACGAAAGAGAGTTAAGTGTCTTTTGTAGCAATACAATCAAAATTATGATGGTCAAATTACAAGACTGTCTTTTTATCAAATTGGATATTTTAGCAAAATAGTTTACTCTAATGAGTAAAATCTGAAATGTATTGCTTCTGATTAAGATATAATGAAGCAGAGGTATCACTAGCTACAATAAAATATCTGTTAATGAAAATATTTCAGTATCGCTGTAGAAAAATTCATTCACAAACATTTTTATGGAGAAATACGTGGTTTATTGTCCATCATCAGTAGATGTGTCATTAGTAAATAAAATAACAAATCGTGAGGTCAGTCGCCGAATAGGTATAAAAAATCAGATGCTCAAGCACATCACTACATGCCATTAAATTAATCCTTTCTGGATGCATGCTTGTTCCAGGTCAGTGGCTTACTTGGACAAGCAAGATAGATGATAAGAGGATAAGCTGAGAGAGAAGGAAGAAGGGATGGTTGCTTTGACCAAAAAAGATAACACTAATTAAAAATAAAAGTAATTTAAGGAAAGAGTCAAAGAGATATAAGAGATATAAGCTGCTGCTTATGCTTCTGAACTTGCAAAACAGGGATGGCTCTTGACCTTGTGATTGTCAGACATTTCTTCTCAAGCCATTCTGAGGCAGGTTGCTAAAAATTCATGCTACCACAGACAGGACCTATGTACTATACAACCACAGGGCTCCATGAGCATCCTTCCTCAACCTTTTTAACATGGTGGAACCCTTGAAATAACTTGCTGGGCTCAGGGAATTCCTGATGGTTACTAGGAAGAATGCTCCTTACATTTGTGGTAATTCAGAAGAATCCCTCTTCATAGAAAGCTAAAAAATAATTATTGTCTGTGGTTGCTCATCTGAGAGGAAAAAGCTGCTTATTGCTTAAGGAACCCCTAGAAACTGCTGAAGAAACTCTAGGGTTCCACTGAACCCTGACTGAGAAAGGCTAGTCTAAAACATTGGCACTACCCTAATAACCATTCTGTTTCAATGGCAAGTAAGTAGTCCAAACCCCAGAATAATGTGCAACATGTGCAAGGTAAGAGAAGAAATGTACTTGATAAAGTTAATTTTTCACAGTGATGCTTAGTGGCACATTCACTGATTAGTGCCATTGTTTGCTGAGAACACTATAATTTAAACACAGTTATGTAATTAATGATACCTCTCAATGTTATAAAATGTCAACAACAAACACATTAACATAAAATAAAATGTAAATACTGCTAGTTAGTTTAGTTGTTGAAGGAAAAAAGCTTATTGAATTGTGAATATCTGAAAATAATGGTTCAATGAATATCCAAGTTTCATTGAGTTTGACAAACTTAGAAATTAGATGAAAAAAATCCTTATTCTTCCAATCAGATTTGAATCATTAAGGAGTCCCCACAAGTCCTTTAGAATGAGAAAATTAGTTTATAAACATGTAAATGTGATGTTAGTAAAGTTTCTCAAGCCCTGTTTCTTTTTTCTGAAAATACTGCATATTTTTACATCATGCCAGTCCATTCCAGAGTGTCTAACAAACATATTTGATGCCTTTTTGTGTATACAAACATAAATGGACACCTTGCTATTCTGTCTATACCCCTTGTTACTGTACATCAACATTCTACTGTTGCTAATTATGGGCAGATACATTCTTATCAGGTACGTGATGGTATAAACAAGAGGCTGCACAAAAGAGTACACATGAGTGTATACACTCCCTATGACTAAACTGTCAGTAAATGACTGGTAATGGTAAAGAACCTAGAAGGCAGAAATAGTGTTTACCAGCTGATTACTGTCAGTGGACAGGAAACAACCAGCACAGCAACGTGTAGGACCTGAGCCTTATATAACATCTGTAATCATCAAATAAATACAGCAAAAACAAACAAACAAAAAAAACTGCAGCAGGCTTGTCCTGCATTTCTAGATAACAAAAAAGTCACCTGACCAGTATTCCATTGGTCAAAAAATCTTATTAAACTGTATCTAAACCCAAGAGCAAAAAACATATTGAAGCTCACGAGGCCTTAGATTACTTTGTTTTCCATTAATTTCACCTGGTGATCCTGCCAGTAACACACTTGCTGCCCTATGGGGACAATGCCCACGCATTATACTGTATTTATGGAGTAGCAGTGTTGTCCCTGTGGAGTAAAGAACAGCTTCCCCTCTCCTCATATACATAATTCAGAGGGTAGACGTTCATAGAGATAAACTGGGCAAGGCTGATTAAACGGTTTGATATAACACTACAGAGAGCACAGGATAAAAAAATTGATTTCTCACAGCATCAATGGCTATTTTTGTTTCACTGGTACAACAAAAACTTTAAATGGTATAAAAACCAGTCTAAAATAAAGCGAATAGAAGTTTATTGTTAGGGTTTAAAGCAGGGGTGCCCAATCTCTGGATGTGGCATGTGGCGCCCTCCGATGTGGCCCGCTATGTCTTGCTCTGAGATGGTGGGTCGGCAAGCCCAGATCGCAGGTTCCCGACCCACCATCTCCGAGCATTAGTGCGAAGAACGGAGACGCCGCTAGAGGAAGCAGAGCCGGCGCTTCCTGTATAGTGTTGGCTCCTTCACAGGCAGAGAGATAATGTACTCCGCCTGTGACGGTAAGCATCGGCTCTGCTCTCTACTGCAGCTGCATGTTTCTGTCACAATTAAGCTCGGAGATGGCGGGTCGGGACACAGGAACCCACAATCTGGGACAGCAGCCACCAGTACCAGCAACCAGTATCATTACCAGCCACCAGTATCAGTACCAGTATCAACCAGCAGTACCAGTACCAGCCAGCAGTACCAGTACCAACCAGCAGTACCAGCCAGCAGTACCAGTACCAATAGTATCAGTACCAACCAGCAGTACCAGCCAGTAGTACCAGTACCCGCCAGAATTATCCACCAGCAGTACCAGTACCCACCATCAGTACCAGTCATCAGTACCAGTACCAGCCAGCAGTACCAGTACACACCAGCAGAACTAGCCAGCGGTACCAGTCAGCAGTACCCACCAGCAGTACAAGTACCAGCCAGCAGTACCAGTATCAGTACCAGCCAGCAGTATCAGTACCCGCCAGCAGTACCAGTACCCGCCAGCAGTACCAGTCATCAGTACCAGTACCAGCCAGCAGTACCAGTACACACCAGCAGTACTAGCCAGCGGTACCAGTCAGCAGTACCCACCAGCAGTACAAGTACCAGCCAGCAGTACCAGTATCCGCCAGCAGTACTAGTCAGCAGTACTAGTCAGCATTACCAGTACCTACCAGCACCTGTCAGCAGTACCCACCGGCAGTACCAGCCAGCAGTACCAGCCAGCTGCAGGAATCCTGAGGAAGAAGTGAAGATTGAGGTCAGTTGAGGAGCAGTTAAACCGCTGTGCATCAGTGTGAAAGCAGCCTTAGGCCCCTTTCACACGATTGGTCCCTTCGGATCCACCTGCCTTTTTCAGGTGGACTCAAACGAACTCTCCATTCACCTCTATAGAGCGGCAGATGTGAACGGACTCATGTCCGTTTACACATGCCTCTCTGCATTCCAATCTCCTTAAAAAAAACTGAAGGGGATTTGTCCCCTTCTGTCTGGGTGGATTGGAGGGCCCTTAAGGTAAAGCAGGTTGCATCTGTGTCTGCTCTACATATGCAGAGTGGACACAGACCTGCCACCACCCCTTTACGCTCATTGTGACCGTGACCGGTTACCAAGTCGATAAAGTGGCCCTCACTCCTCAAAAGGTTGGGCACCCCTGGTTTAAAGTGTTATTAAACCCAGTAATATGAAAATAGTTCACCCCCCCCCCACAGTGCCCACAGCTAAATCTTCTTTTTACATTAAAATATTGCCATTATATACCTTTTTGGCTAATCTGTATACCAAGGTCAGTGATAAACTGCACAGTTTCTCCAGTGCTGAGAGTTTAGGTAGGAGGAGATTTCCACTGCAGCCTATATACACGCCCACATGTGTGATGCCAATACCATGTGACCTGGCTATCTCTGAGAACAAGTAAATGTTCTCTCCAGTATAAAAGACACAACTGAGCATGTGCAGGTTGGCTACCCTGCCTGTGTTAGCTGGCTTTCCCCAGATAGACAGTTTGCATTATTCAGCAGCATTAAACACAATAAACAACATTTGGAATTTTTTATTTTATTTTTACTCACGTTTTCATGTCTGTTGCTAAGGGGTGCCTCAGAATCTGCCTCTTGCTCTCCCTGGCACCTGACTTAATTTACTTTGGCACCTGTGCTCGCTAGTGCTCCCGGGAGATGCTTGTCATCATTTCCCAGGAGTCAGTGGGCAGTGCCGAGGGCTTCATTGCCATCACAACAGGGCGGGCACTTCCAACGATGCCGCCCGTTGTGATGGCAACGTCAGAAATGTACGGCGCTGCAAACCGTACATACAGCACATGCGCGAGAATGGCCGGTGCATGCTGGTCACTCAGCTGCACCAGAGCCCAGAAGATAGTGCTTGTGGGCTTCACATGCCCACAAGCAAGATGGAAAGTGCCAAGAAAAAGGAATAAAACATATCTTGCTCAATTAAAAATGCAATTGAGCAGCAATTAAAAAAAGAAACGTGAGTGCTAGTAATAAGTCTTTTAAAATGAATAAATTCTTCCAAAAAACAAACAGTTTTTTCAAAGTTGATACTCCGCTTTAATCTACACACTTATAGAAAACAATGGGGGTTATTTACTAACAGCAAATCAACTTTGCACTACAAGTGCAAACTACAAGTGCAAAGTGCACTTGAAATTGCAACGAAAGTGTACCTGGAAGTAAAGTCGCTGTAGATCCGAGGGGGACATGCAAGGAAAATAAAAAATAGCATTTTAGCTTGCACATGACTGGATAATAAAACCAGCAAAGCTTCCCCTCATTTCAGATCTACCCCTCAGATTTACATCACCTGCACTTCCAAGTGCACTTTCAGTGCAATTTCAAGTGCAGTTTGCAGTTGTAGTTTTCGCTTGTACTGCAAAGTGGATTTGCCTTTCGTAAATAACCCCCAATGTGATTTTGCACAGATCACTGAGCTGGGCATGAGGGCCACGAACAATTGCTACTGAAATGCTCCTGACATCCTTTAACAGCAGTTTAAGTTATTGACTGATGCTGTATTGAAAGCCTGGCTGTTATCACCATAACTGAAGATATCTGTAAATCATTCACTACCGATAACAGGGTTAAAAATAACGGTTTTGTTAGATGGTTTCCTGAAGACATTCCCTTTTAAAAATATCCAGATACAAGTTAATTTCATTTAAACTCAACCTCTGAACTGCTGCCCTGAAACACAGAATCTTTATGTTTCATCAAGTCTTGTCCTCTCCTTGGAGACCTAATAAAATTGTGAGATGGCAGAAAGCCAAGTCAGCTGTCTTCCAAGAGCAAAGAACAGGATCGCCTTGACAGAAACAAATGAGCTGAATTGGAAAAGGGTAATTCCTCCTTTTTTTTCTCTAATTACTACTTTTTCCTGTCCATAACATTGTGATAAATTGTATAAATGTTTGCAATGATCCAGTGCAATGCTAGTAAATGTGCAGATCAACAAATATAGTGAAAGATCTACTAAATATTCTTCAAAAAGCCTAAAATTGTTCATAAAGAACCCAGAAACTTTAAATTGCACGTTTGAGTATTTTCAGGACAGATTTTGCAGTGGGAAAGTTGTGCCGTTGTCCTTTGCACTGGATTATGGTACCTAGCAATATTCTCCATGTGGCCACCAAATGATCCAACTGAATAAAGGTCATAGTGAAAACATGAAAGTTTACACCTTGTGTTTATGGAGAGCAGAGGAAGAGCATGTTACAGACCTCCTAATCTTTAGCCTCTCTGGAGGGAAATAACACTGATGGGCCAGAACAATATCCATCCTGATCGAGCACCCCCTTCCTGTGATGGCTCAATGAGCAGATGTCTACTGCAATTTGGGAAAGTTTACAGACATACAAACTATTCCCTGATTGGACTGAGATGAGATGAATGTTCTCTGTTTCTATGTACTTCTAGACAACTGTCAAGTGACCCTAAATGATATCCTTATTTTGCAAAAATAATCTATACACATCCACACATTCTCATAAAGAAAAAAAAATAGCCATCAGCAGCTTTATGTCATAATGTACTAGTATGCACCACATCCTACTACATTATGGCAGACTTCCTTGCCAAGCCATTCCTTTTAGCGCTGCTTTGTCAGCACTCTTGTCTGTGACAGGAACTTTCTTCTCGGTCATTTGATATTCTAGGCCTCGATGACGTCAATCCCGCACATGCCTGCAGAAGTTGCATAATCACGGCACAGAGTAGTGTCATAAATGTTCGCTAACATGCAGTGGCGGCACGTCCATAAGGGGCGCATTGGCGTCGCCCCCCCATCCATGTGTCTGGCCCCTAATCTAAATCTGCAGGGCGCCTGGAGGGTGCCGGATGCATGGATTTCAATACGGGTTTTTTTTTTAAGCATGTGATTAGAGTCAGAGGCTCTAATAGGCTTCAAAATAGGATGGGCTTGGGGTGCAGGGCACTGCTCCCCAATCCCATCCAGTTGTGTGACACTAGCAAATGAATATTCGCTATTGTCACACTAATTCTCCTCCCGGCCAATCAGGAAGCGTATTTTGTGACTTGTTTCCCGATTGGCCAAAAGGAGAAGCTATGCTGCCTGCCGGGAGGAGGAGGAGGAGGGAGGAGACGTGAGTGTCATTTTTCTTTTTACTTTAATTCCACTTTAATGGCCCTGTAATCTGTTTATCATGAAATAATTTCTTACTTATTTTCTGCCTCCTTTTAACATCCTCTGAGAGCTACACTTCCATATGAAATGAGCAGTGCACATTAGTTGTGGTCATAGGTCATGTGCACCGCTTTAGGCATGCTACAAATCTCACAGTCCATCTTGGGAGTGAGCAAAAGAGGGTGGTTCTGTTCCTACATACAGTGGGACTATGGAGAATAAATGTAGCCATCCTCCAACAGGAAGTCAGATCACAGCAGAAAAGAAAAAAAAAAAAAGTAATTTTGGAGATTTGAAGGAGGCTGAGAGCAATAGAAAGCACTTTTCTGAGTTAGGAATACATGCATGAGGAGAATATATTGCAAGAGTTTAGTGCCACTTTCATGTTCTACACTGCATTGCAAAATGACTGATAGGATATTATACGTTAATATTCTATAGATAAACAAATACGTATGCACTGTTCAGGATGGTAAATAAGTAAAAATTTATATAAAGTGAAATTTGAAGGCAATTTGAATTATTGGTAACAATTTGGGTGTAGTTAGAGTTTAAATCCGGTTGAATGTTTTAGGTTTTACCCATGATAGAACTATTTATTAAATTTTAGATTTTTAGATTTAAGATTCATGTTTTAAGGAAATACTGTCACTTTAAATTGAAACTGCTGTGCTCCAAATACTTGGCATGCGCCAGCTTTCTACAAGTGAAATGAAAGTACACAGACACATCACCTACTTTGAGATTCTACTGATTTGAACTGGGTATGGAACATTTATAAAAGTGAAAATCTGCTATTTCAAATACAACTCTTGCATTTCCTGTTCTCACAATTTTCACCTTTTTGTTACACTGAGGAACTTTAAATTGTGCTGCAATTACTCTGGAATGAAGCCACCCATGAATTTCATTACATTTTTGAAGACATTTCTGACTGTTTCAGAAATCCTGTGCTTTTAATAAATGTATCACTGGAAAACATATCAGGAGGTGAGCAAATCACAAAGAGGTGTCCTCTGATCCACCATCAGATCACATGGCACCATTTAAACTGGAAGACTTACACATCTTGTCTAATCATGAGCAGAGCCTCGGCCTAGAAAATTTTTACGTTTTTTCGTGAATTTCTTCTGAAAAATAGCAGTGTCGCATGACTGGCACTTAGTCACTCCTGGTTTGCAGCCTAATACCTGTATATCTGCAGTGTGAGATCATCACTGCTGTATCTACTGCTAGTCTCCTGAGATTTTGTAAATGTTACTACTATGCTGCCTTCTGTTTTCATTGCTGGAGAGAAAGCAGTACCTGAGGACTTGCAGTGCAATGATCCCTTATCATTATAAGGATCTCTGCTTCCTCCACTTCTACCTTTGCTTCTTAAATATTACCCCAACCAGATTGATAAAAGGAAAAGGAGAATCGATAGGAGGAAGCAAGGTCTTACTCCTCTACCAAGATGGCTACCTCTACAAGGAGATTCAGTAAAGAACAAGGCATAGTAAGTCAGTATTGAGGATAAAATCATCTTGGAGGAACCTACAGGCACTAAAGTGCTCTGCTTGCCTTTTTTGCGCATTAATTCCTGTTAAAGCAGAGCTCTCCCTAAAAGGGGAAGCTCTGCTTGTTGGCAACCTCCTGTCACATTTTTCACTTTTTGGGGAGGGGGGAGCAGATACCTGTTTTTGACAGATACCCGCTCCCACTTCAGGGTAAGATCGCCACTTGGTGATCTACAACATTTCCGGCCCCTCATCCTTCCCCCCGCTGCCTTTTAGGACACACAGAGGTCCCAGAAAAAGGAGGGACCATTCAGAAAGTGCAGCCCCACTTTCCCAGATGCCGGCGCCTGCACCCAAAGCCGAATGACGGATCCCTGGACAGGTAAGCATCCTTTTATTACAGTATTTGTAGCTGCTGGAACTCCGTTTTAATGTCTACTTGTGTCCCATCTTCATTCAGTTATAGGGGGGAGTTAACAAGGTGTTATACAAGCGCAATGTTTGCAGTACTTTTCCAAAACTCAGAACGTGGATCAGATGCTGTTACCTTCTAATTGACAAAAGGTGAGCAAACCCTTTTCTTATTTAGTAGCGATCTGCTCTCTGTTTTGTGGCTGTGGCTCCCCCCACCACTTCCCCTGCTTGGCGCAGAGCAGGAGGGCGGAGGGTTGACCCTGCAGGCTCAACTTATGTAGTGTAATTTCACAGTGAAATAAAAACTGGCACAGGTCTGCTTTGTTAATGTGGCGCACGCCACTTCTGTTAGCTTTGGTAATCGTTGGGCAACAGTTAGTTACCATGGGCATAATTTAACACTGTGTGCAGCAATTGAAGTATGTAGATAGGATTTCTGAGGGTATTTGTCAATACATAAGGTCAGATAGCAGTAGATATTGTCAGTATCTCAATCTCAAGAGATTGGGGTAGGAGATCGGTCTCCATCGGGTCAGTACAGTAGAAGCATAGCCTGCTTGGTTAAATTTTTCTTCTCTATAACTTGAAATGCATTGAAATTAAAACACACAGGCTTATTTATTCTATAACCAAGATCAAAAACAGCAAAGAGAGAAGATTGCTGATTGGTTTCTCTGGGTTAGTGTACTCTGCACATTGTTCTTCACTAGGGATGAGCCCACGTTTCGTGTCGAACGCAAGTTTGACTCAAATATCGGGTGTACACTTGTTATAAAACAAACCGAATATATGGGGCATTCGTAAGAAAATCTGAGCGCCGCGGAACGCCCCATAATGCCCTGTGCGATCGTAGTGCATTACTGTATGAGCACGCTCTGCTGAGAGAGCCATAATTGGCCAAAGGCTCAGGGGCACTAAGTCCACTCCCCACACTATATAAGACTGCTTACAGAGTGGCCGTGTGTAGTGTTGTTGGCGTGGACAGAGAAATAGTTTGAGTTAGATTAAGCAGGCGGGTTATGTATATATAGTCAGTCTAGAATATATATATATATATATATATATATATATATATATATATATATATATATATATATATATACTCTGCATTTAGCATAGACTATATATTCAGTATTTACGGCTCGATATTCAGTCAGTGCAGGCAGAGTATTAATATATATATATATATATATATATATATATATATACAGTCTCATATGTGAGGGATTACAGTATTGTAGCACCATCACCACCCAAGGCTCAATTTTTCTGCCCCTGTTTACCAGGGGAATGTAATTACAATGTTTGATATAATATTTCACAGCAGGGCCTGTTCCAGTGCCCAACACGAGTATCTGTGAGGGGTTACAGTGTTGTGGCATCGACAACCACCACCACCACCCGAGGCCCACTTTTTCCCCTCCTGTTCAACAGGGGAATGTAATTACAACTTTTGATTTAATATTTCACAGTAGGCCCATTCCAGTGACCAACACAAGTATCTTTGAGGGGTTACAGTGTTGTGGCACCACCACCACCCAAGGCCCAAGACCCAATTTTTCTGCCCCCGTTTAACAAGGGCATGTAATTACAATTCTGAAGGGCCTGGTATGGATTTTGGGGGGACATTTTTTGGTGTTTTTGGTATTTTTAGCTATATTGCCGGGATCTGACAATACATTACAGCCACGAGCAGTTTTAAATGAAAAATTTTCCTTTGGAAATGTCATTTTGCTGTGGCACTGTTATAAACATGGGAGAGATATGCTACTTTACAGGCATACTAAGGACACCTAAAGATATTTAAAGGAATATAAAATTTTTATTGTTTCACTTTAACCGCTTAAGCCCCGGAAGATTTTACCCCCTTCCTGACCAGAGCACTTTTTGCGATTAAAGTGTAACTCCACTTTTGTTGAGAAAAAAACATTCCCCTCTGGGTGATCTATGTGCATTACAAGGATTTTAACTAACTTTGTTGCAGAATCCTACTTTTTGTTATTCTTAAAACATCCCTGTGTGCTTGTCTGTATCCATGTGGGAAAGTGAATCTAATGGTTGTGGTTTCATAATTTTCAATCAGCTGTGGCACCTGCAGGGCTCTATTGGGGAAATCTGCTGGGCCTGCATGCCTTTGGATGTGATTTCCTATTGGGTGTATCTCACCAAAAATGACATTTTTGTTCCAGGGCATGCCTGAAATCTGATTTGTATCTTAGTGCAGACTTCTGGGAAAATTGGTGAGCCAATCACACACTCAGGAAATTATGTTTCTGGGGGATGTTCTGTACACACCCTGCGTACAGAACACTTCCAGGTAGCCATACTAAATTGCATTTTCAGAAAATGATAGAGCTGCAGATTAAAAAGGAAAGGTAATTTTTAATAATATTAATTTACAATATGACTTGTGTTGCAATTGTATACGCTACATACATTTTTCTTTATTTGCTTTTTTTTATCAAGTGGAGTTACCCTTTAAGGCTATGTAAAGGCAAAGCGTGTGCTGGTTAGGTAGCTCTGAAGAAGAGCGCCCACTCTCAAAGAGCAGGAATGCATGCTTTAAAGTGGAAGGAAAGGATTGCTTTTATTTATTTATCATATACCCCAATAATGTTACAGCATTACAGTTAAAATTGTTCAAAGATGTTTTTTTTTCTTTTTTTGCTTCTGTCATGTGACTGCAGAGCCCAGGGCGGCTGTTGAGCATGCCTACTGGCTCTTAATGGTGTGATGTACCTAGCCAGCTGATGGTGACTGTGCACCAGGCGAGGCCTGGCATGACAGGGGCAAAGATAATCAGAGCTGTGCTGTAAGGATTACACAGATGTCTAAGGAAGTGCCTGTGAGCAGCCACATTTGGCTACACAGGCACACCAAGGTAAAGCTCAGAAGACTGCCAATTGTCTAGATTAGACTGTTTCTAATCTAGACAATTAGCAATTAAGGTAATTCACACTATAAAAGTTTTGGTTGTTAAACATACTAAACAAGGGCAGATTTAGATTTTTAGCTGGAATTCCACTTTAGGCAGTAATTATTTGTTGCTTGAAGGATTCAAGAGCCGGGCACTTTTTAATTCAGTGGATATAGCGGGTCTCTCCTTGAATAGTTTTATGTTACATGTGTTTTTTTTCCAAGCACTTCTGAGAGTACAAGACATATTTTATAATAAAGATTTATTGAAGCTATCACACAATGCTTTCTATCTGTTCTCTGGTATTACTAGAAAGTGTGTAACTGTCCTTCCTTAATAAAACTTATTGTGAAAAGAAAAAGAAGAAGTTAAAAAATATGTGCTGGATCTTTCATTATCATCTTACAATTGTGGAAAATTGGTCCATTCTATGAAGCTCATTAGCTCTGGTGAGGCTGCTCTCATTAAACAGGTTACCCCTATCTGAGGGACTCAGAGTGAAAGTCCACAAAGGAAGAAATACAACAACAGTGTCAGATCAAAGGTAAAAAAAAAAAAAAAAGTCCAAATAAGCTTTCATTAAGGTAAAGTAGAAATGCCAACATGTTTCAGGAGCTATGCCACTTCCCCTTCATCAGGGCTAAATCTGAAGACAATTAGTCTGCAGTTCACACACTTCTCAGCAGAGGTTGCCTAGAAAGCTACTGTATGTATGTATATTAACACATCTTGTTTGGGGAGTGTAGCTAATGTATGGGAGTGAATCCAAATGTTACACATTTTAGATCCCTAGCAAAGAAGAATAGCATGTATGAATGTCTTGTGTGTACAAATACAACAACTAAGTACCATAAACAAACTTACTGTTGTCATGTCTATGTCCGGCGTAGATAATTCTGAAGACATAGTCTACCGTTAACTCTTCTACAAAACTGTCATCAAAGTCTACTGACTTATTAGAGTTGTTTCTTTTTCTCAGTTTTGGAAATACTTTCCCCTGTAAAAAAAAAAGGTTAAAATATTAGGCCACATCTAAGTGGTTTCTAGCAGATTTAAAAGAGAATGTAGTATTTAAAAAAAAATTAAAAATGATACACACTTAAGTGGATGCAGTATCAATCCGACCCATCTGTCCTCTGACGCTACTAATTCAGAGAACTGAGCAATCAAATACTGTTGATCACTCAGTTCTCGGCCTTCAGTGAGCAAAGTTCTGGTGACTGTCAGTCACCAGCTCTCTGCTCTGCCCCTCCAGCACTCACTGGAGAGTGGGGTTATGGAGGGGATGGGAGAGGCTGGCTCAGGCTCTCAGACTCGCCAGCGTCTGGAACGGCTGAGTAGCGTCAGTGAACAAAAGGCTCTAGCCCATTTTGGCCTTACTTCTCCTTTAAAGTGTATGTACAGTCAAAACCTTTCCCTCAATCACACACTTATGTCTCGAGGACAGGAGATCTCCCCAATAGGACACAGACAGCAAAAAATAAAGTGAAATGAGTATTAATCTTTCTGTACTGAAAAAAAGCTTTAGCTATACATACACTAATGCCGCGTACACACGATCGGAATTCTCGTCGGAAAAAGCTCTGATGATTTTCCCGACGGAATTCCGCTCAAGCTGTCTTGCCTACACACGGTCACACCAAATTCTGATCCTTTATAACGCGGTGACGTACAACACGTACCACGGGACTAGAAAAAGGAAGTTCAATAGCCAGTAGCCAATAGCTTCTGTCTCGTAGTTGAATCTGAGCACACGTGATTTTTGGCTTGTCGGAATTGCATACACACAATCGGAATTTGCTATCAATTTTTGGCTGGCGGGAATTCGGACAGCTAAATTCCGATGGAGCATACACAGGGTCGCATTTTCCGACGAAAACCTTCATCTGTCTTTTTCTGGCCGAAATTCCAATCGTGTGTACGCGGCATTAGGCATCTTGCACATGGGGTTGTCTAGGTGCAATGCGTCTCTCCTAGCATTTTAGTGTGCCTGAGAGGGATGGGTGCAGCATCAAGCCGCACTGCCTGCAACCTGGCTACAAGTCTGTGGCAGGCTTTGGCTGGATGAAGTTAAACGGTGCATCGAGTGATACCCGTGTTTAAGGGACCTTTGCATTCAGAGACAAAGGCTTGAAGAGATGCAATTAAACAGCCCGTGTGTAATGAGCCTTAATCAACTACTGCAAGAACACCACACTAACACACTACTCAACAGATGTTCATATTTCTGTGCTCCAGTGCGGTGCAGTAAGGAAAAAGCAGCCTGCCTAAACTGTTTAGTCAACAAAAATTAATGGCAGCATTTTAACAGGGAAGTATGGCCAAAGTTCTTTTAGCCATACTTCTCATGTGGGTCACAGGAGTGCACTTACTTGTATTCTCCTATGACCCAGAATCGTCCGACAGTGGCCTTCAGCCTGATCTCACAGACCTACTCCAGACTGTGGATGGATCCTGACAATAATGCCAAGATCCACCTAGATGCCTTACAGGCAGCTGGCTCAGCCACTCAGTATGCAGCTGAAACCAGGAGCCGGCCAAGAACTGAGCAATCCACAGTCACATGATCGCTCAGTTCTCGGGCTTATAGCCAGTGGGGGTTAGCTTGCAGCATTAGACCGATGATGCAGGAGGTAGGTAAGTATTATGCTTATTTTTTTATATTCCTGTACTCTTAAAATGCACATGTAATGTGTTTTATAATGGTATGTCTCATTTATGTTCTCAGGCTAGAGCCTGCAGAATACATGTTAAAGCACATTATAATGCAATAAATGGTGTGCCCTTTTCACAACACAAAGAGCTTGTTTTCCAAATATAAAATGTCACGATAAGTATCCTTACGCTGGTGTTCAAGCTTTGTGATTTGAGCATAAAGGGTGAATCCAGTCTAGGTAGTATTCTTTGCCACCCCAAATGAGACAGCTTAAATAAGACTGGTCGCTATGTGTATGCCTTCCATGTTTCTTTTCTTAAATATTTTTATCCATGGAAACAAATTGCCCACGGATTGTCTAACATACCTTGCCCCTTTGTGACCATAGTGGGGGCTCTAGCTGTCCTTTAGGTAGAAGACCATTTTCAAGGCAAGAAAGGAAGGCAAGAAGATGTCCCCCTGGAGGGAAGTGGAGTGGAGGTCTCTGGATACCATCCTGGCTGACCAGTACAAGGACTCCCTTGTTGTCTGCTATATGTGGAAAAAGGTCAAAGAGTAATTATACAAGACTGGACATTAACATCATTGGTAAATGTACAATCAGATACAGAGAAACACAATTTACAGATTTATCTAATGAGGGAAAATGCAAACCAGGAAGTGCATTAACGCAAAGCAACCAACAGTCAAATTGCATCATTCTGACTGTTCCATACTGTTAAATCAGAAATCTAATTGATTGTGATGAGTCACTTTGCGCATTATCTTTCTTTTTATTGCTTCCGTAAAGGAAACCTGTCAGAAGGTTTAAATTGCAACTGTGAGTCTCCTTCTGAAAATGCTAGTTGCTTAACTGTTATGCTGAAAATTATTTTATTATTATTATTACAATGAAGATAAATTATGGTTTTAGATCAGTGACCATACTAATGCTAGAAGATCAGCATGATATCATTGCTGGTCTTTTGAACTAATGTAGATGATTAGCTCATTCTGCACTATAATCTTACCAGTGACTCAGCACAGATTGCATATACTGTATTATGTGTTTCCCTTACTTACAATATTTTTTATATATAATATATGGGTGAAACTTTTACTTACGCTGTTGGTGGCAATGTATACAGACTATCTGACTTATTGGCACGATTAGGGCATAGTCCCAAAACACACTGAAGAGACAGAGAAAAATAGAATCATTGTAAAATACATGACAAGTGATACCTGACATGGCTGACATGGTGGTGCTCCATTAAGGCCAACTAATTAATGGCAATGACCTGATATAACTATCTATACTACCTGTTATTATTGCTCGAAAAGTGCCCATAGACATAGAAGGACACAGTCTCTATCTGGCTGCATTCAGTTGAATCAGAAAATGTGCTGATAACTCAGTCAATAGATAATCGGGAAAACATAATCATGCAGGTATCTATCCTTCTTCCACCTCCAGCTACAAGATAATTTTAGGTTCCAGAGAACACCACTACCACCCCACAGGCCAGCAAGTGGTATGACCTGCACAAAGAGACAGCCTTATCACTACATGTTTCTTCTGTAGTGAACCAGAGATATGAAGACCTGGATGCTGGTATTTTAACATGCAAAGCATAATCAGGTGCATTTGACGCTACTCTATTAAAATAGTTTCAAAACTGGTTCAAAATTTTCATGTGTACAATTCAGACATAGACACAAATCAATCACACAGCTGTGGGAATGAAAGTTACCACCAAAATCCTCTGACGGTGAATTTTTGAGTAGACCAGGTACACAGAGGATAAATGCAAGAAACTTTAAGTATGTCCAATCACCAGTTCTTGAAATTGGGTATTGTTTCCTGGTCTGCCAAAGAGTGTTAATGAAAACACAAATGTCGACTGGCATAGAGCTAGCAGCCCCTAGTCCTATAAACATAGGGGACATAACTGAACATTGTTACCCATCATGAATTTCTGTATTTACAGTAGTTTGTATCTGCATACCGATAAATTAAATGGCCAACCACCAAAACATTTTAGTAACAGACAGCATTTAGGGGCTGAGCCACCCCAAAAGGTACCCACATCTTCTGTTTTAAAAATCAAAACTCCTAGGGTGGTGTAGATTAGGCTTGTGCAATTCGTTTCGTAACGAATCGAAATTCGGCCGAATTTTGCATCTTTCGGACATTCGGAGGCATCCGAATGTCCGAATAAAAAAATAACAAATTACCACGAATACGAAAGAAATATAACAAATGAATTCGAATGAATTCGACATGATTCTAAATTATTTCAACTGCATTTTCGAATGTGGTTGAAATAATGTCGAATCATGTTGAAATAATTTCAAATGCATTCGAAATTATTTCAACATGATTCGACATTATTTCAACTGCATTCGAAATGATTTCAACATGATTCGACATAATTTCAACCGCATTTGAAAATATTTTGTGACCCGACTTTAGGGCCATGTATCTCGGGGTCACTTGGTGCTAGAAACTCCATTTGGATATGTTGTAGTGCTAGTACTATTATGTTTGCATACCAAATGTGGGGTTTCTAGCTATAAGTGACCCCGAGATATGTGGCCACAAAATCGGATCGCAAAATGTTATTAGTTATTAGAGCAGAGAATGACATTTTGCGACCCAATTTTGGGGCCACATATCTCGGGGTCACTTAAAGCTAGAAACCCCAAATTTGGTATGCAAACACAATAGCACTACAACATATCCAAATTTGGAGTTCGTTATTTTCGAATGTGGTTGAAATAATGTCGAATCATGTTGAAATCATTTCGAATGCAGTTGAAATAATGTCGAATCATGTTGAAATCATTTCGAATCCGGTAGAAATATTTTCGAATTTGGTTGAAATATTTTCGAATGTGGCCGATTTTTCGAATTCGGTAGAAAACTAAACGAAATCCGAAAACGAATTTAAGGAAGTTAACGAATATAACTAAACAAAATTAATGAATTAAAACGAAACGAAACTAAACACATTTTTTCCTTTTGCACATGTCTAGTGTAGATCTGTTTATTCAAGAGGTTGCTGAAAAGTACACACCAGTCAAACTATAAAAATGTTTATTCAAAAATGAAATGCACAGCTTGCTGTATTGTTGCCCAAATGACTATAGTTTCTGGCATGCAGGTCAGAATGTATAGGGGTTTAGGTAATACTCTCTCTCCCACACTGCAGTCTCATGCATGCATGCTAGAGCATGAAAAGAAAATAGAACATCAGAGAATCATATGATGAAAGTCCCACCCAATGCCCTTTGAGAAGCCTGCTATATCTGGCTGTATTGGATTTTTAGAAAAATCTAAATAAATTGATTGGACTTTTTTCAAGGTTTTGGAATTTTGTGTAGAGTACAGTAATAGTAGTTCATGAACTGAGTTTACTTGTTGTCTGGTAGTATTTTAAGTACCCAGCCACATTATAACCTATACTTTTGGTAAGCTGCAATAGTAAGGTACAATGTACAGTAGATACTTTGGAAAAGCCAACAAATCCACATACTGTACACTTAACAATAAGAATGTCTAAGCAAGGAAATCTAGAAAATTTGCCAATTACTTCCTTGTATAACTCTCCTTGTATTAAAGCAGGGGATCTTAAAAATGAACCAATTTATTCTCTGTGTTACTCAAATAGAACATATAAATGGTTAAACTTTAATTGAAAAAAACTAAGAGGTTAAATGTTGTTTATTACTGCACATCTGCTAACTCTCCTTGAAGTCAGGGTCAGTCTAATTGGCTGAAATCTACATCCCTGATGGTGTTCCCGTATGGATAAGAAAAAATGACCTTACTACATTTACAAAGTGCTGTACAAAAGGTGATGTTAAAATAGAATAATAATATTCTATTGAACAAAATCAGATTTATTTGATAATTAAGGTTGTACCGATACCACTTTTTTTAAGACCGAGTACAAGTACGATACTTTTTTAATCACCGATACCGTTTACTGATACTTTTTTTTAATGTCATGTGACAGTAGCACTGATGGGCACTGATAGGTCAGTAGTCAGTAGTTTTTTGTTTGTTTTGTTTTTACAACTTTATTTTCCCAATTTTTTTGAATTACTTTTTTTACAATCTACATATTTTTGTTATTTTTTAAATGCTTTCCTTTTTTTTACAATTTTACTTTTAAATATTTATTACAGTTTTTTCTTTTTTTTTATAATTTATTTTTTTCAACCCTGTTGGTGGTGGGGGGTTGCTTTGGTGAGATATCAGGGGTCTAAATAGATCACTGACTCTGGGCATTCAGAAAAAGAAGAAGCCGCTAAATTACAGATTACCAGCTCTGACAGGTTTGGGGCAGGGGAGACCGGATGATCGGTGCAGGACATAGGGGGAGCGGAGAAAGACACATGGGGAGTGGAGGGGGAGCAAATGGGGAGCAGAGGGGGAGTGGAGGGGGAGTGGAGGGGGAGCGGAGAAGGAGCAGAGGAGAACACAGAGGGGGAGCGGTGAAGGAGGGGAGGAGGACACGGAGGGGGAGCGGAGAAGGGCATAGAGGGGGACCTTAGGAGCATGGAGGAGGAAATGGAGGAGGACACAGGGGACAGTCAGTGGATGATCTGTGTGGCAGTGGGGGCCGTTACAAGCACCAATCTCCCTGTATAGATTTCAATAAAGCAGCTGAAAGCTACGAGAGGAGGAGAAGCAGCTGCTTTATTGAAATCTATACAGGGAGATTGGTGATTGTAATGGCCCCCACCTCTGCACCGATCATCCCCTGACTGCCCAGATATCGGATTAGGCATCAGGGTATTTGCACGAGTACAAGTAGCCATGCAAATACTTGGTACCGGCACCGCTACCAACACTAGTATTGGTATCGGTGCAACCCTACTTGATATAGTAGTACAAACAACAGTGATATTTATTATCTAAAACACAGCAACAGTCAATCACATATTTTTTGGTGTTCATTTTTTAGTATACATTGGTTTAAACATGAAAACTAACTGTGTGTACCAGAACACATAAAAAATGATACGGAGGGGAAGGAGGAATGCTTGTGAATAGTAAGAGCTAGGTTCAACATACATGGATTACGGAAGCCAACCAAATAATACAGTGGGGGAGATTTCCTAAAACTGGTGCACACAAAATCTGGTGCAGCCGCGCATAGTAACCACTCAGCTTCTAATTTCACCTTGTTCAATTAAACTTTGATAATACAACCTAGAAACAGATTGATTACCATGCAGAGTTGCACCACATCTGTGTGCACCAGTTTTAGTAAATCCACCCCAATGTGTCTGCCTTGGCCGATTACTTATTTTCCCTCATTTTATGACCCCATGTCTCTGTCTCCAAATTGAAGAATTCTATCTCATCTCCAACTTAAAAATTAACTACCCTAAATAATTTGCCTCTGAAGTTCTGACTCTGAAAGAAGAACTACTCCTTTCAGTGGACCCCAATCTCTATCAAATACCTAAAAATCCAACTACTGTCAAACCTTTGTGACTTCTACTTGCCCAACTTTACCTGCTTTTCGTTCCTTCTCCAGTCAAACCCGAAAACCAGAATAAAAATCACTTTGTGATTCCGTACAACAGCTATAGTTGAAATGAACACCATTCCCAGATACTTTATTTGTTCCAAACTGTTTCCTATAGCTGTTATACCGAGCCACCTGCTCCTTTTTTACCTTGTTTCAATCGATAGTACACACTTTTCTTTGGAATAACAAAACCCCAAGAATCAACTACCCCACCCTACCAAAATACAGTGGAGGTACTGGCCTTCCTGAATAGTTGTCTGGAACATTCACTGGATTCTTAGGGACTGGGAGCTACTTGAGCACACATTCTCTGCAACCCTCTCACATTTCAGCCCATCGATCATGAAAGACAAAATTCTCAATGCTTGTCATCTGCTAATTTAACCCTAGACCCTTCAAACTTTCCATATTTAAAAAAAAAATAACCTCTCCTCCACTTGTAGCCATCCTACCCCAGTGATGCTCAACCTTGCATTTCCATCAGGTCTGTATGCCACTTTTCTTTACTCCTGGGGAATTAAGCCCTCTCTTCTCACACGCACATTTTATTCAACCAAGGCATGTTCCTTACCCTACAGGAACTACATGACCTGGCTAAAATATGCAAGATACCCCAATGGTCCTATCTACAGACACAATGCTTTCTTAATGCCCTTAAAGACCAACAGCACTTTTCAGAAAATTCACAAACTTCAAAATTATGTGCAACTCTTACATACCACTTTGACATGTTACCCCCATATATATTATAGTTTGTTCTGGAACTGCACACACAATCAAGGCCCTGTGGTGACCTCCAGTAACAGGGACTTAGACAATGACTTAGCAGAGGATGATTGAGAACAAATGAACACTATTCTTTTAAACGGTTCCATCAACGTTAGTATACAAGAAACAAAGTACAAACTTCTTAATAGATGGAACTGCACACTCCTGCACAAATTCTTAGGAGGCATCCTTAATACTTGTTGGTTGTGATTCAAAGACAGGGGATACACTGATTCATATATGGTTGCACTGCCCAGGAATTCAACCAGTTTGGTCACAAGTACAGAAACTAAATGAAAAATATACTGGCCACCACACAACCATGTGCCTACCACATACAAGTGCTCCTTGACTTCCCATCTGAAGACTTTGGAAATCACCACACAAACTTGACATGAGTGGCTGGTTCATCTGCATTGATTTTATAGCAGAAATGGATTGAGCTAATCCATATTAGCAATGATAATATAATCCCCTACTTTTATACATGGCTGTGGTGGACACATTATTTACTCTAACTGACATATAATGGCCCATAGCAAGCTTAACAGCATTGGCAGCTGCCCTCCTTGAGCGGCAAACTTGGGCCTAAATAAACTTAATCCCTCTGAAAGACATAACACTTCATATTTGACTGTGTGGCTTCCAATTAGGTTACCTATCTGGATTTCTACCTTTTTCAGTCCATCAATAGACTTCTTCTGTGGAGCCTGCCCCCACCTCCTTCTTCCCTTCATCTACCCCTCTTTCTGCTACATCCCTTCTCCTCCCCAAGACCAAACGTTATATTTACGGTATGTCTTCACCAGTAATAACAAATCATTTTTTTTTTAAAGCCTATGGCGTGCAAAACACACCCCAAAAAACGTCCACCCGGTGCCAAAAAAGTGCACACACATAAAGAGTGAAACACAAAACCGTGCTACATGTGTCTGCTGTCCTCCACTAGGAAGGACCTAACCCTGATCCCCCGGGGCGTTAGGCTCCAGATAGGGACTAAGGTACCATAATCATGGCCAATCCAGCCGAATCCGGACAACCGCCTTTCTCCAAAAGGTCTGCCGAAACAGACCCACCCAGGTACTAGGGTAGGGGCTCCCCCGAAGGAAGACCCCCCAAGAGAGGGCGAACCAAGCCAGAAGGCCTATGTCCACCCTCCCACAAGACTTTCAGGATTGGTCCGAGGACCCACACGCTACTCGCCACACGTGCAGTGACAAACATAAAACGTGACACACAACACACAAAATAAAATAAATAAAAAGTGGGGAAGGGATAGTGGAGACAGAGAGTGAAAAAGGTGGCCATTGTGTAAACACAATGACCAGGCCCTACGGCCAGGAATCAAAAATTCCTCTGGTCCTAGCCAAAAGGCCCGGCCCTAGAGGCAGGTGTGAAAAAGTGTGTATACAGTGAAGTGTCCGTGGTGCCAAACTTCAAAGTTATAAATCACAGTGAATGTAAGGCACCCCTGAACTGCCACTTCAGGGGCACATCACCATAGGCTTTTTCAAAGAAGCATCCCCGACCCCCCAACCCAGACCACGACAGCCCCCACCCCAGCCAGAAAGGCGTGGAGATCGAGGAGCTTAGTGAGACCCTTTGCCATCAGGCCTCATCCTCGCTCCCATCACTCCTACCTAATTACATTCAGGAAGTACAGGCCGCCCCCCCTGTTGGAACAGGGGAACAAACATTCCCTCCCGAAAAACTGACCGGACCTAAACTGCCACAATCCAAGCCAGAAGGCCAGGGTCCCCTCCCCTGGCGCCAACCAGTGGTTCTCCATACCCATCAGAAGGCTTCCCTTTCGGCTATGAACTGCTCCAGGTCACCTTTACACCAGCAGGTTTTGCATAGCAACTGCCACCCCTGCTCCACCTCACCATTGAACAGGGATGGAAGCAAGCGTCACCTCCTGGTAACTAATAAGAACATATACTACACTTGATCTTAGCCAAAATAAATCAACTCCTTCACCAGTTACAAGGAATTACTCACTCCCTGACAACCAAATATCCACCATCATGCCCTGAACCATCCCCTGATCACTTAATGACTCTTATGGTTACATGGTTTGTACAAGGTCGGAGATGTTTGTCACCACTTTAACCTTTGCTTGGTTTCTTTGTAGATTTTCCGAGGAAAAATATTTAAATAATTTTGTATATGTCAGTAGTATTAGTTCTCCCATAAAGATATGCCGTTGAAAAAGCTGTAAAATATATTTTGCACGCCTAGAGGCCCACCAGACTCTGTCCAGAGATCCGTATAATACTTTCAGGTTGTGATTATACTTTAATAGGGGTTGTTAAGAAACCTTATTTTGATCATGTTCAAGGATAATCAGGGCTTTATGCCAAGCAGTAGTGATGGACGAACTTCCGACGGGACGTTTCGCGAACGCGAAACGCGAACGGACACAAACGTTCGCGAAAACGACCGTTCGCCGCGGGCTCCATTGACTTCAATGGGAGGCGAATTTCGCAAACCTTTAGGTCGAATTTGCGGCCACGGGGTAATTATTAGGGGGTAGCACGTAGTCCCACCACCTGGACAATAGCATAATACATGTATGAGGTGAATTTGGGATCGATAACTACAAGCATTTTTTTTTTATTTGGGAAATTGTTCTGACAATTCAGGACTATGGAGCTAATGAAGGCAATGGAGGAGAGGGAAGGTCAGGGACCAGGGTAGGCAAACAAGAGGGTGCAGGAGATACAGAGCACTGACAGCAGCACCGTAATACAGAGCACTGACATCAGCACCGTGACATACAGCGCTGACAGCAGCTCCGTGACATACAGCGCTGACAGCAGCTCCGTGACATACAGCGCTGACAGCAGCTCCGTGACATACAGCGCTGACAGCAGCTCCGTGACATACAGCGCTGACAGCAGCTCCGTGACATACAGCGCTGACAGCAGCACCGTGACATACAGCGCTGACAGCAGCTCCGTGACATACAGCGCTGACAGCAGCTCCGTGACATACAGCGCTGACAGCAGCTCCGTGACATACAGCACTGACAGCAGCTCCGTGACATACAGCGCTGACAGCAGCTCCGTGACATACAGCGCTGACAGCAGCACCGTGACATACAGCGCTGACAGCAGCTCCGTGACATACAGCGCTGACAGCAGCTCCGTGACATACAGCGCTGACAGCAGCTCCGTGACATACAGCGCTGACAGCAGCTCCGTGACATACAGCGCTGACAGCAGCTCCGTGACATACAGCGCTGACAGCAGCTCCGTGACATACAGCGCTGACAGCAGCTCCGTGACATACAGCGCTGACAGCAGCTCCGTGACATACAGCGCTGACAGCAGCTCCGTGACATACAGCGCTGACAGCAGCTCCGTGACATACAGCGCTGACAGCAGCACCGTAAGCAGCCCCAGGAGGAAGTCAGCACAGCACAGGGATGGTGTGATCCCCTCATAATAAGAACCCCCAGGAGGAAGTCAGCACAGCACAGGGATGGTGGGAGCCCCTCATAATAAGAACACCCAGGAGGAAGTCAGCACAGCACAGGGATGGTGGGAACCCCTCATAATAAGCAGCCCCAGTAGAAATATGACACCGCTCAACCTCTTCAAAGAGGAGGGTAGGGGCATATAGTACGGTGTGCTTTTTTGGGTCAGGGAAGTGAGCCAAATGAATTAAGAAGGTCTGTGTGCTTGATTCCAAAAATTGTTTATAGACATATACATGGTCTACTGATCACATGTGTTGAATTCCTCCGAGATCCATGCCTCATTCATTTTTAGAAATGTGAGGTAGTTAACACTGTGGTGAGCTAGGCGAGTACGCTTATCGGTCACAATCCCCCCTGCTGCGCTGAACGTCCTTTCGGACAGGACACTGGATGAGGGGCAAGCCAACAGTTCGATTGCAAATTGGGCAAGCTCTGGCCAGAGGTCAAGCCTGCCCACCCAGTAGTCTAGGGGTTCATCACTCCTCAGAGCGTCCACATCGGCCGTTAACCCAATGTAGTCGGACACCTGACGGTCTAGGCGTTCCCTGATGCTGGATCCGGATGACACCTGTCGATGGGTCGGCTGAAAGAATGACCTCATATCCGAAGTCACCAACACATCTTCAAACCGGCCTCTTCTTGCAGGCGCTGTTGGATTGGTACCCGCAAATCCTTCTCTGGGAGTGGGAATTGCTCCTCTGCCAGCGCACGCAAAAGCAGAATGCAGCATTTCTCGAAGCAAGGCCTGGAAGTGCTGCATTCTGACAGCCCTCTGCGACGGCGGTAACATTTCCGCCATTTTGTGTTTGTACCGGGGGTCTAAGTACGTTGCCACCCAGTACTGGTCCTTGACCCTCATGCTTTTTATACGGGGGTCCCTATTAAAACACTGGAGCATGAAGGCCCCCATTTGCACTAAAGTGGAAGCGGTGTGGTGGCCTGGCTCCTGCTCATCATCCAGGATAATGTCGTCCTCTTCATTCTCCTCTCCCCATCCTCGCACAACAGGGATCCCAGAAAGGTTTAAAGCATGCTCTTCTTGCTCCTGCTCATCCGCCCCGGCACCATCCTCCTCTGACTCCTCATCAGACTCCTGTTGTTGACTTGTCTCAGATAGAGTAGCCCCCCCTGGGAATTCATCCAGCATTGCGACTTCCTCATCTTCCCGCTCCTGCTCCTCCACAGCCTGATCAATGACACGACGCAATGCACGCTCCAGAAAGAAGGCATAAGGTACCATGTCACTGATGGCGCCATGGCTGCGACTGACCAGTTTGGTGATCTCCTCAAATGGCCGCAGAAGTCTGCATGTGTCGCGCATGAGCAGCCACTGGCGCGGTGAAAAAAAACCCAGCTCCCCAGAACCGTTTCTTTCGCAGAGTTCATACAGGTAGACGTTAACTGCACGTTTCTGCTGGAGCAGCCTATCAAGCATATAGAAGGTTGAGTTCCATCGCGTCGGGCAATCGCAAATAAGACGTCTGACCGGCAGATGGTGTCGCCGCTGAATGTCAGCAAGGCGAGCCATGGCCGTGTAAGATCTTCTGAAATGGGCCGAGATTTTCCTTGCCTGCCGCAAGATGTCCTGGACCCCAGGGTATTTGACAAGGAATCGCTGCACGACCAAGTTTAAGACGTGTGCCATGCACGGCACGTGCGTGATTTTGCCCTGTTTCAATGCGCTAAGCAGATTGGCACCGTTGTCACACACCACTTTACCAACTGTCAAATTGAGCGGTGTTAGCCACTCATCTGCCTGTGAACGCAAAGCTGAAAGGAGTGCCGGGCCAGTGTGGCTCTTTGCTTCCAGGCACAACAGACGCAGCACGGCATGGCAACGTCTCACCTGGCATGTGGAATAGGTTCTGGGGAGCTTGGGCGGTGCAGTGGAAGAGACGCTAGCAGCGGAAAAGGAGGAGGCAGCTGAGGAGGAGAGGGAGGAGGATGGAGTAGGAGGAGGAGAAGAAGAGTCAGGCCTGCATGCAATCCGTGGCGGTAAAACCAAATCTACACGGGTGCCACGGGTTACATGCTTGACGGCCGTCAGAAGGTTCACCCAGTGGGCAGTAAAACTGATATACCTTCCCTGCCCGTGTTTGCTAGACCACGTGTCTGTGGTCAGATGTATCTTGGCACCGACACTGTGTGCCAGAGATACATTCACTTGCCGCTGAACATGGCCATATAGCTCTGGGATGCCCTTCTCTGAGAAATACTTCCTTCCTGGGACCTTCCATTGTGGTGTTCCAATGGCCACAAATTTGCGAAAGGCCTCCGAGTCCACCAGTTTATATGGCAGTAGTTGGCGGGCTATGAGTTCTGACAAGCCAGCCGCCAACCGTTGGGCAAGAGGGTTATCCGGCGTCATCATTTTTTTACGCTCAAACATTAGGCCCACGGAAGCCTGCCTTTTTGCAGAAAAATGTGAGCTTGGCGTGATGGAAGGTGGAGTGGAGGACAATTGTGAGGAGAGAGGAGAAGGAGAAGTAGAAGACGAGGCTGGACGGTGAGAGCCTGCAGTGTGGCTTTGTGTGTTCCGTTGCTCCCACTGGGCTCGGTGATGGCTGCTCATGTGCCTTCTTAAGGCGGTCGTCCCTAGGTGAGTATTGGGCTTACCGCGACTAACGCGTTGACTGCAAAGATTGCAGATGGCAACGCTATTGTCAGCAGCGGACACGTTAAAAAAAGCCCACACTGCGGAGCCATGTGCCGGTGTCCTGGGAGCGCCAGATGTGACCGTACATGGTCGATGACTCGCTCCTGATACATTTGCAGTCTGCTTTGTCCCTGCTGTGCAATGTAAGTCATTGCTGCTTCTCCTCCCTATCTGCTGGTCCATATCTCCCTCTGAACTCCCCTCCTCTTCCTCTCTTGTGGGCACCCACGTGACATCACTAGACACGTCATCATCAACGTCACCTTCCCCACCGCTATAAGTAGAGTAGGCAGCAACACCGGGGACCAACCTCCTCCTTGGGCTGATCTGGGTACTGGCGTCAGACTGCTGAGTAGCGCTTGTTGCTACCTCCTCTTCCTGATCCAATACCAAGAGTGGCTGCGCATCAGAAATGTCCTCTTGATATGGATCGGAAAATAATTCCAGTGACTCAAGCGGAAGGTATGTGGTGGTGGTGGTGGTGGTCGTGTTGTTGGTGGTAGTGTCTTTGGGGGTGCACATAGCAGAGAGTGAAGAAGAGGGTGCAGATCGAGAGGATGAGGAGGGTGCAGAAGAGTAAGGCTGAGCGAGCCACTCAACCAAGTCTGGTGCATCCTTTAAAGTAATTGAACGCACCTTCTGCAACTTCCCACTTTGGCTCAAGCCTGTTGCTCCTGCCCTACCCCTACCACCCCTGCGGAAGGGCCTGCCTCTTCCTCTGCATGTCATTTTTTAAATGACCCTGTGACAAAACTCTTAGTCCCTATACCGCTGAAGGACTGCTGCAGTATAGGTGAGCGGTCAGCAGTGGTGCACGTCAACCCTATCTATTGTGGACCTATAGCGGTCCTTACAGAACAGCAGACTGTACCGCACTCAAGCCTATGTACCGTAGCACCCTATACCAAGTTACCAGTCCTTATAAGAACTTTTGTGGACCAAGCAGGTTGTGTATTAGTGTTTAGCAGACTGTACGTCAGTCCCTATACCGCTGAAGGACTGCTGCAGTATAGGGCAGCGGTCAGCAGTGGTGCACGTCAACCCTATCTATTGTGGACCGATAGCGGTCCTTACAGAACAGCAGACTGTACCGCACTCAAGCCTATGTACCGTAGCACCCTATACCAAGTTACCAGTCCTTATAAGAACTTTTGTGGAACAAGCAGGTTGTGTGTTAGTGATTAGCAGACTGTACGTCAGTCCCTATACCGCTGAAGGACTGCTGCAGTATAGGTGAGCGGTCAGCAGTGGTGCACGTCAACCCTATCTATTGTGGACCGATAGCGGTCCTTACAGAACAGCAGACTGTACCGCACTCAAGCCTATGTACCGTAGCACCCTATACCAAGTTACCAGTCCTTATAAGAACTTTTGTGGACCAAGCAGGTTGTGTATTAGTGTTTAGCAGACTGTACGTCAGTCCCTATACCGCTGAAGGACTGCTGCAGTATAGGGCAGCGGTCAGCAGTGGTGCACGTCAACCCTATCTATTGTGGACCGATAGCGGTCCTTACAGAACAGCAGACTGTACCGCACTCAAGCCTATGTACCGTAGCACCCTATACCAAGTTACCAGTCCTTATAAGAACTTTTGTGGACCAAGCAGGTTGTGTATTAGTGTTTAGCAGACTGTACGTCAGTCCCTATACCGCTGAAGGACTGCTGCAGTATAGGGCAGCGGTCAGCAGTGGTGCACGTCAACCCTATCTATTGTGGACCGATAGCGGTCCTTACAGAACAGCAGACTGTACCGCACTCAAGCCTATGTACCGTAGCACCCTATACCAAGTTACCAGTCCTTATAAGAACTTTTGTGGAACAAGCAGGTTGTGTGTTAGTGATTAGCAGACTGTACGTCAGTCCCTATACCGCTGAAGGACTGCTGCAGTATAGGTGAGCGGTCAGCAGTGGTGCACGTCAACCCTATCTATTGTGGACCGATAGCGGTCCTTACAGAACAGCAGACTGTACCGCACTCAAGCCTATGTACCGTAGCACCCTATACCAAGTTACCAGTCCTTATAAGAACTTTTGTGGACCAAGCAGGTTGTGTATTAGTGTTTAGCAGACTGTACGTCAGTCCCTATACCGCTGAAGGACTGCTGCAGTATAGGGCAGCGGTCAGCAGTGGTGCACGTCAACCCTATCTATTGTGGACCGATAGCGGTCCTTACAGAACAGCAGACTGTACCGCACTCAAGCCTATGTACCGTAGCACCCTATACCAAGTTACCAGTCCTTATAAGAACTTTTGTGGACCAAGCAGGTTGTGTGTTAGTGTTTAGCAGACTGTACGTCAGTCCCTATACCGCTGAAGGACTGCTGCAGTATAGGGCAGCGGTCAGCAGTGGTGCACGTCAACCCTATCTATTGTGGACCGATAGCGGTCCTTACAGAACAGCAGACTGTACCGCACTCAAGCCTATGTACCGTAGCACCCTATACCAAGTTACCAGTCCTTATAAGAACTTTTGTGGAACAAGCAGGTTGTGTGTTAGTGATTAGCAGACTGTACGTCAGTCCCTATACCGCTGAAGGACTGCTGCAGTATAGGTGAGCGGTCAGCAGTGGTGCACGTCAACCCTATCTATTGTGGACCGATAGCGGTCCTTACAGAACAGCAGACTGTACCGCACTCAAGCCTATGTACCGTAGCACCCTATACCAAGTTACCAGTCCTTATAAGAACTTTTGTGGACCAAGCAGGTTGTGTATTAGTGTTTAGCAGACTGTACGTCAGTCCCTATACCGCTGAAGGACTGCTGCAGTATAGGGCAGCGGTCAGCAGTGGTGCACGTCAACCCTATCTATTGTGGACCGATAGCGGTCCTTACAGAACAGCAGACTGTACCGCACTCAAGCCTATGTACCGTAGCACCCTATACCAAGTTACCAGTCCTTATAAGAACTTTTGTGGACCAAGCAGGTTGTGTATTAGTGTTTAGCAGACTGTACGTCAGTCCCTATACCGCTGAAGGACTGCTGCAGTATAGGGCAGCGGTCAGCAGTGGTGCACGTCAACCCTATCTATTGTGGACCGATAGCGGTCCTTACAGAACAGCAGACTGTACCGCACTCAAGCCTATGTACCGTAGCACCCTATACCAAGTTACCAGTCCTTATAAGAACTTTTGTGGAACAAGCAGGTTGTGTGTTAGTGATTAGCAGACTGTACGTCAGTCCCTATACCGCTGAAGGACTGCTGCAGTATAGGGCAGCGGTCAGCAGTGGTGCACGTCAACCCTATCTATTGTGGACCGATAGCGGTCCTTACAGAACAGCAGACTGTACCGCACTCAAGCCTATGTACCGTAGCACCCTATACCAAGTTACCAGTCCTTATAAGAACTTTTGTGGAACAAGTGAGTTGTGAATGTTTAGCAGACTGCAGCAGAAGGGCAGCAGTCAAGTATAATATCCTTTCTATATTTGGAAGAAAGAATATTATACATGTACAAGCCTATTACTGTACCACTGATACCAGTCCTGAAAAGAACCTTTGTGGAACTAATAATAACAGCAAGTCTTTAAAATTACCCTCACTGCCTGACAACACTGCTTCCTTCCTGTCCCTATACAAATTGGCAAAAAAAGAGAACGATTAGTGGTTACTGGAACAGCTCTTTTGTGGACCTTGATAGTAACAGCTAATGATGATGATGATGATGATGATGATGAAAGACTAATCTGGCTGTCCCTGTAGCATACACCGTCCTTTCCCTTTCTCTAAACTAACAAAAGACACTCAGGCTGCTGCAAGAATCAGCAGCACAGCAAACCTATCAACACCTAACACCTATACCAGTCCTGAAAAGAACTTTTGTGTACCAAATAGCTAGTGGTTTATCTCTCCCTACTCCACACAGGAACCTGTCCCTATCTTAACAGAAGAAAGAATGTAAAATGGCCACCGGATCGGGTGTATTTATAGGTTAGGGGGAATGTACAAGTGTCCATGTGCTGTCATGTCTCAATTGGCTGTCCTGTATCACATGATAAACGTGTCACCAAAGGTTAAAGTTCTTGTATACATTAAACACGTAAGTCCGCCGCGGCGAACGACGGAAAAAGGCGTTCGAACGTGCGGACCGCGAATGTCGGAAATTCGCCGCGAAACGACCGCCGGGCGAACCGTTCGGCCATCACTACCAAGCAGTACTGATACTTCAACTGGACAAGGCTTTTTACAGAAAGTTGCAATGATCCTCAGAAGTAAGTTATGCAATTGTGTATAAAAGCAACCTTTATAAAATTAGAGTGTGCTAACGCACCATTTATGGGGGATGCATGCAATGCTGCTCACAAGATACATGGTTGAGAGTTGCTCCATGAATGAGGAAAATAAGGAGTAAGTACATTGGAAAAACTGAGAAGTTTTTAAATAGACATAGGAGCTTTGATAGGTACTGTTTATCATTTTAATCAAGTTGATCCTGTCAATTAGAGTCTAAGGAAATCAGAATTTGGTATCCATCTGTTTAATAATAGGGTTTAAGCTGGGGGGAAGGTGAGCAATATCAGTATGAACTACTATTCCTAAGTATTAAAAGCTATTTTTTGTTCAGAAATGTGTGCATACCAAACAGGGGTAAGTTTTGGGGGCACCTGTAGGAAAATGCAATCAGTTTCTTCTAGCTGACCCTCAAATGGCCTTAAATGTAAGAATAAGAGGATCAAAGCAGAAAGCAAGAAGTCTAGCCTCTCCCCTCCTCAAAACAGCAATTAACATGCAGAATTTCAGTTTTCTAGCATAGCAGATCGATTGAAGTGGGGACTGCAGTCTAGAAATAAAGCATTGTATTGCCCCGGGTGGTATAGCAATGATGCGCATGAACCAAATATGCTAATCTGGTAACCAAATGCAGATTCGTCCCCATAGCTACCTGTAGTTGTGAAAGTTAGACCATTAAAAAAACTAGACAGAAGGAATTGATGTGTTTGAGCTTTGTTGCTGGAGAAGGCCCCTTCGCATTCCATGAACAGCAAAGATGACAAACAAGTAAATAGTGGAACACATAAAAACAAATATTTCACTGGTTGGCAGATTACAATACTCAGCCTCACCTATTTCAAACTTGTAATGTGATTGAACTAACAGGAGAAAGTAACTATGCTCAGATTGGCTAGTGACAAAAGGAAGCCAGGGTGCCTGATGGTTAAACACCATAAAAGCTGACACCAAGCAGAACATAAACGGACTAAAAGAAGCAGTACAAGATCGAAAAAAAATATATCAGACACGACTGAACAAATAACATTATTATCATCATCACTGCAAACGCCATTAATATCTTCCAGCGGACCCACAAACATAAGACCTCAGCAAACAGGTCAACACTTTCTATTAAGGAATAAAAAGTTCTGCAGAACCCTCAAGTAAACCAAAGCATTATCTGCATACAGGGATATTCAGAACCCCACCCCACTACTAGTAATGAAGAGGCTTGTCTGAAAAAACAAGTAAGTAAACGGTTTCTCTGCCAGGGAACATAGGAACAGGGACAGTGGAAAACCTTGGCAGATGTCCTTCTGGACATCTGGAAGGTAACAAAATACATAAAAAAAAAGAAAAAGTAAATTATTATCCTGTGTGCTGATATAAGATATATTTAGGGAGCAGTAGCCTAAGATAACAGGATTGTTTGAGTTTCATTTGGTGATTGCAAATGCAAAGAAGAGTGCATATACAGTACAGTGGGGAAAATAATCCAATTTATAACATTTGTATTTTTTCTGGAATTTTGGTTGATATTCTGTCTCTATCATTTAACATACACCTATGATAAAAAAAATTATAGACCCTTCATTTTGGGCCAACTGTCAAAATCTGCAGGGGATAAAATAATTATTTTCCCCACTGTATTTACCAGCATGCAGGATATTCATTTCAATTTTGTTTTTAATCTATTTATATATATTCATGTATACCTAGAATTAATTGGTATTTACATTGGGGGTTTATACAGTGTATATTATAAGCTGTGCTGCACTTTGTTATTAAAATGTACTAGAACAGAATGGTTCCACAAATTTCACACCTCCCATCCCGTACTTGGACAATCAACATCTATACGTTCCATCATTCCATGGCGATTGGATCAAGCTGTCTCTGCTGTCAATGGTTATAAATGCTGGGGTATCTTCCTGACATTCATTAGAACTGAAGAAGTGGCTTGGAGAAGCTATGAAACATCTTCAGCATTATAGATTATACCCACTTTAGTGTGACTATCTACTATTATCTATACCATGGCATGGATAAATGAGAGGGAGAACATGCATTGTACTCTTTTCTGTTTATTAACTCATTCTATGTCCCTCCACTTAATCTGAGGCTGTAAAACATCAATACATCCATGGGCACAACAGTGGCTTAGTGGTTAGCAGTTCTATAGTTTTTAGGTTGAATCCCAACCACGACACTACCTGCATGTAGTTTGCTTTGGCTAATTGGATCCTGTCTAAATTGGTACTAGTATGTACAGTCCCAGTCCCTTCAAAAAGTATTCACACCCTTAGAGATATTTCACATTTTGTCATGTTACAACCAAAAACATAAATGTATTTTATTGGGATTTTTTTGTGCTAGGCCAACACAAAGTGTCACATAATTGTGATGTAGAATGAAAATGATAAATGGTTTTCCAAAATTTTTACAACTAAATATGTGAAAAGTGTGGCATGCATTTGTATTCAGCCCCCTTTACTCTGATACACCTAACTAAAATCTAGAGGAACCAATTGCCTTCAGAAGTCACCTAATTAGTAAATAGTGTCCACCTGTGTGTAATTTAAACTCAGTATAAATACAGCTGTCCTGTGAAGCACTCAGCGGTTTGTTAAAGAACCTTTGTGAACAAACAGCATCATGAAGGCCAAGGAATGCACCCGACAGGTCAGGGATAAAGTTGTGGAGAAGTTTAAAGCAGGGTTAGGGTATAAAACAAATCCCAAGCTTTGAACATCTCACGGAGCACTGTTCAATCCATCATAAGAAAATGCAAAGAGTATGGCACAACTGCAAACCTACCAAAACATGGCCATCCACCCAAATTGACAGGCTGGCAAGGAGAGCATTAATCAGTGAAGCAGCCAAGAGGCCCATGGTAACTCTGGAGGAGCTGCAGAGATCCACAGCTCAGGTGGGAGATTCTGTCCACAGAACATCTATTATTCGTGCACGCTACAAATTTGGCCTTTACGGAAGGATGGCAAGAAGAAAGCCATAGTTGAAAAAAAGCCATAAGAAGTCATGTTTGCAGTTTACGAGAAGCCATGTGGGGGACACAGCAAACATGTGGAAGAAGGTGCTCTGGTCAGATGAGACCAAAATTTAACTTTTTTGGCCTAAAAGCAAAACACTGTGTGGCAGAAAACTAACATTGTACATCACCCTGAACACATCCTCCCCACCGTGAAACATGGTGGTGGCAGCATCATGTTGTGGGGATGCTTTTCTTCAGCAGGGACAGGTAAGCTGGTCAGAGTTGTTGGGAAGATGGATGGAGCCAAACACAGGGCAATCTTAGAAGAAAACCTGTTATGCCGTGTACACGCGACAGGACTTTCCGGCAGAGTAGGTCCGACAGAATCAATCCGTCGTATGTGGGCTAATCCGATCGTTTTTGACATAAAAAATCTGACGGACCTAGAAATAGAACATGTTTGAAATCTGATTCGATTGATATCGGGAAACCCATTTGGGAAACCCAAATACGACGCAATGGAAGCTATTGGCTACTGGCTATTGAACTTCCTTTTTTAGTCCCGTCTTACATCATCACGTTCAAAAAAATTGACTTTTGAACAGACTTAGTCCGTTCGTGTGTGGGCAAGTCCGTTCATTCAGCAGGTCCGTTGGAACTTCGCCGAAATTCCATTGGGAAGACCGTCGGACCTAGTCTGCCGGAAAGTCCAGTCGTGTGTACGTGGCATTAGCGTCTGCAAAAGACTTGAGACTGTGGCGAAGGTTCACATTCCAGCAGGACAAGGACCCTAAACATACAGCTAGAGCTACAATGTAATAGTTTAGATCAAAGCATATGCATGTGTTAGAATGGCCCAGTCAAACTCCAGACCTAAATCCAATTGAGAATCTTTGTCAAGACTTCAAAATTGCTGTTAACAGACACTCTCCATCCAATCTGACAGAGCTTGAGCTATTTTGCAAAGAAGAATGAACAAAAATTTCACTCTTTAGATGTGCAAAGCTGGAGGAGACATCCCCAAAAAGACTTGCAGCTGTAATTGCAGTGAAAGGCGGTTCTACAAAATATTGACTCAGTGGGGCTGAATACAAATGCACACCACACTTTTCACATGTTTATTTGTAAAAAAAAATGAAAACCATTTATCATTTTCCTTCGACTTCACAATTATGTGCCACTTTGTGTTGTCTATCACATAAAATCCCAATAAAATACATTTACGTTTTTGGTTGTAACATGACAAAATGTGGAAAATTTCAATGGGGTATGAACACTTTTTCAAGGCACTGTATATGTATAAATGTGAGTTAGGGACCTTAGATGGGAAGCTCTTTGAAAACAGGGACTGATATGAATGTACAATATATACAGTATATTTAAGTTGCTAGCACTATATAAAATACTTAAATTAATAGTTACAGAGCTCCTGTATGTGCACGTCAGTGTGCTAGTACTCTCTGTGTTATGTTTTTACTGAATAGAGGGTACAATTTCAAGGCTGCACAGCAACCACAAAGTTCAGAGACTGTGTAGATGTGGGCAGAGGGACAGAGGCTAAAGTGTGTGTTCTATGCAGCCTGGCACCTCTACCTCCCATCTGGGGATAGCAAGACACAGAGGAATACTGTACCCAGTCTGCTCAGAGGTTGCAGGAGAAGAAGAGAGCAACATAACCTTGTATAACTCTGAACAGAATATGTAGTCATGGACTTTGTGTGGACATATAGAAGTACCATAAAAAGAATTTTATTATGTACCATTAAAAATCTATTACACAACATTAGGGGTTTACAACATGCAAAGATTTCGATTACAGTTAACACGTGGGCTTAACAAGTTTCAGGAATCCTTCTTCAGGAGCACATATGAGTACACTGGAGCCCACTCCTAATCTTTAATATAGTATTATCAGTCAGTAGGGTAGACTGGAATTCATAGCATGTGTATGTTACCGGTAGAGGTGCAAATGAGTGAAGCCATCCGTTGCTTCTCGGATGTAAAGTTCGGGTACATTTAGTAAACAGTAAATGGTCTTGTACACAAAATCTTAAAATAAAAGGTCCAACTTTCCAATGGGGAACCATCCAGAATCAATGTGAGTGCGTCACCATAAAGACAGAATGGTAGTCAAAGTAGTCAAGGCACATATATTTCAAAGAGGGGGCTCTTGATAAGTATCTTAGAAATACACTCTGTTCACATGAATACAGCCTGTGCTGTCCTGTCCTGTCACTCTGATGAAACGTATACGTGTAATGTCTAGTCTGCTGATGTCATGACACTAGAAAGCGGAAGTGTGTCAGAGCTGTGGTGCCAAAGTTTGCACTTGCAGCCTGATGGATTTTATGCCCATAAACAAAAGCACCCATAATAGCCGACCTTGGCTTACACTTTAGCCGTGTCACTGTTTGAGGAACTGTGGCAAATGCATTTGCAAAATCCAAGTATATTATAGAGACAGTCACTCATTTGACTACATTTTTGCTTACTTTCTCATAAAAAGAAACCAGATTTGTTTGACAACTTCGGTCTCTCATGAATCCATGCTGACTATTGCTTATATTGTTTTCTAGCAAAAACTCTTCTACATGGTCTTTTATTAAACTCTCAAGTATTTGCCCAACTACAGAAGATAAATGAACTGGTCTGTAGCTATCCAGGCTCCACATTGGCCTTATTCCAGTCTAGTGATTGTACACACATCAAAGTTGTACCTGAAAAGGTCATCTCAGCCCAGATTTTTTTTTTGTAATCCCATTGGGGTTCTTCCCTTACTTCCTGTCTTGGTGACATCTGTACAAAAAATGGAGGGATGCAGTTGTCACCAAAACAGGAAGGCACAAATAGCGAGAAGTGAGGAGAAAGTTCCCCAACAGGGATACAGACAGCAGTAAAAAACTGAAATCCTTTTCTGCTTTTATAAAACACAAAATACAAAAATCAAAACCTTTTTGCAGGAATTGGACTTTAAATCTTAGTTACTTTGTTGAAATTTAGGTGATTTTTTTGGCAAGAATTTGACTTTAAATGTTAGTTACTTTGTTGAAATTTGGGTGATTTTTATTGACCCTTTCAGCCAAATCTTTACACTGTTACTGTCGTGGTATTACCTCTGTTCGAGTTCTGATTCTCCCAGTGTCCCATTTAGTAACTGGTTAGGAGTCCATTTTAATGTCAAGTTTTCCCCGCTCTGATGAAGTGAAAGATATCCAGGAATAGCTTCCATATCTTCTTTCTACAAAAGATTTTACATGTTACAAACATTTATATATTTCAGGACAAATCAAACCAAGGTTTTTAATATAATATTTTAGTATACATGCCTGTCTTGTGTGTTAATACTTACCCAGTTTAAGACACTGAACATGCTACACATGTCCAAAAAATGTCATCATAGTACAGAGGACATTTGTAGCATGTCCAGTCCTTGCTTCATTGGTGGGTCCTCCCCTCCCAATTGGTGTCAATTCTCAGCTCTGAAAATGAAGCTGGAAGTTGCTGTGTACATTCACCAGCTCTAGAAGCTGCAGCTGTCAAAAAAGAGTAATCTGCTCTCTGTGTTTATCTAAATAGAGTGATACAAAGAAACATTGTTGCTTTTGTATCTGCTCTGTCTTAATCTGAAGATCAAATGGATTGATTTCAATCCACAGATGCTTTCAGTTAAAATGACCTGGCAAATTAAAAAAATAAAAATAAAATGTGTCTATTTAACCTATTATTAAAATGTACTTTACCCTGATCTGCCCTAATTGATTCACCCCCCTCCCCCACCCTGCTTTCTGTCTTCAACTATATATTTTTAATTTATATTTTATTACCCATTAAAATAGAACCTTTTTTTTATATTGGATAGAGTAAAAATAGTGTTATGACCCCTGTCAGGTTTGCCAGTGTCCCCATTGGAGGATCCCCCATCTCTGTGGGATTTTTTTAACAACAGCAAATAGGACAAACAGAGAGAGTGATTCTCTCTAATGGTGGCACAGACAGCAATAAAAAAACTGACAGATATTCTAATTCCTCTTCACTCCATCCACAACTAAACTTTTTTTCATTTTTGTAATTTTTTGTACCAAAATCTTCTGTGGACTACAAAACAACTCCCCTTCAAGTAATAACAAAGAGAACCAGAGGGAGCATTTGCAGTTAAAATCAGCAGAACAGCCAAAGGTAAGAATGCTTCTCCTTCACATGTATAGTACAGTAAGTGTTGTCATCCTAAAACATAAAGTGTTACTGTCAGAATCACGGGCAAATATATTCAATATTAGTTTTTGGTTTAGTATGCTGTAATACTGAGCTTCTTCTAACAGTTTTATCTAAAATGTCCTTGTGATGGGCCAACTCGGTGCAGGCTACTCCTTCTCCTGATCGAGTTCTGACAGATAATACAATGATTATACTCAACGCCATAGAGAAAAGTAAGACCTACTTGCTTGTTTGCATTGACTGATTGAAGAATGCAACTTGATCATAAGTTATCTTGACAAAATCTGAGGCCACTAGACTGAGACAGGATCTCGCATCTCAGCCACTGAAAATGCTACTGTCAGGCACTCTGATATCCTGCACTCTCTGCAACTCATGGTACAAATTTTGGTGGCCAAAGTGGATGATGTGGAAAACTGGCTCTGTGAGAATAATGTCTGCATGCTGGGCCTGCCAGAAAGGGCTGAAGTGGATCAGCCAACTGAATTTGTGGAATCTTTCTTTAAGGATCTCCTAGAGCTGACTTAGGTCTCTCCCAACTATGTGGTGGAAAGAACTCATAGGTAGTGATTGACTTCAATGGGAGGCGAACTTCGCAAATCTACAGGTCAAATTTGCAGCCACAAAATAATTAATAGCTGTGCAAACATAGTCCCACCACATGGCCAATGACATAACACATGTATGAGGTGAGTCTGGGATCGACAACTACAAGCATTCTTTTTTTATATGGGAAATTGTTGTGACAATTCAGGACTGTGGAGCGCATGAAGGCAATGGGGGAGAGGGAAGGTCAGGGTAGGCAAAGAGGGTGCAGGAGATGATCACCAGCAGCGTGACATACAGCAATGACACCTGCACCGTGATAGAGTCATCTGACAACAGCACCGTGATAGAGAGCACTGACATCAGCAGCGTGACATAAAGCACTAACACCAGCACCGTGATATACAGCACTGACAGCAGCACCGTGATAGAGAGCACTGACATCAGCAGCATGACATAAAGCACTCACACCAGCACCGTGATATACAGCACTGACAGCAGCACCGTGATAGAGAGCACTGACATCAGCAGCGTGACATAAAGCACTCACACCAGCACCGTGATATACAGCACTGACAGCAGCACCGTGATAGAGAGCACTGACATCAGCAGCGTGACATTAAGCACTCACACCAGCACCGTGATATACAGCACTGACAGCAGCACCGTGACAGAGAGCACTGACATCAGCAGCGTGACATAAAGCACTCACACCAGCACCGTGATAGAGTCATATGACAACAGCACCATGATAGAGAGCACTGACATCAGCAGCGTGACATAAAGCACTAACACCAGCACCGTGATATACAGCACTGACAGCAGCACCGTGATAGAGAGTACTGACATCAGCACCGTGATATACAGCACTGACACCTGCACCGTAAGCAGCCCCAGGAGGAAGTCAGCATAACACAGGGATGGTGGGAGCCCCTCATAATGAGCATAGCACAGGGATGGTGGGAGCCCCTCATAATGAGCATAGTACAGGGATGGTGGGAGCCCCTCATAATAAGCAGCCCCAGGAGAATGTCAGCATAGCACAGGGATGGTGGGAGCCCCGCATAATAAGCAGCCCCAGGAGGAAGTCAGCACAGCACAGGGATGGTGGGAGCCCCTCATAATAAGCAGCCCCAGGAGGAAGTCAGCACAGCACAGGGATGGTGGGAGCCCCTTATAATGAGCATAGCACAGGGATGGTGGGAGCACCTCAAAATATGCACAGCAGAGGTACAGCCCCAGGAGGAAGTCAGCACAGCACAGGGATGGTGGGAGCCCCTCATAATATGCACAGCAGAGGTACAGCCCCAGGAGGATGTCAGCACAGCACAGGGATGGTGGGAGCCCCTCATAATAAGCAGCCCCAGTAGAAATATGACACTGCTCAACCTCTTCAAAGAGGAGGGTACGGGCATATAGTACTGTGTGCTTTTCTTGGACAAGGAAGTGAGCCAAATGATGAAAGAAGGTCTCTGTGCTCGATTAAAAAAATTGTTTATAGACATATACATGGTCTACTGGTCACATGTGTTGAATTCCTCCGAGATCCATGCCTCATTCATTTTTAGAAATGTGAGGTAGTTAACACTGTCGTGAGCTAGGCGAGTACGCTTATCGGTCACGATCCCCCCTGCTGCGCTGAACGTCCTTTCAGACAGGACACTGGATGAGGGGCAAGCCAACAGATCGATTGCAAATTGGGCTGGCCAGAGGTCAAGCCTGCCCACCCAGTAGTCCAGGGGTTCATCACTCCTCAGAGCGTCCACATCGGCCGTTAACCCGATGTAGTCGGACACCTGACGGTCTAGGCGTTCCCTGATGCTGGATCCGGATGACACCTGTCGATGGGTCGGCTGAAAGAATGACCTCATATCCGAAGTCACCAACACATCTTCAAACCGGCCTCTTCTTGCAGCCGCTGTTGGATTGGTACCCGCAACTCCTTCTCTGGGAGTGGGAATTGCTCCTCTGCCAGCGCACGCAAAAACAGAATGCAGCATTTCTCGAAGCAAGACCTGGAAGTGCTCCATTCTGCCAGCCCTCTGTGACGGCGGTAACATTTCCGCCATTTTGTGTTTGTACTGGGGGTCTAAGTACGTTGCCACCCAGTACTGGTCCTTGACCCTTATGCTTTTTATATGGGGGTCCCTATTAAATCACTGGAGCATGAAGGCCCCCATTTGCACTAAACTGGAAGCGGTGTGGTGGCCTGGCTCCTGCTCATCATCCAGGATAATGTCGTCCTCTTCATTCTCCTCTCCCCATCCACACACAACAGGGATCCCAGAAAGGCTTAAAGTATGCTCTTCTTGCTCCTCCTCATCTGCCCCGGCACCATCCTCCTCTGACTCCTCTTCAGACTCCTGTTGTTGACTTGTCTCAGATAGAGTAGCCCCCCTGGGAATTCATCCAGCATTGCGACTTCCTCATCTTCCCGCTCCTGCCCTGCTCCTCCACAGCTTGATCAATGACACGACGCAATGCACGCTCCATAAAGAAGGCATAGGGTACCATGTCACTGATGGCGCCATGGCTGCGACTGACCAGTTTGGTGATCTCCTCAAATGGGCGCAGAAGTCTGCATGCGTCGCGCATGAGCAGCCACTGGCGCGGTGAAAAAAAACCCACCTCCCCAGAACCTGTTCTGCCGCAGAGTTCATACAGGTAGACGTTAACTGCACGTTTCTGCTGGAGCAGCCTATCAAGCATATAGAAGGTTGAGTTCCATCGCGTCAGGCAATCGCAAATAAGACGTCTGACCGGCAGATTGTGTCGCCGCTGAATGTCAGCAAGGCGAGCCATGGCCGTGTAAGATCTTCTGAAATGGGCCGAGATTTTCCTTGCCTGCCACAAGATGTCCTGGACCCCAGGGTATTTGACAAGGAATCGCTGTACGACCAAGTTTAAGATGTGTGCCATGCATGGCACGTGCGTGATTTTGCCCTGTTTCAATGCGCTAAGCAGATTGGCACCGTTGTCACACACCACTTTACCAACTGTCAAATTGAGCGGTGTTAGCCACTGATCTGCCTGTGAACGCAAAGCTGAAAGGAGTGCCGGGCCAGTGTGGCTCTTGGCTTCCAGGCACAACAGACGCAGCACGGCATGGCAACGTCTCACCTGGCATGTCAAATAGGTTCTGGGGAGCTTGGGCGGCGCAGCGGAAGAGACGCTAGCAGTGAAAAAGGAGGAGTCAGCCGAGGAGGAGAGGGAGGAGGATGGAGTAGGAGGAGGAGGAGGAGAAGAAGAGTCAGGCCTGCATGAAATCTATGGCGGTAAAACCAAATCTACACGGGTGCCACGGGTTACATGCTTGACGGCCGTCAGAAGGTTCGCCCAGTGGGCAGTAAAAGTGATATACCTTCCCTGCCCGTGTTTGCTAGACCAGTGTCTGTAGTCAGATGTATCTTGGCACCGACACTGTGTGCCAGAGATACATTCACTTGCCGCTGAACATGGCCATATAGCTCTGGGATGCCCTTCTCTGAGAAATACTTCCTTCCTGGGACCTTCCATTGTGGTGTTCCAATGGCCACAAATTTGCGAAAGGCCTCTGAGTCCACCAGTTTATATGGCAGTAGTTGGCGGGCTATGAGTTCTGACAAGCCAGCCGTCAACCGTTGGGCAAGAGGGTTATCCGGCACCATCATTTGTTTTACGCTCGAACATTAGGCCCATGGAAGCCTGCTTTTTTGCAGAAAAACGTGAGCTTGGCGTGATGGAAGGTGGAGTGGAGGACAATTGTGAGGAGAGAGGAGAAGGAGAAGTAGAAGACGAGGCTGGACGGTGAGAGCCTGGAGTGTGGCTTTGTGTGTCCCGTTGCTCCCACTGGGCTCGGTGATGGCTGCTCATGTGCCTTCTTAAGGCGGTCGTCCCTAGGTGAGTGTTGGGCTTACCGCGACTAATGCGTTGACTGCAAAGATTGCAGATGGCAACGCTATTGTCAGCAGCGGACACGTTAAAGAAAGCCCACACTGCGGAGCCATGTGCCGGTGTCCTGGGAGCGCCAGATGTGACCGTACATGGTCGATGACTCGTTCCTGATACATTTGCAGTCTGCTTTGTCCCTCCTGTGCAATGTAAGTTATTCCTGCTTCTCCTCCCTATCTGCTGGTCCATATCTCCCTCTGAACTCCCCTTCTCTTCCTCTCTTGTGGGCACCCACGTGACATCACTAGACACGTTATCATCGACGTCACCTTCCCCACCGCTATAAGTAGAGATCTCAGAGTAGGCAGCAACACTGGGGACCAACCTCCTCCTTGGGCTGATCTGGGTACTGTCGTCAGACTGCTGAGTAGCGGTTGTTGCTACCTCCTCTTCCTGATCCAATACCAAGAGTGGCTGCGCATCAGAAATGTCTTGATATGGATCGGAAAATAATTCCTGTGACTCAAGCGGAAGGTATATGGTGGTGGAGGTGTTGTTGGTGGTAGTGTCTTTGGGGGTGCACATAGCAGAGAGTGAAGAAGAGGGTGCAGATCGTGAGGATGAGGAGGGTGCAGAAGAGTAATGCCGCGTACACACGAGCGGACTGTATGGCGTACTTAGTCCGTCATAGAATTCCGACGGACAGTCCGTCATACTTTCGACTGAACGGACTTGACCACACACGGATACCCAAACAGTCCTTTGAAAGCTTGCGCGATGACGTGTACAGCACGTATGACGGGACTAGAAATAGAAAGTCCAATACACAGCAAAGCACCCTTCCGCCGTGTAAATCCTTTCTGGGCATGCGCCATTCTTAGTCTGTCGAACTAGCCTACTGACGAGGGGATTGTCCGCTGAAATCAAAGTACGACGGACAGAATTTCGAAAAATCCGAAATACTTAGTACGCCAGACTGCACGCTGAAAAAGTCCGCTGAAGCCCACACACAAGCGGACTGTCCGCTGAAATGTGTTTCGACGGACTAAGTACGCCATACAGTCCGCCCTTGTGTACGCGGCATAAGGCTGAGTGAGCCACTCAACCAAGTCTGGTGCGTCTTTTAAAGTAATTGAACGCACCTTCTGCAACTTCCCACTTTGGCTCAAGCCTGTTGCTCCTGCCCTACCCCTACCACCCCTGCGGAAGGGCCTGCCTCTTCCTCTGCCTGTCATTTTTTAAATGACCCTGTGACAAAACTCTCAGTCCCTATACCGATGAAGGACTGCTGCAGTATAGGGCAGCGGTCAGCAGTAGTGCACCTCAACCCTATGTATTGTGGACCTATACCAGTCCTTATACAATGGCAGACTGTACCTCACTCAACCCTATGTACTGTAGTACCCTATACCTTACCAGTCCTTATAAAGACCTTTGTGGAACAAGTAGGTTGTGTGTGAGTGATTAGCAGACTGTACGTCAGTCCCTATACCGATGAAGGACTGCTGCAGTATAGGGCAGCGGTCAGCAGTAGTGCACCTCAACCCTATGTATTGTGGACCTATACCAGTCCTTATAGAATGGCAGACTGTACCTCACTCAACCCTATGTACTGTAGTACCCTATACCTTACCAGTCCTTATAAGGACCTTTGTGGAACAAGTAGGTTGTGTGTGAGTGATTAGCAGACTGTACGTCAGTCCCTATACCGATGAAGGACTGCTGCAGTATAGGGCAGCGGTCAGCAGTAGTGCAACTCAACCCTATGTATTGTGGACCTATACCAGTCCATATAGAATGGCAGACTGTACCTCACTCAACCCTATGTACTATAGCACCCTACACCAGGTTATTACCAGTCCTTATAAGGAGCTTTGTGGAACAAGTAGGTTGTGTGTGAGTCATTAGCAGACTGTACGTCAGTCCCTATACCGATGAAGGACTGCTGCAGTATAGGGCAGCGGTCAGCAGTAGTGCACCTCAACCCTATGTATTGTGGACCTATACCAGTCCTTATAGAATGGCAGACTGTACTTCACTAAACCCTATGTACTGTAGTACCCTATACCTTACCAGTCCTTATAAGGACCTTTGTGGAACAAGTAGGTTGTGTGTGACTGATTAGCAGACTGTACGTCAGTCCCTATACTGATAAAGGACTGCTGCAGTATAGGGCAGCTGTCAGCAGTAGTGCACCTCAACCCTATGTATTGTGGACCTATACCAGTCCTTATAGAATAGCAGACTGTACCTCACTCAACCCTATGTACTGTAGCACCCTAGACAGACCAAGTTACCAGTCCTTATAAGGACCTTTGTGGAACAAGTAGGTTGTGTGTGACTGATTAGTAGACTGTACGTCAGTCCCTATACTGATGAAGGACTGCTGCAGTATAGGGCAGCGGTCAGCAGTAGTGCACCTCAACCCTATGTATTGTGGACCTATACCAGTCCTTATAGAATAGCAGGCTATACCTCACTCAACCCTATGTACTATAGCACCCTACACCAGGTTATTACCAGTCCTTATAAAGGACCTTTGTGGAACAAGTAGGTTGTGAATGATTATCAGACTGCAGCACAAGGGCAGCAGTCAAGTATAATATTCTTTCTATATTTGGAAGAAAGAATATTATACGTGTACAAGCCTATTACCATACCACTGATACCAGTCCTGAAAAGAACCTTTGTGGACCTAATATAGTAACAGCTACTGATTAAACTGACCCTCACTGCCTCACACACTGCTTCCTGCCTGTCCCTATATAAACTGACAAAACAGAGGCTGCTGGAACAATAACTGGTTACTGGAATAGCACTTTTGTGGACCTGATAGTAACAGCTACTGATTAAACTGACCCTCACTGCCTCACACACTGCTTCCTGCCTGTCCCTATATAAACTGACAAAACAGAGGCTGCTGGAACAATAACTGGTTACTGGAATAGCACTTTTGTGGACCTGATAGTAACAGCTAATGATTAAACTGACTCTCTCTGCAGCACACACCGTCCTGTCCCTTTCTCTAAACTGACAAAAGACACCCAGGCGGCTGCAACAATCAGTAGCACAGGAAACCTATATACACCTAACACCTATACCAGTCCTGAAAAGAACTTTTGTGTACCAAATAGCTAGTGATTTCGGTCACTGCAATCTCTCCCTGCTCCACACAGCAACCTCTCCCTATAGTGACTGAAGAAAGAATGTAAAATGGCTGCCGGATCGGGTGTATTTATAAGTTAGGGGGAATGTCCAAGTGTCCATGTGCTGTAATGTCTCAATTGGCTGTCCTGTACCCCATGATGGATGTGTCATCATAGGTCAAAGTTCTTTTTCACAGAAAACACGGAAGTCCGCCGGGCGAACGGCGGCAATAGTCCGCCGATCGGGCGAATCGCGAACAGCCAAAATTTGCCGCGAAACGACCACCGGCTGAACCGTTCGGCCATCACTACTCATAGGGTCCTGCCAGGAAGTAGGGTTCCTGGAGCTCCTCCGAGGCCTTTCCCAGTCCGATTTTTGAACTATCCTGACCAGGACAAGATCTTTAGTGAGGCCAGGAAACATTCTATGCTTCCCTATGAAAATACAGTTTTTATGCTGACTTACAGAGAAAACAAGACCTTCTTGGAGGTTCTTATAAGGCTCAGAGAACAATGGGTGCACTATAGTATGGTATATCAGTGCTGGATGCGAATCCAACATGAGGGCATGGTCAAGTTTTTTGACTTCCCAGAAGGGGTAGACTCCCAAATACAACTCCTTCAGTGAATTCTATACAGAACATATGAACACCCATATCTCTCTTTAGCACTGACTCTCCACATTGTCTCTACACGGCTCCCTGAGTCTGGAATTGATATTATGTGTTGAGAATCTCTGTGCCTGACAAAAGGAGCCCTTTGCCATTTACAGTGGCGAAAATAATTATTTGATCCCCTGCAGATTTTGTAAGTTTGCCCACTTACAAAGAAATGAAAGGTCTATAATTTTTTATCATAGGTGTATTTTAAATTATAGAGACAGAATAGCAACCAAAAATCCAGAAAACTCACATGATACAAATGTACAGTTCAGTAAGTAAAATTGCATTTGATACCCAAGCAACACATAATCAGCCGCCACTGATCAGTAGTTTTACCTCTGACAGCACACACATAAAGTTGTTTTCCATTCAACCGAGCAGGCTGAACAAAAAAAAATTATTACACAAATTATGTTAGTGCTACAATCTCGCCCACTGTGCTTCTGTGTTCTGACAGGGGGGCTCCCTCCTGCCAGGACACACCAATCAGTGCTGGTGCTGATCAGATGTTAGTTTTCCAGCAAGTTGCTTTGACAAAAGCCCATCGTTAGGCCAGCTTTTGTCAGAAAGACAGCCATGCACACTGACCGAATGTTGGATGGTTTCTGTTGAACCGGCAGATACTCGTTCCATGTGTACCCAGCATAAAGGCTGGGTTCACAAATGTGCGAATTGGCTCCGGGGTTTCAACACATCCAATGCGCATGACAGGCGCATGTGACCGGCTCTCAATGGAGCCGGGGTAGCAGTGGTGCAAAAGGGTCCTGTGCGTTTTTGGGTCCGGTTCAGATGCGAATTCAGGCAAAAATTTGGACCTGAATCGCACCTGAACAGAAACACACCGAACCCCATGCTGGGAACCACGGCTGCACATATGTGAACCTGGCCTTAATGATCTGACTGCCCCAGAAGTGGAGCCTAGCCTTACATTCAAAGAGCAAGGCAACAGATACAGAATACAAAATAAAAACATTACTCAAGCCATCTATGCCTATATAAGTATACATAAAAAGAGAATATTGAAATCTTATGACCTTAGCAGAAATATAAGTTTACTTACTGGTTGAACCTGAACATTGTTTTTCCCATAGAGTAGATGTATTTTGGAATTCTGGTGAAGTGACTCAACATATTCTCGTGCTGATGCTGCAAATTTATCCTCTGACATGCTACCACTTGAATGACGCTTCTTAATCTGTGAAAAGTGAAAAGCTTTCAATCAGGAGGTTGCCATAGCAAGTACGAAAATGTTATCAAGCACAGGGGTGACCACTGATCAAAGTGACCACATAAAACAACAATGTGCTTTTATTTTATTACGTATGAAGTCTGCAAAAAATACTAGCTGCTCAATCGATATAAAACTGCCATGGGAAGTACACAGAGGGATGCATAATACACTTTGTATGCCCAGGCACTATGTCTACTCATGGCTCATATTGTCCATATTGTTTAACAGTGATAACAAGTTCATTCCTGCAACCCGAGTCTAAGCCCAAATTAAGTAGGTAGATACAAAAAAGAAACTGAGTTGCAGTGCCATTAAAACAAGCAGTAACATGTCAACAATAGATTTGCATAATTTCCATCCTCATGCAAAAATGTTAATTTGTTTAAGGAAGGACCAAGGGTTCAAATCTGTTATCTGTTTACTTGTAACTGTTGAATATGGTCTCATTATATATACACATCTATGGTATAACAACATGATCAGTCTTATAATGGCTATACAGACTTTGATAAATGATCCAACTCTCCTGATAAGAATAATCAATCTATAGTCAACAACCCAATCAATCAATATGCCACACATGGGAAATTGGATTTCAATCGATAGTTGGAAAATACGATTATAAATCACCAAATCGCATCTCTGTACCCCTGTTTCCACCATACAGTCTCATAATCTAACACTCAAAATATGTTTGGGTTCTTGACCAAACCATCAAATCTGATCTAAATCAATTGGAAGGGAAGTTATGGCTAATTAATTATTTGCTGATTTGATCATTTTGTTTTAATAGCACATCAATCGGATAATAAAATCATAGCATGTATGGGCATCATTAATTGTGTACATTTCTCAGTGTGTGTTAATGATTTACAAATTTTGTTTTTGTCTATATGTGCTTTGTATGATATAAAATAACACAAGTTTATGAGGCAGATCTATTTGCTTTTAACATAAACATGATAAGTTTCTCCTTAGTAGGGATGAGTCGAACACCCCCCGGTTCGGTTCGCACCAGAACCTTCGAACGGACCTAAAATTCGTACAAACTTTAGAACCCTATTAAAGTCTATGGGACTCGGACATTCAAAATCAAAAAGTGCTAATTTTAAAGGCTAATATGCAAGATATGCAACAGACAACACCAGCAATAAGGGGTATCTTCAGGTGTATACTGTGCTGGAGGCACACAACACCAACTTTAACTCCTGCAGATGCATGTATTAGAGAACACCAGCAATAAAGGGTAGATACAGGTGTATACTGTGCTGTGCTGGAGGCACACAGCACCCACTAACTCCTGCAGATGCCTTTATTATAGAACACCAGCAATAAAGGGTAGATACAGGTGTATACTGTGCTGGAGGCACACAACACCCACTAACTCCTGCAGATGCCTTAATTAGAGAAAAGCAGCAATAAAGGGTAGATACAGGTGTATACTGTGCTGGAGGCACACAACACAATTTTAACTTTAAGATGCCTGAGAAAAGAACACACTGTCCCTGCCTATCTAGCTCTTTCCCTGCACGCCGGAACCCATTGCACATCGCGGTGGCAGCCTTATATAGTGTGCCGCGTGTACTAAACCCCCTGAGCTATAATTGGCCACAGGCATCCTGCCTGTGGCCAATTATGGCTCTCCTCGCTGCCGGCGCTGTGATTGGCCAAGCATGCGGGGTCACAGTGCATGCTTGGCCAATCATGAGCCAGCAATGCACTGCCACAGGGCCCCCCTTCCTCAAAGCCCCCCCCCCATGTTGATGAGGACAAGGGCCTCTTTCCGACAACCCTGGCCGTTGGTTGTCGGGGTCTGCGGGCGGGGGGCTTATAATAATAATAATTTATTGCACAGCTCCGGGGGTCTTCTTCCGTCTTGGGGAGTCTTCTCACCGGACTCCTCTGCTATCTTCTGCTCTTTTGCTAGCTCTTTTACTAGCGGAGGAGCCCGGCTTTCTTCTTTGTCGCCACCCGGGGGTCTTCTTCTGACTTCGGGGGTCTTGTCCCCCTCTTCAAGGGTCTTGTCCACCTCTTCGGTTCTTCTTGCTGGGCCTCCGCTTTCTTCCTTTAGCTCTTTTACTAGCGGTGGCCCGGTCTTCTGTCACCACCGCCTCTTCAGCTGACTTCGGGGGTCTTGTCCCCCTCTTCGGTTCTTCTTGCTGAGCCTCCGCTCATTCTTCCAGCTCTTTTACAAGTGCTGGCCTGGTCTTCTGTCGCTGCCACCACCTTCTCTTCTTCTCTTCTTCTTCCTTGAGATGTTGACTCAACGCTCTCTCTGGCCGCACTGACAGGGACGTGTTGAGCGGTGACTTATATAGGGACAATGGGCGGGGTCACCTGGTGATGTCCCCGCCTATTATGATGTCACAGTCCCAGCATCCTCTGGGACTGTGACATCATAAGGGGTGGGGACATCACCCGGTGGCCCCGCCCATTGTCCCTATATAAGTCGCCACGCAACACGTCCCTGTCATTGCGGCCAGAGAGAGCGTTGAGTCAACATCTCAAGGAAGAAGAAGAGAAGAAGAGCAGAAGAAGAGAAGGCAGCGGCGACGACAGCAACAGTGGCGGCGACAGAAGACTGGGCCATCGCTAGTAAAAGAGCTGGAAAAAGGAGCGGAGGCCCGGCAAGAAGAACCAAAGAGTGGGACAAGACCCCCGAAGTCGGAAGAAGAGGCAGCGGTGACAGAAGACCAGGCCACCGCTAGTAAAAGAGCTAAAGGAAGAAAGCGGAGACCCGGCAAGAAGAACCGAAGAGGGGGACAAGACCCCCAAAGTCGGAAGAAGACCCCCGGGCGGCAACGAAGAAGAAAGCCGGGCTCCTCCGCTAGTAAAAGAGCTAGCAGAAGATAGCAGAGGAGTCTGGCGAGAAGACCCCCGGAGTTGTGCAATAAATTATTTTAAAACCTTGTGTTGTGTTTTCTAAAAATTTTTTTCACCAGGTGAATGGGTAGGGGTACATTGTACCCCATACTCATTCACATAGGGTGGGGGCCGGTATGTGGGGCCCCCTTATTAAAGGGGGCTCCCAGATTCTAATAAGCCCCCCGCCCACAGACCCTGACAACCAACGGCCGGGGACAAGGGCCCCCCTTCCCCAAAGCACCCCCCATGTTGAGGGCACGTGGCCTGGTATGGCTCAGGAGGGGGGGCTCGCTCGTCCCCACCCCCATTTCCTGACCGGCCTGGGTTGCATGCTCGGATAAGGGTCTTAAATGGACCTTGGGGGGGCCCCAACGCTGTTTTTTCGGCGTGGGGCCTCCCCTTTAAGTCCATACCAGGTGAAGGGGCCAGTGACATGTCAATCTCGCCGCCGAAGGCGGTGACATTTACTCCCTTCGCTAGTCCCGGCTACCTGGAGCCACGTTCAAAATGAACAGACTTTCCTCCGTGTGCGGGAAAGTCCGTTCATTTCAAAAGTCCGCCGGACTAGCACACAGACGGCCGGATTGTCTGCCGGACTCGCAAACATTACATACATTTTTCTGTGTGTGCCACTGTTAGCCCCATCCAAGATGGGGGACTGGAAGGCGGTTTACCATCACATCTTCACCATTGGTACTGGATTTCTTTGTCTTGGCATTGGATCCAGGGACCTTAGCCAAACACAGACAAATACTGAAACTCCCTGATCACCGCACTGTAATGAAACAATACAGCTTGGTTGAGGATGTGCCCCGGTCTGGAATTGGACAATGGAGGAGCAGAAGATCACTGATGATGTTTTCCCTCTGCTTTGCCTTTTAGTAAGTATTTTGTTAGTGAGTATTCTGCAAAGCAATGCAGGCTTATATGAGTTCTGGCCCTCTTGCTCCCAGAGTGAAACTGTGCAGGGCATTGCTGGCGGCAAAATCAAATCTTTTAAAGCTCTATGCAATAATACAGCCTTTCTTATAAACAGAAAACTGAATAAATCAGTGATTTTATACCTCTGTAAATTTCAGCTTCAGAATAGGTTCACACTTATGCAGTGTGGGAAATGCCGCGATCTGTGCGCATTTCCCACGCTGAATGCAAATCGCACTGCCCTTGCGATCTGCTGGGGGAGTCAATACAAATTAACGACACCCCAAACGCAGGTCGCAAACTTGATGTGTTTGCCTGCCCCTGATCACATGATACAAAACGACCAAGCAATCTGGTTGCTATATTTCAAGAAAGGTGCATGTAATTCTTTGGTTTGAAATAAATGGGCTCAAATTGCACCACACTGAATCTCATGTGAATTGCACAGGAATGGGGTGTGGTTCCATGCGTTTCATAGTGTAAACCAAGCCTCGGCGCCACACAGTAACTGATCTTTTATGGTCTGTGCATATATTAGTAGAACAGGGCGAATCAATTTATGCCTCCACTAATATAGGTGGTGATCAGCACATCATTACAAATGGTTTGCTCACTCTTTAAATCTACATGTACCACTTCACCATTAATCACTATTAACCCCTGGGTAGTTTTTTTTTTTTCACATACGCTAAAGTCCAAATTTTTGCTTTTTATTTCACACAATTCTTTCACGCAACTTTTCAGGAAAAAAATACACAAAAAAAATACATAAATTGTATTGCCCCCTAGTGCAGCTGATCATGCACAGATCGTGCTTGTTTAGCAGCTTCTCTGGCTGTAGTAGCCAACGAATGGCAGCTCTAAAACCAGAAGTGATTAAATAATCATGGCTTCAATGTTTATTAGTTACAAAGGAGATTGAAAAACATCTGTTCCCCAATCTTCCCCAGACGTTCCCAGTAGCTTGCTAGCCCGGCTGTTTGCCAGTCTTCCCCAGACGTTCCCAGTAGCTTGCTAGCTCAGGTGTTTGCCAGTCTTCCCCAGACGTCCCCAGTAGCTTGCTAGCCCGGCTGTTTGCCAGTCTTCCCCAGATGTTTCCAGTAGCTTGCTAGCCCGGCTGTTTGCCAGTCTTCCCCAGATGTTCCCAGTAGCTTGTTAGCCCGGCTGTTTACCATTTATCCCAGAGGAACATGAGAATTTGGGAACCACGGCAGGCAGCAGCGGCCAAACTCACTACAGTAAAAGTGTTCATGTGGCTGTAGATAGCCTCCTAGATCACTTACTGAACAACTGATCACTGGATGTAAAAAATGATACCAAGGGCATGGCTACAGCTGTAGCCACAAGCTTGTTATAACCACTTGAATCAAGGACATTTTTGTACATCGGTCAGCAAGTGGTTAACGGCCATGGGAAAATATAACCCACAGATAAAGAGGATAGCAGAAAAAATGACTTCAGAAATAATCATTTTAGATGGTCTGCAAAGGTCTGACTATACATACATCTGGTCCTACTGTTTCTAAGGTGACCTAATTAGGGCAATTATTCCAAATGTATTTGCTCTTATTCCTCCACAGTCATATATATTTGATTTTCCAGCCATTTGATTTATTCAGCTTTCAAATATCTTACATTTCAAGTATTCAGAGAATGACTGACCTCTTGGCAGATCATGAAGTCTGCAGGGCACATTCCTCAAACACGAAGAACATTTGTTTCTCTGCTACATATAATTCCTCTTTGATATTAGAATTTGCCCTTCTATCCTCCATAAATAATCATTGATGATTCATACAATCCCTTTACTCCACTCACTTACAATCTATTCTAAATGGTATTTGCTTTTCTGAATCAAAGGCATATGTCTTCGTGTTTGTCTTTTTAGGTCAGAAAATATTACCAGTGATATCAATTCCATGGCTTGCTTTTTCTGTGACGAATGTGTCATTTGTGCCTGATTAATGTCGATTGTTTGTATTGTTTTTAGACTTAGATGAATTTATCTTTAGAACAGAACAGAGGAACTCATCTATTCCATCTGTCTGTGCCAAAAATACTTTCTAGCCTTATGCACCCTGGACTTCTTACAAACATATTGCCTAAAAATTGTAACAGTATTTTTCAATTTTATAACTAAAGTTTTTAATTAAACATATATAATATTATTGCTATGAAAAAGTAAATTTATTCTTATATTCATGCACATTGGGCAGCATTTGACATAAGAAGTGACTTTGATTATATCACTTTTTTTGAGCACTGCTCCTTGGTTCCACCCCTAACCTCCTCTTATTACTGCCCTTTTAGAGAATAAAGAACCAAGTATCATTTTGTGGCGATAAGTCATTTGTTTGGAATATGTTAATGCTATCAAGAAAAGCAGTAAAATAGATCACTTGCAGCCAGTAACAATAGAGCCCCCCTCTAGCAACAATAAATCCCCCCCAACAACAATGGACCAACTGAAACAAATACCCCCCTGCAGTGACAATAAATCCCCCAGCAACAATAGACCCTTGGCAGAAACAACAGATCTCCCCACAGTCAGCACCGAAAGACTCTCCATCAGCCAGCAGCTAGCAACAATAGACCCCTCCCTCAACAGTAGATCCCTTCCAGCAATAAGTGACTGCCCAGCAATATAACACCCACCCTTAGGCCGCGTACACACGCGGGGACTGTTCGCCCAACTTTGTCCGTCAAACAGTTTCGGCAAACAGTCCGCTCAAAATTAGCATGGACGGACATGGCCACACACGACGGACGAACAGTTTGCTGAAACCGTGCGCGATGACGTGAACGGCACGTACGACGGGACGAAAAATACGACGTCCTATACACTGCATTATAACTTTCGGCGTGAAAATCCTTTCTGAGCATGCGCGCAACTTTGTTTGACGAACAAGCCTACACACGCGGGGACTGTCCGCTGAAACAAGGAATTTCCGAAAAACCTTGTTCAGCGGACTGTTCGCTGAAACTGTCCGCTGAAAGCCCACACACGAGCGGACTGTCCGCTGAAACTTGGTTTCAGCGGACAGTTTCAGCGAACAGTCCCCGCGTGTGTACGCGGCCTCAGCAAACATCGGTTCTCAACCAGCAACAACAGCCCCCCCCTGCAAAAATATATCCCCTCCAGCTGGAATAGATCTCCCAGTAGCCAGCATCAATAGTCCCTGCAGCACACCCCAGCACCCCTTGCCATTACATACAGTCAGTGCTGGAGGTACTGGAACTGTGTTCCCTCACATTCCTGCTGAAAAAAAAAAGAGCCCTGTTTAAATCTGGAAAAAAAATTATCAATTGTAGGTACATGTCTGAAACTACAACCACAGAAATTGAAGGGCAGTGGTGATGAAAATTTGCAAGAGGACCCATAAATTATTTTATGCCCTTGGGTAGAAGAATGTGATAATCAGGGCATCTATAAAATGTTCCATGTGCATTTAAAGAAGAAATGTACCAAATAAAAATCAGATTGGAAAAGAAGAATGTATCTTAAGGGTGGAGTGATATTTAAAGAAAGCGTTATTAGAAAATGACAACATGTCTATATGCGTGATATAAATATATATAAATATACACACATGCCAATCAGCCATTTTATGACCACTGACAGGTAAAGTGAATAACATTGATTATCTCAATACTGAGAAGGATGTATTTTTAGAGGAAAAAGTCAAAAAATGCCAGCAAATCCAATAAGACCGACCTATTTCACAACTAAGGCCGCGTACACACGCGGGGACTGTTCGCTCAACTTTGTCCGTCAAACAGTTTCAGCGGACAGTCCGCTCAAAATTAGCATGGACGGACTTGCCCACACACGACGAACGAACAGTCCGCTGAAACCGTGCGCGATGACGTGAACGGCACGTACGACGGGACGAAAAATACGACGTCCTATACACTGCAATGCAAACTTCGGCGTGTAAATCCTTTCTGAGCATGCGCGGAACTTAGTTTGACGAACAAGCCTACACACGAGGGGACTGTTCGCTGAAACAAAGTTTCAGCGGACAGTTTTTCGGAATTTCCGAAAAACTTTGTTCAGCAGACTGTCCGCTGAAACTGTCCGCTGAAAGCCCACACACGAGCGGACTGTACGCCTAAACACTGTTCAGCGGACAAAGTTGAGCGAACAGTCCCCGCGTGTGTACGCGGCCTAATAGTTTTCATATACCCAATTACAACCAAATAAAGATAATTACTCCTTACGGAAGACAATATCCTTTAGAACCCACTCATTTCAGTCCAAACCAAGAAAGAACACAAAACCAGCTTCTGCCAGAATCGTGTGCAGTCGCACAGGTTACCTAATGCGACTCAGACACGGCCGTGGTAAGTATGATTGTTTATAACCTTATTTTGAAGACTCAATATAATCCCGAAAAAAAACATACATAGATCCTGTACGTACGCTTACTACGTCATTTCCAGGTCGCCTACGGTGGTTGGAACGCAGTTGGAGCGCACGCTGCGTATCCACCGAACGCTACCCGTTGTTCATTTGGAATTCGCGCTATAAGGGCTCTATCCTAAGGGGACTTACAAATATTAGAGCTATCTAACTAAACAGGATTAATCCCGGGACATCGCCCTGGAGCGATTGTTATATTCGATACTGTGTTTTTTTGTTTTTCCTGGGACAGAGAGTCATTAGCGTGTTTTCCATAGTTTGATTCTATTACATATTTTTTATCTTGTTTTTTCTGGACTGCTACCGGAGAATTGGATCAATAATCTATGGAGTCTATGTAAAGTAGATCTCTTGGTGGATTGTGTTTCCACATTTTTTTATTCTTATTATATGAAATTTGTTTTTTGTTTTTGTATTTTTTGTGGAAATAAATTGTTTTTTATACGGATTACACTATGGAGACTATAATTTCTTTCCTATGAGGATATAATTGGAATCCCTTTCTGGATACGAATGATCACAAAATACACGGGTCAAGGAGCTGGATATCGTCAGATTTGGTTTAAAGGCGAATTACCCCTGCAGGGGTGTATTCTTCTGGTGAGTGGGGTACCTTGTGGGGGAGCACGGAAGTCACTTTGAAGATTGCACAAGAAGCACTAAAGTCACTTTATGAACATTTCATGTTGGAATTGCACTACTGAAGATTTTCTGGATAATTGGACACTATACTTTCACTTTTATTTTTATTTTTATTAATTTTATTTTTATATTTTGAGGGTCATTATTATATTTTATATTTTTTATTTATATATATATATATATATATATATATATATATATATATATATATTTTTTTTTTTTTTTTTTTTTTTTTTTTTTCACAGGTGTATTTTTTAGTACATATATATATTTTTTAGGTCTTGTGATTTTGGGTACGAGCTGTGTTATATAATTTATAATTTGTTGTTTCTTTATATACTTTTTGTTTTTCCACTTGCACTTTTTAATGCACTTTTATATATTTAGTTCCTTTAATAGAATTTGTATTTTCATACTCATTTTCACATATATTAATTGAGTTGTATTTTCACAACCATTATCTTAGCTGATAGAATGTTGGTATAATTACACTTTAGCACTGATGCGACTTTAAGGTAAAGTCGCACCAAGTACAATCTTTCGTTATTTAGTTTTTTTCCCACAGGATCTATGTATGTTTTTTTTCGGGATTATATTGAGTCTTCAAAATAAGGTTATAAACAATCATACTTACCACGGCCGTGTCTGAGTCGCATTAGGTAACCTGTGCGACTGCACACGATTCTGGCAGAAGCTGGTTTTGTGTTCTTTCTTGGTTTGGACTGAAATGAGTGGGTTCTAAAGGATATTGTCTTCCGTAAGGAGTAATTATCTTTATTTGGTTGTAATTGGGTATATGAAAACTATTAGTTGTGAAATAGGTCGGTCTTATTGGATTTGCTGGCATTTTTTGACTTTTTCCTCTAAAAATACATCCTTCTCAGTATTGAGAATTAACATTTGTTTGTGCTAAATAGGTAGCGCCAGTTACCCCGGCTGTTAAATTGTATTTATTGTTGGAAGAAACCCCAATTGGGGATTTTCTTTTTGTGGGGGGGCTGCAACCTATAATTATACATATATATATATATACACTTTCTTCTGAGCCCACTGCCCCCTTTTTTTGTTTATCCAATACCTAGGGTTGATTAGCGTGGTTTCCTCTACCTCTATAACATTGATTATCTCATTACAATGGCATCTGAAAGTGGGTGGGATATATTAGGCAGCAAGTAAATGTGTTGTCCCTTAAAGTGGTTTTAAAGGCTCAAGGGGGGGCGAGCTCCATAAGATGTGTCTTATGGATGCATAGAGTGGGGCTCAGGAGCGAGCAGAGCTTGCTATTGGAGGCACTGGCTGAAGAGGAGAAGCCAGGAGCGCTGAAAGGAGACTCTGAAAGGCTGAAAGGAAAAGCAGGAGATCGGGCCTCCTCTGTGCAAAACCACTGCACAGACCAGGTAAGTATGACATTTTATTTTTTAAATGACTTAAACAATGGCCAAATTGTAATGGCTGTTGGGTCAGAGCAACCTCAAAACTGCAGCTCTTGTGTTTCCAGTCTACAGTGGTCAGGCCTACGAAAAATGGTCTAAGAAAGAAAAAAAACGAAGAACCAGTGATGGGGTCATGGGTGGCCAGGGCTTCTTGACACATGTGGGGAGCAACACTGGCCTGTAGTTTCTCTAACTCAAATTGCTGAAAAGTTAGTACTGGTTCTGATAGAAAGTAGTCAAAACAAGTAGTGCATCACAGTTTGTTGCGTATGGGGCTGCGTAGCCAAAGACTGGTCAGGGTGTCCATGCTGACCTATGTCCACAGCTGAAAGCACCTACAATGGGCATGTGAGCATCAGAACTAGAGCACCGAACAATAGAAGAAGCTGGCCTAGTCTAAAGAATTCAAGAAGAATGGTTTGAGGAACACAACAATGAGTTTGAGGTGTTGACTTGGCTTCCAAATTCCCCAGATCTCAGTCCAACTGAACACCTGTGGGATGTGCTGGAAGGACAAGTCCAAATCATAGAGGCCCCACCTCGTAACTTACAGGACTTAAAGGATCTGCTATTGCCAGCTTGGTGCAAGATACCACAGCATACCTTCAGAGGCCTAGTGCAGCCCATGCTTGAACAGGTTATGGTATGTGGTCATAATGTTATGACGGATCTGTATATTTCACTATGCACTTGTATTGTATGTATTTTCTCTTTAGTTTACTTAGTTTAGTCACTAAAAAGTGGCAAGTGGAAAAATACTTCCAAAAATGCTAACTACTGTTAGTTTTGCACTGCTATGGACAAAAAAAAAAAAAAAAGAAGACGTGCATGTAGATCAAATGCCACTAAACCTGGAAATGTTACTTGTGGAAGGTGCTGCATTATGTTAGTGACAGGAGACATATGCCTTTTTTCATTTTTCCTTAGCTGCCATTTTTTGTCACTCTAGATAGAATGATGATGAGGATGGATTATAGTTAAAGAATGGGCAATTTTTCAGGGATTGACCTAAAATATTCTGAGATCTAAGCTGTTTACGCTCTCGTGTCGCCATGTCATGGTGTATATTCTGTAGTCTCTGCAGTCATCAATGGCTCTCAGGAATAAAGATCTCCAGAACACAGCAAAATCAATGTAACCCGGCCATTGCATTCATCTTCTAAGTTGTATGAGCAAGGCTAAGCCTTTTCAGGACCACAGAGAGCTCCCACGACTCTGCTATAAACAGCAGCAATTAGTGACAAAAGATCTCTGTTAAAGGAAATCTATAGTCTTTAAAATTGTAATGTAAATCTTATCAATGTGTGTTAGTGTTTGCAATATTGTCTATAGTCTGCCATATTATACACTCACTGGCCAATTTATTAGGTACACCTTGCTAGTAGCGGTTGGACCCCCTTTTGCCTTCAGAACTGCCTTTATTCTTCCTGGCATAGATTTAACAAGGTGTTGGAAACATTCCCCAGAGATTTTGGTCCATATGGACACGATAGCATCACGCATTTTTTGCAGATTTGTCGGCTGCACATCCATGATGCAAATCTCCCATTCCACCACATCTCAAAGATGCTCTATTGGATCGAGATCTAGTGACTGTGGAGGCCATTGGAGTACAGTGAACTCATTGTCATGTTCAAGAAACCGTGGTGAGATGATTTGAGCTTTGTGACATGGTGCATTATCCTGCTAGAATTAGTCATCAGAAGATGGGTATGCTGTAGTCATAAAGGGATGGACACGGTCAGCAACAATACTCAGGTAGGCTGTGGCATTTAAACGATGCTCAATAGGTACTAAGGGGCCCAAAGATTGCCAACAAAATATCCCCCACACCATTACACCAGAACCACCAGCATGAACCGTTGATGCAAGGCAGGATGGATCCATGTTCTCATGTTGTTTACACTCCAAATTCTGACCCTACCATCTGAATCTGAATGTTGCAGCTGAAATCGAGACTCATCAGACCAGACAACGGTTTTCCAATCTTCTTTTGCCCAATTTTGGCGAGCCTGTGCGAATCGTAGACTCAGTTTTCTGTTCTTAGCTGACAGGAATGGCACCCGGTTTGGTCGTTTGCTGCTGTAGCCCATCTGCTTCAAAGTTCAGAGGTATTGTGCATTCAGAGATGGTATTCTACATACCTTGGTTGTATTAAGTGTTTTTTTTTAGTTACTGTTGCCTTTCTATCATCTAAAACCAGACTGCGCATTCTCCTCTGATCTCTGACATCAACAAGGCATTTTCCTCCACAGAACTGCTGCTCACTGGATATTTTCTCTTTTTTTAACCATTTTCTGTAAACCCTAGAGATGGCTGTGCGTTAAAATCCCAATAGATCAGCAGTTTTTGAAATACTTAGATCAGCCGGTCTGGCACCAATAACCATGCCACGTTCAAAGTCACTAAAATCCCCTTCCTTCCCCATTCTGATACTTGGTTTGAACTTCAGCAAGTTGTCTTCACCACGTGTATGCCTCATTCCTACATGCAGTAATGCATGGTCTGTGGGGCTCCAATGTGGCTGATGACCGCACAGGTCTCCTATATCACCATAAATGTATCTGGGACTTGCCCATTATCAAATAGAATCTTCCTATCATCCATGGTCTCTCTCCTTTATGGCACAACAAACAGCTAGCTGAGCTTCTTAAGATCCCAAATGCAGAATTTTGGGCCTCTAGGGGGATTTACTACTTACACCATTTGCTCACTGCACGGCGTCTTAAACCCTTTCAGTTATTGAAGGAAGAATTCTCACTTCCTAATTATATGCTTTTTCTCTACCTACAATTATATCATTCCCCACTAACTCAATTCTCTACTAACGTACATACCCAACATTAGTGTTTATCCCTTTGTTAGAGATATTATGGGGCACCGAGCCTCAAAAATTGATCTCTACACTATACAATATATATACAATCTCAACCCCTTTGCCACAATACTTGCATACAAAGTCAAAATTCACAAAGGGGCAGATATAGATAACCTGGTTGATGAGGACTGGGGAGAGGTCCTTGATATACAGTAGATAATCTGGTTGATGAGCATTGGCCTGAGGTCCTTGATATACAGTAAATAACCTTGTTGATGAGCATTGGCCCAAGGTCCTTGATATACAGTAAAAAATCTGGTTGATGAGGATTAGGGTGAGTTCCTTGATAATTTTTAATTGGTATCTACCTGGGAGATTGTTTCACACAAATATATATATTTCACAGGGCCTATCTGACCCCTATCTGCTTGTCCAAGTTCCTATCAACACATAGCCCGCTATGCTCAATGTGCTTGCTTGCCACAGGCACCTTCTTTCATTTGCTTTGGGCTTACCCCAACACTTAAAGATTTTGGACACAAGTAGTGAGGTTCATCCATGATACAATGGACTCCACGCCAACTCTGCACCCCAAACAATGCATGTTAGGGTTATACCCGAATCCCGAAGCAGATACATTTATGACAACATTCATACATGAAAATGTATTTACTGCAATAAAGCTGAGAGCGCAAGACTGGATGTAAGCTACCCCTCTTATCTTCCAAGCATGGTTTTTAGAAGTAAATCCTACCCTCTCATATAAAAAGCTTATCTATACTCACAGGGGATGTCCATCTAAGTGCAATGAAATGTGGGACCATTTGCAACATCCTGGTACGTGTGGGTGATTTTTAATTCTGCCCTCTTGGACTCCAGGGCTATGTCACATATCCCCTTACTCAATTTTTGCTAAAGTTAAAGTTTAAATGCATCTCAAATGCAAGCTTGATGTACATTCTGCATTTGCCATCTACACAAGCCTTTATAGAAATGTTTTCAGGGGGAAGCTAATGTTCCAGGAGAAAAACCCAGACAATTAGGTGGAGACCATACAAATATTAGGCCGCGTACACACGCGGGGACTGTTCGCCCAACTTTGTCCGTCAAACAGTTTCAGCAAACAGTCCGCTCAAAATTAGCATGGACGGACATGGCCACACACGACGAACGAACAGTTTGCTGAAACCGTGCGCGATGACGTGAACGGCACGTACGACGGGACGAAAAATACGACGTCCTATACACTGCATTATAACTTTCGGCGTGTAAATCCTTTCTGAGCATGTGCGGAACTTAGTTTGACGAACAAGCCTACACACGAGGGGACTGTTCGCTGAAACAAAGTTTCAGCGGACAGTTTTTCGGAAATTCCGAAAAACCTTGTTCAGCGGACTGTTCGCTGAAACTGTCCGCTGAAAGCCCACACACGAGCGGACTGTCCGCCGAAACACTGTTCAGCGGACAAAGTTGGGCGAACAGTCCCCGCGTGTGTACGCGGCCTTAGTCAGACAGTCTCTCTATAAAGAAATTAACCTAGACCTTCTCTACTACAATGATACAATGCACTGCGACATTACTGAATCATAGGAATCCAAAGTAGGTTTAGTCTTTTCGCAAGCATATCATTTTACTGAAAAAGAATTACTAATACCCTTTAATCAGCAGACAATAATGTATTTGAAGTGGTGTAGATTTCTCTAATCAGCAATATTTAATCTTAGAGGACCATAGAATATAAGGATCATTAACCTACACAGAAATACAATGCCAATGATAATGTATTATGCTTACAACTAACACAAATATGTACGGTTTATGAAACATCAGCAAATGACTTCTGTACTTTGGTGGTTAGAAGACAAGGATACATACACCAAGGGCGGGCCTCTTGCATGGACTAGAGTCCTGGCGAGTGTGAGTTCCATGGATCCTGTGCCTCTGTACTAGTTCATCAGCTGAAGGATCTGTCCAGTAATGATCTGCTGTCTTTAGCTTTGTGTACTCTAGTGCACAAGGTCCCACTGAAAAATAACACAAGGAGAAATGAATCCACTGTGTGATGCGCTTATTTGAAGAATACACATTACTGCAGTTTTTTCTTGAACCATAGTAGTTTTTTTTACCATTGCAATTAAAGGAATCTATGTGCAAATATAGTAGTTATTTAAAGAGCAACTGCAGGTAACACTGTAAATAAATCACTGAATGCTAATTTTAAGAGAGTCCATTCAGTTCAGTTTAAAGGAGCACTAGCACACGTATTATTGAATAGTGAGAACTGTGGTAATCCATGGCATGGTAGCTTTCAGCATATCTATTTCTTTCCCATTTCACATGCCTTTTATATACAGTTGCCTTTATTATATGAGGACTAGGTTGTCCAGCAAAACTAGCAGTTACTGGTAAGGGCAAAACTGTATCACTGCTAGGGGTGTGGTTGCTAGGCGCAACACTGGAGGAAGCCTGGGCAGTAGTGGGAATCAGCGCCACAGAGTGATTTGGGTATGCCACACCCCCTGCGCACACCTATGGTTATGCCCTTGGTGCTGTGTGCCCTAAATCTTCAGCTTTAAATCATTATTTTAGAAATAAACATGTATTACAGGATGTATCTGTGATGCAGCATTTGAAAAACATTATGGGTTTTCTAAAGAAAAACACAGCAGTAGCAGTTTCCCTTCACACTGTCTCTGTAAAACTAGGAGGTTTGCAAGAAGCCCTCTGAAAAGAACAGAGCAAAAAGTAAGGGAAGGGAACGAGTCAATGACTCATTTAGCAGTGTGTGTAATCTGAGCTTCAACAACTGTAAAGAACGGGTTATTTTCAAATAGTTAAAATTAGCCCAGTAAACTGAACCAGAGCTCTATTTTCTGTCTAGAAATGGTAAAAGTGAAATATTTATATCCAATATTTTATATTTACCTAATGAAATGCAATAAAACATATTATGTATTTTTTTCCTATATAAAGAAAAGACAAAGAAAATATACCTTTAAAATACCTGTACAAAAGAACTTACATTTTTTGGCAACTACAAAATGGCAGCATTAAAACATGAGTTGAGTGACCTTATATAAATATGAGTGACCTTATATAAATACAGTATATGTAAAGAGGAAAGGACCTCCGTTACAACTGATCAGCCCAGGGGAATAAGTGATAAAGAGCGGCCTCATCCTACATGTCTTCACCAAACCACACACACACACTGATGCATTTCATCCACACTATATTGCCAAAAGTATTGGGCCACCCCTCCAAATCATTTGATGGAGGGGGATTATGGTTAAGGGGTTGTTTTTCAGGGGTTGGGCTTGGCCCCTTCGTTTCAGTGGAGGAAACACTTAGGCCCCTTTCACACGGACGGACAGAATGGTGCTTTTAGCTGTGGATTTTCTAGTTTTCTACCGCAGCTAAAAGCACACAATGCTTTCCTATGGCCCCATTAACACACAGCGTTTAGCTGCGATTTCGTTACATGCGGTTTGGTGCGAATAGAAAAAATAGAAGTGAATGCGTCCAGGTGTGATGTAGCGCAGCTATATGCACATAACCGCAGGTAATCGCAGTCTTTTGTGTCAACTGCGGATAGCAGCGTGAGAAGGGATTCAAGGGACCAAAAAATAAATAAAAAAAAGGGTTGCTATGGGAACGACTATATTAGATAACTGCTGCTGAACGCAACTGCACAGAAACACACATAAACGCAGGTAATTTCACTGTACAAATGCAGCTGATCGCAGTGCCTGGAGTCTTGAATTTCACAGAAAAAAATAAACATGCTAAACTGCGGCAGAACAGCCCTCCGTGTGAAAGGGGTCTTAAGGTGTCAGCATACCAAGACATTTTGGACAATTTCATGCTTCCAACTTTGTGGGAACAGTTTGGGGATGGCCCCTTCCAGTTCGAACATGACTGCGCACCAGTAAACAAACAAGATCCATAAAGACATGGATGAGCGAGTTTGACCTGACCTCAACCCCGATAGAACACCTTTGGTATAAATTAGAGCAGAGACTGCGAGCCAGGCCTTCTCTTCTACATCAGTGCCTGACCTCACAAATGTGTTTCTGGAAGAATGTCCAAACATTTCCAAAGACACACTCCTTGTGGACAGCCTTACCAGAAGAGTTTAAGCTGTTATAGCTGCAAAGGGTGGGCCAACTCAATATTGAAACTATGGACTAATGCAGGCCATATACGGTTGAATTACGAACAAATTTTCTTTTCAAAATCAGAAAGTTCTTTTTTTTGTGATCCAATGATGCCACCATTGATTTTCGAAAATTCGGCCGACCAAGCCTTCAATTTCACCTCATGTTGCTACAGAAAAGAATTTTTGTAACCGGGAATCTTCTTTTCTCTCCGTAAATTTTCTTTTCTTATTACATTTCTCGCATGATTCTCCCATCATTGATTAGAATATCGTTTGTTTTTCCAAAATTTTCCAACATGTCCGATTAATCAAATTTGATTTCCGCATGAAAATCGGCTGTTGTTGCAGCCCACTAATGGTACGAAATTCATACGAAAATTATTTCGAAATTCGAACCGTGTATGGCTGGCATAAGACTGGGATGCCAATAAAGTACATGTGTATGTAAAGGCAGGTGTCTCAATACTTTTGACAATATAATGTATGTGTCCTAGAGGGATCAGAAAATAAGGCCTGCCTCTTGGAATATAAGGACTCTATAGTATTCTTAGAAGCCCTCCTAATATGACACGATTACATCAAACAGTATATGTCAGTTATAAAACTGGCTATTACAGGGCCAATAGCATACAGCCCAGTTCACGTCTTATATTACAAAAATTTGCACTAAAATGTACATGGCTATAACTAGTAAACTATGAATTTTGTTTCAGTCTTACCTAAAAGAACTGCCAATATGGAACCACAAACTGGATCAGCCAATAAAGCTTCTTTTTCGTAATATTTACTGTAGAGATAAACAATAAACAATCAGGTATTGCATGCAGTGAGTTTATATTTATAATATAATCATTATGCGACATATTGAAGTGCAAGATTTGAGCATTTACAATCTTCATAACTTTTTTTGGAACCTTTATTTTAGGGAGAGTGTTTGATTTGAGTGGCACTATACAATGGTCATTAAAGATGGCTGTGTGAATCTTCCACAAACAACCTGTGAGGAAACTGGTATTATTATTGGAAGACGCAATCCCACTTATTTGTTAAAAAGGTATACAGTATTATGAAAACAACACAATTCATCTATATATCTATTAAATAAGAAAGTATATATATATTATATATATATATATATATATTGTCACTATAAAGGAAGGAAATACATACTTCAATAAATTAGCTTTACTTTATTGTTAGCACTATATTTTCACACATTATAAAGCACATTAAGATACATTTTATCTCTGCTATAAGGCATGACTAAAGTAATTTCCAGCTGAATTACCTCTTTCAAAGAGGATTAATATGTAATTCTTCTTTGCTGAAATAGTCATTTGTTCTTTATAAGCTTTGCTCAGCTGGATTTATATCCATAAAAGCAAGTAACTGAGCAAACTAAAAAGTCTGCACAGGCCCAACAGAATAAATTGGTAATTAATTTTATTTACAAAAGTTATTTCACTGCCCTGTTGTACAACATCACATTTACATCACTATCATTCCTTATGGAATTAAACATATAGAGTATCTCACAAAAGTGAGTACACCCCTCAAGTTTTTGTAAATATTTTAGTATACCTTTTTATATGCCAACATTGAAGAAATGACACTTTGCTACAATGTAAAGTAGTGAGTGTACAGCTTGTATAACAGTGTACATTTGCTGTCCCTTCAAAATAACTCAACACACAGCCATTAATGTCTAAACCGCTGGCAACAAATGGCAAATAACTCTCTGAGATCTGAAAAAAAGAATGGTTGCTCTACATAAAGATGGCTTCGGCTATAAGAAGATTGCCAAGATACTGAAACTGAGGTGTAGCACAGTGGCCAAGATCATACAGCGGTTTAACAGGACAGGTTACACTCAGAACAGGCCTCACCATGGTCAACCAATAAAGTTGAGTGCACATCCTCAGCATCATATCCAGGGGTTGTCTTTGGGTAATAGACGTATGAGTGCTGCCAGCATTGCTGCAGAGGTTGAAGGGGTGGGGGGGGTCAGCCTGTCAGTGCTCAGACCATACGCCTCACACTGCATCAAATTGGTCTGCATGGCTGTCCAGAAGAAAGCCTCTTCTAAAGATAATGCACAAGAATGCTCGCAGTTTGCTGAAGACAAGCAGACTAAGTACATGGATTACTGGAACCATGTCCTGTGGTCTGATGAGACCAACATAAACTTATTTGGTTCAGATGGTGTCAAGTGTATGTGGCGGCAACCAGGTGAGGAGTACAAAGACAAGTGTGTCTTGCCTACAGTCAGGCATGGTGGTGGGAGAGCCATGGTCTGGGGCTGCATGAATGCTGCCGGCACTGGGGAGCTACAGCTCATTGAGGGAACCATGAATGCCAACACATACTGTGACATACTGAAACAGAGCATAATCCCCTCCTTTTGGAGATTGGGCCACAGGACAGTATTTCAACATGATAAGGACCCCAAACACATCTCCAAGATGACCACTGCCTTGCTAAAGAAGCTGAGGGTAAAGATGATGGCCTGGCCCAGCATTTCTCCAGACCTAAACCCTATTAAGCATCTGTGGGGCATCCTCAAAGGGAAGGTGGAAGAGCACAAGGTCTCTAACATCCTCCAGCTCCATGATGTCGTCATGGACGATTGGAAGAGGACTCCAGTGGCAACATGTGAAGCTCTGGTGAACTCCATGCCCAAGAGTGCTGGAAAATAATGGAGGCCACAATAAATATTGACACTTTGGGCCCAATTTGGACATTTTCACTTAGTAGTGTACTCACTTTTATTGCCAGCGGTTTAGACACTAATGGCTGTGTGTTGAGTTATTTTGAGGGGACAGAAAATTTACACTGTTACACAAGCTGTACACTCACTACTTTACATTGTAGCAAAGTGTAATTTCTTCAGCATTGTCACATGAAAAGATATAATAAAATATTTACAAAATTGTGAGGGGTGTACTCACTTTTGTGAGATACTATATTAGACATACCTCCCAACAGTGGGACTGTCCTGGGATTTTAACAAAATCCTGACATCTCATAAACCTGAGCTGTGTCCTGCTACTGCAGTGGGAGTGCTCATTCCTGTATACAACTTGGCTCATTTTGCACACACAAAGGCAGCAATGATAAAAGTTCCAAACCTCTTCCATAACTGCACACACGCAAGAACTTTTTCTTCACGTGCACAAATGTGCCGAAGGGCTCTGCCAGGACCCAAAAGCCAGAAGCAGCTCTTCGCCACATCTGCACATGTACCATAATGGCAGAACTGGAGAAGGAAAAGGGGGGGGGCAAAGCCAATAAGTAGGGGCCTAAGTAGTCATCTTTAGTAAAAGGAGATTTAAAGATTTATTAGAGCAGCAGCGGTCATATTGCCCATTGTGCACTAACTAAATTTAATTTAGATTTAATTGACATTTGATTTAGATTCTAATGTGAGTACATACACATAATTGCACAATATAAAGGAATAGTAGTGGTAAAAAAAAATATTTGTGGGTTTAAAGTAGAAGTATAGGCAAAACATTTTATTTTTATTTTGGATAGAGTAAGGGAGGGTTATAACCCCTGACAGTTTATTTTTTGCCATCTGTGCCCTATTGGGGAGATTTCCCTTCACTTTCTCTCCCATAGGCAAAATAGCAAACAAAAGGAAATCCCTGCAAATTAAGGAAATCTCTTGGGGATCCCCAGGCCATCAGAACTAGTGTCCCCATTGTAAGATTCCCCCTCTATTACTCTTCTGGGGACAACCCAAATGTTGGCATTTTCTTTTACTTTTGCTTTTAATCATAATGGTAAACAGGAAACATAGAGAAAGGGAATCTCTCTAACTGTTCTAATCCATCTCTACTCCATCCAAAACTAAAAAAACAAGTTTTGTCTTTAAAGGGGTTGTAAATGTTCGTTTTTTATTTTCTAAATAGGTTCCTTTAAGCTAGTGCATTGTTGGTTCACTTCGCTTTTCCTTCAATTTCCCTTCTAAATGTTTTTTTTTCTTTGTTTTCTTTGTCTGAATTTCTCACTTCCTGTTCCTCCTCAGTAAGCTGTTCAGTAAGCTTTTCTGGCTGACTAAACACCGCTCGGATGATGGTGTGAAGTTTACTGAGGAGAAACAGGAAGTGAGAAATTCAGACAAAGAAAAAAACGTTTAGAAGGGAAATCTAAGGAAAAAGTAAGTGAACCAACAATGCACTAGCTTAAAGGAACCTATTTAGAAAATAAAAAACAAAGCTTTACAACCCCTTTAACTAATTATTTTTTCTTTGTATAATTCTCCTTTAATGGGGTGTGGTCAGGGTGTGTCTAAGGCTTCCATAGTTTTGCTGATAGGTGTCACTTGTTCCCATCTAAAAAAGTTGGGAGGTATGCCTATATCAGAAAGAACAGCTATTTTCAGAAGCTCTGATAGACCAATGGTATACAGTAAGAGGGGAGTGTGGGACAACGACCCTAAACATACAGCCAGAGCTAAAATGGAATGGTTTATATCAAAGCATATTCATGTGTTGGAATGGCCAAGGAAAAGTCCAGACCTAAATCCCAATGACAATATGTGGCAAGACTTGAAAATTGCTGTCCACAGATGCTCTCCATCCAATCTGACAGAGCGTGAGCTATTTTGCAAAGAAGAATAAGCAAAAATGTCACTCTCTAGATGTGAAAAGCTGGTAGAGACATCTCCAAAAAGACTGTAATTGCTGTAATTGCAGCGAAAGGTGGTACTACAAAGTATTGACTCAGGGGGGCTGAATACAAATACACATCACACTTTTCATATATGTATTTGTAAAAAATGTTGAAAAACATTTATTATTTTCCTTCCACTTCACAATTATGTGCCACATTGTGTTGGTCTATCACATAAAATCCCAATAAAATGCATTCACTTTTTGGGTTGTAAAAATTACAAAATGTGGAAAATTTCAAGGGGTATGAATACTTTTTCAAGGCACTGTAACAGGGGAGTGCAGGGAAGGAGAATCATAAAGTAGTTCTTGTTACTGTATAACAGACTGCACTTTTCCTGTATGATGGCTGTTCTGATTATTTCCATAGACAAAGACAAAAAATGATACAGTGTATAGGAAAGAAGTTTATATCATGGCAGAACCTGCTGTGATGTGTTTTGGAGATGAAGGGTATGCATTTCCTTGAATGGAAAGAAGATGAAAGGACTGAATAATGAACACAATGATGAATCTATTTGAATTTTAATACAGTGAAAACAAGTTGGACGTTAAGTGTAAGAATTACAGTACTCAGCTGGAAATCATCTGCTTGTACATTAGCTACAATTGTGGTTTGATAGAAAATAGACAATAATTCTCTATACTCTGCATGCTCTGCGTGAATCTCTGCTCTTCCCTGCAGCTGATAGTAGACACACAGAATGACGGTGTTCATTGAAATCTTAATCCGTACATTTAATACCAATAGTGTTCTGTCTTCAACAGAACTTAAATGCGCTCAATAAAGTGACCCTGTCACCAAAATTGAATTGCTCAAAAAGACTTGTCGGTAAAAGAAGAGAAAATATATACCTTTCCCATTGTCTCTGCTACCAAACCTAACTCCATTAAAGAGAAACGTTCCTCTGAAGTCAGCTGACAAACCAACATTAATGGGAATGTCATTGTTTTGTATCCCCCCACAGTGCTCAGTTGTTCCTCTTGCTGACATCCACTCACTGCAAGGCACAGTATTGGCATGGATGTCACCTGGAGGAACCACTGAGCGCTGCAGGGGACACCGAAGAAGAACACTACCATAAGTATCAGACTTCAGTCTTCAACAAAGCTACGTTCAGCAGCGTGGGAGCAGAAAAGGTTAGCATCTCTTCTTTTACATGCAAACCTTTTTTGGGCAATTTAACTTTGGCAACAGATTAACTTTGGCAAGAAGACAATCCACTAGAGTTGGCATTGCTCCAGGTGAAAAGTTGTATTGTGTTCACCAGCCACAGATGCCCAGATGGACACTTTACTACCTACATGGAAAAATTCAGGTCACATTCCATTGAAATCTTTATTCAGTGAGCTTTATTGTGGCAGTAGCATGGCTTACAATGCAGGATCTCACCTCCTGTGACATGTTTCACCCTTATCCAGGGCTTAATCATAAGGATAAATAAATAACAGGGCTGCACCCTAAAAAGCAAAAGTAACCAATAGCAGCTCTCCTATTTATGATCTCACAGGTTGCCTTTAAATTGGTTGTAAACCCTTACAGACCACTTTTTGCTACAGGTAAGCCTATAATAAGGCTTACTTGTAGCTACCCAATATATCTCCTAAACTTGCAAGGTTTAGGAGATATCCCCTGTATTTACATGTGCCAATTTCATCGGCACATGCGCACTGAAGCAAACTGAAGCAATGGCACTTACGTGCCATTGCTTCAGTTAGACTATGCCATTACCGGCGGCTCCTGCAAATGTGCATCATCACGGCTCCAGCCAATCACAGCGTTGAAGCCACGATACCTGCAAGTAACCCCTGGGAGTGATGTCGCTGGCCGGTGCTGTGTATGGGCACCGCAGCGAGGGCTTCGATCTCAGGTGAGTATTACATAATCAGCTAGTATGCTATGCATACTAGCTCATTATACCTTTGTCTTGCAGGTGTTAGTTTATTTTTTTTCAAAAGTGGGTTTACAACCACTTTAAAATGGCTGTAAACCTCAGACATAAAATAAAGCATATCCCTCTATAGTGTATACTTGTCTCAAATAAGAGCACTAAGTGTCATTTCTGTCTTCTGCTTCATTCTTCTACTATCACCATGAGTCACTTCTGACAAGTTTTCCTGACACCAAGAGAAAAAAGGTGACAGGAGAGGAAGCGCCAGCTCACATCTTGTGATTGACAGCCTCAGCTCTGTTCCTGTGCGCTGTGTGGCTTGAAAGTCAAATCCATTTTTCTGTGGATTGAAAGTGGCTGCAAAGAAGCTGCAGATGATCAGTAGCACTAACATACATAAAAGGATATAAAGATAAAAACAAATATTTTTATTTAAAAAAAATGGTAATTAGCTGTAGCCAACCAAATGTTATTTAACTTAGGTTTATATATACTTTAAAGTGTCTGTAAACCTCAGACATGAAATATGAACAAAGCTTATCCCTCTATAGCAGTGATGGCGAACCTTGGCACCCCAGATATTTTGGAACTACATTTCCCATGATACCCAACTACACTGCAGAGTGCATAAGTATCATGGGAAATGTAGTTCCAAAACATCTGGGGTGCCAAGGTTCACCATCACTGCTCTATAGTATATATTTTCTCAATTAAGAGCACAAAGTATCATTTCTGTCTGCTGCTTCGTTCCTCTGCTATCAGCATCAATCACTTCTGACAAGATTTCCTGACACCAAAAGTGACCAGGAGGAATCTCCAGCTGATTGACAGCCTAAGCTCTGTTCCTGTGTGCAGCGGGTGTGTCTCTTCCTTCCAATCAGCTCTCAGAGCTCTCCTTACTGAGCTTTGCAGTGTGTAATTTTAGCTCTCTGCCCCCTTTTTTTCTGACAGCTCAGACAATCTTGTTAAATTCTGCACTTTGAATGAACATAGAGAAATGAAGACTGTGGATAAACAGGCACAACATAAGTAGGAAGACTTGTTTCATCTCTGTGTACCACATGAAGCCAGTCACTTCACTGGGTGTATGTAAGAGTTACAACCACTTCAAGGTGAATGTTTATATGTAAACTATGCTTCTGAATGTTCTTTTTGTAAGGAAATAATTTGTTGACTGTCTGACAAATTCTGGTTGCCAAATCAAATCTTTAAACAATGTTTCTGTGTGTCAGTTGTAAGAAAAATATTTTTTAAGGTTTTCTCTATTCTTACTTGTGCAGCTTGCCTTATTAGTATTGTATACATTGTGGATATTGAGACAGGTGGCTATAGTATGTATGGCATTGCTGAAACACAAATTGCTCAACAACTCATATGGGCACAAATGTAAAGTTATGTGCAAAACAAACACAAATTTAAATATATTTTTTTAGTTCTACAACATGTTCCATTTAACCCAAAAACAAAATATTAGTTGGAGTAGAGTTAACAGTAAAAATAAAATACAGTTTCTTACCTGCAGTTATCCACAATGTACTGGACAATCTTATCAAGCACTCTTTCTATCAGTGCAGTACGCACCCAAATGTGCTTAAGGGCTTGTGGGGTGAGGGGGACCGTCCTTCCTGTGGTTGAACTTTGTCTTTTTAAGGACTCTTGGCCATTGCAAAGATTTTTTCTAAAAAAAATAAAATAAAAAAAAAATAAAAACTTTAAGCAATGGTGAACTTAAAATAAGATGTTATATTATTATTATTATTATTATTATTATTATTATTATACAGGATTTATGTAGCGCCGAAAGTTTACGCAGCACTTTACAACATTAGGGCAGACAGTGCAATTACAATACAATTCAATACAGGAGGAATCAGAGAGCCCTGCTCGTTAGAGCTTACAATCTAGGAGGGAGGGTCAAGTTATACAAAAGGGTAATAGCTGTGGGGGATGAGCTAATGGAGAAAATAGTGCAGTTGTTAGATGGAGGCAGGATAGGTTTTTTAGGGATTGCCTAAAAGTGGATACATTTGGAGACAGTTTGACAGATTGGGGTAGCAAATTCCAGAGAATGGGCGAGGCTTGGGAAAAGTCCTGGAAGTTGATATGGGAGCAGGTGATGAGGGAGCTAGAGAGCAGGAGGTCTTGGGAGGAACGAAGAGGTTGATTAGGTTGGTATTTTGAGACTAGGCTAGTGATGTAGCTGGGGGCAGAGTTGTGGATGACTTTGTAACTTATTGTTAGTATTTTGAATTTCATTGGGCAAATGGCAGCTAATGGGGGTAGCAGACACTGTGCGGTTTGTAAGGTGGATGAGTCTGGCAGCAGCATTTATGATGGACTGAAGGGGGGATAGTCTATTTAAAGGTAAGCTAAAGAGCAGGGAATTGTAGTAGTCGAGGCGAGAGATAACCAGGGAGTGAATCAGGAGCTTTGTGGTTTCATTGGTTAGAAAGGGACGTTGTTTAGAGATGTTGCAGAGGTTGAAGCGGTGAGCTTTGGAAAGTGATTGGATATGGGGCCGAAAGGAGAGTTCAGAGTCCAGGATAACACCTAGCACACTGACATGTGGGGACGGGTGGATGGTTGTGCCATTGCTCTTGACAGATAAGTCAGGGGAAGAGGCACGTCAGGGAGGAAATATTATGAGTTCGGTTTTGGGCAAGTTGAGTTTGAGAAAGTGGTGTGACATCCATACAGATATGTCTGTTAGTAAGTTAGTGATGCGTGAGGAGACTGATGGAGTGAGTTGAGGGGTGGAGAGAGAGATTTGTGTGTCATCAGCGTAGAAATTATATTGAAAGCCGTGAGAGGCTATCAGCTGACCCAGGGAAGAGGTGTAGATTGAAAATAAAAGCAATCTCCTGGACAGTGAGTGAGTCACTGGGTGGAGGCAGTGGAGGACAAAGTAGAGAGTTGAAGGTAGAGAAAAGTTTACAGGGACTGGACAAGAAGGTGGTAATAAGATTTGTAAAATAGATCTGGTTGGCAGTGTAGAGGAAAGAATAGTATTTTTGGAGGGCAGATTTGTATTGGTTGAAGTCTTTGAGAGACTTGGTCTTGTGCCACAGATGCTCAAGAGCGTGACTACGTACGACTATGTTATATGTATTTAATATTCTTTTTTATTATGCGTTACAAGATATTATGAGCTTAACATTAGAGATCAGTTCTCTTCAGGGTTGAATCTACTGTAAACAGCATGTATAAGAGTCAGCTTGCTGTCTGAATAAACTACTTACACCATGTTTACCGGTCTATATCTATGCTTTACCTTCTACAGACATCCTGATGACTGTTCTCAGGGGAAGAATTGATTAACTACAGAGTTGTCTGGCAGTGCTCCCTTCATACATATAAAAATATCCACACTCAGGTAAGATGGAAAGATCTGATGTCTATGGATGGCTTTAAATGTAATTGGAAGGAAAAGCATTCAAAACAAAGACAATAATAATGGAGCCTTTTAAACGTCATGTTCAACAAGCTTCCCATTGACATGAATAGATGAAGGTGGCTGTACAAAGTGATGCACCACACTTTGTATAAAGTAGAGCATGAGCATAGGCATAATGCACCAAATTTGAAATGTGTTTAGGAAGAAAAGAAGACTGATCACACACTTGGATCCAAAAGATGCTGTAGAAATGTCTTTATTGTCATGAACCAGACAAAATTGCAATGATGATTAACTGACGTGTTTCACACGAAAAGAACCATGCTTGAAATGCGTTTACCTGAACAATTAGACAGTAATATGAAATGGATCATAGTGCAGATTAGAACATACAGTAACTTGACTGATATGCTTATATCAGATACTAGGTTCCATATTTACTGTCTGTAGCAGAATTTAAGCTCAATTGGGTGTATTTTCAGCAGATCTACAACCAAAAATAACCAGATTAAATGAAGGGTCAATTTAAGGATACAATAACAAAAACATCTTTTACTGCAATATCCACATTCACTTTGAAGGTTTTCTCCCAGTTATTTCTTCTGCAGGTAGATGTCCTCAGTCTTATGGCCCGCATTATTCAACCCACTTCCTATGAGTCCAGATCATCCTAAGTAAACTTGAAAGTACAATGAAAGTGCAGTCGCTCTAAATCTAAGGGGTAGATCTGAAATGAGGGGAAGCTCTGCTGATTTTATCATCCAATCACGTGCAAGCTAAAATGCTGTTTTTTATTTTCCTTGCATGTCCCACTCGGATCTACAGCGACTTTACTTCCACGTACATTTGCAGTGCAAAGTAGATTTTACTTTAGTAAATAAACTCCAGAGTGCAAAAAAATCTAAAGGTATAAATTCAAAATATATACATTACTAAAGCTTTCCTCATAAAGCACAAATATGCGAACATTCAACAGCCATTGGTTTACCTACAGCTAGACCCAGATTGTTGCAGAAGATGCATTAATGCTGAGGGGAGGAAACCAATGATAAAAGAGAGGATCTATACTAGAGAATGATAATCGCAGATTAGCAAAAGCAAAATAAAAAAAATTATTTAAATAAAATGAAACATAGGTTGGGGTATAAACAAAATTAACAGGAAAATAGACATTGGTCTTACTTCTACATGATCGGAGAGAAATAGATGATGATGAGAATTTATTATTAGCAGAGGATAGGCTATCAATTTACTTTAAACCATTCTTTCCACTAGTAGCTAGTAAGGATTCATAAACATAGTGAGAGTGAGTAGTGTTGAAAACTTCGGATGTATTGGGTGCCTTATGAGATTTCCAGTATCTCGCTATCATTGATCTAGCAACCAGAAGAATATGTGTAATCACAACGCGAAGTCAGGGGGGGAAATTCTCAATGCCAATGTTTAGTACTGCCAAACTTGGATTAAGGGGTATCAATCAGCATGCTTCTTGTCAGCACATGAACTCATTGGCTCCCTGTACTGCTTGTTCCTCTCATACTCACACTGGGCTATATAGAGACTGCAAGAGGCTGATATCAGGTCAAATTTAGGTACATACACTGTTTGCATTTAAAAAATGTATTTATTGATGTATTATTGATTATAGAGCTGTGTTCATTTGTATCTGTTAGCCCTTGTACACACGGTCGGACATTCCGACAACCAAATCCGTCGGATTTTTTACGACGGATTTTGTCTGACGGATTTTGTCCGACGGATTTTGTCCGAAACAAAGTTGTCGGAAAATCCGATCGTTCAGAACGTGATGACGTTATTTCGTTATGACGGGACTACGTTCAGCCAATAGCTTTGGTGCAGGAATTTGATCTGAGCACGTGTGGCACTGTCCGATTGGAATTCTCTACAAATGATCGGACAAAGTCCGATTGGATCATGTTGTCGGAGAATTTTATAGCCAAGCTGGAAAACTTGGTCCGTCGGATATTCAGATGGAAACAGTCCGATGGAGTCACACTCAGTCGGATTATCCGACAACACGGTCCGATCGGACATTTTCCATCGGAATGTCCGACCGTGTGCACAAGGGATTATACCTGCCTAGAGTTAGGATAAGCAAATGTTTTCTAAATGCAAGACACATATATATTGTTATGCTGCGTACACACGACTGGACTTTCCGGCAGAAAAGGTCAGACATTGCACATAGCTTAGTAGATGCCCCCTACTTATTTTTATGTGATAGTGCAGTGTTAATTTTGACGTCAAATTCCACTTAGTTTTAGTAGCTTTTGACTAAAATGCCATTTTATTTTTCGTTGTATTTTAGTTATTTGAATTGTTTTAGTTTTAGTTATATTTTAGCCGACTTCCATACTGGACCAATTCCGGCATCCCTCTCCTACATGTAAAAATAATATTTTTTTTTGTTAGAAAATGACTCAAAACTGGGATCTCTGCTATATATATTTATATGAATAAAATGAATAAAATGAATAAAAAGTGAATAAAATGCCGATCATTGCAATTTAAGGTATTTGCGCAGTCATTTTTTTAAAACAATTTTTGGGAGAAAAAACACTTTCATGAATTATACATCTAATACTAGCCAGTTCCGGGGACAACTATCCACATCCTATTGTTTTTGTTTTGGATTGGTTGGGTTGGTGGGGAAGGTTTGGCTTTTTCTCGGGTGGTGTGGAATGAGGTTGGGGTGATTGTGTGTGTGCGATGGGTATGCCAGGGATCTGGAGAGATGGTTATTGGGGTTGGATGTGTTGGGAATATGGGTGAAGTTGGGATTGGTTATGTGTGGGCTGTTACATGGGGGTCTGATGATGTGGTGGGTGGTTTGGTGGAGGTTGTGGGGAGGGGCCTTTGGATGGTGTATGGTTGGTTGCGTGTGGGGGGTGATGCGAGTGTTGTGGGGGGGGGGGGTCTTGAGTGATATGTACATTATGATTGGGGGAAGCTTGTCTGGAAGTTGTACAGGTGAAGAGGGGATTGATCTGTGGGATTATAGGTTTTGAGGTTGAGGTAGGTCATGGATGAATGATGCGTGCAGGTGGAAATGATGCTTGCTGCTTTGTGGCCATGTTGAATTGTGGCTATGATGAGTGTAGGTGTTATGCATAGAATAGTGTTGGTTTCTGTTACACCCTAGTGTTTAGAAGCAAATACCAGATGCATATAGATCTAATTTATATAAATATTTTGTATTTTAGTGTTCTTGGGTGCTGCAGTTTTTTCCTGCCTACTCCGCCAGGTGTGTGGTCCAGTGTCCATCTGGCTTGAACCTGGTATTGACCAGGGGTCAAGTGGCTGCCTCATCATTCTCTTCATCTCGCATATTGAGAGACCCATATATATATATATATATATATCTTGTTGATAAAGTTGGTGATGAGACTTATTCATGTACTGTATATTCTATAATGTAATGTGTTATGTGAAGTCACAAAATTGCTGAGTGTACTACAATATCTCTTTTTGATATTTGATGATTCCCTAGATGCACATAAAACATTCTCTGAAGCAGCAGAAATACTCTGCGAAATGCGTTGGAATATATGCACAATATGAAGTGGAAACCAGCTTCATGGCAAACTTCCCAGTTGTAACATTTAGCCACTGTGACAAAGATATGTTTGTATACTTTTTGGATGTTCTTAAAATTCTTTGTACAGTGCATTTTTTTTTACCTTAACACTGGGTATGTGCTCACGTCAGTGACAACTCTACATCCTAGAATGTCTTGATGCCTCTCTGCCTTTGAGAGGCGTGTTTGTATGTTTTGGGTACTTTCATGAATTAAACAAAAAAAGAAAACCAAATATTTACCACAATTCTTTTGTATAATGTGAAAGATGATGTTACGCCAAGTAAATAGATAACATGTCACGCTTCAGAATTTGTGCATACTCGTGGAATGCCGCCAAACTTCGGTACTTAAAAATCTCCATAATTCTCCTTATGCTAGAATTATTGCTCTCGCCCTAAAGTTTGCGGCAATTTCTCACATGTGTGGTTCAAATGTTGTTTACATGTACGAGCATAACCCACATATGATTTCATTTCTGCGTGGGAGCACAAGGGGACAGGGACGCGTTAAAACTTTTTATTATTATCATTTATTTTTATTTATTTATTTTTTACACTGTCCCTTTAATTTGATTTTTTTTTCTTTGGATCACTTTTGTTCCTATTACAAGAAATGTAAACATCCCTTGTAATAGGAATAAGGCATGACAGGTCCTCTTTATGAAGACATCTGGGGTCAATGAGACCCCAGATATCTCCTCTACCTTGGAAAGCATTAGATAAAAAACAAAACAAACATTTGTTCTTCCTCAAACCTTTCCCTCTCTCTACTCACTCTCTGCCTATTCCTCCCTACCTAGCCTCAAGTCTTCTTTAGCCTTGCTGAGAGCAACAATCTCCACATAGAGCCTGCCTTTTTACGTTATGCTTGGGTGCAATGCGCCATGACGGCCTATTCACATAACCTTACACAACCTTAAACAAAAACATTAATCTCTGCTTTCCAGGTAACAAAAAAAACTGGCAGTGTTTACATCTGCCAGCGCAGAAAGTGATGTCATAATGTCGTTTCCGGCCTCCCAGGGTCATAGAGATCTATGGTAGTCGGATTATTAATCCGGCCTCCCGATTGTACGGAAGAGACCATAAAGGCACCAGAGGGTGGCCGGGGGGGTCGGCAGTCCCCTCCTGCTGCCTGTAAAACCCTTTTACATTAGAGGGAATCACCAGCTGAAAGCACAGATATCTGAATGATGCCTGTAGCTACAGGCATTATTCAGATATTACCACTTCGATCCAAGGATGTCATATGACGTTCTACGGGAAGGAAGTGGTTAATTTAGTAGATGAAAATATTTTCGTTGATAAATTAACACTGGTTGAGAATTGTGGAAATGCACTATACAATTAAAACAACAAGGATTTAGCAGAATAAGCGTACTAAACCTATACTGTATCTTGTACAATGGGGGTTAATTTACTAAAGGCAAATGCACACTTTGCAAATTGCAGTTGCACTCTGAAAGAGAAGTTGCTCCAGGGCTTAGTAAATGAGCAGAGCAGGAGCTCTGCTGACTTCCATCATCCAATCATGTGCAAGCAAAAAATCTTTTTTTTTTCCTTGCACTTGAAAGTGAAGCTTTACCTCATGTCAGTAGCGGCTGGTGGTATTTTCTCTGGGGGGTCAGCCAGTCAGGTGGGTCACAGGCACACCCCCCGGTCGGTCAGTCACCAGCCTCGGTCGCGTTTGCATCTAGGTCGCAGACGGCGCATCCTCCTCCTGGTGCTTAACGGCAGCTTCCCCTGCATCTTCTCCCTCCTCCTCCTTGGCGGCCAATAGGATTGCCTCTCCTCTTGGCCAATAAGGTGACTGGTCCCCCTCTCCCTTTTGTGAATGCCTGGGAGGAGATTTAGGAAGACTATAGCAAATATTAATACGCTATTGTCACACAATTGGGTGTGCTGTGCTTTGCCTCTAATCACGTGCTTCTAAAAAACAAAACAAAAAAAACAAACCCCATTGGAATCCATGCATCCAGTGCCTCGAATGTAGACAGGGCCAGTGCTACCACTGGTGTTCCTACTCTCTTCTCTCTGCAGCAAGCAACTAAGTCTCAGCATCAGGAGGCAGCCACTGATCCGATCGCACATAATATCAGTAGCACAGCGGCAATGGAGGACTGTGTCTGCGTCCTGACTCCCGAATGAATGGAAGCAAGCAAATGTTCATTGATGGGCGCTGGTGGACTGCATTTAATGGGCGCGTCATTAAAAAGGTGGGATATACATGGGCAGGGAAAAGGAGGTGGGGTCAGGGGTGGAGCCAATGTGGGAGGGTGGAAAAATGAGGTTCCGCCTACGGTGTCAAACATCCTTGCACTAGCCCTGCATGTAGATTAGGGGGCTGGGCGCATGGACGGGCTGCCACTGGCTCTTTTTCTAAGCTCTGGAGCAACTGCACTTTGCTCTGTGCAAATGAATCTCTTGCCTCTGATGTTCTACAAATTGCACCAATACTGCTCAGCTGCATCTGAATCACCTATTTACTTGCTAAATACCATTCTAAATCAAGAAATATAATAAAAAAATAAAAAAAGTGCCCGGCCCTGGATGAAGTAGTCCTCTCGATCAGTTCTGATATAGAGCCTGTACTTGCTGACTATAAGGAAATTTAATAGGTGTGCAAGAAAGTAATTCAGTCCAATACTTCTTCCTTGTCTCTCTGTATGAGTTTTTATTAGACACAATCAGTACTACTGGTTTGGCATTAAACACCAATTGAGATTCCATTTTGAAGACCCAAACATTATTTTTGTTAGTCTCTCTTTAGTGTCTGTTTTCCATCTCTGCATCTCAGATCTCATTTCAAATGGATAATAGCTGTTAATGTCCTATAATGGCTCTCATCTGATTATGCCATAAAAGGTTCAAAGCTAAAGTAACTGCAGAGTTTATGGATCTGCACTAGTCGCAGACTTGCGCTAATGTGAATGGCGTTACTTAACAACTCCAACATATTGATGTGTGTTATTATAATTTGAGTCTATGTGCACTGCTGTCTAGCGATGGAAGCCGTATATTCATCCAGTACTGAGATTTACATAGCTAAGCCAGAAAGCAAAGTCCTCTTTAAACAAAAACATTGAATGATATTGTTGAAACACAGAATTGTATTTTGTGCAACAACTACTGTACATCAGTATAAGTATTCATTAGAGATATATTATTCAACCAGTAGATGGCAGTGTTTAGATCTCATTTCAAATGGATAATAGCTGTTAATGTCCTATAATGGCTCTCATCTGATTATGCCATAAAAGGTTCAAAGCTAAAGTAACTGCAGAGTTTATGGATCTGCACTAGTCGCAGACTTGCGCTAATGTGAATGGCGTTACTTAACAACTCCAACATATTGATGTGTGTTATTATAATTTGAGTCTCTGTGCACTGCTGTCTAGCGATGGAAGCCGTATATTCATCCAGTACTGAGATTTACATAGCTAAGCCAGAAAGCAAAGTCCAGTCGTCTGCTAGGGAAGGAAACCATATTTTTTCTATTCCAATAAGTAACATTTTGTCTCCTACCCAGTCTGTTAATAAAAAATTAAATAAGAAGCAGCAGACTGATGCGCTTGTCACTTTCTTTTCCCCTCCTACCAGCATGCCCCTTGTTAGCACCTTTGAATCGAAGCATAACTCACTGGCTCTATGCGCTGCTTCTCACTCTCATAATCTCAGTTTTTCTGTGCAGGACAGCAAGGGTGACACAAATGATACAAAATAAATGTCAGATACCTACACTGCTTCCATTAAAGTGGTTGTAAACCCTTACAACACACTTTGACCTGCAGGTAAGCCTAGATTAAGGCTTACCTGTAGGTCCAAGAAATATCTCCTAAACCTATATGGTTTAGGAGATATTTGCCCGAAGACAGGCACCGCAGGTGCACTGAGCGCGGCATTGTCAATGACGAAGATGCCGGGCGTGTCGGCTCCCGTGCGCATGCTCGGGAGTGACGTCATCGCGGCTTCGCCGAATGACAGCGGCGGAGCTGCGAGACCCCACCGAGAAGATGGATGCGCCGGACTACAGGGGACAGCGGTGACTTCGCTGGCTCCTGTGTCAGGTAAGTGACACATAATGGACTACTATGGACTAATATTGAATGATATTGTTGAAACACAGAATTGTATTTTGTGCAACAACTACTGTACATCAGTATACGTATTCATTAGAGATATATTATTCAACCAGTAGATGGCAGTGTTTATATGTTTGAAGCTGCATCTATGGAATTCTCTGTCTTTTCTCTATAATAAAGTTCCTGTTTCCTGTCTGCAGTTAAAGGGGTTGTAAACCCTGGTGTTTTTTTTCACCTTAATGCATCCTATGTCATGTAGCAGCCCCCCAGGTCCCCATTTTACTTACCTGAACCCATTATCTCTCACCCCAGGGAGGAGCACACCAGTTCTAGCCGGTGTCTCGTGTCCTGATTGAATAGATGGATAGCAGTGCAGCCTATGGTTGCCAACTCATCCCTCTAAATCTGAACACATATTAATTACACAGGTTCTGTGGCTGATTAAGGTGGTAATTAAACTCACTTGGTGCCTTATCTGCATTTAATTATCCTCAGAACCTGTGTAATTCTAAGGTGTTCGGGCTTAAAGGGATGAGGTGGCAACTCTAGTGCAGCCATTGGCTCCCGCTGCTGTCAATCAAATCCAATGACACGAGTGCTGGGGGCGGGGCCGAGTCCTGCTGTCTGTGTCAAAAGAGGCAGCAGCAGGGCACAGGAGCGTGCCCACACAGTTGTCCCAAAAGGAGAGTGCTTCTCAGATGAGGCATTCGAGAAGAGGAGGAGCCATGAGCATCGCTAAGGGACCCCAGAAGAGAAGGATCGGGGCCACTCTGTGCAAAACCAACTGCACAGAGGAGGTAAGTATGACATGTTTGTTATTTTAGAAAAAAACAAGGGTTTAGTAACCCTTAAAGCACCAAAGCCCATGTGGACTCTGCACTGTTCTGTAGGGCTATATACAGAATTTCTAACAGATATATTCATGAATACAGAGTTGCATTACATTTATATCTGAAGTTCAGCTTTAAGCCTCTTAGTATACTGTATATCCCCAGCAACTTCCAGTTAAAACTGACCTTTAGATTCTTAGTTTTTTTATTCAAAGTTTACCAGCGTGGAACTTTCTACTAAGTGATCAAACATTAATAGAAATGTCACTGTTAATTTAGATTCATGACTACTCCAAGAAAACTGGGCTTCAATCATGGGATCAGGGACAGCATTATGACTGATCTCTAAGCAAATGATGCATTTAGTCTGAACTATGCAAGCATTTATATCAATATAGTACCAAGAAAGAGAGAAAAATATATCAGAAATGTCTGGTCACAAATCAGTGTTAATCATTTTTATAGGTATTAAACAAATATATTTCACTTACCCAACATAATTTCCGCATACATCATAATAAAGGTTGTCAGTTTTGTCACTTCGCTAAATATGATCAGTCGCAAACTGTTTAATAGAAATTTATTTACAAAATTTGAAGGAAACATTAGCATATGTTAAGAATAAATGTGGGCTTAATATTAGCTTCGAGCTGTTGTAAGTACTAGCAATGGCTAGTAACATGGCACTTACTTTTCCTTCAGAGTGTGTCACCAACCTTAACTACTTGCAACCTGGCCAAAGTACATTTACTGCGATGGGGCGGCACGGGCAGGCTCGGTCATGTACATAAATACGTGATTGAGCCTCTTCTGTGTTAGGAGCGTGCAGCGCGCTCCTCCACAGAGTCCTTGCATTGTCATGACACTAGCCATTGCCAGTACTTACAACAGCCCGAAGCTAATGTTAAGCCGACACATACCCTTAACATCTGCTAATGTTTCCTTAAAATTTTGTAAATAAATTTCTATTAAACATTTTGTGAATAATCATATTTAGCTAAGTGACAAAACTGGCAACCTTTATTAAGATATACGTGGAAATTATGTTGGGTAAGTGAAATATATTTGTGGAGCTTACCAGTCTTTAAGTATTGTGACCGCAGTCGTTTTCATTTTTCAGGGTAAAAATATTTTCAGCAAGCACAGAAAATATGAGTTGATATTGCCAGGAATGCAGTGTCTTTGTCACTTCCTGTGTCCTTAAATGTGTTACTAAACCCACAACAGTAAAATCAGTCGGTATATGCAGTAAAGCATGCTTGTTATACTCATTGTTGGACCTAAGGGTCTAATCCTACGCATTGTGTAAAACGGCTGTTTGAGCCTGTCTCCTCTGTTCCTTCCCATTCTTTCTGAGTCCCCAATATATCTCCTGATAGATCAGAGGCCAGGAGACAAGCTGCACATGCTCAGTTTGGTGTGTATTGCTACCGAGTTTTTTTTTATCTTGGAAGAGTGCATGTGATCAGCACAGGGCCAATCAGCACTGTCCAGACAGAGGGTCAGGGGTCCTGCAGCCTCATAGGACAGTCAGAGTAGAATGAAAATTCATCCTAAAAGCTTTAACCACTGATAGAAGTCACAAGACTGCTATATACTGCTAATGAGAAAAGGTATTTAGAAGTGTATATTTACTAAAATAATTGCATTTCCATGTTCTGTGTACTGTCTAAGACCAGATATAGTGAATGCAGGGTCCTGGGTTTAGTAACACTTTAGGAAAGCCTACAGAACCTTATCTTTATTGTGTAAACTATTAGTCTCATCAATCCACCCACCATGTACTGGAAATAAACAAAGCCAGACATGTTTGAAGTCTAGCCTGTGTGACAACTGTGACTCCCCTCATAGATACAATAAATAATTAGAGTAGATATGAAAGGACCGGACGTGTTTTACTGGCAGGATTACCAGGTGAAAATATTGGGAGGAAAAAGGAAAATGTGGCCATGACATCTAACATGTTTTCCCGAAAATAAGGCCGGATCTTATATTAATTTTGGCAACAAAAGGCACAGTAGGGCTTATCATGTAATGTGTTCCTATGCCCCCTGTCTACTCCCCCCTCCCTCTCCCTGCCTGTCAGCTCAGGAGTCATTAGCATTTAGCATAGAATAGAGTGGATTATAGGATTTTACAACCACTAGGGCTTATATTGCATCCATCCTGGAAAATCACAGTAGGTCTTATTTTCAGGGTAGGTCTTTTTTTTAGGGAAACACAGTAAGAATGTGTAAACTGCAATATATTACATTTTTGTCTTTGGATTTAAATAAGCTTTAAACAAAACATGCATTATATCACATGAGTAAATTGTACAATTTACGTATTTAATCTTGTTTGGTTTTGCAACTGTATATTTCTACTACATTTCAATTTATAGAAGGTGCTAATGCCCTCCCAACGTGGGACATTTATAACAGGGCAGGGGCTAAAGGGTTAAATTCCAGATTTTCTTATAACTACTATTTTAAACTCAAAGATTATAGCTGGGGTACGCAAGGAGGTTTTAATCAGAACAAAGTCATCAGTAGATATAGCTTTTTCATCTCCATAGGGTGTCAGATATGCCTTTGATGAATATATATCTTTTAGCTTTAAATTAAGTCTGACTGATACATTTTTCAGCTCACTTTGACCAGCGGAGGTTGAAATGAATTAATGCAAATTTATCTTCAGAGTAAAGCCAAAAGAAACTATAGGATTAATAAAACAGAGGTGACTTTGTGTAATGATTCTTCAGTGCTTTTCTTTTTCATTATATTAATAGAGAATTGTACAAGGTGGACATTAACATAAAGCACATAAGGTATGTCTTTATCATCAAGGCTGTATTTAAAGCATAACTCAAGCTAAACCTTTATGTTTTAGTTCTGAATAGACCATGTGTGAGGGTTTAATTCGGTTGCAACATTTCATTACATGTCCCAGTGTCACTGCAACAGGAAGTAGAAGAAATCACTCCAAAAGGCAATAAAAGTTTTTTTATTAGTAGGGTAGGACAATGTTTGCGCCTGTGTCATTTTTGTTATTGTCTGTGTTCCCATTGAAGATACCCTTGTAAAAGTGAAGTACTAATGCGCTACTAGAAGTGTAAATGGTATGAGTAATAAAGTGCTTAATGCAAGAGATAAATATAAAGCTGTTAAACTTCTATAGTGTTGCCAGCACCAATGAATACATGTAAGATGTAGTGAAGCAGCACTAAATAACTCTAAACCAATCCTTTAGTATAAAGTGCTAATGGTATAGTACTAATAATGTTCAATAAATAACTCTAAGCCAATCTAAAAGTATAAAGTGCTAATAATAAAGTGCTGATTATCAGCACTTTATTATTAGCCCTTTATACCTAAGGATTGGTTTAGAGTTAAAGGTTGGGGCAAATGGTACAAAAGGTAATAACTGTGAAGTATGAGTTGATGGAAGAATTAAAAGTTCAGTTGTTAGGTGGAGGTGGGATAGACTTCAAGGAGAGATGAGTTTTCAGGGATCGCCTAAAGTTGGACAGAATAGGAAATAGCTGGACAGACTGAGGTAGAGAGTTCCAAAGGATGGATGAGGCTCTGGAGAAGTGCTGGAGGTGAGCATGGGAGGAGGGGGAGACAAGGGATATAGAGAGCAGGAGGTCTTGGGAAAAGTAGCGAGGACACTTTGAGTGATATTTTAAAACAAGATTGGCAATGTAGCTTGTGGACATAGTTGTGAATGGCTTTGTATGTTGTTAGTTTTTTTAACTTTATTCGTTTGGTGGACACCTACGGCAGTAGCTTTCAAGTGGAAGGGAGAAAGGGGAAGAGCTCAAAACCCGTGAATGATCTATTATGCAGATACATACTTCTTTAACCGGTTCCCGACCGGCACACGCCGATGTACGTTGGCAGAATGGCACGAGCAGGCATATTGGCGTACAGTTACGTCCAATCTTTAATGCCGCCCTGCCATCGCCGTGCCGGTCGGGACCCCCGTGAGTCCGGTCGCGGGTCCCGTGGACTAGATCGCCGCGGGCATACCCGCGATCGTCTCACAGGGCGGCTGAACGGAGAAATGCCTTTGTAAACGGCATTTCCCCGTTCTGCCTAGCAACTAGTGATGCTGATCTCTGCTCCATGTGATTGGAGCAGAGATCAGTGTTCACTAAATGAAATCCCAGCCCCCCACAGTTAGTAACACACCCCTAGGAACACTTAACCCCTACACTGCCACCTACTGGCTAACCAATTCACTGCCGGGGTCATTTATACAGGAATCACTGCATTTATAAAGCAGTGAATGCTGTATAAATGACAATGGTCCCAAAAATGTATCAAAAATGTCCGATGTGTCCGCCATAATGTCGCAGTCATAATAAAAATCACTGATTGCCGCCATTACTAGTAAAAAAAAAGTATTAATAAAAATGCCATAAAACTATCCCCTATTTTGTAAACGCTATAACTTTTGCGCAAACCAATCAATAATCGCTTATTGCGTTTTTTTTTTACCAAAAATATGTAGAAGAATACGTATCGGCCTAAACTGAGGGAAAAAAATGTTTTTTTATATATTTTTGGGGGATATTTATTATAACAAAAAGTAAAAAATAATGCGTTTTTTTCAAAATTGTCACTCTATTTTTGTTTATAGCGCAAAAAATAAAAACCGCAGAGGTGATCAAATACCACCAAAAAAAAGCTCTATTTGTGGGAAAAAAGGACGTAAATTTTGTTTGGGAACCACGTCACATGACCGCGCAATTGTCAGTTAAAGCGACGCAGTGCCGAATCACAAAAAGTGGTCTGGTCTTTGACCAGCAAATAGGTCCGGGGCTGAATTGGTTAAACAAACTTGTTCTTTGCTCAGACTAGACAAAGTAAGAGGTCTGTTGCCACTAAATACAAGAAAATGCCGCTACTTCATTTTAAAGGGTTTTAACTACACCTATAACATTAATCAGCCCCTAGTGAAATTCTTGCAAGATTCAGTCCTTTAGTCTAATGCCCTCCATGCCAAGTATTTTTTTCTGCATGCTTGGGAGGCTTGAAGTTGGAGTTTGACACGTCATGGATTAGAGACATCTGGTTATCTGCCTTACATGCTTCTAGAGAACTTAGAAATCTCTAAAGCCCCATACACACTATCAGTTTTTCTGCTGAGTTTTTCCTTCAGATTTACCAAAACCATATAATTGGAGGTCAAACCTTAGGAGTTTCAATGTGTATGCAATCAGGCAGGCCCTTGTACTACATGTTTTTGGTAAACCTGAAGGAAAAACTCAGCAGAAAAACTGATAGTGTGTATGGGGCTTAAGGGATAAATGATTTTAACCACAGCTGTGATTGTAATTCCTTCAGAACAATACTTAATCAATATTCCAGAAAAATAATTAATTAATATTTGTATCAGTACTATGAGGGTCATGTGGGGAATAGCTGACTAGGTTGGTTCAAAGGTTGCAAACTTGTTTCCTGATCCTTTTTTGGTTAACAACACATACGTCAATGTGATAGCCTTTGCATTTTTTGCATTATTCAAATGCCACGAAGTACAAAATAAATGTTCCTTAAAAACATCGACCTACGATACGTTTTAAAATGAGCGAAAATATTTGAGAATATATAAACCATTACCTGACCAAAATAAAGGAATACAATGTTTGTGGATATGAATACACTGACAGCTGTAGGACTTCAGGCAGATGACATATAACACACTCTGTGGGAATGGCACAGAAATGGGTTGTCATCTCTGGCTGTAATAGGAAGCTGAAATCCTTCCAATGAAGCAAGCAGCCCTAGAGAGTGACACAACAGCTGTAATTATGGGACTCATTCTGACAACTAGACAGCTGGCTGTGCACTCAGGCGACACTTTCCAAGACAGTAACACTGCTCCGTGTTATGCAAACTGCCATTGTTCCTAAAAGTTTTGCATATTTTGACCTGACAATCACTTCATAATCTGCTGCACACTGCGTAAAGATGAAACATCTGTGGCAGCAATTGCCTAAAGTGAAAGGATGTCTACAAACTGTTTCAGAGCCATTTTGACAGTCCAAGTATAAAGACTAATTATATGTCTTTAACATTTGTGATATTTCAACTTTACACTTCTCCTGGAGTTCTGTTATGCCGCGTACACACGACCAAACTTTCTGGCAGAAAAGGTCCGATGGAATCATTCGGATTCCGTCGGATATTATGATCCTGTGTGGGCTTCATCTGACTTTTTTCTTCAAAAATTCCAATGGACCTAGAAATAGAACATGTTTCAAATCTGTCAGACGGAATCAATTTCTATTGGGAAAACCATTCGTCTGTATGCTGGTCTGACGGACCAAATACAATGCTAGGGCAGCTATTGGATACTGGCCATTGACTATCCTTTTCTAGTCCCATCCCGTCATCACGTTCAAAATGGTCCATTCATGTGAGGGCAAGTCCGTTTAATTGGACACCCAGTCAAAAGTCCATCGGGACTCCGTCGGGAAGACCGACGGACCTTTTCTCCTGTAAAGTCTGGTCGTGTGTACACAACATGCCCCTGTTGAAGTCCTATGGGATGAAACGCGTAGGGCGAGGTTGTCATGTTCCCTCTATTGCTTCTTTTACTATGTGATCACGTTTTTATTTATTTTTTGTTTTATTGTATATGCTGGTTTTATGCCAATAAATAGCTATTTTTTTATATTTTTTCAACCTACACTATGGGAAGCTGTTATTCCTTTTTGTTCCACATATGATCCCCTTCACGAGTTTGGCTTTGTGTATCATTATACTATTGGCTGGAGTTTCCCCCTCTTTCCATTTTGCCTGGATCCTTGGAGAAGAGGACTGAAATCTTCTTAATGGTGTTGACCACTCCTTTATTGGCCTGAAGATCCACAGCCCCTCCAGTGGCGGGCAGACCTGCGGGGATTTACCGATGATCCATTTATACACGCCTGTATGACCTAGTGTATATTTTGTCTAGTTACCTTGATGTCATTAATGTGAAATGTCTCTGGGATCACCTCTCGGTTCATACATTGTGTGAAATATTACATCTGAGTTCTACGTGGACTCTAAGGACTAATTTATTTGCTTAAGATTTGGACTTCATTCGTTCCCCTCTTTTTTAGTGCCAGGCACTCCACTTTTTTGTATCACTTTTTCAGAGCTACATTGTAGTTTTTTTGTGTGTACACGGCATTAGAGTTCTATTCAGTGATGTCGCTAGAACCTTTGGGCCTTGGTGCAAGAAACCATGGAAGGCCCCCCTGAACCCCAGCTGGGGCATTTCCCTCCGAGTTCGGTGGTGGAACTCCAGGGCCCGGTCACAGGTACGACCTTTGTGATCCCTGTAGTTCTGCCACTGGTATCAGAAGTTTTAATTTTTTACCATTTTAGGAGCCCTGTTGGGGGACTTTGGTGAGATATCAGAGGTCTAAACAGACCTCTGATGTTCCACCTTTGAGACAAAGAGGAAGACTGAGGACACAGCCCCCAATCACCTTCTCTGCAGCCTCAGCTACATATAATGAATGGACAGGAATAGTCTGTACAGAGCTTCTTGTCCATCCATAAACTGAAGCATAGTAAAAGCAAGTTTAGTATATGCCACAGGTATGAATGTACAGCGAGTCAGTGATCGGTACAAATTACTGACTCTCAATTCAGTAAAAAAAAAGGGGCCAGTAAATTACACATTCACCAGCCCATTTCCCACTCTCTGTCCTGACAGATCCCCAGCAGCAGCCAGCAGGAGAGGGGATGGGTGAACCTGGCAGAGCCGACAAGGGATGCGGGAAAGAGCACACAAGCGCTGGAGAGCACACCTTGCTGGTACTGCTGTACCCATCCCCATCTCCAGTGACCCCACGCTGGTACTGCTGTATACCCCCCATCCTCCAGCCACCCCACACTGGTACTGCTAGACCCCTGCCTGTCCACCAACCTCCCCACGCTGGTACTGCTGTACCCCCCCTCTCAAGTGGCTGGGGATTCAGATTTCCTCTGTGTGTTTTGCCCCCTCCTCCATCCTGGCACCCTAGGGTGGCTGACACCAGCCCTGCCAGCCAGCATGGTCTGTAGATGAGGTTTCTGTTCTTAGGGGAGGTGGGGTTCTGGTCCCCATGGAAGATGGGTTCCCTAGGTAAGATGGAGTACTTGTTGCCAGGGGAGATGGGGTTCCTCTCCACAGGCAAGATGGGGCCCCGTCCCCAGGTGAGAACGGGTCCCTGTGCCCAGGTGAGAAGGGGCCCCTGTCCCCAGGTGAGAAGGGGTCCCTGTGCCCAGGTGAGAAGAGGTCCCTGTGCTCACGTGAGAAGGGGTCCCTGTCCCCAGGTGAGATAGGGTCCCTGTTCTCACATGAGAAGGGGTCCCTGTCCCCAGGGGAGATAGGGTCCCTGTCCTTAGGGGTGAAGGGGTCCCTGTCCCCACGTGAGAAGGGGTACCTGTCCCAAGGGGAGATGGGATCCCTGTCCTTAGGGGAGAAGGGGTCCCTGTCCCCGGGGGGAGATGGGGTCCTTGTACCCACATGGGAAGGGGTCCCTGTCCCCACGTGAAAAGGGGCCCCTGTCCCCAGGGAAGATGCCCCCGCCATATGACGTATGTGATTGTGTGGGGGATGGGATCATCTCACTCACCATGACCAAGCTGCAGACTGGGCACTCATCCATGGTGGCCGGTGCTCCCTCCAGCGTGCTGGATGGGCGATCAGCATATCTCCCAGAAAGACCTGTCATCATCTGTGTATGACGGGGGAGGAGGAATTGGGGTCTGGCAGACAAGCCTGCGGTGTCCTCCGGGGAGCTGGATCTTATAGGGCTGCACTGCATTTGTGTGCTTAAAGTTTATTTGCCTGGGAGATGCATGCAGTGCAGTGTGAGCTGGACTCTGGGGGTGGGAGGACAGACACCGGACCGAGCAGCACTGCATGGAGCAAGAGAGGGGGACCCTGAGGAGCCTCCAAGGGCACAGGTCATGCGAGAATGCATGACTAAAGAGCCACCAGTGCAGTAGACAGTAGTCGAGGTAGGAGCTCTGCTAGTCACCCCCCACCTCCAGCCACCCGGGCACGCGGTGCACTGGTACTCCTAGCCGCCTATGCTGCCACCAGGCCATATGTAGAGGGCAGCAGAAGGCCCGGTTGCGAGTGCAGCGCCCCCCTATAGTTACGCCCCTGGTTCTATTATTTCAATGCAATGTGCTCCCACACACAGTGAACATGTATAAGTGAACAGAATATATGGTTTGACATATATTTACAGGAGGGGAAACGGCACTGAATCACAAATCACAAATGAGTTTGATTTGTAACTATAATAATGATTTCTGTGTGTAGGTAAAATGTACAAAAATGAATAAGAAATTGCTATGGATTGATCTTGTGGCCAGAGCTGAGTCTCATTCCCAGATATCATGATGGCTCTAGAAATACAGTGAAAAAACACAGAAGAGGAATGAGGAGACTGTGGGATGGGACAGTCAATACACAGTGTACAACGCAGAGGTACTGTAAATGCTGTATTATTTTTTTTCGAATTTCATTTTATAACTAAATAATAGTAAGAAAGGAAATGTTACTTTACTGTCTGTCATTGCTTTGATATGTTCTGTGTTACTGAGAAGGAACAAGTATAGTAGAAAGGACTTTTGATTTTCCTCTAAAGCCCCGCACACACAATCGGACTTTCCGAAAACAAAACCGTGGAATTTTGTTCGAAGGGTGTTGGCCCCAACTTGTCTTGCATACACACGGTCACACAAATGTTGGTCAACAATTACAAACATAGTGTCGTACAAGACATATGTGATAGCTCCATTACGAATGCTAGTTTTACAAGACCGAATGCTTTCCGGCTTGTCCTTGATTCCGAGCATGCGTGTTTGTACTTTGGACTTTTGTCCGACGGACTTGCGTACACACGATCGAAAAGTCTGACATCACACATTTGTTGCGGGAAAATTTGAGAACATGCTAGCCAACATTTGTTTGCGGAAAGTCTGACAAAAATTGTCCGATGGAGCATACATATGGTCGGACTTATGTCCAACAAGCTCACATCCAACATTTCCCGTCGGAAAATCCAATCGTGTGTACGCGGGATAACACTCGTGCTTTGCATACATGTTCCAGGCCAGTGAAAGTTTTAAAACCAGTAGATCAGCATAACAGCCAAGTAACTGGCATTTAGCGACTTCAGCCCCGGAAGGATTTACCCCCTTCCTGACAAAGAGCAGTTTTTGCGATTCGGCACTGCTTCGCTTTAACTGACAATTTCACTGTTGTGCGACGTGCCTCCCAAACAAAATTGCCGTCCTTTTTCCCCACAAATAGAGCATTCTTTTGGTGGTATTTGATCACCCCTGCGGTTTTTATTTTTTGCGCTATAAACAAAAAAATAGTGACAATTTTGAAAACAATGCATTTTTTTTTGCTATAATAAATATCCCCCAAAAATATATAAAAAAAAACATTTTTTTCCTCAGTTTAGGCTGATACATATTCTTCTACATATTTTTGGTTAAAAAAAAATCGCAATAAGCGTTTATTGATTGGTTTGCACAAAAGTTATGCAAAATAGGGGATAGTTTTATGGCATTTTTATTAATATTTTTTTTTTACTAGTAATGACGGCGATCAGCGATTTTTATCATGACTGTGCCATTATGGTGGACACATCGGACAATTTTGACACATTTTTAATTCATTGGCATTAATACAGCGATCAATGCTATAAAATTGCATTGATTACTGTAAAAATGTCACTGACAGTGAAGGGGTTAACCACTAGGGGGCGGGGAGGGGTTAAGTGTCTCCTATGGAAGTAATTCTAACTGTCTGGGGGATGGGCTGTGTAAGATGTGGACACTGATCGTTGCTCCCGATGACAGGGAGCAGAAGATCAGTGTCCTGTCATTAGGCAGAACGGGGAGATACTGTTTACATCGGCATCTCCCCATTCTTGAGCTCCGTGACACGATCACGGGTATCCCCGTGGTGATCAAGTCCGTGGGCACGGTCACTGAGCTTGCGACAGGCGCGCGTGTACAGGGCCGGAAATTCAAAGTAACGTACGGGTACGTTACTTTGCCCAGCTGTGCCATTCTGCCGCAATATATATATGCTGACAGCGGTCGGCAAGTGGTTAAGAAAGTCAGCTATGGTAACTCCTATACTTCATCCATCACAGATTTACAGTACTTTAGGCTAAACCATTAGGCAGCTACCTATCCAAAGCAATCAGCAACAGTGAAAAAAGAAAAGTAGAGAAACTACACTCTAAGAAAAATTCTTTATGTGTGTTCAGTGAATATTTATCCAGAATGGATCTTTACATAGTATTAAAAAAGTATTCCATTCCCTATGTGCTGCACAGGTACAGTTATAATACTTGAGGTGACTGTAGCCGTAATAGTGCACTTGCAACAAAAACAATACTGTCCATAATACTTTTTAATTTGCACAAATGTAGCACCCGCTAGTTAGGTAGGTGCTAGAGTAAGGATTTTTCTATAGGGTGGGAAAATTTAGGCAGGTTTAGCTGGTGGGCTGGGAGTGGCTCAGGGCAGGGCTGGGTAACTCACCGTTAGCATCACTGTCACCTCCCTCTTCTTTCTTCTTTATTTATATTGGGATTTTATGTGATAGACCAACACAAAGTAGCACATAATTGTGAAGTGGAAGGAAAATGATAGAGCGAGGAGGAGAGGAGAGGTGGAACTGCCTAGGGTATATTTAGGAGCCTTGACCAATCCCCAATTTGGATTGGCAGGGGGCAGGCCTCCTTAAATATCCAGGGTCAGCCCAGCTGGAGAGGAGTTGTCGGGTGGAAGAGCTGAAGTGAGAGAGTGTTGAGGCTGTAGGGGCCCACAGGGAGTTCTCCAGTCTGGGGGGATGACCTCCGGCCGAGCTCAGGTGCATCCAGGAGAGAAGAGATCCTGGTAGAGAGGCACATGAGAGAGCAAGGAGAGGACAGCGGGAGAGAACACTGCCATGAGACTCCAGGAAGGACAACTGGTCTCAGCCTGGAGGGCTGGTGTGTGAAGCACAGCCAGGAGGACTGAGGAGGCACACCTGAGGGAACTGGGAGTTTACAGTTTGAGATGGGTGCGGAACCAGAAGTGGACTGTGGGAAGGGAAGTGGAGAGAGGTCATTGCAGCCAGGCTGGCTGGCAGGGCCTGCATAAAGCTAACTGGGATCAGTAGCTGAGAGGAGGACAGTTAGCACTAATAACTTTCTATTTGCTACACTATAGGGGCCCGCAATCCCTGCTTGCAAAAGGCAATTCACTGAGGCCTGGCTGAGTTAGTGTCAGGCATAACCATATGGTGCTAGCTAGTCTGGAGGAGTATTGGTCTGCAGCAAGTGAAATGCTGGAGGAGTAACAGTTTGCAGCAAGTGAAGTGCTGGAGGATTGAAGGGAAAGAGGTCTTAAGCAAGAGTTGTGCTGGAGAGGAGACTGGAGTGTATATACAGGAGTGTATATAGAAGTCCCACACAAGTTGAACTGAATCTTTCTGGGCATCCCATAATTTCCTATTCCCATCCAAGTTCAATCCCCTCCATAAAATACAAAAAAACAAACAAAAAAAAACAAAGCTTATGGACTAGTCTGTGTCTCTGAGTGCCTGAGAGATGGATGCCGGGATGGGGAGGGTGACAGGTGGACAGGTGACACAACATTCAGCAACCTCTATGGGGGCATGGCTACACTAACATTCAAATTTTCAGGACAAGGTTATGGGGTGTACGCTCTCTTTTTATAATGTCCAAGCATTCCTACTTGGACTTTAGAAAAAGGGGGTACACCTTGAAAGCTTGTCCTGGGAAATATGAATGTTGAAGTCGTGATGCTTAAATGCACCACAGCAAGATCTTATGGCGACCGGAAGTGATGTGTGCGTGTCACTACCAGGAAGGAACAGCCAGATACTTTCAACGCAGTTGATGCGGTGGATGGCAGGTGGCATGTCATACTGATTGGTGATAACACAGTTTGATTATTCAACCAAATGACTGTTACAAAGTGTGGTTTTAAGGGGGTGGTCATCTTGAATAAATGTTTAAAATGTTATAACGCTACGCGGAGCCTTTTTTTACATGACTAAACCACCCTGGGCGATGAGCTGTTTGAGATAACACGGGAGACATCTGGTGTGTTCCAGGCTTTTGAATTACATCTCTTTGGTGAGTGTAAACCCCTAGGGACTGTGTGGACTCTGGTGAGTGGTATATGCCTATCAATCATTTAGTAGAATCCTTCACCTATCAATTGAACTGTCTCATCACCTATCACCATACTACTAATTTCTCATATGTTTTACATGTGCATGCTGGTCATACTTCATTTATTTGATTGGAGCGCTGCTTTGAGTAATGGAACTTTGTCTGTGTGGACTAAAGGCTTTTTTTACTTAGGTGATTAAATACCACCAAAAGAAAGCTCTATTTGTGTGAAAAAAAAATAATAAAAATGTCATTTGGGTACAGCGTTGCATGACCGCGCAATTGTCATTCAAAGTGCACAGCACTGAAAGCTGAAAATTGGCCCGGGCAGGGAGGGGGTATAAGTGTCCAGTAGGCAAGTGGTTAAACAGTAGAAACAATGTAAACATTGGCAATACCCAGAACAGCTAATCAACCCGGCTTTACAAGTAAATAGTCAAATCAGCATGAAAAAATGTGTTGAAAAGCAAGTTCTGCTATTCGAGTCACTGCAAGCAGTGAACATGGCTAGATTGGGCCTAACAGTAGGAGTGGCTTAAAAGGGCAAGGATAAACAGAATCTGTTCTGTGCTTAGTCACTGCATTACAGTGCCTTAAAAAAAGTATTCACACCCCTTAAAATTTTCCACATTTTGTCATGTTACAACCAAAAATGTAAATTTATTTTTTATTTGTATTGGGATTTTATACACATAAAGTGGCACATAATTGTGAAGTGGAAGGAAAATGATAAATGGTTTCCAACTTTTTTTTTACAAATAAATATCTGAAAAGTGTAGCGTGCATTTGTATTCAGCCCCCTTTAATCTGATACCCCAAACTAAAATCTAGTGGAACCAATTGCCTCCAGAAGTCACCCAATTAGTAAATAGAGTCCACATGTGTGTCATTTAATCTCAGTATAAATACAGCAGTTCTGTGAAGCCCTCTGAGGTTTGTTAGAGAACCTTAGTGAACAAACAGCATCACGAAGGCCAAGAAACACACTAGACAGGTCAGGGATAAAGTTGTGGAAACGTTTAAAGCAGGGTTAGGTTCTAAACAAATACCCCAAGCTTTGAACATCTCAGTAAGCACTGTTCAATTCATCATCTGAAAATGGAAATACTATGGCCTAATTACAAACCTAGATATGGAAAAAATGCCTTGCGAGCTACCAGAGTTTAGCACAGAAAATGATGATATATATCCTGGAAAAATACCCGTGCAGAAAATAACAGCTAGCACTAATCACACGCCCATATCTTTGTGTTCAAAACAACATAAACCAAATCAATGTGCCGCACTCTACATAAAGATCAACATCCTTAAATGTGCGAAATATCATATATCCTGTGCAAAAATGAATCCATTTGATAAGTAATGATTTCTTTACATAAAGTGCAAAATGTGCCAAATATTAATAATAACTTTAATGACCTCAATACAGGGCACTTACACCCCCTTCCTTCCCAAGCCAATTTTTAAGCTTTCCGCGCTGTCGCTGTTTAAATGACAATTGCGTTGTGATGCTACACTGTACCCAAACAGAATTTTTATCATTTTGCTCCCACAAATAGAGCTTTCCTTTGGTGGTATTTGGTCAACTCTGCGTTTTTAATTTTTTGCTAAACAAATAAAAAAAGACCTAAATTTTTGAAAAAAAATTAGTTTTTCTTTTGTTTCTGTTATAAAATTTTGTAACTAAATACATTTTCTCTTTCACTGATGGGCACTGATGAGGTGACACCAATGAGGTGGCACTGATGGGCACTGGCAGGTACTGACAATGGGCAATGATGGGCCCTAGTAGGTGGCACTGATATGCAGCACTGATGGGCATTGATAGGCGGCACTGAGGGGCAGCACTGGTGGGCACTGATAGGCGACACTGATGGGTACTTATGGGTGGCACTGATGGGCACTGATAGGCAGCACTGCTGGGTACTGATACGTGGCACTGATGGGCACTTTTAGTTCTACCTATATAAATTAGGTCACAAGGGCATTTAATGGCATAAACTACTCCTATAGTGTCACAGGATATAAAGTCTCTTATAGTATAAGTGTGGTTTGTTTTAGGATTAGTTCAAGTCTTCCTTTTCCTTGTATTTTTTGGAACTCTCACACCGCTGTAGCAGTGGCCACAGCTGTGGAAACCCTTAATGTCGCAAAACATCAATGGTTTAGGTTGTGACGGTTCAAACACGTTGTGAACTTTTTTATCCCTTAGGTTTGGGGCTCTTTTATAAACTATTCTTGGTTTATTAGATAAATTGCTTCTAAACTGTACATCTTTCTTAAGAACTTGCCAATACTTGGTGATTATACCAGAAGGATTACAATTCTGGGGGATTGAGGCTCAAAAGCACCATTGGAGAGGATGTAATTAAATAAGGGAAATTAGCAAAAGAGACTCGTGGTGGATACACCTAATGGGGGTCTTGAATAAGGATTTTGACTTACAGTGTTTCTTAAGTAATCATTAAAAGATGGGTCATACATCATTAATATGGTTAGTGTTTAACCGTCTGATGTTGGTAGATAGGGTTTGACAGATAGACCATCCATTGGGTCACCATATTGTGATTGCTGTATAGAGGGGGCAGTAGGTGTGGCTGGATTAGGGTGATAATTGATGAACCCATATAGGTTCAATAGATCATTATGACATGTAGTGGATCTGGGGCAGGTTTGTTAATTGAGCACCAAAAGGGAATTATTATAGATGTAGGTGGGTAGTTGGGTCTTTCCCTGGTTAAATATTTATTTGATATTTACTATTTGAGAAATATACTTATCTTGAACGCCATGCATAATGGATAGATGCCCCATGTTCCAATTTAGGTTAGGAAAGTGGAGTGTGGGGTGTACGTGTTATGTATTTTTGTTTTTTAGTCTTTGTGAATGGTTGTAAACAATGCAGGGGGTAAAACTTAAATTTACTGCTGAGTGTGGCAGTTTCTCCGGGATATCATATAGTATTCCAGGACTTCATTTTTAATCATGGGGGGAGGGAGGAGAATTCTCTTCTTTCTTTTCCCATCACTTTCTTTTTCTCTCTCGGAAATTAGATTTTTTTTTTCCCTTTCTCAAATTCACTTCGAGGCAGTGGATGATAAAATAATTTAAGAAATGAAATATAATGGTGTTGAGGCGCATATATGTGCTTAATTGGAAGGAAGAAGGAAAGAAAAGGAAATTGTCTATTAAAATATTGCAGATTTTGCGTTTAAAAAAAAATTCTCTTCTTGTTGTTGTTTTATATTTTTTGTCTGTAATTTGTTTTATAAAAATTTTCAAAAAATAAATCCTAATATAAAAAAATAAAAATTTATTTTATTATTAAAGAGGAAGTAAACCCTGATGGGTTTACTTCCTCTTTTTTTCCCTGCAAAGGTAAAGCATAATGGACTACTATGCATCGCATAGTAGCTCATTATGTGTCACTTACCTGACACAGGAGCCAGTGAAGTCGCCGCTGTCCCCTGTAGTCCGCCGCATCCATCTTGCTGGTGGCGTCTCGCAGCTCCGACGAATGACAGCGGCGAAGCCGCGATGACGTCACTCCCGCGCATGCGCACGGGAGTCGCGTCTCGCAGCTCCGCCGCTGCCATTCAGCAAAGCCGCGATGCGCACGGGAGTCGACAAATTAGGCAAATCCATTCTTGGACTTGCCGCATTTAGTGCGCCTGCGCGCCGCTGTCTACGGCGCATGCGCCGTAGACAGCGGTGCCCATTTTCGGGCAAATATCTCCTAAAACATATAGGAGATATTGCTTGGACCTACAGGTAAGCCTTAATCTAGGCTTACCTGTAGGTCAAAGTGGTTTGAAAGGGTTTACTTCCTCTTTAATAATAGATATAAATAAATATAGATTATATCTATATACATTTTTAGTTTCTGATGGGATGGTTACATTTAGTTTCTATAGAGTATTATCATCAAAATCTAAATTTAATTAGATTTACAGTGTTATGGACTCATAACATTTTATTAACAAGTTGATAGAAGAAAATAGATGGTGCCAACATCCACTGGGTGTCCAATATAAAAATTAACACATAGGACATAAAAATTATGTATGTATATAAAAATATGTATAGTAGAAATAAAACAATCATATAATACAGGGCTCGACAAACTCCGGGCGCCAGGTCGCATTTGCGACTAGAATTAGCGACCTGGAGACTGGGGCAGCACAGCTGGGGGTATCCTGTTTCCGTGCACCCCTCCGGTGTGATCGCGTCGGGCCGCGCTGCCGCCGGCCGGTAATTGAGGCCGTGGCTTTGAGGCCTTCTGCGGTCCTATGTTTCCTTCTTCAATCTGGCGCCCTCTAGTGGTGGCTGTTGGTATGACAGCCAGCAATGCTAATGGAGCTTTCACTGCCCGCTCCTCCCCTTTACTTAGAACCCCTAAACATTATATATATATATTTTTTATTCTAACAACCTAGAGAATAAAATGGCGGTCGTTGCAATACTGTCTGTCACACCGTATTCGTGCAGCGGACTTACAAGCGCACTTTTTTGGGGAAAAATTATTTAATTAGAAAAATAAGACAACAGTAAAGTTAGCCCAATTTTTTTTATATTGTGAAAAATGATGTTATGCCGAGTAGATTGATACCCAACATGTCGCGCTTCAAAATTGCGTCCGCTTATGGAACGGCGACAAACCTTTACCCTTTAAAATCTCCATAGGCGATGTTTAAAAAATTCTACAGGTTGCATGTTTTGAGTTGCAAAGGAGGTCTAGGGCTAGAATTATTGCTCTCGCTCTACCGATCGCAGCGATACCTCACATGTGTGGTTTGAACACCGCTTTCCTATGCGGGCGCTACTCACATATGCGTTCGCTTCTGCACGCAAGCTTGGCGGGACAGGGCGCATTTAAAAAAAATTTTTATTTTTTTTTTTACTTTTTATTTCTTCACTGTTCTTCTAAAAAAAAAATATTACACTTTTATTCCTATTACAAGGAATGTAAAAATCCCTTGTAATAGAAAAAAGCATGACAGGTCCTCTTAAATATGAGATCTGGGGTCAGAGAGACCTCAGATCTCATATTTACACAAAAATGCAATTTAAAAAAAAAAAAACATTTGAAAAAAATAAATAAATAAAATGTCCCTCTAAGAGCTATGGGCAATAACTTGGGGACAGGTGGGGGGGGGGGGGGGTGGCTGCGCTATCTTCCCCTCACTCGCAGCAACCTTTAGAGTAGAAGCAAAACACTCTGCAATGATTTCAATGATGGTCGTTTCTTGATTTAATAATATGCAGTTTATAAGTTTCCAACTGAGGTATTTAGTTTTAATGTAATGTCTCTTAGTGAGTCTATTATGTATTTTAATTTAGTACAATATATTTAATTGGATATAAAACATCAATTTTATTATCGTTATGTTTTATGTTAATAAAGCTGGGCTTTGACATTGTTGCATCTAGAGCATAAGGCTGTATGTCCGTTTACCTCATCTATATATTTGGCTCAACACTACTGGGCTTTTATATAGTTAAATTGCTATATTTAATAGAGGAATAGAGCATATGACTATTACATAATGGCACAGGTCAGGAGTACAACAATATGGCCACTGATCCAATATTTAACACAGCCTCACTAGCCATCCAATCAGAATTCCCCTGAGGAAGACACGTCAAATCCCTGTGTTGACACACGTTAGGAAGTGGACAGGGCGGCGTAGGAAGCAGCTCCGACATTTACCTGAACAGCTGCGGAGACGTATACGGACAAACGCCCTGGATGTTTTTATTCATTTGCCTGTAATAGAGTGGTGAGCTGAAAGCACCCAAATAGTGTGAGTACCCTGAATAAAAGTTATTTTGATAAATATTATTTTAAAACAATAAAACACTATTCAGCCTTATTTTTCTTACACAGTATGTATCGAGAACAACACCATTGAAAAACCTAGGATCCTGCAGAGTCCATATATTTAGAGCCCAGAGGTGGTTCAACAGTGATTACAGACCAAACCTAATTGTGCGGTCACATGCCCTGAGGTGAGCAGAATCACACAGGGGGAGTACGAATTTGCTGTCACTGTGGATTATTTTGGAGCATCATCACAAAGAATTAACTATATTGAAAACCATAAGAGGACTTTATTGATGAATTATATATTTTTTGAAAACATTGTTTTCAGTTATTTAGGCTGCTTTCACACTGGGGCGGTATTCAGGCGTTACAGCGCTAAAAATAGCGCCTGAAAAAAAACGGCCCCTTTCACTCCAGTGTGAAAGCCAGAGGGCTTTCACACTGGAGCGATGCGCTGGCAGGACGGTGAAAAAAGTCCTGCTAGCCGCATCTTTGGAGCGGTGAAGGAGCGGTGTATTCACCGCTCCTACCCATTGAAATCAATGGGACACCGCGGCAATACCGCCGGCAAAGCGCCCCGCTAGCGCCCGCAGACCGCCGCTAAAACAACGGTAAAGCGCCGCTAAAAATAGCGGCACCGTACCGCCGACGCCGCTCCCGCCCCAGTGTGAAAGCAGCCTTAAAGAGTTATTATTATTATTTGGCACGTTTTGCACTTTATGTAAAGTAATCATTACTTATCAAATGGATTAATTTTTATACAGAATATATGATATTTTGCACATTTAGGGATGCACGGCACATTGATTTGATTTATACAACTGCTAACCCACCAACACATGGCCATCCTGACAGTCCAGACAAGGAGAGCATTAATCAGAGAAGCCGCCAAGAGGCCCATGGTAACTGGGGAGAATATGCCCCCAGAACAACTATTAGTCGTGCACTCCACAAATCTGGCCTTTATGGAAGAGTGGCAAGAAGAAAGCCATCGTTGAAAGAAAGCCATAAGAAGTCCTGTTTGCTGCTTTCACAGTGAGATGCTTGAAAACTGCCCATAAAATGCTGGGCGTTTTTGAGGTGCTTTTCAAGCGCTTTTGAGGTGTTAGCGTTGCGCTTTTTCACGTAACTCAAAAGAACCATTTTGTTTCACTTTTAAATTACTTTTCGTGCCCTTTATAGGCACTTTTGAGGCTCTTTTTTAGTGCTCCAAACATGCTCCAGAGATGCTGCTTGCAGGAGTTTTTTCACCCCCCCCCCCCCCCCCACCAGAACATTGCCCCAGTGTGAAAATATGAATTGATTTGAATGGAAATTGGTTTTCGTGAGCTTTCCAGTCACTTTTTTTTTAGCGTGAAAGTGCCTCAGTGTGAAAGGGGTCTTTTTTTGGTTGTAACATGAAACAATTTGGAAATTTCAAGGGGTATGAATACTTTTTCAAGGCACTGTACCTGTATGTATATGCCACAGTCCTTATATCCACAAAATGCTCCTAATTACTGTGTAACAAGCGACAGTCTCACAGACACATGTAAACTTCAGGACAAAGGATCATTATTAAATGTCATTTTTCAATTATATTTGCTTTTCTGCACAAATAGGCCTCACACAGGCGTTTAACTTTTTTTTAAGCCTGTGAAAGTACCCCTATGTTAGCCTATGTGGCCATGGATAAACATTTATAGGCGTATTAGAAAAGTAGCACCTGAAAAAAAAAACGCACCACCAACGCATTCAGGTGAGGAGATTTTGGGTAGAAAAAAAAGTCTGAACATGCCTAAACATGTGTAAACAGGTTTAAATGCTAGGCACATTTAGTGATTGAGCATTCACTCATTCTAATGACCAGAATAAATTAGTCAACAAAATAAATCAGACCAATAGAATCAATGGATCTCTAAGCACTTGACAAGCCTAACTGTATCTAAATGCGCCTAAACACTTGTGCGAAATGCGGATTTATGCAAGTTTTTTATCCTGATTTTTTCCTGCCAGGAGTAAAGGCGTCAAGGGGAGGAAAATAAACATCCTGTGTGCATGAGCCCTTAATGATAAGAGAGTGAGGGGAGGGTGGAAGGGAGAAAGAGTTAAAATAGATGGCCATTTCTGCAATCTATAGAATTTCATGTAGAGTGGATATAGTGTTCTACTCTCTATGCACATTAGAAATCTCTCTGTGGTCAGTCACTGAGCTTGTTAAAACAGGCAGTTGAACTAAGTTTTTACTGCCCCCTGCCCCTTAAACTGCAAAAGGTACCAGATTTGGTTGTATAAATGCCACAGCTAAGGAGGTATGGGGAATGATTTTTTTCAATGGCTGCAAGGCTAAACATCACAACCACAGAAGAAATTATCCAACCTGCCTTGACGGGCAAGGGGCTATGCTGTAACTGAATGTAGTGCACGTGGTTGCAGTTAATTTACAGGGTAAACACAGGGCGACATATCGTCTCCTTACTGCCTCTCAAATGCAGCTGAAAAGCGATCCCCCATGCAAGGCTTGTCAGAAGCGCAGTAATGACAGCCACACATCTAAATTTACAGGTACTGTCTGCTGGCCAGGAGACAGAAGATGATGTTTGGTTGCTGGAGAACAGCCAGACCAGCTCCATATTGATGTAAATAGATGATCCAATGACATTTAGAGGGTGTTTATCAACAGCCACCCCCCCCCCCCAAATCTCCCTGGTGTGCACCACCCCTTCCAAGGTATACCTCTGCATGTGCCCAACTGCCATAGTCCAGCTTACCTTCTCCTAGTAGGTCTATCCCACTGCCAGGTTTTTTTGTGTTTGCTCCCCCCCACATTGGCCCTGCTCCTGCTGCCAGCCTATTTTGTTCTAAATCATACTGTATGTGGTGGGCTCGTGTAGGGACAGGCTACATTGACAAATGCTAAGTAGCTGAGGAGACAGTGTTAGAGAGTAGTGAGGCGCTGACAGTTAACTCAATCTAACCAATATGTGATGTGGACTCTTGTGATAGGTAAACCTAGTTAATCACTCCTAATAAATAACCATCAAAATAAATATAAATATAAAGTGACTTCAGTGCATAAACTGGGTGTAATTTCAAGGCTAAAAGCAATCACTTTGTGATGCCCCTAATCATCCAGCGACTGCCACACTCTTCACACTGTGTTAAATCAACAGCAATAAAAAATAGACCTATAAACATGCAATGTAAATAATGATCCAAAACATGTAATAAAAGTGATCCTAGTACATAAATAATAACTTGCGTCTCAAGGCTGGACACCTAACACACAAATCTAAACAACAATATAATAGTGCATGTCCATTGATAGAAGTCCTTATATAAAAAGTAATTTATTTATTTATTTATTTTTTGGAGTAGTGCACAATATCCCTACACCGTTAGTGGTGATTATTCATAATATAGGTGACAATTTTGCTCCCACATCACCTCCATGCTCTCTAGCCTCTCACCTCAGGTAAGTATTAAATCAGCATAGCCTATGGTTCCTTGGACGGTGTACTGACCTCTATGGTTATTTCCCATGATCTGTTCTCACATATGTTGTGTCTCTATTTTCTCCCAAGGGATTGTCCTCTCAAAGGGGTATATATAAAGGAAAAAGAGCGCTCTTCTAGTGTAGTAACTAAAAATTATTTTTTTAAAAGCATAACATCATATAGTGCACTCACATTAAAAAGCTGAGTAACGGCGTATATCCACAAGCTCTGAGCTCATTCCACTCACACCCTGCGCGTTACATCACGGTCACATGACTTCATCAGGGGATGAGGAGGCAGTGTGTCACGGTTAGGTGTCAGGCTCTGGGGCCAGTGGTATAGCAGTGGAAAGCCATAGAAAGGCTCACACAGAAACTAGCAGGATAAATACATGAGCAGATTCCCTTGACGGGCAACACTGGCTTACCCGAGGTGCTGGGTCTAACCACTAACCAGACTTCATCAGAGCACCTGATGATGGAGGTGGGTTTTGCTGCCTGCTAGTGCCAGGTCGCAGTCCCCAGGATCACCTCATCAGAAAGTGGGTAAGCCAGGGTGCGGTAGCAGATGTAGCAGATAGGGATAAAGCAGAACCCTTATTGGTAAACAAGCCACAGGTCAGGAACAAGTGGTTTCAGGTTGGGATCATGCAGAAGCGTAGTCAAGAAACAAGACAAAGGTCAGTAACAAATGGACTTTTATTTGCACTAAGTCACTTTTATATTTAATATTTTGGCACGTATGTATAATATATGTGTTTGGATACATACCACTAGCAAGTTATACTGTATGTGATTTGCTAAGGACACTAATTTGGTTTTGTACAGGCAGTCCTCGAGTTACATACATCCGACTTACATACGATCCATACTTACAAACAGAGGGAGACAACAGGAAGTGAGAGGAAATATACCCCTAGGAAGGGAAATTTACTCCTGTAACAGTTATGGGAAAACAGCGTGTCCACTGAAGCTTTATCACTAATCCTTGTTTCCTTGTTTCCACAACAACCCAGAATTTTTCAAATCCAATTTTCACAGGGATAGAAAGTGAGGTGAAATCTTCTGAACAGGGGCACAGACAGCAAAACAAGCATTAAAGGGGTGTTAACTCTTGCCCATGCTACCTATCCAAAGCTTAAACAAAACATTTTGGCTGGAGTTATACTTAAAAAATTTACCTGTTCCAACTTTCATACAAATTCAACTTAAGAACAAACCTACAGAACCTTGTCTACAGAATCTTGTTTGTAAGCCGGTGACTGCCTATATATGTTATAGCAAGCATGCCTAGTAGTAGTAATTTAATAGGAAATCCCTTGTTAGAAACATCAGACAGCAGCTGCAATTCATTAGAAGCATTGCATGTCCAACTGAGCAAGGATGTTTTTCCATTCACAGGTAGTGCAAAGTCATGGCTTAAATAGGAATTTTATGGGAAGAGTAAGGAGTTCAAGGTTCAATAGAAACAAAATAGAAAGTAACTGTGTCCAAGTGATCAGATAGGGATCTGTCCAACTTCCCAAGTGTATTAGCAAGAAGTGATATTGTGAGATGCAGCAAATGGCCTGGGTTCAGATCCAGGTTCTGACACAGTGGGAGGCATAGAAAGGTTTAAATTCACTGTTATTACAGACACATTTGGAAAGAAGTAAAAACTCATATTCCACCAATGTGTGGTTGGTCTGTATGTCTGCTGCCAGTGAGAGGCAATTAAGTAATCTTGCAGCTGTTAATAAATGCAGGAGTAGCTCTCTGGTCTCTTTAGACATATTGGGTGGTGGGAGCAGGTAAGTGGCTGAGTTCAGCATGAAACAAATTTTAAGAGAATATAAATGTGAGTTTCTACTACCAAAATGGGTGCATCATACAGCAGAACAAGAATATTTGAAACAGTGTCCCCAAATATTGAAGGCAACTCCAGCAGTGGTCTTGAATGTTAGGGTTATATGGATGCAGAAAGGCAGGGGTGTGGTTTCAGTGATAAATCATTTTGAATTGTTTTTCAATGTATAGAGACGTTCTGTGTGAAACCTTTCAATTTAGAATATGTTTCCATTTAGTCATGTATTTGTGTGGGGTAGGGGAATTTTAAATTGAGGGCAGCTTGTATTGCTCTTGTAGAGTGGCAAAAGGAAAGAGAGCACTTCTAGGAATGTTGCTGCTGTGGAAAAGAGATTTAAGTTTCCATGGCAACACCATACCAGGGGAGACGATAGATGGAATTTAGATTTACAAACATTCCTGATTTTATTAGTAAATTTCATTGCAGTAAGTGGGCCTAGACCTCTGAAATTGGTAGGGGTCCCCAAAGCAAGAGATCACATTGGACAAGTGCTAACCGCAGGTTTGTATCTCAAAACATTTGTTGTAAGAGTACAAAGTGCACCAGAGCATCATTGGCCTAATGCCCCGTACACACGAGCCGAATTTCCATCTGAAAAATCTTGGATGGTTTGTCCGACGGAATTCCGCTCAAGCATGGCTTGCATACACATAGTCACACATAAGTTCTCTGAACTTTCGACCATCAAGAACGCGGTGATTTACAACACTACGACCAGCCGAGAAAATGAAGTTCAATGCTTCCGAGCATGCGTCAAATTGTTTTCAAGCATGCGTGGTCTTTTGAGCATCGGAATTGCATACAAACAGAATTTCCGACAGGAACTTTTTCCAATGGAAAAACAGAGAACCTGCTCTCAATCTTTTGCTGGCAGAAATTCAGACAGAAAAAGTTGGATGGAGCATACACACAGTCGGAATATCCGACCAAAAGCTCCCATCACACTTTTTTCTGATGAAAATTCCGCTCGTGTGTACAGGGCATAAGATGAGAGACGTAGTAGTATTTTATAATATCAGGGAATGCAAACCTCCTCCCTGCCAGGCAAATTAAGGTCCATAGAAGGTTTATTGCAACTCTATTGCATCTGCATTCCCCCAAGTCAATGATAACACTTCAAGAGTCTTGGAACTTGGAACTTGATACGAATGCAAGATCGGGAGGGTGGTTAGAAGTTATGTCAACCACAAAAAGTGACAATTTGAAGGAATGATTTTGGATGGGGGCCCATTTAATGACCTAAGTATTTCAGATTTTTGGCAGAGAAGGGCTCTATGCATAGGACAAATAGTTTGGAAAATATAAGTGAGATCTGTGGTCCCTCAAGTGGTGTCTCCTGTTTGACGAAAGGCAATGAATCCCAAAATCACAATCTCCTCCTTATCCAATCAGAGAATGATTTGCATTAATTGGGAAAATGCAAAGTGCTCTGCGAATGGCATCTGTGCCGAGCAAGTGACCTCCTGTGTTTAGTAAGCAGCAGGACAAACACCCAGCATGGAACCTAGAAGCTAGCGGCAATCACTGTAGTAGTGGTTTCTACTACAGTGATTTTTAGCTTGCACAGAGATCCCACAGGTGTACCACATACACTTACACTGGTCAAACCTGTACTAATGTAACTATGTAAAAATTCTCATAGCTAAACTTCAGCCTTATAGCATATGATGTCATTCATCTTGTTGTATGTTATTTAATTTTGGGGTAAGTTGCTTATTGCCTTAAGGTGTCTAAGGCTTTCTTTTTGCTCTGCCTTTGTGCGGATTCCCATCCCAACATGGCAGTTCCAAACATGCACCTAAGTAGAATTAACCTAATGCAGTGTAGCTGGCCATATGTTCTCTCTGACCAATCGCTGAAATGTCCATGATGGGGCAAAACTGAAGGTATAGATAGAAATTCAAATGCCCAATTTTGCAAGCTCCAACTTCTTTTAGTCCATTACCATATCTTATGCAGCAACTTCTGGGGGTGTGAGGAATGGTTTTATAAGGAAACAAATTTTAACCTCTTTTTTGTTCCTTTTAAATGCTTCTATTCTCTGTACAATAAGACCCAACAAAAAGATAAATGATATGCTCTAGGCATTCTGCCTACAAGTGCGTTGTGATGGTGTCACAGACATTACTAAAAGCTGAGAAAGATAGACTAACTTTTTATTACTATTTGTTGCTCTGTGTAAGAAATACCTTCTATAAACTAAGATTCTTGAAAGAAAAAGATTCCCTCTGGGTCAAGTATATACAGTACATTATTAGAATTTTAGCAAACTTTGTTGCAAAAGGGTATTCTGTGAAATCCCATCTACAAACCTACTGAAGCCAAGATGCACACAATATACTTTCTAAGTGTTTGGCTGCAGACTGAAATAAAAATGCAACTGTTTACAAAATTAAATAGCAATTTTTATAACATTTGCTTTTACATATACAATTGCAACACAAATCATATTGTTATCTATTATCGATAAAATTAACTTTTCCATTTCAGTTTGAAAGTAGGTATGGGTGAATCTGCTCGAGTTTGATTCACCAATGGTAAATTAAACTCAAACATAGCAGAGAATTGCATTGAAGTCTATGGGGGGAATTGTGTTATTATATTCTCGCAATTTTTAGGGGTACTAGGTAAATACTGCCCGAAAAAGGCATGGAAATCTGGCCACTACCAAGGGGAACATACACCAATGCAAAAAGAATTTGGAAAAAATACCATACAGCGGGGAGACCATATATGCAACTTTGAGGACAACATTAAAAATAGGCAAATCTTTAAATAACATGTTTAGTGATGTCTTAAAGCAACTTTACAAAAAAGTAAAATTTTCACAGACAGTCTCAGCGATGGAGTACACTGGGAGTGCATTTTTGATCACTTGGCCAGTAGTTGCCCAGTAGTTTACTGTTCTTTCTGATGCAAAACTGTCCTGCCACTGCCCAATTTCGATCAAACTCTCATTGAGAATTAAGAGACTGTACATGATTAAGCAGGATAAAATTGGACAGCAACATGACATTTTTAATGAGGAAGAATTTGCTGAAATTTACTAGAGAAAAATAATACAGGCTGTGGATTTACTACAAGAAATAAGAGACAGCAAATGACACAGTTACTACAAGAATTAAGATATTGCAGAGGATGTAATTGTGTAAAATGGGTCAGAAGCAGTGCTAATAGTTTGAGCAGGGATAATAAGACTAACTGGTGTATGCCTACCTTTTATTTTATCTATTAAGATACCCCCAAATTAAAAAAAATATTCCAAAATACCACCCCCTGAAACTAAAGCCAAATTTATAAGGGCAAGCCTTGCAGCAAAAAAAAAAAAAGTTTGCTATGGACAGAACAGCAGCTAAAAGTAACTGTTGTCTTTAAATCAGCCCCTAAATACAATTAAAGAGAAAAACAAACTCCAATAATAATAACATCAAAAAACCCAAAAGAGCTAGCTACCAGAATTAAAATACAGTTTTCTCAATGACCCTAATTGCTCCCTATGCCGTTTGTCAGCTTTTCCTAACCTTTCCCTACAACAGCTTCCGATACACTAATGTTGCTCTTTGCCTCCCTTTTATAGTAAAGGATCTGGCTTATCCAAAAGCCCCCTTACTGACTCTTCTAAACCTGTAGGCCATGGATCAAGGGCCATGCAGTGCGATATGATTTTGAAACATTTTACCAGGCAAATCTACACCAAAATTTCAGATATCGTACCCAAAGTATTTGCCTCAAACCCATGGCATTGGCAAACTGAAACTTCACTCCTATCTTAAAAGTTTCCAGAGACAGTACAAGACGTTTGCTTAGGAAAACATATACAGCAATAATAAGATTTCTAAATGTGAAAAAAACGTTCTGCGCTATCCCTGTGTATAAACCACCTATTACTTTACAGCAAGTAGCTTGCTGGGGGGGGGGGGGGGGGGGGGGCATCCGAGCCAAGCCGCAGCTCCATGTGTGCATTCAGACACGGGGTCCCAGTTCAGCCCCATCCCCTCTATCTCCTGATTGGCTAACTGACTTTGACAACAGTGGGAGCCAATGGCACCGCTGCTGTGTCTCAGCCAATCGGGGGGGGGAGGGAAGAGTGCTGGACAGCTGAGGCACTCGTGGACATCGCTGGACAGAGGAGGGAAGGGCCAGGAGTGCCGATACGGGACCCGAAAGTGGGAGAATCTGAGCTGCTCTGTGCAAAACCATTTCACAGAGCAGGTAAGTATAACACATTTGTTGTAACATTTTTATAGAAAAAAAACTTTACAATCACTTGAAGGAGGTGGTTAGTGAGTGAATATGGTGTTGAAACAAGGATGGAATATTAGCCATTTGCAATCAGCTTGGGAAGTTGGGGCTATTGGAACATCATCAGCATTATTTGTTTTTTCAGGCAAGGAAGGAGACAGAGACAGTGGAAGAATAAATATTTCTGCTTTATTTTATGCTTAAAGAAATGAGAACACAAGTAGCTGAGATAGCATAGATCAATTGGGGAGTAGGAGTGTAGTTGGGATTGCTGTGGGGGCTATTTGCATTTGTCTTACATATATAGGTATCTATGTGTGGAGTTACCATACAAGAATTTTAGGTACTATGCTTGGGATCTGATATAATCTACTTACCTTAATACATGGGGCTCCCTCTTTTTTTTCTCTTTTTAATTTTTAAAATATCATTTCATTTCACAACCTTATATATAAACATGCTTAAAGCGGGAGTCCACCGGGACTCCGCGTTTTTTTTTTTTTTTTTTAAAGCCAGCAGCTACAAATACTGCAGCTGCTGACTTTTAAAATAGTGACACTTACCTGTCCAGTGCGCCCGCGATGTCGGCACCCGAAGCCGATCGCTAGGTCGTCTGTCGGGTCCTGCCGCCGCCATCTTGGGTATGGGAATCAGGAAATGGAGCCTTTCGGCTTCATTTCCCAGTTCCCTACTGCGCATGAGCGAATTGCGCTGCGCAATAAGGACGCTCCCCGCTGCCTCTGGGAGCTGTGTGTTTCCCAGCAGGCAGCGGGGCACTTGCGGGAAGGGGCGGGCACTTGCGGAAAGGGGCGTAAGTTACGCCCCTTTCCGCAGAGAGCTGTCCCGGAAGTGGGTGCAGTTACCTGGATTATCCAGGTAACTGCACCCCCCTCCCCCCTGAAAGGTGCCGATTGTAGCACCGGAGGGGGGGAGGGTTCCGATGAGCGGAAGGTCCACTTTAAGGTGGACCTCCGCTTTAACATACAGATATTTAAAACAAAACACATAATCACCACAGTTGACATAGTTCATGGTTCATAGTTCATAGTTCATAGTTCAATCTCATCTTCCAAAAAAAAAATGTTAAATGTTTTCCACGGTCTCCCCCCTCTCCCCTCCAAAAAAAAAGAAAAGAAAAAAGTAAAATAAAAATTGTCCAAGCATGAAAGTAAACTGTATCTCTTGACCCTTTCCCTTTACTTTAGTGACCCCCCACCCTTATTTCGTATTCCCGATCATATTTAACCTTTATCCTGTACTGTGACCTTAATATTCTTCCCAAACTTATTATGTTTATTTTGAAGAGGACAGAGTCGCAACTCTCTAGCAACGTTATATTATTCCTTGGTGAGTGAGAAAAATAAAATAAAATGAAAAATTTATGTGACAACCTTACAAACTTTATAGTGTAATGTACCCCATATAATTTCCCTTCATTTTAGTGACCTTCTTACCCTGACTACCTATTTCCAATCATGATTATCCTTAATCCCGTACTATATTCCTAATATATATGTGTGGTACTATATCTTTCCCAAACCTATTACATATATCTCAAAGAGGAAAACATCCTCAAAAAAAAAAATGGGCTCCCTCCTAATGTTGATTTTTATTTTTTTGTGCCCCTACTTATGGTGTTAATTTATTAGCATATTGCTGTGGATTGACTTGTAGGTATAGTTTTGTTCTTTATTATTTTTATTTTTTCAGAGGATTGAAAGACCTTAATATACCATCGAACCGTGCATCTGGTCATTCTATTAAGAGATCTGTGGTTTGGGGTCCACTTGTCCATTTGGGATGTTGCTTTTCATTGCCGTATATTGTATAGCTTGTTTTCAGTTTTGACAGGTAGTGTTCTTATACAAAATACACTTCCAATACCCTTTTGTATATACCCTAGATGTTTATGTAAAATTAGTACATAACTTTTGGACAGTTATTCTTACTAAAGCTGCTCTTCCTAAAGAAGCAGGCTCTGTCCTGCGAAATGCGTAGAGTAACAGTCAAGAAGTATGGCTGGCATTTTCCACTCTAAAATTACACTGTTGAGAGAATGACTAAATTTGGACACTGTGATGGTATGAATTATGTTGTAACTGTCTATATCAAGTTTTTAAACTGTATAGTGTTCTCTATATGTGCAATTTAATCCCTTTCATGGGATTTTTTTACTAAATGTTATAATAAAATTTGATTACTTGTATCTAATATAACTTTATTTTGGTGTAGTACTGGAAAAGTCCTACTTAGTTTTGTTCTTTGAGGGGTTTTTCTAGATGAGATAGCAACTAGACAGTGGGAACAACAGGCTCCAAACAAAAACTGGCAGCTGAGAGTAAAATTTACATGTGCCCTGTTCCGAACAGTGACAGTAGATAAAAAAAGAGAAGGCATTCAAGGTCAAATCATTTTGGTACATCAACAAACAAGGCAATAAAGAAGCATCTGAGGCAAAACGCATACAGATTAAAGCCTTTGGAATAGCAGAGATTTAGTCTCGTCTTGCCATCCAGTCATCTCTGCCAGAGGGTACATTGAGGTTCTAGCCCTCTTTGCAGAGTACACTGCAGCTAGGAAACCACCTGCACTCACACAGCATGTGACTGGACAATAAAGGAGTGATTGACCGATATTGTTTTTTCGGTGCCGGTACCATATCGATATTTCGGCCACCTCTCCTGCCGATAGCCGATATTATGTGCTGATATTTTGTACATTTAAACTTTTCAAAAATAACAACAATTTTATGCACAAATCTGGTATAAACTGAACATGGTTGGGTGGGTGCTGGCTGGCCTGGCTGGCACCTTGCTGTGGGTGGGTGGCTGCTGACTGGCACCTTGTTGTAGGTGGGTGGCTGTTGGCTGGCCTGCCTGGCACCTTGCTGTGGGTGGGTGGCTGCTGGCTGGCCTGGCTGGCACCTTGCTGTGGGTGGGTGGCTGTTGGCTGGCCTGGCTGGCACCTTGATGTGGGTGGATGGCTGCTGGATAGCTGGCCTCAGTGGACTGGCACCTTGCTGCGGGTTGGTGGCTGCTGGCTGGCCTCAGTCACCTGGCACCTTGATGTGGGTGGGTGGCTGCTGGCTGGACTGGCACCTTGCTCTGGGTGGGTGGCTACTGGCTAGCTGGCCTCAGTGGCCTGGCACCTTGCTGGGGGTGGGTGGCTGGCTGGCTAGCTGGCGTGTCCATTTGGCATGTGTGTGTGCAGTCGGTTTGCAGGCTTCTGGGCCCCAAAAAAGATGGCCACGGCCCGCAGAGACCCCAATACCAGTAACATCGGTCTAGTTTGTGACGGATAATGATTTTTCGGAAAATGCTGATATCTGCTGCCCCGATAATCAATCAATCCCTACAATGAAGGAGCAGCAGCACACTGTTGAGGTAATTCCTTTGCTCTCTCCCCTCCTGTCAGAATATTCACAGTGAGCACTCTACAAAGAAATTGAGGCCCCCTGCTCTCCAAGTACTGCTTTTTAAGACATTTTAAAGAACAGATGAAGGTATTTAAAATTGCATTTAATTATTTAACGCATGCTGTAACATGGGATTCGGCTTTAACTTCCGTGAATACAAAATGTATCTAGTGAATAACTGCAAAACAAAATTCTTGCTGAAGCATTCTTGCAAGTTTTACCATTTTGACAGCTTTAGATCATTATCTTCACAGAGCTGCGGTGGTCTGCAGCATATTCAGTGTAGCTCTTAATATCTCATTTACTTGCTTTTCTTGTTAAAAAGCCTGAAAATTAGGCAAATGAGCATATTCACTGCATGGAGCTGTGATCACCTTCTTGAAAATTTGATGAAGGATTTAAACCACCTGAACAATACTTCTATGTTAATTTGACTTTTTTTAATAGAAAAAGAAAATTTAAACACATTTAGAGGATCAAATACTACTACTCCCACCAGAGCTCATTGCAATATTTGTCTGGGGAACTAGACAAATGATGCATATTGCAATGTGTGATAGTGTGAAACATTCTGCATATTGCAATGAGCTCTGGTGGGAGAGTATAGTATTTCATCCTCTAAATGTGTTTACATTTTCTTTTTCTATTAAAAAATTAACATGGAAGTATTGTTCAGGTGGTGTAAATCCTTCAACAAAATTTTGAATTTAAAAATAATTCTTTCTTGTGGGATTAATATTTGGGGTGTGCAGCATCTCTTTATTTCTATGTGTGCCCCCATTTTTCATAGAGATAATCTAGACTATACCTTGGAGCTATGTTCTACAATCTGTGGCTCAGGAGCCACATTTCTCTCTCATTTAAAAATTGAACATGCTTATTAGGGCAGCAATGTCACATAAGAGGTAAAAAAAAATAAAAAAATAACAAACATGTCTATACCCCCTGCTGGCCCCTTCCCTCTGTCCAGTGCCTCCATGGGAAGCCGCTTCCCATGGGGCACTCGTGCGCACCCGAGCCATTCAATGACACAGAGGGACTCAGCCCCACCCCCCCCCCCCCTGCCACTGGCTTTGATTGACAGCGCTGGGAGTCCAGTGCCCCAGCAAAGCCAGTAAGACACAGAAGTGAGGGGAGAGAAGAGCTGCAGATGTGCACAGTGCTGGATCGAATGAGGGCTCAGGTAAGTAAAAGGGGTGACGGGGGATGCTGACAGCCAAACCTTTTTTACCTTAATGCAAGGAATGCATTAAAGAAAAAAATGTTTAGGCTTTACAACCACTTAAAGCTGGCCAAATGCAGATTCCTCCATCCTCCCAAACGAGGTGGATGGAGGAATCCCCTGCCAGGATATTGTATTCTGACGGTGGCACTGACCACTGTCGGACTACACTGATTAGCAGCTTTGACACAAGTCAATTCACACTTGTGAAATTTGTCATGCGACTTTGGACATTACAGTCGCATGACAAGTTGCATCCCATTCTTTTCAATGGCACCCCTTCAAATCGGTGCAACTTAAAGTCGCAGTGACTTTGAAAAGATGCCTGAGCTACTTTGGTGAAATTTTTTAATGCTACTTTGATCCACAAAATGTAAAGTCTGATTGCACTAAAAGTTGCATCAAAGTCTCACTGGAAATCATGCAACTTTGGAGATGTGCTTATGTGATAGGAGCTTAAACAATGGACTTTTATCAAGCGAAAGACTGGCTGAATTTTTATCAGCTTTTGCATTATCAGATTCAAAACAGGAAATTCTGTTACTAGCAGGATACATAAAAAAGCAATACTTTTACAAAAAAAAATGATTTGCTTGTTAAATATTCTATAATAGAAAACTGTATATTACAGTGAAGTGTGATGCCAAACATACTGGGAAATAGATTTAAGGTTTATATACATATATATTTATATTGAAATTATTACTGCAATGAAATGCATTTTTTTGATATATTTGGTTTCTGTCCAATTCTTACCTTTAATTATTTTACAAAGTACACATATTTTTTAAAGATTTGAATGGCAAAAGACAGGTAAATAATCTATTAATTCTGTTCAGGTTGGTTTATTTTGTTCCAGTGGCAGAGTCACTTTAACTTTTAGTCGAAGGGTTTCAACTTTAAAATTGCCACACAGCTTCTAAGTTACCCTTTGTTTTCTGAGAGCGTCTACAAACATTCATGTTTCATGTGGCTATGCCTTTAACTTCAAAGGCCCTTTAAACAGAACTGTAAACACCGTCAACCAAGACACCAAGCACAACTTAGCAGAGCCATTGTACTGATACCTGAAATAAACATCACCTTCTATGGCACTGCTGGGAAATAAACTATGAAGCACAGTCACACCTCATGAGTCACTTTTATTAAAGCTGACTGTGCTCCCTGCGCTTGTGTCACACTCATGGCCATCAGAATACTAGGAAGGGGAGTTTTGTAATTGAAACTACCGGGGGATAAATCAGGCCATTACTTATTGTGTATAAATTGTTGCTGCTACACTCAAACATTCAGTATGCTGAAGTTTACATTTCAATGTATATAGACCAAAATGCTAGAATACAAAAAACACCATATATGTGGTTTTGAGATTTTGAGCAAGAAAAGCTATATGCTACACAAACTTTACAATGCTCGGTAAATCCTGTATCATGGGTACAGTTTTTGACAAGTACATATTAGTAAGACATATTTTTACATAAATAGTGAACACAAATAATCTGTTAAAAAATTATAAGGCTTTAAAAAAAAAATAAAGTTGGGGACAAGGCTTCCTACTGGAGTATTAAGGCATGCAGCACAGCAGCTTCGTCTCTGACCCGGCTCCCTACCATTTTACCTGGGCACTATTCGCCTCAATATAAACAGGAACAAAATTCAAGGACAGCCTGCATGTAGCAACCAAACTGACTGTCAGGAGGATCCACTCATTGTTTGCTGCTTCTCAATGGTCGAGTTGCCCAACATGGTCGCCACAGATAACATGGTAGGTAGGCGCTACATTCCTCTGCTTATTAGTCCAAGGCATAGCCTTGGGACTCTGGAAAATACAACCTCCCACTCCAAGCCCTTTCAATCCCTCCAGTGATACTGGGAAAACAATCCCACATAGTGAGCTAGTAGAGGTTGGCCCACTGGAAAAAAAGGTGCATTCAGTTCAGCTCAGTGAGAGCCAAACTCTCCACCGATGGAAGAAACTCTCTCACCTGAGTTAGAGGGAAGCCCTACCTTCCTAGTTGGACGTTCCCTTTCTCAACAATCAACTCATCTGTGCTACCTTCAGCCTCACCTGAACTACCTCAGTACACACTCCATTCAATATAGAAGAGGCTCATTTCTCCCTGGGGCGTAAAGCCCTGTTGCAAGCCCTTGTGCATATGCTTGATCCCAATGTAGAATTATGATTTGGAGGAAAGACACTCTAACATAGAACTGGACAGGGCACACTGTACCTGGGGCCCCAGGAACCCTGACCCTAAAAAGCCCAGGGATGTACTACATTCATTTCATTATTTCCTGATTAAATACTACATCATGACCACAGCCAGATCCCAAGATGGTGCTCCCATTCAAGTACTGCTAGATATATCTAGACACAAGTCGACCTTGTGACGGTCTTTGTAATCAGTTCTTGAATGACTAGGTACTGCTGAAGTTAATCTTTTCAACTCCAAATGATAACTTACAAAAATGAAAAGTCAGTCATATTCTCCTGCCTTTGTGGGGAACTTTTGATCTACCCCAGGTCTGACTGCTTGCGTGGTTGATGAGGCCCCTACCCTCCTAGGGTTCCCGGGCACCCCCATAGGACTCCTAAGTGTGACCCATTTGCCTCTATAGTTATCCCAGTTTCTGCACCCTAGAGTCCTCAAGTTCTTGTTTTGTACCCCTTACCTCTCTTACCCACAACTACTTCTTTTATTCTCCCACCTTTCTTCCATTCCCCTCTTTACCAATGGTCTTCCTTGAAGTTTCACTTAATATGAATGGTTTCAACCCAAGAAAGGATATCAAGTTTTGTACAATCTCCATAAACAAAAACAGATATATTACAGCTCAAGGAAACTCATCTTTGAGGTGAGGTGCCCCCCATTTTTCAAAACAAATATCAGGTTTAAGTCATCTTTGGTCTTACCACTCTCTCCCATCTTCATTACTTTACTGTAACTAGTGTGGTAGCTAGGTCACCCAAACCTCATTTTGGATTCCACAAAGGACTCTTAAACCTTCTGGTAAGTCCCCTCTCTACCACACAGCACCTAATAAATTTAAATAGGATTTAAATACAACCTGTCTTTGTGATATGTGGCATCTCCTTTATCCACATGCCAAAAGACTACCTTTTACTCTGCCCCACGCAACTTTTACTGGGTTAGACTGGGTTATATTTTCACCTCTTAAGACATCTTGGATGATGCTCTGATGGCCCCGATTGGTCCAATATTATGGTTTGAGTACGCATCTACTTTTTTAAGTATTGACATCCTTGATCAATCTTGTATTCTTTGTTCATGGTGTCTGAATGACAGTGCAGTGACTCTTCAATGACTCAACCTGCCTTTATGACATTTCTGACAATATCTCCCAATTTATGAACCATGCCTAAGATTAAACTTCTCCACCCATTCAATGGGAAGCACAGTACAACAGTCTGTAAACTTAATTTTGTGCATACTACTCTAATCTATTTAATTTCAAAAGCAAATACTCTGCACTCTCTCCTATTTTACGTGCCTGTAAGTGCTGAATTTGACTTGCCCTTCTCTCCAGAAGAACTTTTTTGGCCATTTCTAACCTCCCTACAAATAAATGCCCACGCTTTTCAGATTCTATACGGTACTGAAAAAGGATCTGACTATCACTCTCCTTAATGCCTATAATGTGGTTTTACCATCTAGCCCTTTCCTTCCCAAATGTGGAAAGCTCAAATAACACTTATCTCTATGTCGGGAAAGATCTATCCAACTCTGGCAGTTAAACACCAATTTCACTTCTCAACATCGACGCAAAACTCTTTCCCAAGATGATCACTTCCTGACTCCAACCACATCTTTCCTATTTAATCCGCAATGACCAAAGTAGTTTTTATTCAGACACAAGAAGCTAAAGACATCACCTCTTGAGTACTCAATCTAAATCAATTTCGCTTTGCCTTCTCTCAGTCGATGCAGAGAAGGCATTCATCTGGGTCAGTTGGCCCTTTTCAAACTGACCTAGGCAATTTCCTCCTATTCCAAATATTGACATTATATGACATATGACAAACCTTTCACTTTGGTGAAATGAAATGGTACTCTGTCTGATTCATTTCACATTCTCAACAGCACCCTGGTGATGGAACAGCGTCCTGGTGATGGAACACTTGGCTTTAGCATTAAGGGCCAACATATCTATCAAGGATCTCCAGATCAGTGTGGAAAGCTCAAATAACACTTATCTCTATGTCGGGAAAGATCTATCCAACTCTGGCAGTTAAACACCAATTTCACTTCTCAACATCGACGCAAAACTCTTTCCCAAGATGATCACTTCCTGACTCCAACCACATCTTTCCTATTTAATCCACAATGACCAAAGTAGTTTTTATTCAGACACAAGAAGCTAAAGACATCACCTCTTGAGTACTCAATCTAAATCAATTTTGCTTTGCCTTCTCTCAGTCGATGCAGAGAAGGCATTCATCTGGGTCAGTTGGCCCTTTTCAAACTGACCTAGGCAATTTCCTCCTATTCCAAATATTGACATTATATGACAAACCTTTCACTTTGGTGAAATGAAATGGTACTCTGTCTGATTCATTTCACATTCACAACAGCACCCTGGTGATGGAACAGCGTCCTGGTGATGGAACACTTGGCTATAGCATTAAGGGCCAACATATCTATCAAGGATCTCCAGATCAGTGATGGGAGTCATAAACTAGCTCCTTTTGCTGTTGATTTATTACTTACTCAACCAATTAGCCTACCCAATGTCCTACATAAATTTGAAATTGTCAGTGAGCTCAGCAACTTCAAAGTCAATACTACTAAATCAGAAATGCTAAATATCAGTCTTCCTGAATCTATTCAGCATAACCTGCAAAACACATACTCCTTAAATGACTTAACCACATACCTGGGTCTCCGCGACCCCTACACTTTGACCACCTATATACCCTTAATTATGGTAGAACTTTAACTGCAAACTCTCAAGATAGATTCAAGTGGAAATTTAAATCTACTGCATCTTGGTTTGGCAAAATCAACACTTGGATGGACATTCTACCATATCCTCTCTCTCTCGCTATCTATAATATATATATATATATATATATATATATATATATATATATATATATATATATATATATATATATATATATATATATATATATATATATATCTATCTATATATATCTATCTATATCTATATCTATCGATCTATCTATCTATATATATATATATATATATATATATAATATTGATTCACACATATTTCGATAATAAGCTTCACAAAATCACTGCTATTGCTTATGCCACTAATTCTGGTATGAAAGAAAACAGCTTTGTAGGTAGAGCAGTAACACTACTCATAGAGAATATCCAATGACTGCTTCTTAAAAACGTGTTTGAAAAGATTGCTACATGGCATCCAATGTTAAATTTTGAATGAACAATGTACAAAAAATAAATAAAACAAACCCACTGTACCCACAACTAGGCTATAGCCGGCAGCACTAATCAGTGTATTCTGACGCCAGGGAAGACTTCCCGCTGTCAGAATACAATGACTCAGCGAAAAGGATTTGGGTTTTTTTTTTTTTTCATTCAACTTGCTGGTTGAACAAAAAAAAAAGAATAATGTATGACCTGCCTTATCCTTTTGAGAAACAGTTTTCTCTGTTTACAAATATCTCAGATATTAAGGCCTCCCCTCAGGTGGCTCTCTTGTTGATGACACCCAGGTCCCTTTCTAAAGCCAAGAATGTCATTTTGAGACACTGCTTATTAATGGTATGGGTTGCAATCTTGCGGCATTGGAAATCGTCAACACCCCCTGATATGGGTACAAATATTAAACAATATTATCATGACAGAGACCCTGGTTTCCATTGATGGAATGATCCTGAAAAGACCCACCAAGTATAGACAATGCAGAAAAGACCCTACCAGGGTTTTATTCTATTTCTGCCTTTTGTTGTCTGGCCCTGGTTTTTGTCCTATTGGATTTCTTCTTGGATCTTTTTGCTCCTTCCTTCTCCACTCTGATCTCTTCTCCTTCCCCTATCTCTCCTCCCCTCTCCTTGCTACGACTAAAACTGAATAAAAAAATGTTTGAACTAAAAAAATACATTCGACTCAAAATCATATATACACACTAAACACTGTATGTGGAGGAATCTCCCCTGCCTGCTACTGTATTCTGAATGTCAGCATCATCAGCTGTCAGAATACTCGAACAATGACTACATCTAAATGGATGCAGCCACTGTTGGGATTCCTTCTTTTTTTAGATGTTTAACAGAAGGGGCCCGATGGGGCCATCCAACGCTCAAATTTCGAATCAGAAACTGGCAGAAATTTGGTCTTTTTATGGCCAAATTTCGTTTATATTTAGTTTATATGTCTAGAAGACATACTGGAAAGAAAGACTTTTTAACACCAAAAAAGTGATACACCCTTGCCACATTCTTTAACGTACTACATTATTTCACATGAAAGATAATACACTTCAATATTTAACGTACAGAATCATTTATTGAATTTCACTTCTGCTATCCAAAGCAATCAAATTCTACCCTGGGCCAGTCAGTTTTTTTTCTTTTATAATATTGTTTGCAAGTAGGACCATTTGCAATGTGAGTTAAAATTTGGGATCAATGTGGGCTTTTTTTTTTTTTTTCCCAATGGAGCACAACCAGCAAAATCAAAAACATTTATAATAGAAAAAACAGTAATTTCATTTATTCTCACCTGCCCTCTACTTGTTGTTGCAGGTCTTGCACCTTCTTGCATATATCTGCAGCAGTGGCACATGTTTTTGCAACCTTCATGAACAAAGCTGCAACTTTATCACTCCGTAAGAATCCTGCAGCCCTTCTCTTCAAAAGGTGCAAGAGGCATGCTTCCACCACACCTGAAAAGAACAAAAAAGAAGATTTGAGTATACCCTACTGAAAATCATAACTATATAAGGTTCGTACTCAGTACACCAAGAGTGCTTTTAAGGAACAAAGTGGTAGAAAAATCTGAAAAAATATGAATCTGTTTGGTTTTGTTATCTTGTGTGTTCACTGACGCAGGAAGCGGGGAGAAAATCTCAATCAGACACACAGATCCCAAATAACGTCTTTTTAACAGTAGTTGTCATTGTTGGACCAATGGACAGGAGATTCTTGCGCAACAGCTGCATGTATACAAAGGGCAAGGATGCAGATAACAACATTGACCTAATATGGCCATATTATATCAATGATGTCACAAGAATCCTTGTCCTTTTGTGCATGTTTCTCTTTCTCTAACAAGCCCCATAGCCCTGCTTACTGAGGAAGACATCTAAAAGTGTTTTGAAGTTGTCAACACTCTCAGCTAGTAAAGTTTTCTAGGGGAGGGGTTTTACTGTAGCAGTAAAGAACCCTTTTCATAATCTAAGGTTAAATCTTTTCTGTTAACATTCCTTCTTACTCTTTAAGATATAACTCAGTAATTTGCCCTTTGGAGGACCCCAGTCTAGCCCTGCTCTTACTACTCAGATGAAAACAATAATTCTTGTTTGGAAGCAAGCTAGAGCTCAATATGCGGCAGGTGACACATACTCTCTGTTTACTCCCCTGTGTGGGACAATCCCAATCTTTCTCACTTCCACACAATCCCAGATCCTTCCTTGTGGACCAGACATGCAATTACGCTGCTCAAGTATATTATGCTACAGGGCTCCCTTCCGTCGATTAATATGCTGCGAAACTGCTAACGATTGCCCAACCATATGTTTCTCTGATTTCTCCCATTGCGACATGCGGCTGCTGCACAATTCCCTCACAACATCATACTGACATCTGACCCCTTAGAACAGTTATTGTCTTAAAAAGATCTCTCTAAACTGATATTGCCACTTTATTCTCAATTGATTGCCTTAACCTTGCCCAAAATGACTGATCTTTACACTAAATTGCAGGCCGACATTCCCTCCCTGACAGAAGACGACAAGAAAGACTGTGTACTTCACTTTTTGAAAACCATGACTTCCTCTAGAGATCAGTTTCTTCAACTGAAATTCCTCCATTGTGTATATTATACACCCCATCAACTTTCCTTTGTATATCCTGATATATCAGATAGTTGCTCTCGCTGTGGCATGGAGGTTGGTACTTATTTTAATTTCTTTTGGTCATGCCTGGCTGTGCAACCTGGTGCCTGTGAACATGAATTTTTGTGTTCTACACGGCATATTACGCACGCAGGGAAATTCTTCTGCATTGGAAGTCTCCCCCCCCCAACGTTAGCGGATGGAAAAGGGCTATTAATTAGGGACGTGCGGTGAGGTCAGTGGCTGGTGAAGCACTGGGTATTATCAGAGCCAGATACACACAGGTTACATACACTGCGATCGTTAGAGCGAGAGCAATAATTCTAGTACTAGACCTCCTCTGTAACTCTAAACATGAAACCTGCAAACAATTTTAAAGAGTCTCCTATGGAGATTTATAAGTACTGAAGTTTGTCACCATTCCACAAGTTTAAACTATGACATGTTAGGTATCTATTTACTCAGGGTAACATCATCTTTAACAGTATACAAAAAAATCAGGCTAACGTTAGTGGTTTTTCTTTATTCATGAAATAATCCCCACCAAAAAAACGCATTTAAAAAAACTGCTGCGCAAATACTGTGTGACATAAAAAGTTGCAACAACCACCATTTTATTCCATTAGTAATGTTTGGGGGTTCTGAGTAATTTTATAGCAAAACAAATGATTTTTACATGTAGGAGAGAAGTGTCAGAATTGGCATGGGTGGCAAGAGGTTAATTACCATAAGTAATATACAAATAATTATTATATATTTTTTTAAGGTAATTTATTATAGTTTCAAAATCTGTACTCAAGCAGGTGGATTAATGGGCAAATTACTGATGCTTGATGTTATAACTTCCAACCAGCAATTTCACAGTAAATAGATAAATAATAAATGATTATGTTATAACATATAGCATAATAATATATGATTTAGCTTGAATATAACAGTACCTTTTCAGCAGATTCTCATTCTCCCTCTTAAATGTGTGAGAAAAACATGGGATTGTGGGTAAATCTTATACGCTGACCACTACACTGTCCACTACACTGGCCACCACACTGTCCACTACGCTACACTGATCACTACATTGACCACTACACTACACTGTCCACTACACTGGCCACCACACTGTCCACTAGACATGTGCACACTGAAATATTTTGTTTCGAAATTTTCGTTTTCGTCTGAAAAATTAAATTTATTTAGTTACTCCCGAAATTCGTTTTTATTTATTTAGTTTTTTGTTAAAAAATTGCATTCGTCCGAAAATCCAAATGAATTAAGGTCGAATCTGTCATTGAAGGCTTATGGTGTCTGTCGAATGTTTAAAGAAGATTCGACGGAGCAGCTAAACTCACTGTATGATGCTGCAATCATACATTCCCGGTCGAATATTTCGACTACAAGCTATAGTCGGATTCTAATGTACGTCTTCTACGGGTTTTTTTTAAGGCTATTTGCATTGCACACAGGTCATGTTAGCATTAGCTTTAAGAAAAAAAAATAATTAAGAAAAAAAAATGCATGGGGGTCCCCCGAAATTCCATACCAGCAGAAAATATGCTTATATATGCTTATAAAATAGTTTACCATTTTCCAATAAAAAAATAAATAAAAAATATGTCCCCGGATTTCATTTTGAAAATCTGGTCACCTTAGCCTAGTGGGCCAATATGGAGTAGAATGCCAGAGCGCAGACTTTCCAGGCTTAAGTCATATTTGCATAATACATAATACTTTTTTTTAAATCTATTGTATCCTTTAATAGGCTATTCATATTTACCTTAATATTGTTGGGAGCTCTGCTTTGGGAATATTATTATGCAACTGATTAATACTCAGCAGTTTTTAGACTGGAACTGTATTTCACATCCAGGCATACAGACAGACTGTGTTTATTTATGTGTCCTTATTGATTGCAACCTACTGTGGATTTGATTTAATGCCCAACATCATTACTACATTAATATTTCAACAGTGGACATAAACTATATTATGTCTGTTCAAAAGCCAAAAGCATACTCATTAAACTGTCTACAGATAATGCCCTGATCTCTGCCTTCCAATGTGTCACTACTGGAGGTAAGCTGGATATGTTTTATCTTAAGTTGCAAGTTAAATTTAAAGTTTTAAAAAAAAATGTGGCATCAAGGAAGAACTGAGAACAAATGTAAAACTTCTATTTTATAAGAATATAAAGGTTAAAGTGGTTGTAGACACCAAGTGAAGTGTACACACCCAGTGAAGTGACTGTCCTTAGGTGATACACAGAGATGAAACAAATCCTCCTACATAAGTTTTACCTATGTATCTGCATTCTCTTCTCTACATCCGTTCAAAGTCTAGAATTTATAAAGCTTGCCTGAGCTGTCAGAAAAGAGTGGGTGGAGAGCTGAAGTTACATACTGAAGAGCTCAGTGAGGAGAGCTCTGAGAGTTGATTGAAGGAAAGGGACACACCCCCTTCAAACAGCACCCAGGAACAGAGCTGAGGCTCTCAATCAGTTGAAGATTTCTCCTCGCCACTTTTTTTCTCTCAGTGTCAGGAAAACCTGTCAGAAGTGATTCATGCTGATATCAGAAGAATGAAGCAGCAAACAGAAATGACCCGTTGTATACACTATAGAGGGATATGGTTTGTTCATATTTCATGTGTGAGGTTTACAACCGCTTTAATTATGTATAAACTTTAGCTAAAAAACAAATTACCATTTTTTAAAATAAAATATTTGTTTTTACCTTTATATTCGTTTATGTATGTTAGTACTACTGATCATCTGCAGCTTCTATGCATCCACTTTCAATCTAAAATGGATTTGACTTTTACAAGCCACATATGAAAAACTTAGCCTAACCTATAAAAAAACCGACTTTACTGGCTCAGCATTGGAGATGACTAATTAAATAGTTACATAGTTAGTCAGGTTGAGAAAGACACAAGTCCATCCCGTTCAACCACAAAAAAAAATAATACTATCATACAATAAGTGTTAAAAAATAATAAAACTTTATTGTAGATAGTAAAAGCACATGGCTAAAAACAGAATACAAAAGAATGGCCATACATGACCCTGGGAGATAAATGGTGGCCTAGAGTAAAATACTCTACAAGATATAACAATAGATATGGGTACACTATTGTAGATCCCTGGTCAAAGAGGTTAAAGCATTTTGCCAATATATGACTTCTTCAGGACCCAAGATGGAATCACTATATATGAGAAAAACAACATCACTATATGAGAAAAGTACTCCGGTTTTATGTAGCATAGTATTTTACTCTAGGCTCCTGCTTATCTCCAGGGCCATGTATGGGCATTCCTCTTTTATTCTCTTTCTTATCCATGTGTTTTTTCTATGTGCAATAAAGTTTATTATGTTTTATCAATCACTGGTTGTCTCCCATGCTGAACCAGTAAAGTCCGGTATTTTATATGTTCTCCTTTAGTAATCCAGTCATTTTTTCTTTCCTGTCTACAAGTAGCTCAACAGCAATGACTGCATGGCATTTCTCGTGTTTTCTGGTGGTGACAACAGAGAATTATGACTGCATAATGTGTGTTAAAAAGTCTACATGAAGTCTCCTTTGGCCCATGTGTCAGGGTGACAAAGCAGAAACCAAACCTAGAGACTGGAAGAGTCTTTTCACCCTAGAACAGGCAGTGCCTGAACAAGGACCTTGTTTGAAAAATGTCCCCTTGCATTTGTAAAATTTGACTTTTAAGTACCAGTAAGTGGATTTTCCTTAACAAAAAGCACATTCACTGTTAGAAATTTGACCATTCAGGAAAAAGTTACCATACCGCTCTTTCAAATTTTCTTGTTACTTCAGTAGAAAACGAATATCAATTTGACCATATTAACAATTAGAAAATCTAACAAACATTCTTAAAATTAACATTTTCAAGATAAATTCTACTAGTGCATTAAACCGTAGGCTTGCCATTAGTAACATGTTACATCTGTATTTCGGGTCTTAAGCCCCATACACACTATCAGTTTTTCTGCTGAGTTTTTCCTTCAGGTTTACCAAAACCATGTAGTAGAAGGGCCTGCTTGATTGCATACAAATTGAAACTCCTAAGGTTTGACCTCATATTATATGGTTTTGGTAAATCTGAAGGAAAAACTCAGCAGAAAAACTGATAGTGTGTATGGGGCTTAACACGTAACATGTTCCTATGAACAAGTCCAAGCCAGTGTTTTTTGTGTATTATTGTAGTTACCTGCATTTTCCCATGAGGAATGGGCCCTAAAAGTGGAGTTACTTTAATCTCGATTTGAGTAGGCAACAAAAGACAGATGTTGTGGATGTATCTACTCTACGACCTACCACTCAAATCATTTCCACTAGACACTTGTCCTACACACACGTAACCCCCACCTTCACACACCTCAATGGCTCTTTCCTCAGCTTCCTCTGATTGGCTGAGGTGGAGAGGAAGGTGCATGATGTCACTCCTCAGTCAGAGGAAGCTTTTTATTCATTCATAGAATACAAAGCTTCCTGTGAATGGCTGAGCAGTACTTAGCCTGATTCCATTTTGTTTTAAGAGTGGGATGGAAAGTACCTGCCCCACTGCCAGAACACAATACAGTTTACTGCATATGAAGAAATATACTTTATCCACTTGCCGACCAGTTATACTGCGACAAGTTTGCTCGGCTGCACAATTCGCCGTAGGTGTACGTTGGTCACCCGCCCAGGCACAGCTGGGGTGCTCACGCCCATTGGCCAGCAGGGGAGCCAATCAATGGCTTCCAGCAGACTCGGTGTCCACCAGCCACCCGCGATCATTCCCCGCAGAGAAAAAACAAGGCAGATCTCTGTTCAGACAGGGGAGATCACACAGAACCCCTTGCCTGGCAGTGTCATTAGTACAATGCCAGTGCATATTTTTAGCACTGATCACTGTAATAATGTCACTGGTTCCAAATAAAGTGTCAAAAATGTCAATTAGGTGTCCAATCTGTCTGCCGCAATGTCGTAGTCCTTCCTGATCACTGCCATTACTAGTAAAAAGAAAAAAAATGATAAAAATGCCATAAATCGATCCCCTATTTTGTAGAAGCAATAACTTTTGCACAAAACAATCAATATACGATTATTGGGGTTTTTTAATACCAAAAATATGTAGCAGAATACATATTGGTCTAAACTGATGAAGAATTTTTTTTTATTGGATATGTTTTATAGTAGAAAGTTAAAAAAAAGTATTTTTTTCAAAATTATCGCTCTTTTTTTGTTTATAGCGCAAAAAATAAAAACCACAGAGGTGATCAAATACCACTAAAAGAAAGCTCTATTTGTGGGGGAGAAAAAGACATCGACTTTATTTGGGTACAGCGTCACATGACCCCGAAATTGTCAGCTAAAATAACACAACAGAAAAGAGGAATAGCACCACAGAACTACCTGAACAATTGTGGATCCCAATTGAGAATGCTTCTTCTTAATCCTAGTAAAATACTAGTAGATAATGCAATAAATACGTTTACAGTGTAAGGCCTCTTTCACACCGACGTGCTGTTCAGGCCCGCCTGTCAGTTTTTCAGGCGGACCTGAACGGGTGCTCCATAGAGCTCTATGGAGCGTCGGATGTCAGCGGTGACATGTCCGCTGACATCCGACCCGCTCCGATCCGAAAAAGTGTGACGGAGGAAAAAGCTATTTTTCCATCCGTCTGCGGATCGGATCGGATGACGACGGGCACTGCGGTCCGTCGTCATCCGATCTCCCATAGGGGAGAGCGGCGCTGTGACAGGTCCGTCCCTGCGCAGTGTGCAGAGACAGACCTGTCATCTCCCTGCTCAGCGGGGATCGGCGGAGTGATCCCCGCTGAGCAAACGGACATCCACGGGGCGGATCAGAACTGATCCGCCCCGTGTGAAAGGACCCTAAAGCTCTGGAATATCCACAATTGTGTTAACAATTTCTACCAATATATATAAATTCTGAAAAAAGATTTTTTAGAATTACTATATATTTGGCAAAAATTGTTAACACAATTGTGAATATTCAAGAGCTTTGCACTGAAAACTTATTTATTGCATTACATGCATCCGTTAAAATAACGCAGTGCCGTATCACAAAAAATGGCCTGGTCATTAAGGGGGTAAATCCTTCTGGGGCTGAAGTGGTAATGTGTATCTGTTGTTCCAAGGTACAGAAAAAGAAAGTCAGCAAAGGAAGCTGCCCAGAATAAAGATAAAATTGAGGGAACACAACCTTTAGAAACCTAAAAAAAATACAAATGAGGTCAATATACAATCAGACTTGACATCTGACACTGCTAGAGTGTGGCTCAATAAAATTTCGCTGGGCAGGGATGGAAATATGTATATTTAAGTCCACAGTGTAGAAATATGTAGTTACGGCTCAGCTTGTATTAGTACAAAGCAGAAGCAGCCTGACTACTGAAATAATATTTAGGGGAATTTTACCTCAGTCCAATAGGAACACCAGGCCACAATATGGCTGCCTTAAAGGTGGTAGGTGCCCTTTATTTTAAAACATCCCAGCACTACTCTCTTTAAACAGGTTTGTATTGATCAAAGCACAAACACCATTGACTGGTTAACTAAGGAAGCCCACTGGATACATAAATCAGTGTAGAGAAGAGATCATGTTTTATTCTTTAAGTCAGCCAGTTGGTGTCCGGTATTCATGCAGCATGCTGTGATCTTGTCTTTAGCTGGAAATCAATGAGAACTGACGGCTACTTGAGCTGTCAAGATTGTAGTGGCACAAGGTTATTATGTGTGTCAGGTACTATTAAGGAGAGTTGTAGGCTTGAGATATGGAATCTTGTACAGTAATGGCAGCTTTGTTAAAGCAATAACTGACCTTTGTACACATTCATTATCTCATACCTTTTATTTTAGTCTGTTGCAGCCTTCAAGATTTTAGCACACTGCATATGTCCAGAAAATATCAAAGGAAAACAGCCTGGTCTGTTCCTGCCTTCTATGACTGCATGGAATGCCTCCGTTTTTGTAGGCAGGTGTGAAACTTTGAGCTGTGGCTGAATGTGGGTGGACATGGCAGGGGGTAAGCTTGGCCTTGGGGGTGTCAGTTTGACAAAATACCCTTAATTATTTTATTATGTGTCTATATCTGTGTATAATTCTTTCTTTTTGTATATTACAGTATATGTATTGTTATATTGCACATCCCCTGAAGAAGCAAACAGCGAAACATGTCGGGCTAGTGTGAAATAATCATATTCTTAGATTTATCCGTGATCCTCCAAGATTGTTCATATAAACTACTGTAAAGTCTTGTGCATTGTTTCACTTGTTTAATATATATTTTCTAACCCTGATTGTAATAAAAATGTTCATACTAAAAAAAAATACTTTCATACTAAAAAATCATCCTTTGTTTTCACATTATCAATTTGCACCGTTAAAATCCCTCTATCTAAACCTTTTAACTTTCTCACTTCAAATCTGGGATGTGGTGCAAAATTAAATGGGTGTTTTTTCCTATGTAGTCGGGCCAAAAGTTAATTGATTATCAAAGGAATGTGTTTGATACATTTGTTGAAGGTTTACTAAAACTGGAGAACTCAGAATCTGGTGCAGCTGTGCACATTTGCCAATCCACTTCTAACGCCAGCTTGTTCAATTAAGCTTTCATAATAACACCTAGAAGCTGATTGGTTTCTATGCAGAGCTGCGCCAGATTTTGCACTCCCCAGTTTTAGTAAATACCCCCCACTATGTCTGCTATAATGGATCTTAAAGTGTTACTAAGCCCACAACAGTAAAATCAGTCTGCATATGCAGTAAAGCATGCTTAGTATACTCACTGTGGGAACCCAAGGGGTTAATCCTCTGCATTGTGTTTAAAGGGTGTTTTCTGTTTTTCTGATCCTCCCTTCCTTCTACTGTCCCCTAATAATTGCCTGATAACACGGAGTCTAATGGAGTCACTCTGCTCATGGTCAGTTTAGTGTGTATTGCTAGAGAGGGTTTTTTTCTTGGGAGGGTGCGTGTGATCAGCACAGTGCCAATCAGAACTGTCCCAACCGGGGTGAGTCGGTATCTCCACTCCCAGTGCTGGGTTCTACATTTACCCAGCACTACGATCCTATGAGATGATCTGGTACCTCCCGCTCTTTTTGCCAAATGTTACTTGATCCCCTTTGGATCACCCCAGATTTTCTAGGATCCTTCCAATCCAAAATTCGACATATACATAGTCAGCAGACTACATCTACCCCTGAATGCCTATTTATCTATTTATTATCTTTACCCAGTCGGTTACCCAAAGCACACATGGCTTATGTTATTGGTGATGACAGTGATGCTGAAAATAGAAAAACATTCACTAACAACCCACCTAATGTGACATCAACTAATGATGAGCAATTAAAACACTGTTTAAATGGTATCAAAAGTTCACCATTAAACAATTGAATCGGAAATGGCATATCCTGTCCTTGGAGACCTACATTGAGAGAACGATAGTGCTGCATGGATTACGAGAGTGAGTGATTTCTGCAGAACACCTGCATAAGGAAAGACTCCTTAATAAATGGAAACAAATCTGCATTGAAGATGGGATTGTAGTCATAAAACTAATAGTGGAAGAAGAAAAGATACAACTTCTAGAATTACAGAGCCAAATTGACGAGAGCCTGAAACAACTGGAACCACATGCCGTTACACAGGAATTTGGCAAATACAATGAGCTTTTAAAGAAGGAAGTCAACAGAGTACAGAAAAACCTCCACTTAACCAAACATTCCCATTTCTAAAGAGATGTGGAAGACTGGGAGAAGGAGGAAATCTTTGACTTCTCGAATACTAGAGGACATAGGCGATCAAGGAAACCTAGAAGAGGTCCAAGATCTACATCAAGAAACAAATCCCACTCACTAGAAGAAAACAATGAGACTGAGGAACGCAATGTGGATTTTCTAGACGAAGAGCAGTCGCCACACGAAGCAACTGCTCTAACAAAATTCTCAAAGAGGAGGAAGAAATGCAGGAAGCAATAAAGACAAGAGAAACGAAAGAGAGAATACAAAAAGGGACTAGAAGAACAGGAATGTGCAGCCAACAGAAGAACTAACTATCAGATTGGGGTCTGCTAGGGGAGGTGCATTACTAGATGAAGTGAATCAGTCTAACAATACCATCATTAATCTCTCTGATTTCAGTCTTGAAATTAGACACATCAAATTGCTGGGAAGTGGCCTAGCCCTCTCCCCAACAAGCTCAATGGATAACTTTAAGGTCTACAAAGACATTGTCCTGTTCTTGAGGAAGTTATACTAGAGACAGCTACATGAGAGACCGAACACAGTGGAACCAGAGTCTGCACAGAGTAATGCCCAGGATCTAGCAGTATTGGAGACTCTGGTTTCTCTTTGTGGTGGTGAGGAAGATGACCAAGATTGATCAACATCTGGTAACCACGCAGGAACCTTGGAGAAGACAGGCTAATATACAGATTAAATCAACTTAGTTGCCTATATTCAAAAAAGATAAATGGCTGAAGGTATTTCTGGACCTTGTACCAGAGGACCTGTCACACCTTGACTGGACAAGAGGGATGAAGGACAATTTGGATAAAGAGGAAAGACAGGCCCTTAGAGAATTAAAGGAAGTGCCTAATTTGATTAATAAAAAGAGTGATAAAGGTGGAAATGTGGTTCTTATGTCTGAAGAGAAATATGAAAAGGAGATAAGAAGACAGCTCAGGGATAGGTCCACCTATGAGTGACTTGATCATAACCCATTCCCCACTCTGGTGCAAGAACTTAACTTTAAAGTCAAACTGGCCCTAGAGGCCAACTTACCCTCTAAAAAGGAATGTGAACACCGTACAGTATCCAAATTTAATACACTGACCATATATATCATCCAAAAGATTCATAAGTCAACCCAGGACCCCCCCAGGAAGACCTATAATATCGGCAATAAAGGGGTCCCTGGAAAAAACAGGAAAATATCTGGATGCGCTACTTAAGGAAATGGTAACAAGATTACCATCTTATGTACAAGATACGAGACATGTCCTTATGAAAATTGATAATCTCTCCATACTACTGAATGCTACCTTGGCAAGTATTGACATTGAGTCCTTGTATACTTCGATCCCACACTCATGGGGCCTTGCAGCCACAACCCATTACTTAGACCAAAACTACCCTCTGATGGGAGCACAAAATGATTTCTTTTTAGAGCTTTTACAGTTTTCTCTCGCCAACAACTACTTTAAACTTCTGGGTACTAATTACAGAGAGATTTGGGGTATATTAATGGGTTCTCCATGGGCACCAGCTTACGTCTTCCTCCATTTAAGGTGGTGGGAGGAGGAAGTAGTGTACAGCTTAATCCAATACCTTAGCCATACTTTGCTTTGGCTGAGGTATATTGATGATGTGCTATTGATCTGGAACGACACCCCAGAGACTCTAAAGGATTCTGTTGATGAGCTGAATTCCAATAAAAGAAATATAAAGGTCACTTTCAACTATGATCTTAAACAGATCCCCTTCTTGGACCTCTTGATTAGAGCTGAAGAAGGAAAACTGATCACTAGCACATACAGAAAGGGGACAGTGGCCAATACCCTCCTCAAAGCCACAAGCCACCATCCTAAGTCTCTAATCAATGGTATACCCACTGGACAATTCCTTCGGATTCGCAGAAACTGCAGTCTTGAATCTGATTACAAAACAGAGATGATACAGCTTTATGAAGGTTTTAGAGAAAGAAAATATCCTCACAGGAGATCTAAACGAAAGGCAACTCAGAGACCAAAAGTGGAACTACTAAAAGAAAAAGAAGTCAACAACCAACATCAAAACAGTCATCAAGAGCCATATGGAACACAATGAGAAGCTGTCAGAAAAGTACTCAACAAACACTGGCATCTCCTCACATGTTCACCCGTACTAGCTGACATTGTAGGGCTGAGACCACTTATGGTGGTCAAAAGAGCCAGGAACCTAGCTGATGAAATGGTCAACTCAGAATTTATAAAAGCGACTCCAAGAACCTGGCTTACAGATCTACCCGAAATCAAGGGAAGGTCCCATGTGGAAAATGTAGCATCTGCCCTCATGTTGACAGAACCAATACTTTCACGGATGCGAGTAAGCAAAAAACATAAAATCAACCAATTCATAAACTGTAATACCACAAGAGTTCTCTACATGTTGGAGTGCCATGTCACAAACTTTATGTGGGAAAAACAAAATGGCCTCTGAAGGTACGAATCAGTGAACACCTGTCGAGCATCAGGGGAAAAGATGATGAGAAATCAATCGCTCATTTCCTCAAATACCATAAAGGCCAAGTTAATGACCTTCAGATAGAAGTTTTTTTTTGCCTTGAATCTCTTCAGTAGAAGGGAAGACTTTGATACCATCCTTGTACAACGTGAGAAGGAATGGATCTTTTGGCTGGGAACTATGGCACCCCCTAGCAATGTTTTCAATGGGTTGCCTGACTGGATAAAACTTACCATCACCAAATCTCTGCATGCGATTACCTAATTACACTATATAATTACTGGTAATTTGCCAAGTAGGATTGTACAATATATATCATGTTGGCCTGTGACTTTTATTAATGCCCTCTAACCAAAACAATGACCTGCAATATCTCTAAATGTCCACATTATGGCAACCTACTGAAAACCCACACATATACTTTAGCCATTTACAAAAGGGGTTAACAAAACTAATTTCAAGGACTGGGTGTGTCCTCATGAGATCTACGTTAATTTGAAAAAACACTAAAGACTATAAAGGTCTGCATTTATGGGGTTCTCACCACCCTGAAGAAGTTTGCGCACCCTGTGAATGAAACGCACATGTCAGTGTGCCAGCCACAGACTACCCCAGCTGGCCTTGGCACACCAGCCCGCCCTCTCCAATGAATCACCACAATTTTTCAGACGAAACTGAACCCAACTAGTACTTCTTGCTGTGGAAAAATCCTAGCATATTCCAGCGCCATTTACCACTTGGGGGATCCCGGACTGCCTGTCCATTCCCACCAGTGAAGGACCCACATCTATCACCAAACCCGGCCGAGCTGAAGAATCTCAAAAGAGCCACATGTTAGCCTTACATTGTCAGAGGCTACTGTCCCATCCTGGGAGAATCTGACAACAGCTGTGCGCCTGGCACTGACCTCCTCGGATGTGCCTAAGAGCAAAGCACACGCCAAGCTGCTCTTTCCCTGAGCAGCGATCCACTGCACCACACATCTGAATAAGCAGCAGCAATATCTTGCCCCTCAGATGAGCCATGTGCAGAACACACGCTAAGCAGCCCTCTCTCTGAAGAGCAATCCACTGTATCGCATACCGTTAAAATCAACCTTGCCAGCCTTTGGAGTCACAGCCATCCTTGCTTTCAGGAACCTTTAGATTTTCTAACTATGCGCCACCAGCAGAACACACGCTAAGCTTCCCTCCCTCTGAAGAGCGATCTACTGTATTGCACATAAGTAAAAACCAACTTTAGCACTCTTTGGAGTCACAGCAATTTTTGCCTTCAGCAACCTGTGGATCTGTCAACCATGATTAACCTGTGTATCTCCAGCACAGAGGACACTTTCTCTTCTTATGCACAGAATGTATGCTTTCTCATGGAACATTTTACTTGAATATCAGCCTTAAGAACTCCACAGGTTCCATCATATCTTGAACCATCATCTTTGACTTGGCTTACCTTGTTTCCTTCCTAAGCATGATTTTGTGACTTTATATATATTTTTTAAATCCACGGTTCCTTTGTGTATCTTGCCATGAGAGTATACCTGTGCCCCCTATCTTATTTTTGCATGTAGCGCACCTGGTTGATTCTGGGAAATAGAGCAGATAGAGACCAAAAACACAAGTGTATTGACCTTCATTGAGCTGACACCATTGTATGCTTCCTGTCCCTGGCTCTCTCCCACCATCCCAGATCTGTCAGCTCACATGCATTGGACACCGTTATAACTTGAGCAGGCTTTCCATCCATCTAGTGCCCTTGCCCTGGGTGTGTCTGTGCAGGCCTGGCTACAGTGTCTTTTTAATGTTGTTTTATTTTGTGTTGTATGTAGTTTGTTCACTTACATCTATATGTACTTTTGATACCAATAAAGATATTTTTAACTTTTGGGAGAAGATTGCAGATTCCCAATCCTTTTATCCCATAGAACTATCTGGGTTCTTTACCACTACCCTTTTTCCTCAGAAAACTCTTCCTAAATGCTTTAACCTGTACTTGGGTGGACACTGCTAGAAGTCACAAGTCTGCTATATACAGCTATTGAGAAAAGGTATTTAGCAGTTTATATTTACTAAAATAATTGCATTTCCATGTTCAGTGTACTATGGGAGACCAGATATAGTGAATGCAGGGTCCTGGGTTTAGTAACACTTTAAAGCAGAACTTCAGCCAACATTTTTATTTTTTTTCCCTTTAACATAAGGAATGAGTAGAATCTGTATCAGTTGTTTATTGCCATCTCTTTCCCATTTGGACAAATTTCCCTATACTTCCTGTTGTACCAGCGAAGTAAGAGAACTTTTATACTCTGTACATAATGGAACAAAATGTGATTGTTCTTGTATACTATGAGGCCAACAACAAAACAGCACAGGCTATATAATGCAACTCCTAAAACTCAATAAAAATGAATTAAAAGGGAAGAAACAATCAATATCTATCACCCCACCCACTTCCATTGAATGAAGGTATAGTTTATTGAATCGGCATAACAATTGCCACATCTTAGTCAATGTTTTGGGACAATATATAATATCTTTATCTATTGACATTATTCTACTTTGATAATTGAATCCTGTGTGGTCATCAACTATGATGTTACATCTATCTGGCCAACCAGTCCATTTTACAGCAGATTCTTACAGGGGCATTACAACCATATTTCTAAATTGCAACCCTCCATTACATATAGACACTTTATGATATCTATTGGGATCCCTTGTCCAACTGTTCCTTGCTGGAGAACTGACTAGATAGGTTGGATTTTCCCAACCAACCAAAATAAACCATTTCTACTATCCCTTTCTCCTCCATCACAGATATTCATGTTCACTATATCACCTTTCATAATAAAGATTCAGGCATTTTTTTTAAAAAACATGGAATTCTCACAATATGAAATATACATGGCATAGAATACAGTAAAACATTGGTTTGAGAGTAACTTGGTTTGAGAGCATTTTGCAAGACAAGCAACATTTTTAAATACATTTTGATTTGATATACAAGTAGCGTCAAGTCACAACTGAGTATAAAAGAGAAGAGAGGCGCTATAAGTGTAGCAATATGGTTACATTTAATGAAGGTACAACATTTAGAAACATATTGCTACACTTAGAGGTGACTCGCTTCTCTTTTATACTCTGTAGCTCCTGCTAAATTTTGCTTCTAATCCCTTTGTGGAGGGCTCCATTTGTGGATGGACATTTTATGGTTACACAATCTATCACATTGCTATAATCTTTTTATATGAACTATAAACTGAAGGCCCTATGAATAAATGGTTGCAGAATGAATCATTTGAGTTTCCATTATTTATTATGGGGAAATTTGCTTGGATATACAAGTGCTTTGGATTACAAGCATGTTTCCGGAACAAATTATGCTCGCAATCCAAGGTTTTACTGTATTACCTTTTGTGCTAACTGAAACAGTTTATTAACCTGTTTTTGGAAGTTTGTTCTCAACAATGGATTATGAACCAATTGTTGTCTCATGTCTCTGATTAGTTTGGCGTTCTTCAAGACTGACTATATAGCGAGAGAAGAAAATTAACTCAGGGTAATACTCTCATAGAGATTTCTTTAAATGATATATGATTACAGCGCTGTTTAATTTGCATCTGAAATGTCACATGTGCCAATTACGGCATTAGAGACCTGCTATAAAATAACAGGCCCACCAAGACATTAAAAGCAGGCAGAGCTATAGTCACCAAGCCGTAATCACAGCTGTGACTTGATTTAGCCGCTCTGCTGTTCCCCCGAGGAGGTGTTCAGAGGCCGAGCTGTGGTGCTGTGCACTATAAAGAAGCTGACAGTAATAATTAGCGGGGCATATTAATCATGGAGTAGCAATTATGTCTGGATTACACAGGGACCACAGGTTAAAGTCATTTGTGATTTATCCTTTTGTCTCTCTATGAATCTGAATAGGGGGCACTTAGCTACAATTTACTTTACATCCCAAAAAAGAGACTGAAATAATATGATGCATTTCCACTGAGCTCACAACTGCACAGAAATGAAAATTACTTTTTAATGGCTGATTTCCTCTGAAAGGAAAAACTGTCGTCAGTCCAAGAATAATCACACAGCGGAAAAACTGGGCTGGTTCTGTTTAAATTAGATATATCATTGGAATGCAAATGTTTTAATATTACCTTGACAAAACAAAAAAGAAGGATTTGGTTGAACTAGATGGACTTTTTTCAACCAGATAAAGCATACACACACTTAGATTTTTCGGACGATCGAACGTCTGTTTTTTGTGGCATGCTAGTCTCATGTCAAAAGTGAAGAGGTTACTCACAATAGGAAAATTCTCGTATGACAGAATACAACTTCAGAAGTGACGTAATGTGGTGAATAGTTTTGTATGTATTCTTTTGTTTCTGAGCTTGCGCTTACTATTTTTTTTTCGTATGGAAACTGTACTCATGAAATGAACATCGGACGTTGAGCTCACATCCGACAAAAATGTTATAGTATGCACATCCAGCTTTTGTCTGCCAAAAAAGCGAAATCGGCTGTCGAAAGCACCATACTAAAGATCCGAAAATCGCCAGGCAGCTCATCATACCCCGTAGCCCGCTGGGTTGAACAAAAAAAAACTAGCAGTGTGTACTAGGCTATAGGTTTACCTACCCAACAGTGCTGACATGGTACATTTAAAAGCATATCTATGGATGGAATGTTTCCTTTCTATATCAAGGATGACTTCAACTAATCAAATTTTGTGTGTGACAAAATAAATTTTAATAGAATGAATAGAGCCAAAGTACCTTCAGTTTGTATTTGGTCTGTTTCCAGAAAACATCATCGTAACAACTGGATAATACTCAGTGTCACTTACAATGTACCTGAATTATTCCAGGCTCAATAACACCTTCTGAAATACTTACACTTGTCATCATATTAATGGAGCAATGCTAAGGAACTGTAGAGCAGATTATGTGTTAATTATTCACAACCACTGAAAACACTAATGCGACTTTCTATTCTAGGGGCCATTTTTAATGTAGCACCATTCAGGCCCTACGCGTAGACATTTTCCTGACAGCTGAAAAGATGATTACTCATTGTGCGAATCTCAGGTCTGGTCTGTGGGTGGCTGCATGTTCATGCATCTCTCACTGTGATAAGAGCACTCACTTCAAGATTACTTACAGTAATTGAAACAAGGACATGAGTGATTAGTTCAGTATGAATGCTGCATACAACATCTACGACCTTCTGCTGCATCAGCCAAGATCCACATGTCATCCAGTCTGCTGGATCAAACTACCTGGGTGGTAATAAACAGGTTATGAAGCTAGTATGTAAATAATATCCTTGTATATGTTAATAAATAGAGTTTTCTATAGGAACCAGTCAGTTTCTCTCATTCAAAGAAACATGGAGAGAATAAAAGCAAAGGTCATCCTTGACCTTCCTTGGTGTGTTGCTGACCCGGAATAGGCATGTATATGTCTGGTGCCAGAATATATGGTATAGCCACATACTTGAACCAAGGCAGCGGTGAACTAGGTAGTAAAGAATGGATAAAGGAAGACAGCTGTGGAGTATACACCTTTAAAGATCAGCAATGATAGTTCCCATTTTTCTACCATGACCCTTACAATATAGTAGGTCAAACTCATATTTCCTGCTTCCTCTAAACCAACTGTCATATGCCTCTTCCCTCCTACTGATTGGCTAGCCTCACAGCCTTACAACAAGATCGATACGACAAGCCATTTACTGGAAGGATAAGGAAATACAGTATATTAATGGGATTTAGACGTATGTCAATGACATCAGTTGGACGTTTCTGAGATCATTTAGAATTCTTTAGCAGGTGCATTTGACCTGAAGTTAACATCCTTCTGATTTGCATCTAACCTGCTTCAAGCGGAGTTTCATTTCCATAGAATTGTATAGGAATGCAAAAATTGTTTCTCTAAGGCTAAGTTCACACTGGCATTTAAAGCAGCTGTCTGAGAGGCGTTAAAAACATCCCTCAAATGTCTATGCAAATGATAAAATGGGGTCAGGAGGTGTATGAAGCCTTTCAATGCCTCCCATTCAAGTCTATGGTAACGCTTTGCTCTAGCAGGTAGCTATGGTGTGGTTATGGGGTGTTAAGATTAGTTAAGATTAGTTTATTTCCTGTACTGGAATAGGTATTTGTGAAGTGGTTTTAACGCACCTTAACGCTCATCAAACGCTTCAAATCTGTCTATAGGGAGTTTGGGGAGCATTTTTAACTTGTCATCAACGCTTGTAAAACGCCAGTCTAATGTAAAAAGCTCATTAACACAGGTCTAATGCCTATATTAATGCTATAGGAGTGTTTGTTAAGATTTAGTGAACTGTGAACAAGTCCTAAGGCAATCTTGTAAGGGATCTTGTGATTGGTCAATATTAGTGCCACCTGGTACAAGTCCCTAAATAAATCAAAAAAAAAATCTTTCAATGAACTCCCTGGCTGAACAAAAAAATAATCGATCCCCAGATTAGACAAACCATATCTAGTGAATTGAAGGGATTCTTCTCATGTAGAAGATGTATCTGCTGTAAAACTGTGAGAAGCCTTAGTAGGGGGGTCACTATGGTAACCAATGGAGTGGGAGAAACCTTCCACATAAATGAATTTATGACATGTAATATGTCGCATGTGGTATATCTACTTTGGTGCCCTTGTAAGTTATTTTATGTAGGCCGGACTAAGAGGTTATTGAGGATACGGATCTCTGAACATTTAGCCAATATTCGGAAAGGTTACCAGGATCATAGTGTATCCTTACATTTTAAAGAGTGTCATCATCAAGACCCTAGCCTTTTACAGTTCTGTGGTATAGACCACGTACACCCCTCGTGGAGGGGTTCAAATCGAGTGAGAGAATTGTCTCAGAGAGAAACTAAATGGATCTTTCTGATGAAAAGCTTGACACCGAGGGGAATGAATATCGAATTGGATGTAAACTGCTTCATTAGCAATTCATAATACCCTATTATTTGTTTTGAATATTGTAAGTATGGAAATACCCATATGCGATTTCTGGAGGGCTCTCCAATTGCACGATAGTTATTGGTGAAATATCCTGGCTCTAGAATAATGATATTCAGGTTAGAGCAAGTAATTTAGGGGGAGCTGAGTAATTACATATCTCTTGTTCAACAGTTCCGTTAAAAAATGACCAATAGTTGTGTGTTAGTAATAATAATAATTTTAATTGATGTCATGTATATGGGTGAATGATGATACAATACGCATATTTGGCTAAAATCAATAGAGTGGCTATACCGGTACGCTTGTTGTATACACCACACTGGTGGGGTCGCATGTTTGCGTATAATAGTGTTGTTATTTGCGCATATAAGTCTTTTATTTTATTTTATTATTTTTTTAGGTTATAAAATAATTTTATGTGATTTTTCTTCAATCTTGGGATAATGATGGGATATACATTACTATATATGATGTGATATGTACCACCTTTGATTATATATACAGTGGAGCATTTCTTCTGTGAACTCTAAGGCAATGGTGACACAGAGATGTGGCATTTAATCTGGTGGGGACATGAGAATATGCTCTATTTAAATGTATATGGTGCACTGCTGTCACTAGTGCTTATTTTACGATTTTAGAGATATTGCTGGTGGGGACAGTAATCTCATAAGTTTAGTTGTCTTGGGGTGGGGGGAGGTGGAGGGGGTGAGATTCGAGTACATGATTGCACTGTGTTGCCGCCAATAGGTTGGGGAATTGAGGCTGTTGTCTCCCTGTCGGTCTTGGTAGAGCGGCAGGAGAGATATTGAATGTATGTGAAAAGCAGGGAGGAGGAGCCCGGATACGTCATGTACTCCCTGTGTAGTGAGGCAAGGGGCTGGCGCATGCGCGGTGGTGTTATGAGTAGTCTCTGGTGTCTGACGACTTGAGAGGCTAACAGCGTCTGCGCATGCGCGATCGGGCTATTACGTGCGGTACTGGGAACAGCTGTTCGCTCGCGAGCCCTTGAACGCAGCGCCATCTCATTGGATCCGGGGATCAAAGGGGAGGGATTGTGGATGTCAAGAGTAGTCTCTGATGGCTGACAGGCTGACAGCATCTGCGCATGCGCGACTGGGCGATTGCATGCGGAAATGTGAACAGCTGATTGCTCGCAAGCTCTTGGATGCAGCGACATCTCATTGGATCCGGGGACTAAAGGGGAGGTATTGTGGGAGGCTTTGATTGATCCAACCAGAGGAGGCTGGCCACACAGTATGATTGATGAGTAGTGGGCGTGATTGAAGTCATGTCTATTATGGGATGGTTGCCATCACAATAAAAGGCGGTACTGGGAGCCAGATAGCCAATCCCATGAATAAGTCCTATGACGAAACATGTCGGGGGTGGCTATCTGGCAACTATGTTTGATTGATTCAACACTGCAAACAAGGCGGAAGTGTGTGTGTTTGTAACACGTGGAACAGAGCTGGAGAAAGTGTGTCGCTGGGCTTGAACTGAAAACTTCGCTGTAAGGTACCATACAGCAGAAGGAGGGGTGAGAGACAGTATTGACATTGCTAAATCTGACCAGTATCCACTGTGACCACCAATGCCTTAGAGTGAAGCATGCTGTTGTGAAGGATTGCGGTGATTTTGAAGTGCTTTTTTCAAGTATTGTACATGTGAGCGCATTATTGAGTGGTTTTTAAAATTTTGCTATTAAAGATATTTTATAGTGTTGCACTATGGGAGGCCTCTCTTTTTCTTTTTGAGGGATTTTGAGAGATAGCCTCACTGGAGCCTGAAAAGATGAAAAATGCTCGCTGAATGCTGAGTGCTGAACATCTATGGTCCTTATTCAAGTGATTCAAAAACGACTGTTGAGCCTGGTACGAGAGTGCTAGGCGCTAGAGTTGGTGAGTGCTCCATCAAAGGGGGGTCACTGTCACGGCTGGTGTGGTGAAGGTTTCATCATCTTGTGGACACTGATAAGAAATCGCACAGGAGAAGGATTTTTCCTATACCAACATTTGTTTTTTTGGACACTTTCTCAGGACTTTTTTTCTGGCTTTTCTACACAAAAATATGTTTTTTTCACATTCGCACTTTGTGGTTTAATGAGAAGTCACATTTGTTGTGCTGTTCACTAGCATTTCAAAGGAAGTGTTTACACTGTTATTTTTACTTTCTATCGATATATAGATGTGTATTTGGATAGACATTTGATCTTTTATTTTTTTCTATATATATATTCATATGGTGAATCAGGATATATTTCATATATACTTTGCAAACAAGTGTAATGAGGGATAGTTGACCTGGTGTATTCACTGTATTGAAAAGTATATATACTTTATATATATATATATATATATAAAAAAAAAAAATAATTTGTAAGGGTATATAGGGATGTTTTGTACCGATTAAGCGCCACAAGGCATTATCAATTTGATATTTACTTTTTTGATTTATTTAGTGACATATATATAAGTGGCAGCTGGGGGAGGGTGGGTGCTGGCACGATGTTGACACACTTAGGTGGTGGAATTTGAGGTGTGTATAGATTTTGGTACAAGTCCCTGCCTCGCTCATTCTTGCTAGAACAACCCACATGCTTAAAGCCCTAAACCTCTGCCTTCTTGTTCCCAACTCCTTGCCAGAGGCCTTGCCATGACATCCCCAGCCATTAGCCTTTATATTCTAAAAAAATGAATGTCCATACAAAAGATGTAACGTTGCTATCCTTTACTGATGTTACTTTAGAAGACAGCATTTACAGTCACATCACATAGACATACTATCCTGGGTCACTTGACGATACTTTTAAAATCACATATAGTGGACATTCCACAGCAGTCACATGTAATAGAAATATACAATACTTCACCCTTCAGCCATTTTCCTTTTTTCGGTCTCTCTCCTTCCCATGGTCATTAGTACTCACTCCCAAGGCACTGGCTTGTGTTAGGCTATCTGTGTCTAGCTCACAACTCCCCGTTTGTCTTTTCAGGGACAGGATCATTGCAGCTGCACCTATAGGGCCAGTAAACTTCTCCAGGTCCTCCAGGGGTATAGATGCACTTCACTTAGCCTGGCCTAAAAACCTTTTTGCAACTCTCTAACCTCCACCACCATAAGAGTCAGGATAACTACAGCCAGCTTGTCTGGGTGCTAAACTATCACACCCTGTCAAGGACATCTGCACTAGGTGACTACATCAGCACAGTACAAATTAGGGAGAAACTGACTTGTTATTTTAGAAACACAAAATCTCTTAAGGCACATTCATGCCTTACAATAAACATACACATTACACATTTTCGTTCTTAATTTTTTTTTTAGATTTCACAAGCTTGGACTATTTCAAATCATTCATAAAATATGGCTTTAGTACACATTGCAATAGTGCGAGGCCCTGTTACTGTGAAAATATCCTGGCGGCATCATATGATATCCTGGCGACATCATATGATGTCTGGTCAGGATATTGAAACCACTTTGTTGCCATCATTTTGCTATATGGTGGGCAGCAAGTGGTTAAGGATGAACCACTGGCCAGAACTTACTCAGTATGCAATTGAGCTACTGGCCTGTTCTTCATCCAGCGTGCTTTCTGAATGCACATTCAGTGCTGCTGGAGGGTTTGTAATGGATCAAAGAGTGCATCTGTCTACAGACTCCGTTGATAGGCTCACATTAATAAAAATGAATCAGTCTTAGATCAGCAGCTATCTAGCACCTGATGCTGATGTAACTGATTGCATTTTCTATGGATGTGGGATCCCTTGAAGACTGCCTATACTGACAATCCTATTCCTCCTCAATCTTGATGATGCTAGCTTCCAACAATATTTTTGGTTTAGGGCACCACCACCCAAGGCCCAATTTGTCTGCCCCTGTTTAACAGGGGCATGTAATCACAATTTTTTATATAATATTTCAACGCAGGGCCGTTCTTGCGCCCAACAAGAGTATCTGTGAGGGGTTACAGTGTTGTGGCACCATCACCACCACCCATAACGGTATAACTTTTGCGCAAACCAATCAATAAACACTTTTTGTGATTTTTTTTACCAAAAATATGTAGAAGAATATGTATCGGCCTAAACTGAGGAAAAAATGTTTTTTATATATATTTTTTGGGATATTTATTATAGCAAAAAGCAAAAAATAATGTGTTTTTTTCAAAATTGTCGCTTTTTTTGTTTATAGTGGAAAAAAGAAAAACCACAGAGGTGATCAAATACCACCAAAAGAAAGCTCTATTTGTGGGAAAAAAAAGGACGTCAATTTTGTTTGGGAGCCACGTTGCATGACCACGCAATTGTCAGATAAAGCGTTGCATTCCTGAATCACAAAAAGTGCTCTGGTCAGGAAGGGGGCAAATTTTTCTGGGGCTGAAGTGGTTAAGTACCATCTACATTACCTAGCAAGTTTTCTGTAAAAATCTACAATTCTCGTACACTGCTCTGACATGAAAGTTGCGTGCTTCTTGATCTGACATTGCCCTGCAACTTCAGTCCACCTTAATATGACTTTTTACACTCTATGGCATTGAAGTCATATCAAAGTTGGACCAGAGTAGTGCAGGAACCTTTTCTAAAGTCAGAGTGACTTGTGTTGGATCAGGTAAGATGGCTCTCATAGGGAAACATTTAATTTGACATGTCATGCAACATATCGCACCTGTGTGAAATGGGCCTAAATCTATGACAGCCACTAAAAGAGAAGGATGAGTGCCACCTGCAGTGGTGAAAATGGACTGCACCTGCCTACAACATGTCACTGCACTAAACATATTGCTGATCGAATCCATTGAAGTAGGCAGTGCTTCTAAGTGAAGACTCACCTGTTGTATCACTCCATTCTTTTTTTTTTTTTTTAGCAATCGAAAAACTGACACTCCTGACAATCATAGATGTAGATGAGAATTGTAAAGATGATTGCTGAAAAGGGTAAACAGCAGACTGATATAACAGGTGAAGCTTTAACACAAGCTCAATGCCTAATTTTAACTGCATATGACCAGCCTGGTATTGAAACTGTGGGGACAGGGTCACTTTAGAATAGGTTTTCAACAATATGATGTAGTCATACTAACAAAGGCTCTGTGATTGATTGCTAGGAGTTACTGCATACCATTTGTTTTGAATTATTAGAAAATCAAAATGTGCTAACTTCAAATACAACATATTTTGCTGAGGCGAATACCAAGCCAAACATTTTTCTTCCATGTCGTAATGAAAGATGGCCTTGTAAAGAGATCACAGACTGCTGACTTGTAACGCTGGCAACTAATTCTCATTAATGAACCATCAAAAAAAGGTACACAGGTTTTGTGATGGAAACAAAAATCCTTTTCTATATTTATCTTCCCTTCACTGGTGCTTTTAGATAAAATGAATTAATATCTGAATCACCCATGGCTTACCCTCAAAATGATTCCTTTTATCTAGTTGCTGCAAAATGATCGAATTTCTCCCCATTCTGGAGGTCATATATAACACCTTATATATAATGGGTTTCCTTTTTTTAATTTCTTGACCCTTGACTCGTGCTCTGCTATGTAAGCTGGGAAGAAAACCAGGAAATATGTACAAAGCTTTTATGTTGTATTTCCAAAGAGAAATGTACAATCTGCAATTATTTTTAACCTTTATTGTGTGTACATTACAAGCTTAGTGAGCTGTAACTGTGAGTTTAACTCCTGGATAATTAATGAACAAAAGCAAAGTAAACCTGCCACAAAAGAAATAACAGTGGCTACATTGTTGATGTCCTTTTGAAAATGCAAGTTGCATCGCTGACCCCCATAGACTTCATTTGTTTCTAAATTAATGACCCAGAAAAAGTATGCAGAGCTGGAAATCTCTTACCATAAATGGTTGCGAACAACAAGAGAAATTCAAATATTGCATCACTGGCAGTCCAGGAACACAGGTCAGTAGCTTTCTCAGTCAGGAAAACAGCCACCATTTTTTTTTGATAGTAGCAATAGTTTACAGTAGAAGTATACCTCCAACAGGGAAAAAAGTCTTTATGGTCCACCAGTAGTAGCTTGGCAGGTTTGCCTTTCTTATCTAGTGTGGTGATATAGAATTTAGGAGTCACTTCTGCTAAGCCTGTGAATAAGGATATCAAAAAGATGTGTGTGAGCAGGTTGAAGTGGTCATTAGGTGCTGTCCCTGCTGGGAGAGTTGGGGTTAATGTTTTGCCCGTTGCCCTGGGTCTGACCCACTTGCCCTGTGGATATAAATTTGGGACAGTGGTCCAGTTCAGAGAGTTCGAGTTCAAGAGTCCACGCGAGAGAGACCCAGTGAGCACAGCACAGGCTTGGGTTGTGTTACCCATAGGGGATAAAGAAGGAAGAAGGGACCCACAGGAGTAGGAGAATGCCTCTCATTAAGGCCTGTAACAGAGACTTAGCTTGGAGTTCGCCCTGCACCAGCACTGGCATTCACCTCCAAAGGACTTTCACTTGCGTCAGAGAGACTATGAATGGCTAGTAGTTATAGTTAGGAGTAGGGAAGTTTCATTTCTTGCCAGTTGGACTGTAAAAGGTCTACTTTTGCACTTTTTTATTAAGTAAAGCGTTTGAAATTTGTTTTTGTCTGATCTGAAGTCATTAAAGAGGTGTATTCCAAGTAACACACACATAGATCACCGAGTGAGTCTTTAACACATTGGGGTATGAAGACATCAGTGTAGAGTGGAGTAATGTGAAGACTTAAGTAGTTTCCAAGAGTAACAGAAATTAACAACCAGCCTGGTGATAGCCTGTACCTGTTATAGGTGGCACAGCCTCTAGCAGCAGGGAATATGTCAGCACTCATTCCGCCAGCGGTCTGGTTACCATAGCAACAGGAGCAGATTGCACCACAGAGGTTGCCTATCCTGGTCAGAGGTATACAAGTTTAAGAGTTGAGTGCACAAGTGGGGTGCACGCATATCGCATGGCAGGGCCCCACTCTGTAACAGGAGATTGCAGTGAAAAATGCTGGACAAGTGGTTGTGTCCCTCCAAAATGTTGTGGTAAAGGGGTACATTGACATCTGGAATGGAGAGTTAACTGGTGAACAGTTAGAGCACCAGTGTACATGGTGTACGTTCATCTCAAATAGTGGAGTCCCGTCTTAAGGTTGAGTATTCCCCCATGATGGCCTCAGCCCTGTCCCAGGACATTGGTGAAGATGGCACAAAGCAAAGGTGCCTCATTTGTGTGGCAAAGTGACCCTGTAACAAAGCGCCTAACGTTGCCCAGAAAAACCCACCCCTGGGTAGGCCTCTCACATGACCCTTGCTTGGTGCCCTCCCCTAGGAGGAAAATATGGAGGACGTGACTAACAACCAGCAATCTACCCTTATATGTGTCTCCAATAGCCCCTAAAAAACTGTAGTATTTATCTGCATCACATAAAAACCTTGGGATTCGTGGGGCTTAGGGGCTCCTAGGTAGCGTCACATTTCATAATTGCACTAACCTTTACATAGCTCAATTTAATTCATTAGATACTCTGGCATATAAGGATACAGCAACCCATTCTCTAAAACCACTTGATTTACAAATTATAGTTTTGGACCAATAACTAATTTTTTTTAAAATATTTTCTACAAGAGAAGTTCTTCATCAATAGAAGACAACTAATATTGTACTATTGTGGATAGACTTGATGGGTCACTTTTTGCCATCACTCTTCTTTTTTTCTAAAAAAAACTATCCTCTCTAGGAAAATTATATACTAGTGCACAAGGATTTTAGCAAAATGGTGTAGAAAGCAACATTTTATATTTTTGGACAGTTTTAGAAAATCATAATGATTGCTGTGGCTTTAGAGAATTGAGTCCTATGTCTTTTATATGCCGTTAAGGGACTACGTTATCTTTGTTACTGTCACTACATTATGTATTCATAATGCATTCTGTTGTTCCAGCTTTGCAAATCATGAGACACATAGATAAATGTACTGTATCTTCTGTACTAGAATGCTATGGTAATTCTTCAAAATGTTCAACAAATAAAGAGATTTTATTTTTTTGTTTACAAATGTTTTATTAAGGTATATCAGGTAAAGACAAGTCGCACAGGCACAGAGAGGTAATCATTACTATCAAGGAATAAGATAAAATGGTACACAAATGGCTCTCTCACGTTGCCTTTTAACAAGTTAAACCGTAAATAGTGTAAAAAGAACACAAAGAAAACCAGAAAAGAAAATGTATGTAAAGAGAAATGCAAGAGTAATAATGTACGTAGACCAGATTGCATCTGCTAGGTGTGACAAGTAAATAGAAGCTGATTATGTATAGGCCAAAAAGTTAACAAATAGAATCCCCATCAGTACTGGGTATGTTGACACGGGAGGCCTCAATCGATCTGGTCATAGGGATTAGGGACTAAAGAGGTCTCCAAGCCCGGTACATATGTGGTGAGTTGACCAACTTTCCCATTTATGGTCGAGGATGTGCATAGTGTCTAGGAGAGTGTGATGCACTCTCTCCATCAATCTGATGGATTCCATACGTAGGAGTACCTGTGACCATGTTACAGAGGGGCGTCACCATTTTAGGGCAATGGCCCATTGGATAGCGCTGAAGAGCGTATGCACTAGCTTCTGTTGAGGGGGGGAGACTTCTGGGAGCTGAGCAAAAAAGTGCACATTTGAAACGTCAAGGTCGCCGGTACTCCAGTTAACTGGAGTATCAGCGAGGAGGTTTTTTGCCATAAGGTTTTCAAAACAAGTGCAGCTCCAGAATATGCGCAGGAGAGTACCTATGTCCTGACATCCTCTAAAGTATGTGGCAGGGACCAGTGGGTAAATTCTTTGAAACCTGTCAGGGTTATATTACCAGCGGGTGTGTAGTTTAACTACCATCTCTTTGATGGAGACTGAGCGTATGCATTTATGCATGTTAGAGACTATATCCTACCAGTCCTCCGCTGAAAACTCCTGGGCTGTCTCTGTCTCATAGCCTAACATAGCTGTAGATTTTATTGCGGTGTTGTGGTCATTAAGGTACTGGTATAAGGTTGAGATAGCCCCCCTATCTCTGAAGGCCTCTCCACAAAGGTTCTCAAATGGTGACTTGGACAGTTCCACCCCTTGTGCTAGGGAGTTAGAAAAAAGTGACGCACTTGAAAATATTTATAAAATTCTGCTGTAGGTGTTCAAATGAGCAGAAGAACATGTCTTGCAGCAGGGATTCTAAGGTTACAAATCCCTATGGGACCCAGCTGTGGAATAATAGGCCCGTGTCAAAGGCCGGAGGGAACTGGGGTTCTCCTAGGAAAGAGGCCAGGCTTGGTGGATTAGAGATCTATTTAAATTTCTCCCTGTAGAGAGACTAGAGATAAAGGGACTGACCCACAATACCGTTAAGCAGAGCAACATCTCTTGGGGAAATCGAGAGTGACCAGATGAGACCTAGGAAGTTGTAAGGGGCAACTGAAATCTTCTCGAATTGTAGCCACGGTATTAATCCAGGGGAGGTGTACCATTGTGACATTTGAATGAGACGGGGTGCCAGAATGCATTTCCATAGTTCTGGGCATCCCAATCCAACTCTAGATTGGGCTCTGTACATCAGAAACGTTTCATTCGAGACGCTTTTTGTTTTGCCATATGAATCTGAGCAGCTCTGTCTGAATAGTCATTATCGTGGAACGGGGTACATGCAAAGGTAATGATCTAAAGAAGAATAATGCCGCATACACACATTCAGACTATCCGGCGGACTTGGTCCAGTGGACCAGAATCCGCCGGACAATACGCCCACGTGTTTTTTTCCCAAACGTCCGGCGGACTTAGAAAGTTTTTGACTCAAAAATTGTCCGCCGGACTTTGAGTCCGGCAGACAATCCAGCCGTCTGTGTGCTAGTCCGCCGGACTTTTGAAATTAACAGACTTTCCCACACATGGAGAAAAGTCTGTTCATTTTGAACGCGGCTCCAGGTAGACGAGACTAGAGAAGGAAGTCAATGAGAGATTGACAAGTTGCTGGCCCCGTCACCTGGTATGGACTAAAAGGGGGAAGCCCTATGCCGAAAAAACGGTGTGGGGGTCCCCCCCAAGGTACATATAAGACCTTTATCCGAGCACGCAACCCAGCCAATCAGGAAAGGGGGTGGGGACGAGCGAGCGTCCCCCCCTCCTGAGCCGTACCAGGCCGCGTGCCCTCAACATGGGGGGTGCAAAGCACCTTGTCCCCATGTTGATGAGGGCAAGGGCCTCTTCCCGACAACCCTGGCCGTAGGTTGTCAGGGTCTGGGACTTTGACATCATAAGGGGTGGGGAAATCACCCGGTGACCCCGCCCATTGCCCCTATATAAGTCGCCGTGCAACACGTCCCTGTCATTGCGGCCAGAGACAGCGTCGAGTCAACGTCTCAAAGAAGAAGAAGAGAAGGCGGTGACAGCGGCAACAGAAGACCGGGCCACCGCTAGTAAAAGAGCTGGAAGAAGAAAGGGGAGGCCCGGCAAGAAGAACCGAAGAGGGGATCCAAAGCACCCCCCATGTTGAGGGCACGCGGTATGGTACAGCTCAGGAAGGGGGGGGGCGCTTGCTCGTCCCCACCTCCTTTCCTGACCGGCCGGGTTGCGTGCTCGGATAAGGGTCTTATATGGACCTTGGTGGGGACCCCCACGCCATTTTTTTGGCGTAGGGCTTCCCCTTTAAGTCCATACCAGGTGACGCGGCCAGCGACATGTCAAACTCGCCGCCGACATTGACTTCCTTCGCTAGTCCCGTCTACCTGGAGCCGCGTTCAAAATGAAGGGACTTTTCTCTGTGTGGGCAAATCCATTTATTTCAAAAGTCCGGCAGACTCCCGCCATAGGCCGGTTGTGTGTGGGCAGGTCCGCTCGTTCAGAAAGTCCGGTGGACTTTCCGGCGGTTTGTCCACCAGACTACGTCCGCCAGATAGTCTGATCATGTGTATGCGGCATAAGAGTTTGGGGAGGATTGACATCTTTACCGCTTGGATTCGGCCTAAAAAGGAAATTCGGTAGGAGGACCATTGGTTGAGGAGGTGTTTAATATTGGAAAATGCTTGAGGGTAATTATGAGTGTACATCAGTTTAAGTGAGGGGGCAAGTCTGATCCCTAAATATTGTAGCGTATCAGAGCTCCAGGAGAATTTACATTTATCTTCGAGGATAGATAGTAAAGGGTGAGGGATGTTGATGGGTAAGGCTGTACATTTTGGCATGTTCAAATATGGTTAAATTGGAGGCAGAGTTTAGGTGACTTTTGCATAGCCTAAAGTGGTTGTTAACTTCTGAAATAAAAAATGAACAGACTATAGGGTTTAGTAACCTCAGTCCAAAACACTGTGTGCGATTTCTAGCTCCTATCTCTTTACACTGCTATCTGCATTAGTCACTGACACTTTAAATCACCTTCTTTGTGCTGGGGGATGAAGGGTGGGGCTGTCTCCCAAGATTCTATGATGTGGGGATAACCTGTCAGTTATCTGCATTAATCACTTCTGACAGGTTATCCCTACACCATCAACTCTTGGAAGCTCCCCCCCCCCCAAAGAAGGTGATTGACAGTGTCAGTTGTGCATTATTCCCATACAACTGTGTAGAGGGGTTGTCCATTCTCTCCACTCAGGTCTCAGATTGCACTCAACACATCTCTCTATGCTGTGCAGTATGTTATGTAAGATCCCAGCCCTCTGCTTTCTAAAGATGAGAAATATAGTTTGATCTTTGTATTTCAGAATGTTGTAGAAAGGAGTGCAGCAGATAAACATGTACAACTTATGTAGGAAGATTTGTTTAATCTATGTGTATCACCTGAAGCTGGTAATTTCAGTGGGTATATATAAGGAGTTTACAACCACTTTAATATTTCAAATGCTACTAATCATTTGACACAAAATATTATAAAACAAGGCCTCTATGGCAAATTCCCCCTTTTCAAATGACTTTATAAATGAACAAACAGGAAAATATGGCTTTTGTAGAAAAATCCCATAATGTCTCTTGATCTCTCTCTTGTGTAATGAACAGAGATCCTCAGTTTGCAGTAAAGCTGATTTTTTATGCCCTAAAATCTTTTTTGAGATCAGCAAATTACAATGCTCTTTAATGGGGTCAGGAATTTACTGTAAAGGGATTACAGGAACAATCCCTCCTGTCTACAGTGTTGAGCAGATAATGTAAAAAATACACTCACATAATTTTACTAAAAACTGAGCCACTAAAAGGCTACATCAAAAGTGATTTAAAATTTTGTTTACGACACCAGCAGATTCAAATTAAAACACAAACAGGTTTCTTAGGGCCCTTTCACACGGACGAGTCCATGTACGGGCTCCGCTTTGCTTATCAGGGGATCGCTCTATCGATCCCCGCTGAGCAGGCAGATGATAGGTCTGTCTCTGCACACTGTGTAGGGATGGACCTGTCAGAGCGCCGCTCTCCCCTATGGGGGATCGGATGAAGATGGACCGTAGAGTCCGTTTTCATCCGATCCGATCTGCAGATGGATGGAAAAATAGGGTTTTCCTCCATCACACTTTTTCGGATCAGAGCGGGTCGGATGTCATGACATGTCACCGCTGACATCCGTTGCTCCATAGAGGTCTATGGAGCATCCGTTCAGGTCCGCCTAAAAAACTGATAGGCGGACCTGAATGGTCCATATGTGTGAAAGAGGCCTTAAAGTGATTGCAAAGCTTTGTTTTAAAAAAATAACAAACATGTCATACTTACCTCCATTGTGCAGCTCGCTTTGCACATAGTGGCCCCGATCCTCGATTTCTGGAGTCCCTCGGTGGCTCTCGCGGCTCCTCCCCACATCAGATAACCCTTAGGGGAAGCGCTCTCTCAAGGGGGTTTACTTTGCGGACCCGCTCCCGAGTCCAGCATTTGCGTCCATGAATACGAATGTCGGACTTGTCCCGCCCCGGCACCCACGGCATTGGATTTGATTGACAACAGCGGGAGCCAATGGCTGCACTGCTATCAATCTATCCAATTAAGTGCAGAGAACCCCAGGCAGAGGAAGAGCACATCCTTGCCACTGGAAATTCAAGGGCTCAGGTAAGTAAAACAAGGGGGCTGGGAACCCCTTTAAATCTCTCTCTCTCGTACTCCTCACCAAAATTCCTTAGTTCCAGAACCTTAAAATGATATTAAGCACTGTTTTCTTTTCTTTCTTTTTTTTTGGGGGGGGAGGGGTTGTTAAAATAAAAAAGAAGTTATACTTACCTGCTCTGTGAAACGATATTGCACAGAGAAGTACCTAATCTCCATTTTGGAAGTGCCCCGCCGATGTTGTCTGGTCCACCCTCCTCCATGTGCTTTCTAAGCAAGCATTGTGATAAGGAGGCACCCGTACACAGGGCAGGACTTACCATTGGGCTTGACTGGGCTCAAGCCCATGGGCCCCACTCAATAGGGGGCCCCGCCAAGATACATAGCCAAGTGTACCCGGCTCGGCTCCGCTCACAGTTATGCCCAGTCCCGCCCTATGATGGACATAACACAGGGACTGGGCGTGACTGTGAGGCGAGCCGAGTACACTTGACTACTCTCGGCTCTGCTAGGGACTGCGAGAGGGCCCGAGAGCCGACGAGATACACACGACTCTGTATCTCGGCAGCGCCATTTTTAAACTTCAAGACTGCAATGACAAGCCTGCAAATGACACTGACAAGGCTGCAATGACACTGGGCAAGGCTGCAGACGGATGGGCAAGATTGCAGATGGACACTGATAAGGCTGCATTGATGGGCATTTAAATGTAATTTTTTTCCTTAAACTTCCCTCCTAAAAGTTTTTTCCTTAAAATTCCCTCCTAAACTTGGGGTGCGTGTTATATGCCAGCACGTGTTATACGCCGATAAATACGGTAATGTATAGAAGGTAGGGCCCGAAAGTGACTCAAGCCCAGGGGCCCCCACCACCCTAAGTCCTGCCCTGCCCGTACATATCAGACAGTTGTCCTAAAATACCTGGGACTGTACCAGGTTTTGACAACAAAGCATAAACAGTCATCCGTCTAAAAGATATCGGTGGAGTTTGGGGTTATTGCTGAGTGAAATGAACATCTACAGTAATTACTTAGATGTTTGTAGAAATGGTATTCATCAATACATGTGAAACTTTCCTAATAGTAATAAAGCTGATGTATGACAAAATTGGCCATTTGCACCAATAAAAATAAATTATTTCTCGTAGCACCCCTGCCCTAAGCTGGCTAAATTTCGTTTTTGGCTCTGCTGTGCTCAGCTGAGCAGCAATTTATTTTCCAGGTCTGGTTAGGTCGCCCTAAGGATGATGGTGAATTGTTCCTGCCTGCCTCTCGAAGCTGGAAGAAATAGAGTAATAGGGTTAGCCACTGGGTTATGATAATGTATCTGACCTCAGCCAATACCTGGGTGGCAGACCCAGAAGGGGAGGCTTGGGAGAAGATGTTTGGGAGCCTCTTCCCTGTAGGGGCAGCCTGTGTCACTGAAGAGATGTTGCTTTTAGGCCTCAGCATGTACTTGGCTGAGGGCCTGAAGGAGCCCGTATTAAGGAGGACTTGCTGGAGGAAACTGCCTGTCGAAGCTTGGGTGAAGAGGTGGGGGACCTCTTTCATGATACTCCAGGTTGCAAGTAATTTCTGAGAGTAGATGCCAGAGGTTGCTGCTGTGTACTGGGACTGATCTTATAGAGTCTCAGATTGCTGGCTGCCCCTTTTCTCCTACTGCTGGCACTGGGATACTTAAAGTGCAACTCCACTTTTGTTGAGAAAAAAACATTCCCCTCTGGGTGATCTATGTACGTTTCAAGGATTATAACAACCTTTGTTGCAGATTCCTACCTTTTGTTACTCTGAAGAAATGCATGTGTTTGTCTGTGCCTCTGTACTGAGAGGGTCTAATGGGAGTGGTTTCATAATTAACTGTCAGGTGTGCAGCTGCAGGGCACTAATGAGGAAATCTGTTGGCTCTGCATCCCTTTAGACGTGCTCCTATAGTATCTCTCCAAAAATGATATTTTTGTTGCAGGGGATGCCTTAAATCTAACAAGTATCATAGGCGGACTTCTGGGAAACTTGGTGAGCCAATCACACAAGCAGGAAATTATGTTTCTGGGGAGTGGCCAGTACACACTCTGTGTACAGAACAACTCCATATTACAATATGACTAGAGTCGCAATTATATGTACTATATTATTTTTTCTTCATTTGCTATTTTTTTTCCCCACGAAAGTGGAGTTACCCTTTTAAAGTGGCAGTAAACACACACTGTTTAATTTACATTGTCCCTTCTACTTCTGTATGTGGATGATGGTACTGTAATTATTTAATAAAATAATCAATATACAGCTGTCACATGACCTAGCTCTTTCCCAGCCTGTCTGCAGGAAAGCAGTGGCAGGAGGAGCTTATAGTCCTCTGCTGCTGGTCACATGTTCAAAAAATAATAAAAAATCAGCATTTGCAATACAGAGTAACAATAAAATAATATCAATAAACTGTTTTCAATTGACATACAAAGATATATTTGAGATTAAATCTTTATTATTTTGTGGAAATCACATTGTGAGGGTGGATTTCTGCCAGTCACAGGCTGTGCCACACCCCTCCAGTCTGTGTCTTAGAATAAGAGGGAGGTGAAGCCTCCATTATTCTACATCTAATATCCCACCCCATTGTGTTTAGCTGGTTAGTAGGCATGGAGCAGAAAGAAGGAGTGGGCTGTCATTTACCACTGTGTATACTCCCACATGTGTGACTCTATAGTCACATGGGCTGCTCAGATGTGATAGGGAGGAAATGTTCAGCATAGAAATACACTGAAAACTGAGCATATGAGTTGCCACCACAGCTGCAAAATCCCTAGCTGAACTGGGGTCATGAACAGAAGGTGGAGATAGAGAGCAGCAGGATCAACCAGGTTTTTCCAGAATACAGAAAATTAATTCCATAGTGACTGAGTGTGTATGAACAGCATTTAATACACCATTTATTGATTGTTTTTTATGATGTGAGTTTAGTGACACTTTAACCACTTAAGCCATTTTGCTGGCCAAAGACCAGAGCACTTTTTGCAATTTGCCACTGCATCACTTTAACTGACAATTGCACGGTCATGTGGCTCCCAAACAAAATTGACGTCCCTTTTTTCCCACAAATAGAGCTTTCTTTTGGTGGTATTTGATCAACCCTGCAGTTTTTATTTTTTGCATTATAAACAAAAAAGGGTGACAATTTTGAAAAATACTATTTTGTTTCCTACATTTTGCTATAATAAATATCCCCCAAAAATATATAAAAAAACATTTTTTTCCTCAGTTTAGGCTGATATGTATTCTACATATTTTTGGTAAAAAAATCGCAGTAAGCTTTTATTGGTTGGTTTGTGCAAAAGTTATAGCGTTTACAAAGCAGCGGATAGTTTTATGGCATTTTTATTAATAATATTTTTTTTTACTAGTAATGGCGGTGATCAGCAATTTTTATCATTACTGCGACATTATGGCAGACACATCGGACATTTTTGACACATTTTTGGGACCACTGTCATTTATACAAATGCACTGATTCCTGTGTAAGTGACACTGGCAGTGAAGGGGTTAACCACTAGGGGGCATTTAAGGGGTTAAATGTGTCCTGGGGAGTGATTCTAACTGTGGAGGGGGCTTTTCCAAAAGGACACCTGTAGACTGAGCCGGAATTTTGTCGGTGTGGTTTGGAGCTGCTACCTGGGCTGGTAGCCTCTGAACAGGTAAGGGAGACCTGCCGATCTCCAGCTGCTCCTTTGGGGGTAATAACTACACTCTATTGCTGTGTGCTTCATCTCTGACTGCAGAAATGTTTGTAACATATCTTACTTTTACTCAGGCATCAGTTTCCTGGCGTTGTTGAATAAGACTTCCGGCTGCAGTACACTAAGACCCCTTTCACACTGGAACGTTTTAGGCGACTTAGCGCTGGAAATAACTTCTGCTAAGCGCCTGACAGCTGCCTCTCATAAATTCCAGTGTGACTTTTTACACTCGGCAGTATGCTTGCGGGATGGCAAAAAAAGTCCTGCAAGTAGCATCTTTGGGGCAGGTTAGGAGCACTGTATACGCCTCTGCCCATTGGAACTAATGGGCATTGCTTTCAAAGCGCTTAAAAACGTGACGCAAACCAGGAGTTTTTAACCCCTTGTTTTGGGTTAAAGGCGCCCCGCTACTGGCCAAAAAGCGGCTGCGGCCCCAGTGTGAAAGGGGTCTTAGTATAGTGATCACTGTGAGTTGCTCGCATTACACCTCCTCCATTCATTAAAACACTTGCATTTGTTTTAATGAAAAAAACAAATACCAAAGGGATGACCACCTGATGGGGGGTTCCATGGGTTGTTGTTCATAAGATGGACCTCTGCATACCCAATGAGCTCCTGGTAGTGAAGCAATGTATTAATTATTCCAACTAGTTGAATATTGTTTACTGAATACAAATAAATATTCAGAAAGGATTAGGAATGTCATAAATGTGCTTGATACACCCCCTACTTTTTCTAAAAGGCTCAAATATGTATAACCTACAATATGTTTATTTTACTTATCTCTTTGTGTTCCTTACAAAAGAACAAAACAAATTGCTAAGGGCCGGTTCACACTGCAGGCGACTCCGACTTGCCTCGCCGCGACCTGCTGCGACCTCAGCGGCAACTTGCAGATGACTTCTGTATAGAAGTCAATGCAAGTCGCCCCTAGGTCGCCCCTAGGTCGCCCAAAAGTAGTACAGGAACCTTTTTTCTGAGTCGGAGCGACTCGAGTCGCTCCTCTCAGAACGGTTCCATTGTACAGAACGGGGGCGACTTGCGAGAGCGAGGCGAGGCGAGTCGTGTCGCCTCGCATCGCCCGCTGTGTGAACCGGCTCTAAGATTCACACTCTTCGATTTGCTTTAATTAGGATCACTTTGTACTGTATGAGTCACTGGGTCTTGAAAATTAAGGTAGACTTCATATTGATTTGTAAATTACTTGTGACTTCAGAGCTCTGTAGTAAAAAGAGTTATGAAGCTTAATTTGAGAATCTTATGCCGTGTACACACGACTGGACTTTTCAACAGCAAAGGTCCGACAGAACGAATCCGCCGGACAATTCGATCATGTGTGGGCTTATTTGGACCTTTGCTGTGTAAAAATCAGATGGACTTTAGATTTAACAAAATGTTTTAAATCTTTCTGAAAAAAAATCAGTTTGTCTGTATGCTAGACGAAAACCGATGCGAGGGCAGCTATTGGCTACTGGCTATGAACTTCCTTACTCTAGTCCGGTCGTACGTCATCACATTCAAATCCGTTGGACTTTGGTGTGATTGTGCGTGGCCAAGTCCATTCGTTCGGAGAGTCCGTCGGAAGTCTGACGAAAGTCAGTTGGGAAGACCGTCGGACCTAGTCTGCTGGAAAGTCCGGTCGTGTGTACACGGCATTAGAGGTGAGAATAGATGGAGTATAGGTATTAAAATGAAACGTGATTCCTGACCATAACAGCGGTAGAAAATACTAGCTAAAACTGTAAGATTATGTGTATTAATTTATTTATTACAGTTGTTTACAGTATCTCACAAAAGTGAGTACACCCCTCACATTTTTGTAAATATTTTATTATATCTTTTCACGTGAACACTGAAGAAAGGACACTTTGCTTGTATAACAGTGTAAATTTTCTGTCCCCTCAAAATAACTCAGCACACCGCCATTAATGTCTAAACCACTGGCAACAAGAATGAGTACACCCCTAAGTGAAAATGTCCAAATTGGGCCCAAAGTGTCAATATTTAGTGTGACCACCATAATTTTCCAGCACTGCCCTAAACCTCTTGAACGTAGAGTTCACCAGAGCTTCACAGGTTGCCACTGGAGTCCTCATCCACCAGCCCCATGATGACGACATCATGGAGCTGGTGGATGTTAGAGACCTTGCACTCCTCCAGCTTCCATTTGAGGATGCCCCACAGATGCTCAATAGGGTTTAGGTCTGAGGACATTCTTGGCCAGTCCATCACCTTTACCCTCAGCTTCTTTAGCAAGGCAGTGGTCGTCTTGGAGGTGTGTTTGGGGTCATTATCATGTAGGAATACTGCCCTGTGGCCCAGTCTCCAAAGGGAGGGGGTCATGCTCTGCTTCATTATGTCACAGTACATGTTGGCATTCATGGTTCCCTTAATGAACTGTAGCTCCCAGTGCCAACAGGACTCATCCAGCTCCAGACCATGACACTCCCACCACCATGCTTGACTGTAGGCAAGACACACTTGTCTTTGTACTCCTCACCTGGTTGCTGCCACACACGCTTGACACCATCTGAACCAAATAAGTTTATCTTGGTCTCATCAGACCACAGGACATATTTCCAGTAATCCATGTCCTTAGTGTGCTTGTCTTCAGCAAACTGCAAACTTTCTTGTCCATCATCTTTAGAAGAGGCTTCCTTCTGGGGCGACAGCCATGCAGACCAATTTGCTGCAGTGTGCGGCATATGTTCTGAGCACTGATAGGCTGCCCCCTCCAACCTCTGCAGCAATTCTGGCAGCACTCGTACGTCTATTTCCAAAAAGAAAACCTCTGGATATAACGCTGAGTACGTGCACTCAACTTCTTTGGTCGACCATGGCAAGGCCTGTTCTGAGTGGAACCTGACATGTTAAACCGCTTTGCCATGAGGTGCCATGAACTTCCAGTGACCAGTATGAGAGAGTGAGAGCGATAACACCAAATTTAACACACCTATCCCCATTCACACCTGAGACCTTGTAATTCTAACGAGTCCCATGATACCAGGGAGGGAAAATGGATAATTGGGCCCAAATTTGGGGGTGTACTTACTTTTGTTGCCAGTGGTTTAGACATTAATGGCTGTGTGTTGAGTTATTTTGAGGGGGCAGCAAATTTACACTGTTATACAAGCTGTACACTCACTACTTTACATTGTAGCAAAGTGTAATTTCTTCAGTGTTGTCACATGATATGGCAGATATAATAAAATATTTACAAAAATGTGGGGTGTTTACTCACTTTTGTGAGATACTGTATATCAGTGTAAGTACCTGAATTTGATCTGCCATTCTCCTGCACACAGTTTACTATGCTTAACTTATGAAGGAATACAGTGAGTGAGTGTGTTCATTTAGAAAAGGAAGGGGACGGTAAATTACATATTTACTGGCCCCTCCCCACATTCTCCATTTGGAAACATCCACCACCGGATCCGGGGGAGAAAAGAGAGGAGGGAAGCGCGACCCTGTGGAAGTCCAGGCAATAGGGGGATCAGCACCACACACAGTGATTAGGGTGTGCCCAGGCACACCCCCTGTCCATACCTATGTGTAGCACTGACCCCCAAAAGAGCTGATGGTTATTTTTGGGCTTACCGTTACCTTCCGTTCTCCTTGTGACACGTCTAGGGGATGTCCCATGGTATACAACCCAGTAACTTGAGACGGACAATAGATCCACTTGAATGGATTTTATTTGAAAAACTCAAACCATTGAACAGTCTTTCAACTTGGGATCAGAGGGTTGTAAAGGGAAGTTCAGGTACTCTCAATGTCAAAGTCCAAAGAAACGTTAAAGAACTTGCTTACTTTGACTGCATCCAGAGAATAGCCATTCGCAGCTGGATGAACACTCACATTGGACAGTCCCTCTCTCACAAGGCCTGGCAAACAACAAGGTGCTTACTCAGGAACAAAATCTTTGTCACAGACGTTGTTGCAGAACATGTAGGGAAACTATGCTTTAGAACACTTGTAGGATACCTGGATCTTTCAGCCTGCTTGGCGATATCCACAAGACCGGATTCTTTCGGTAACTTCAGCCCTTCCAGGCGCTTGTTAAGAAAACCAACCCGTACGTGGTGTTCTTCTAAAGAGTCCTCCCCTGGAATGCTTGAAGTACATTGGGTCTCTGCCGAACCGGAGACGGCACCCATCCACCTCAGAATCCTCCTTTAGTTTCCTTGCCCTGGGCTAGCCAGCCCCAAGGCATTACAGTCGGGTGGATCCACACCCCAGGCCATAGCCTTCCTGGGGGCTGGTCAGGAGGACTAGGACCATGTAATCAGCACATCATACTGGACCGGAACCCCGAACCACGTGATGTCCGCATCTTAAATACCCTCTCCCAGAGGGCACAGTGAGAGGGCCACTCCCACTCCAAGGGAGAGAGTAATTTAAACACCTGAACAGACCCAAATTTAGACAAATAATAACCAAACCTAACTGCAGCTTAGGTAGAGTTTAATTTTGAAAAACACATAGCGCGTGCTCTTCAGGAGCCCGCCGCTACACACTCCCCCTGCTTATTTAGACAATGTCCCCATCTTCTGGGAAAGACAGGAAAAAAGAAACCCAGAGCTAACAACTAATCCTAAGAAAAAAAAAAAATGAGTACCTGAATGTGGGGGATGGGAAAGGGAAAAGAGGGAGGGAAAACAATAGTAACATTTCCATATAGTATCAAACACAGACTCATCTCACATTACAGTTACCACCCAAGCCTGCCTATCTAATCCACCCATTCTCTGGCGGTTTGATAGATGCTCTCCGGTGAATCCTGGAAAAGAAAAAAACATATATACGGTATTTTACACCTAGAATATTAGAAGGCAGGATTCCACCTACCTACGTGGATTCCTCTCCTCTAAATTCTAAAACTCCTAAAACAGGTGGATGATCCTTTTCTCTGTGTGACTGGCTCTGACTAAATACCCCAAAGATCAGTAGCTTCAAAGGAAAATGCAAAAGAGATGAAGACCCGGAGAAGCTCTCCTTGCAAATTCAAAGTCTTGACTCAGGAACAGTTCACCAGTAGAAACGGGGATCGGGCTGTCAGTACTAGAATCCCTTTAGGACCCAGCACAACTCACCTGACACAGCCTGTGTCTGGGAAACAACAGTGATTGGCCAGCTCACGTTTAAATCACCTGTATCAGCATTCAGTCAGCGCTCGTGTTAGAGTTCACTTGTGTTTGATCCAGCTGATATTTGCTCTGTGACTTTCTTGTTTGACCCGGCTTGTTTGACCTTCCTTGCTTGCTTCTGATTTTGTACCGTTTGGACTCTGATCTACCTGTGTATGACCCAGCTTGCCTAGACTATGCTTTGCCTGATTCTACTAGTACCCACATCTGCAGCAGTGAACCACAAGGTCCAGCAATCATCTATCCTCATCTACAACAGTGAACTACAAGGTCCAGCACTCATCTACCCTCATCTACAGCAGTGAACTACAAGGTCCAGCAATCACCTACCTTCGTCTGCAGCGGTGTACTACAAGTCCCAGCTGACCTGCTCTGCTTAGACCTGCTCATGGTATGTGCTTTGAACTCTTTGTATAATCAGCACACCTGAACTGTTACTTGTTATCTGCACCTAGCCTGACATTAACACGAGCCAATACATAAAGGGAAACCTATCATGAATCCTGAACAGGCTCAGTTGTTTACACAAGAACTTTGCCGTTTATCGCATCAAGTTCAGGAAATGGCCACAGAGCTCACCAAGGTGCAATCTCCTTCTACTACCACCATTACTAAAACTCCATCTGAACCAAAAATTCCTTTGCCCGACCGGTTTTCTGGTGACCGTAAAGCGTTTTGCAACTTTAAAAACAGCTGCAAATTATATTTCAAGTTGAGGCCATCCTCGTCTGGCCCTGAAACTCAGAGGGTTCAAATCATTATCTCTCTACTACAGGGTGACCCCCAGGCTTGGGCCTTTAACCTGGAACCTAACCATCCAGCCTTACTAACAGTAGATGCCTTCTTTGAAGCCCTTGGGTTGCTATATGATGATCCAGATCGTGCTGCTACTGCAGAATCGACCCTGCGTAACTTAAAACAAGGAACTACCACAGCTGAAATGTATTGCTCAGAGTTTCGCAGGTGGGCCCCGGAATCTGGCTGGAATGATGCAGCTCTCCGCAGCCAGTTTAGAATTGGCCTTTCAGATGCGATTAAAGACGCTCTGGTCAACTTCTCCTATCCAGCCTCACTGGAGGAGGCTATGTGTCTAGCTATTAGAATTGACCGCCGCCAGCGAGAGAGGAGGCGAGAACAAACGATGGCTGTGGCAAACTGTATACCTTCCTTACCACCTGATTATTCCATCTCCAGTGCCAAATCTGAGGAAGAACCTATGCAGTTAGGCTCCACCCGGTTATCGGCCCAGGAACACAAACGCAGGCGTAATATGGGACTCTGCTTATACTGTGGCCTCAAGGGTCATATGCTCCGTTCGTGCCCTACACGTCCGGGAAACGCCAGGACCTAGGTGATTGCGGGGAGGTCACCTTAGGTCTACTCTCATCTCCCCAGGGGGACAATCGTATACTTTTACCCGCTGTCATTCACTTTGGGACAGGGGCTCATGAACTGCTGGCCTTGGTGGATTCTGGAGCAGCTGAGAATTTTATTGATAAAACTCTGATCACCTCTTTGTCCCTGGAAACTCATGCTCTAGATTGTCCAGTCCGCCTGATCTCTGTGGATAATCGGCCTCTCTCACAAGACCTAGTGCTCCAATCCACCAACCCTTTCCAGTTACAATTAGGGGCTTTGCATTGGGAGAAGATTTCTTGTCTTGTCATTGACTCTCCATCCACTCCTTTGATCCTAGGCCTTCCTTGGCTTCAGAAGCACAATCCTGTAATTGACTGGCCAACAGGAGATATTCTGGCTTGGTCCAATCAGTGTAAAAAGAGCTGCATCCAGCACCCTGTTCGACTTGATACCTGTCAAGTGGGAATAGAACAGATTCCACTTTGTTATAAGGACTTTCGGGATGTGTTTTCTAAAGGAATTGCTGACACTTTACCTCCTCATCGCAGTTATGATTGTCCCATTGACCTCTTGCCTGACACTACACCTCCTCGAGGGAGAGTCTTTCCACTGTCTGAACCAGAGAATCTTGCTTTGCAAGAATACATCCAGGAAAACCTAGCTAAGGGTTTCATCCGTCCCTCCACTTCTCCCGCAGGAGCAGGATGCTTCTTTGTCCCGAAGAAGGATGGAGGACTGCGACTTTGTGTTGATTACAGAGGCCTAAATAAAATAACCATTCCCAATCGGTATCCTCTCCCTCTCATCACAGAGTTGTTCTCTCAAATCCAGGGAGCCAAAATCTTCTCCAAACTGGATTTAAGGGGAGCCTATAATCTGGTGCGAATCCGTGCAGGCGATGAATGGAAGACGGCCTTTAACACCAAGGATGGTCATTATGAATGTCTTGTCATGCCTTTCGGCCTCAGGAATGCACCAGCCGTCTTTCAGAACTTCATGAATGACATTTTCCGTGACATGATGGGTCGCTTCATGCTTGTTTATTTAGACGATATTTTGATTTACTCTCCCAATCTTGAAACACATCAGAAGCATGTCTGCTCGGTATTAGCCCGACTAAAGACTCACTCCCTTTTTGTAAAGCCTGAAAAATGTCTTTTCCATGTTAAACAAGTACCTTTCCTGGGTTATCTAATTTCTGACACAGGCCTCACCATGGACCCAGCCAAGGTTCAAGCCATTCTAGACTGGGCACCACCTTCAGACCTGAAGGCAGTTCAACGCTTCCTGGGCTTTGCAAATTTCTATCGAAAATTCATTAAGAACTTTGCCACCATTGCACATCCCATCACCTCTCTCACCAGGAAGACTCCTAGTACATTTAAATGGACTACTGAAGCCCAGGCAGCCTTCACCCAGTTAAAGAAAGCCTTTACCTCTGCACCAATTCTACGCCATCCTGTTCCTGAGCTACCTTTTATTGTAGAGGTAGATGCATCTGAAGTAGGAGTGGGGGCGCTTTTGTCACAAAAAGATCCTGTAAGTGCTGCCATCCACCCTTGTGCCTTCTTGTCCCGTAAATATTCCCCAGCAGAACGCAATTACGATATAGGCAACAGAGAACTTTTAGCCATAAAGCTAGCTTTAGAGGAATGGAGACATTGGCTGGAGGGAGCTCGCTATCCATTCATAGTTCTGACTGACCACAAAAACCTTGAATATATCCGTTCTGCTAAAAGACTGAACTCGCGTCAAGCCAGGTGGTCATTGTTCTTCTCCAGATTTGACTTTACAATTTCTTATTTACCAGGTCCAAAAAACATTAAGGCCGATGCCTTGTCTCGCAGTTTTTTATCAGAGTCTCCTCCTCCGCTTCCTCCTCAACCCATTATCTCTGAGGATAGGATTTTGGCTTTTACCCAGACTGACATCTCTGAGGCCTTGTTACCAGCACAGGCTGAAGCCCCTCCCTCCACTCCCCCTGGTATGCTCTTTGTGCCCCTGGCTCTTCGTTTGCAGGTATTGCAACAAGTACATGCATCAAAACCTGCAGCACATCCAGGGTTTAGACAAACTTTTGAGATTGTCTCTCGCAACCTCTGGTGGCCATCGCTTAGGCAGGATGTGTTAGCCTTCGTCCAGGCCTGTGAAGTTTGCGCCAGAAGCAAGAGCAGTACCTCTAAGCCCCCCGGTCTCCTTCGTCCTCTACCAATACCTACCTGTCCCTGGACCCATTTATCTATGGACTTTATCACAGACTTGCCTCTGTCCCAGGGATGTTCCACGATCTGGGTGGTGGTAGACAGGTTCAGTAAAATGGCCCACTTTGTTCCGCTTCCGAAGCTTCCATCTGCTAAAGAACTGGCATCTTTATTCATTAAGCACATTTTCAGGCTCCATGGGGCACCAGTTAACATTGTCTCTGACCGTGGCTCTCAGTTTATAGCTCAGTTTTGGAAGGCCCTTTGCTCTCAGTTGGGGATTAAATTATCATATTCTTCAGCATATCATCCTGAGACTAATGGCCAAACAGAAAGGACTAATCAGACTCTAGAGAAGATGGTACGTTGTCTGATGGCCAAAGATGAGGTGGAGTGGGTCAACATCCTTCCATGGGCAGAGTTTGCCTTTAATAATTGTGCCAGCACATCTACAGGGACCTCTCCTTTCTTTTGTGTTTACGGGTTGCATCCTCGTGTGTGCTCCTTTGATCTTCCGCCCTCTGATGTTCCAGATGCCAGCACCACGATTGAACATTTCTCCAAAATCTGGTCCGATGTAAATCATGCTATTTCCCGCTCTGTGCAGGCTTTTAAGAAAACTGCTGACAAGAAGCGCTCAAAGGCACCAGAATATAAAGTTGGTGACAAAGTGTGGTTATCATCTCGGAATCTGTCCCTGCATGTTCTATCTAAAAAGCTTGGCCCAAAATTCATCGGGCCTTATGAAATCTCGGAGATTGTTAATCCTGTGTCCTACAGATTAAAACTGCCCCCATCCATGCGCATTCCAAATGTCTTTCATGTTTCATTGTTGAAACCTGTTCATTCCAGCCTCCTAGTAAATGAACCAGAACCTGTGGATGTGTTGGACAGTCAAGAATATGAAGTGGCATTTATTCTTGATTCCAGACGAGTGCGCAATTCCTTACAATATCTTGTTCATTGGAAAGGGTTCGGCCCAGAGGATCGATCTTGGGTACCAGCTCGTGATCTTCATGCTGATCGACTTAAGAAGAAGTTCCATCTCCGTTATCCAAGTAAGCCTGGGGGTGCAGGAGCAACCCCTCGAGAAAGGGGGGGTACTGTCAGTACTAGAATCCCTTTAGGACCCAGCACAACTCACCTGACACAGCCTGTGTCTGGGAAACAACAGTGATTGGCCAGCTCACGTTTAAATCACCTGTATCAGCATTCAGTCAGCGCTCGTGTTAGAGTTCACTTGTGTTTGATCCAGCTGATATTTGCTCTGTGACTTTCTTGTTTGACCCGGCTTGTTTGACCTTCCTTGCTTGCTTCTGATTTTGTACCGTTTGGACTCTGATCTACCTGTGTATGACCCAGCTTGCCTAGACTACGCTTTGCCTGATTCTACTAGTACCCACATCTGCAGCAGTGAACCACAAGGTCCAGCAATCATCTATCCTCATCTACAACAGTGAACTACAAGGTCCAGCACTCATCTACCCTCATCTACAGCAGTGAACTACAAGGTCCAGCAATCACCTACCTTCGTCTGCAGCGGTGTACTACAAGTCCCAGCTGACCTGCTCTGCTTAGACCTGCTCATGGTATGTGCTTTGAACTCTTTGTATAATCAGCACACCTGAACTGTTACTTGTTATCTGCACCTAGCCTGACACGGGCAAAGTTAAATCTTTCCCCTGTGCATCCACGGTAGTAATAAAGTACACAGCACTGTCTTTATCTGGTCTGCAGATCACAACTTTGTCCTCATAGATGTGCCGACTGTAGCTCCAATGCCGTAGACATCCGACAAACTGTTCATAAAGCTCCGGTGAAAAAGCCTTTTTCCGGAGCGTCTTTGGTACTTTTAAATAGCTCCAAACATCGTCCTCGTACCAGGCCTCATGGTTCTTTTCAATGACAGTCATAATGTCCCTTGGAACATAGGGGAATTCCAACCCGTACTCATTAGCTACTCTCTTATGAAGGAGTTTCTGTGACCTTGCAAGTCTCGGTAATGCGCTGGCACTTCGTTCCCCGGGTGGTATGCAGGAGTTTGGGGACCGTTGTACCAACGAGGCGGGGTCCCTTTTAAGTGTGGGCAGATTCACGGGTTTAGGGAGAGTCACATTTACCGTGATGGGGTTTTCTGCACTCATCGTTCCATCCCCTGAGGTTAGAGATAACCAGTCCAAAACATCTGTACAAGTGGCGGCTACATCATCTCCTCCAGCCCACAACAACTTCTCTGACAATGTCCCCAAAATGTCCTCATCTTCTGTATACGACACAGACTCTAACTCCGAATCTCTATATTCTGTCGGTAAACAAATTACTAAAGGTGTACTCACAGTCAGACTTTTTTCCGAAGCAACCTTCTTCTGCCGATTGGATCCAGACGGACTCGGTGATAAGTCTTCATGTCAGCTCTGGGAAGACTTTGTATGCCCCACTTTCTCCAAAGGAGGCAAGTTGGCTTCAGTAACGGTAGTAGAAGCAGTGTCCATCTGTTCCAAAGTGGTTTCCTCGGCAGTCTCAGTGACAGATGCAGTGGCATCTCTCTCAGGGATGTTGGCAATGACAGGTGTCACCGCTGTGGAAGGCTTTACCGAAGGGGCGAGGATGGCCGACTCCTCGGTTATCACGCTCGTAATCCAGTCCACACGGTAGGCCCTTGGTGGTGTGACTGACTGCTCCACTTTAAAAGCGTACTCCCCACACCTTTTACATCTGGAGAATGGCCGAGGGTTGGCGACCAGGCTGTCGCACTTTCCGCACAGCATACCCAGGCCCTCGATGTCTCCAGTAGTGTAAAGAATGAACCGCCCCTGCGGCAGCAGGTGAATGCCCGTGTCCGTGAGCACAGTACCAGGCAACTGTTTTGAACACCTGTTTGCACAGAGGTCCATGCCATAAGGTGAGAGTGATTAATTAGACCGGAGGTGGAGGGATTGTCACGCTACTGTGGAAAAAAAAACTATTTACGTCAGTGCTACAGTTTTAATTTAAAACGGATTTGTGTGAACTGTGAAGTTAAGTCATGGATTGTGGAAACTAACCAGTGTCGGGTGATTGTATATAGTGTATAATACATTTACCACTGACTCTAATGTAGAGTTGCAATGCAAGGAGATCAGCTAAAAGTAGTTGGATCTGTATGTGCGTTATAATTAATCGAAATGATTTGATTAATCAATTAAAAAAAAAAAGATCAGTAACAGCCCTAGTGATAATATGTGAAACCGTGATGAAGTATGCTATTTCAAGAAGCTAAACAGCAAAAATAGAAAAATATACATAAATGATTATCCCGAATTTGAAAAAAAAAAATACAATAATATGCGATATGTGAAACAGTGATAAATTTGCAGATGAATATCTGCTTTTGATTTGAGCACTTGTTTCACATATTATCGGATACTATTGCATTTTTTGTTTTGTTAAATTCGGGATAGTCATTTATGCAAATTTGTCTATTTTTACTGTTTAGCTTCTTGAATTAGTGTACTTTATCAATGTTTCGCATGTTACTGCAATTTTTGTTTTGTGTTTTTTTTTTTTTTTTCAATTGAGGAATAGTCATTCATGCATATTTGTTTATTTTGTTTTATATGTGCACTTTATCATTGTTTCACAACATTATCGCATATTACTGCATTTTTTTTTTAATGGGGATAGTCATTTCTGCATATTTATCTCTTTTTGCTGCATAGCTTCTTGAATTAGCGCACCTATTATTATTATTATTCTTATTATTATAAATACACAAATACACAGGACATCCCGTGAACAAGGAAAAATTCTGCTCCACCAATGGGATATTAGGGTTAGTCGCTCCTTGTTTTCTACCTCTCTAAACTTCATATCAGATCTCATGGTTACCACTCACCTCTCATGCACACCACTCCCAAAGTGATTCTATGGTTGCTCCAGTACCAATTAAAGAAAAACCTTACACACAGCAGGGAGCAATGATGAAAACACAGCTGCAGTGGCCCCTGTGGTGGGATAACTATTACACAACATAACTGAACCAGAACGTGCAGAATGTTTGCAACGAAAGTTGATCTGGAGTCATGCAATGACGACTTGCTGCAGCACAATTATTGCTGTCTGGGATTGTTTCATAGAAACAAATAATTTTTGTATGATAGATTAATAATTGCATGCAATGACACAGGGTTTATTATTATATATGATTGTTGGAGTGAATGTATTTCACACATGTACAGTAAGGGATTAGGTTATTAGCAGTGGGTTCACTATCTCTAGATAGATGTGGGATTATAGATTTGCACTGCTTGAGTCTTTTTTCTTTCCAAAAATGGAGACTTGCGGGGCTCTTGCTGTAGACTCACCACTGCAACTTTGCTGTTGCTAGAATCTTGCCACGCAAATTTGCTACAATTTGGAAACGTGTCAATTAGAACTTGTGCTTCAAGTGCTCTGCGAGTGTACAACTTACAATTCAATACTGCCATAAATGTGTGGCAAAGTTATCCTTGCTATCTAGGTAGTTACTTCAAATATCATCTGTGTAAAATCTGAGCAACAGGTCTCCTCTCTCTCCTTAGATCTCTATGGTTGTTGGTATTTATGAGTGAAATTATTTGTTCATTGGTAGTCATCAGTTAGCTGGCTTCCTGAAATTCTCAATTTTTGACCTTGGAAACTGACAGCCTTGGCCCCAGGGCATCAATAGCTTTCAACTTTGTCCAACTGAAAACATAAATTCAACATACAATTTGGCCAATGTTTTTGGCACACCTATTTGAGCTTGAATGTCAAATATTTCAGATGCCGCTCCAGGCAAAATCAGGTTCCACACTCCACAATCTCATCTCAGGTTCCAGTTTGGCTCATCTGCTTTAAAGAAATCAATTGCATTAGCAACAGGAGCACCACACGCAAATAGGCAAAATAATATTCTTCCTTTATTAAAACGGCCAACAAGAACAAGTTCTAGTCAGACATGTTTCGTGCTAGGCAGAGCACTTTCTCAAAGCATCTTATTTTTTTTAGAGTTGTATAAGAAGAGAAGTAATATACAAACAGTATATCATTATTACATATTATACAAAAGTTCAAAGATACATAGTACTAGATACCCTTGACATCGCATGTAGCATGGCACATGGGAGGCTACCCATGTAGGCGTATCAGGCTAGCAGTTATGCATGATGGCGAAGACACCTAACATATTTCAGACTATTCTGGAATCCTTCTTCAGAGGTTATTGTCAAATGGGTAACAATAGATTCTAAAATGTAAATATATTATATTAGTGATCAGAGTAATATACAACGTATCTGTTGATAACAGTCAACCCAATGGGATGATTTTAGCGTAAATGAGCATTTCATGCGAGTACCATTGTCTATATATTGTATAGGTTGCAGGTTCTACTTACAAAACAAACCAATATCTATACACATATAGTGGCTGAGTGGTGGTTTCTGCTAGATGGGGTAATGCGACTGTGGGCCCCCTAATACGGTAAGCAGAGGTACCAAAAAGGGGGCAGGACTGCACAAATAAGGGAAAAGGGCAACTGCCCAATGGTGGATGGACAGTTATTCAGAGGTCTCTATAAGAGGGTACATCATAAAGGATAGTAATGAATAAGATATATCGCTATTAAAATAAGTAAACGTAATATTTACAGCATAGCTCAATCTTATCCAGGCTGATCAGTAGACCCATTGCCCAGTTAAAAAATATGAATAAGGTAAAAATAGTATCTGCATATCATAGTGGTCGGAATTTGGTTGAGTTGTACCTGAGATGTTGCGCATCAGGGGTTGTCCATCAGCTTGCCACAAACATGCGGTGCTCAAGCTGCATGGAGCGAAGCTTTAATAACCCCTCCAAACTGCTGGCTTGTCCAGTCACCTGGTTGGCATTCAGAAAAGGCTGATCGCAGGGTGTTGACGTCTGGTCTGTGACAACCAACATCCATACGAGGTCCTCCAGCACCATGGTGCGCAGCGCCGCCACGCTTACAATGGTTGGGACTGCGTCAGGCATCATTGCACCATCAACGTGCACACAGCCTCCCCGCTGTACTTCAAGCTGGAGCGCAAACAGGAAGGGGACCTCCGGCTTCCGTGGAGAGCCTGAAAGTCCACAAGCCCAACTCGGACTGTTTGTGCCCTGAGAGACAGAGGTACAAAAAGGACCTGGGCACATGGTGCATTGGATGGAAAGCAGTGACTCATGCAGACCAGTATCATGAATATGGGTGCCATTCCAGCCAATTACAGGCATAGGGCCCTGTATTTATATTCAGGGAAGAGACACAGGAAGTGGCTTTTGCCTGGAGAGGAGAGTCCAGTTGAGGAGGGGCGACTTGCCCTCCTCAGCACCTGCTGCCATGCGGAGTCAAGCTGGAGGCCTGGAAGCTGGAGAGCTGACCCATGTGTTCTGAAAAGCTGACTGAGGGGAGCCATGCCTGAGAGGATCTGTTTGCAACTCCTGTGGGCATAGAGCAAAGATCTAGGGGCCTGTTCTTGTTAGGCTACCCCTTTGCGCTAGGAAAGTCAGCTACTGGGTACAGAAGAAAGGGGATACTGGCTAGTGTCCTCAGGGCCGGATTAACATAGGGGCTATTGGAGCTGCAGCTCCAGGCCCCTTTCTCAAGATAGGCCCATTTGCCCAAAAAAAAAAAAAAAATCAATTTTTTTTTTTTTTTTAAAGATAGACTTGTACGAGGATTGTAGCTCGGCGATCAGTCACAGAGACCCCACATTTGGGGGGTAGGTAGCTAAAGACCCACTCAGGCACTGGTTAAAATATGGGGCTGCTATCATCTATGAATACGGGGCTCCTTGCGCAGACTGTCAGACGCTACATACAGAGCGGTCAGTATAAATACAAGCTGGAACACTCTGCAGCAGACTCAGAGGATGAACTCACATAGCTTATAATAATTATTTTTATATTACTTATGATAATTAACCCCTTGCCTCCCAAGCCCATTCTGAGACTTCTCTCCTACATGTAAAAGTCATCATTTTTTTTATGCTACAAAATTACTCAGAACCCTCAATCATTATATATTGTTTTAGCAGACACCCTATGGAATAAAATGGTGGTCTTTGCAATGTTACACGATATTTGCGCAGCAATTTTTGAAACGTGTTTTTTGGAAAGAAACTGTTTCATTCATTTAAAAAAAACACTAAAGTTAGCACGATTTTTTGCTGTGTACTAAGCGATGTTTACATTTTTTTACAGGTTACATGTTTATAGTTACAGAGGAGGTCTAGTGCTAGAATTCTTGCTCTCACAGTAACGATGGTGGCGTATGTAACCTGTGTGTATCTGGCTCTGATACTAACGAGTGCCTACCCAGGGACTGACTAGTATCTCTCCCCAGCCTTTCCCCACACACCCTCTCACCTGCTGACCTGTGAATGGGGCGATCACTCCCGTAGGGTTATGGTCTTCTGCCAGGGAATACAATGATTAGTGCTGCTAACTATAGCTGGCAGCACTGATTGTTTTGGGGAAAACCTGACAGGCTGGTTGTACTCAAGTCGGTTAATAGGTTGACTTGTGTAAAACCAGCTAGCCCATACATAGATCGACTATGGCTGGTCTATGCTTAATTGGTGTAATTTCAATCCATGTATGGCCAGCTTAACCACTACGCAGTCCCTAAACATCCTTCCACAAACCTTTCCATTTTTCATTCCCAGATTACTTCATCCTCCTCTCCTATACATAGTGCCCACTGTCATACTCTCCAATCTTCTCTCCTTTACATACTGCTCACTGTCATATCCTCCACACTTCTCTCCTATACATAGTGCCCACTGTCATACTCTCCACACTTCTCTCCTATACATAGTGCCCACTGTCATACTCTCCACACTTCTCTCCTTTACATACTGCTCACTGTCATACCCTCCACACTTCTCTCCTATACATAGTGCCCACTGTCATACTCTCCACACTTCTCTCCTATACATAGTGCCCACTGTCATACTCTCCACACTTCTCTCCTTTACATACTGCTCACTGTCATACCCTCCACACTACTCTCCTATACATAGTGCCCACTGTCATACTCTCCACACTTCTCTCCTATACATAGTGCCCACTGCCATACTCTCCAATCTTCTCTCCTTTACATACTGCTCACTGTCATATCCTCCACACTACTCTCCTATACATAGTGCCCACTGTCATACCTCCAACACTTCTCTCCTATACATAGTGCCCACTGTCATGCCCTCCACACTTCTCTCCTGTATATACTACTCACTGTCATACCCTCCATACGCCTCTCCTATACATAGTGCCCACCGTCATACCACTCCTCTCCTGTAATTACTGCTTACTGTCCTACTCTCCACACTTCTCTCCTGTACATAGAGCCCACTGTCATACCCTCCACACTCCTGTACATATTGCTCACTGTCATACCCTCCACACTCTTCTCTTCTACATAGTGCCCAATGTCATACCCCCTACACTCCTCTGCTGTGCATACTGCCCACTGTCATACCCTACACACTCCTCTCCTGTACATAGTGCCTTCTGCCATACCCTCTGCACTCCTCTCATGTACATAGTGCCCACTGTTAGACCCTACACATTCCTCTCCCTCACCTGCACATACTTCCCACTTTTATACCATTCATACTCCTCCCCTATGCCTCTTACCCACAAAAACTGTTCTTTAAAATTATACTGAATATCCTCAGTGTTACCAGCTCTAGAATGGGCACACTTTTGTTAGTTCAACTAAAGGAAATCTCACAGTCCTCATATTTGTTCTGCCCCATTATTAGTACTTTTTTAATTTTGTAATTACTATTGTGATGTATAGAGGAACATAGGGGATGTCAGCTACTCCAGATATAGCACTTGCAAAAAAAGCGTCCCTGAAAATATTTTTGAAATGTTGACAACTATGTACTAAGGCACTGCCCAAGGGCCACAGGTAGGGGGCCCCATGACAGGCTCCTGTGATATTAAAGCGGTAGTAAACTTTTCTAACATTACTACTTTTTAGAGGTCCTGGGGTAGGTTATGCCACAATGTACAATTATGCCCAGCATATTAGCACATTAGGGTACACTTACCTATCAGACTGAGCCCTCCAGTGCTGTGCTGTGAGCACTTCCATCTTCACCCGGTCTTCCTTCTGGGTTCTGTGCCTTCGGACACTTGCCTTGGCCAGGCTGCTTTGATGTCATTCCCACACATGCTCATGTGCATCCTCTCTCTCCCATCCCCCCCATTTCTCTCTCATCCTCCCTCCCTTACCCTTCAAACCTCTTTCATCCCCTTTCTCCCTCTCTCTCTCTCTAATTTAATTTGTTATAACAAAAATAGTTTGCATTTATTTATTGTTTATAAAAGGCCCCACAAAAATCTTCAGCACCAGGCCCACGAAGTTCTTAATCTGGCCCTGAGTGTTCTGAAGAGCAATAGTTTATCCTTTTCATTGAGGACTTGCTCAAGAGTGCATGTTGCTTCAAATAGGAATTGCACATTCAAGTTGAAGAAATTGTCCTCCCTGTAATTTGTTGAATCTGAAGTATCCCACTACATTCCCTTCCCTAGCCAAGCTCTCAATAAAACATAAAAAACAACCAAAACCCCTAGACTTATCATTCAAGAAACAAGCCTATGTGTATGCCTGGCTGTGGAAATTACTGTATGCCTGGCAGAAGAGGAAAAGCAAGAGAGTATTCAAGCGGCTCCTATGGGGGTAGCTCTTCAAATACATTTCTTTGTTTATTTTACACTACTATTAATAATAAATTCTGAGTTAGTTCAGTTAGATATATTAGACTATAGTTTGCTATCAAAAAAAAAGACTCAATTCAAAGCAGTAATTGTGTACTCCTAATTTTTCTTTTCTAACTCCAGTGGCATGAACCTGTCTATATCCTTTGCTTCTAACTGATGGTATAGTAAGAGTTATCAGTGTAATTTCCTTGCTGTGTGCGGCCATGCATGCCTTTTTGAAAGACACCTAGGAATTTCTCTGATATCTACAGGCAAACAGCACTAATTTATGATACTAAGGGGTATGTTTTTAAATGAGTAAATGTGGCATTCACCAAATATTCACTGAAGGTGAATCATTTACTGCAAGTTTAAAGTACATGCTCCAAAAAGATTCACTTGCAGTGAATGTTTAATGTCACATTTACCGCTTTATAAATATACTTCTAAATGTGAGATGATATTATTACATCTGTGTCTTCCTCTCCCTTAAGTGCTGCGAGCTCTGAAAGACCAAGATAAATAGTGTCTGAAATGTTGTCTCAGAGAAATGGCCTCAGGCTTTACCAATCACTCATCATTGTGGTTGATTAAAGAATAGATAAATAACACTGAACACTGTGTTAGGCTAGCAGAAAAACAGAGTAAGCTTCTAATAAAATAAATTTAGATATAATATATTTTACTTCCATTTGACCAATGGCCTCCCATTCAAAAAATGCGTGACGCACCACCTGCAAAGTCCCACAATTGCCTTTTGATCATGCCAGTGAAATCTACCTCATGCCTGTCCACCCATCCCTATGATTGGGTGGCAACAATGATGCACTGCCCCATAATTCAGAGAATTGTTGGCACTCTCATATAGGCTGTGCCTGCTTCCACTACAGTAAAATAAAAAGATGTTGCAGCAGAGGATGTAGCTATCATCAATCACTAAATAAAAACCAAAAATATCAGCGCTAATAAATGATAGCGTTAATAATAGCAACACAGTTGCTCACACAAATCTCCTGGCAAAAAAACAAAATAAGATAAATCACAAAGTGCAGCGCTAAAAATTTTCATTGAGGAAATATGACATCTCAATAAAAACAGTCCAATGGGTGTAGGTCCACACAAGTGCTGGGAAGAATCCGTCACCAAGAAAGAAAGGTTCACACTGACTCTTACCCCACTGAGTGGACTACTTAATCGAAAACAGTCAAACACGCTAGAAAATCCTCCACTTCGATTCCACCATACACATGGGGAGATAGATTGCATGAACACCGATAGGATCCTCCTTAGACAGACCCTCATCACATCAGGACATTATGTAAATAGGTATAAAAAACATAATTGTGCAGTATTACTGACAAGTAAATTTATTAAGACTACAACAAAGGCTAGAATACCCACAAACAATGCAGTAAAAAATGCATTTCTGTCCAATAAAAACTATCAATGTTTCCATCCAGTGTGATGGCCGACTGTCGAGCTTAGCAAAGTCACGCCTGGCCATACCAAGTCCTGCCTAATGCTTTCTGCATTGACAGCACTGACTCTTTTGCTAAGACCTTCCCACTGTGGGCTTCAGTGTCTGGGAGGGAAGCAGGTGAGACACAAGTATAAAGTATTTGGCCTAGTGAGGGGGGGGGGGGGAGTTCAATTTTTTACTTAGTGAGGTTTGTATATCACATAATAAGGTAATTAAAGGATTTTTAGACTGCCGTACGGGAGCCTTTATATGTTCTTTTATTATATATCTGCAATTGTATAGCCATCTTAAAGTGTAACTCTCTGCAAAAGGTTTACTTTTTTTTCTTTATGTGTACATAAACTCTAAGAATGACCTCTCTTATTTGCTATCTAATGGTCTGTTAAATATACAACTGAAAGAATTTTGTTATACCTGTTCATGAAGTAAAAAAATACATGTCACAGATTCAGAGCAGTCTTGCATCTTTTATTCTCTGCCTGTGCTATCTCAAAGAGCCTTAATAATCCTCCAAGTTGCTATCCTGAACTACAGAGCGTTTACCCTTTGTAGAGATGTATGAGTAGATGGGACTGGGTGGTTTAGAAAAAGAAAATTGGGGGGCTGCCACCACTCAGTTCACCAAAAAAGCTCATCCCACAACAGAACTTAGGAGCTATGTGTATTTCTGGTATATCAACAAGTGTTTTTCTGTACTTACATGTATAAAACATGGGGAAATATGCATGTATTGAAAATATGTACTGCATATGTTTGTAATTTTTCCCTGACATTAACTTTGGATAGTAATGGCGAGACTCCCTGCCACTGTGAAAATGGAAGTAGACGCGACACAGGGTTTGCATGCACAGTACAGGGCTCCAAAATATCAATTTGGAGTGGACAAAACTGATATGGTTTTCACCAGATTTTGGTATTCCCAGATTGGGTTCCGGAGTTTGGAGACTTCAAAGAGTTTTTGAAAGGAGTCTCCAAACTAGTGTCCAGATCTTGCAGAAGATCAGCAGGCTGAGTGTGTAGGTGTGCACACCCATTAAAATGACAGATCTAATCAAAGCTCAGGGCTCCTGTTAGGAGACAGGTTTGCCTTGTTCAGGAGACAGTATTCCATGGTGGAGACAGGAGATTCCATGTCCAAAGGGCAGAGATTCAAAATGGCTAGGCGAGTCTGGAGGACAGAAGGAGTTGAGAAAACTAAATCTAGAGGTCTCAGGGGACTGAGAGAGCTTGGAGAATTGAGAGAGCCAGTATAGCTAAGACTGCCAGGAGAGCTGGGTGAGCTGAGAAGGAACAGGAACATAAAGGTCTGCAGGACTAGTCAAAAGCCAAAGACCAAGGTTTGGGGACTAACCAGCAGTGCTGCTGAAGAGAGAGCAATGTGGATCTGTATTATTTTTACTGTGCCTGTTTTCATGGTGAAAACCCCTGTGTGGGCAAGTGCTTTTCTGTTGAACTTTAATTGACTTTAATAAAAGTGGGCCAACAACCTTTAAAACACAGTTCAGACTGGCATCAACTCACTAACAATGCTTCTGCCACTGAGCTAGAAACCCCCCCAAATATCACAGATAGGAATAGTTAAAAACCCCTCCCATTTTTTGGTTTGTTTTTGCCAATGAACCATTGAAAGGGGTTTTCCTCACCTCCCGTTCTATTGATGACTATAGTTTATTGGATTATCATTCACTTTTTTGCCATCCTGCCCCTCCCATTTACTATAAGGTCTGAATAGCAAATGGGATGGAGCAAAAGGTTGTATATTTGAGTGTCCTGGAGTTTTAGTTTCCCAGGTTGCACATCTTGGTGTTTGCAGGTATGTGGACCTGTAATTTGTTAATTTAGCTAGTTTAGGGAGTTTTATGAATAGAAATATGCCCTTTAGCTGTTTGTAAGCAGACAAGTGTCCCCTGTATCATTTCAGTACATCACAAGGTGTTGAAAACTAAAGGTCAAAGCAACCCCAAAGCATTTCCAAGGAAGTCGACAACATCTAACTTCTAGTATGCAGATTTTGCTCAGCACATTTTTGGAAAGGTCAATGGTTTGATTTATAGTGATTCCAAAGACATATCATTTTTCACCTTAATGCATTCCCTGGATTGAGTCCTTACTCGATCCAGCATTATACCCTCTCTAGCAGCTCTTTCGTCTCTCCCTGCATTCACAGGACACAGAGGCTGCAGCTGGAGACATAGACTGTCAATCAAATCCTATGAGAAGAGATCAGGGGCAGGGTCTATAGATGCACAAAGCCCGGCTCAGGAGTGAGTGCACACATCTGCCCCTATAGCTAGTGGCTTGCTATGGAGGCAGGGGCAAGCAAGAAGGAGCAGAGAACACCAGCAGAGAACCCCAGAAAAGGAGATTCAGGGCCCCACTGTGCATTAACATTGCACAGAGCAGGTAAGTATAAGATGTTTTTTATTTTAGATTTAAAAAAAATATCCTTTAGATCCACTTTAATAAAGTCAAATAGGTTGTTCACTTTGCAAGAGAAGTTGCACTTTTGAAGGGAATTTGCCCCAGAGCTTAGTGAATCAGATAAATCTCTGCTGACTTTAGCTAAAATAGGATTGGATAGTCCTTGCAAAGTGAAACTTCACCCTATCCAATAGACTCTTGGGCATATTCTTATGCAAAGTACAACTTCCTTTGAAAAGTGGACAGCCTATTTGCCTTTAGTAAATCAAACCCCAAGTGTTGGGGGAGGCAAAATAGACATTGATGTAAATCCTTCACCACAAACAATGGTTAGTAAGAGATATGCCCATGTTAGTCCAGATAATCCCACTAACTGGGCTCATTGCCAGGTGCGTTTCTAGGTCTACAACAGATCTGGGGCTAGAGCCCATAGTAGCGAAGTATAGAGAGTCATACACTTGGGCGGGCATACATATGTATATATAATATTATTACATAAGAGTCCCCAAAGCCCCCTTCATTACATCAGGGTCACCAGAGAGCTTGTAATGTCACCTGCCACCAAATGTGAATTGTATATACAGAGAGGCTGGGTGTATACAGAGAGGCAGGGTATACAGAAGATAGGCTGGGTATACAGAGTTCCCCCTCCCCATATGGTTTGCACTTATCAGCTCAGGAGGGATTCGTGTGAGAAAGTTCCTCCCAACTCTATGATATGGGCGGAGCAAGGGAGGAGACTGCCTCTCACACTGATCTCTGGGCTCTTGGATTGTCATTGAAGTATGTCGTTGAGACTCGGTTGTGTGGGAAGCGATGTGTCCGGCAGCCTGCGACTCTCTCTCAGTAGGGCCGACCCTGGACTCGGGGCTATGGGCCCCAGATTCGGGGCTCCAGCCTCAATAGCCACCCCATAACGATGCCTATGCTCACTGCAGGTTTTTTTTTCCAGAGTTGTCCATTATTCCTATGCAGTAAACACTGCAAGGGTAGCATTCTTGCTTCTACATGGAAAAATTTAATTATTGCTAAATGAATACAGAGTGTTTCTGATTTGTTAGAACATTTCTGTATATGAAAAATACCAATGCCTGAACTTGTTGCATGTTTATGGGGGGGTTGCATAAGGCATTATTTAGGATGGAACAATAAAATGTGTTCACTTATTACATACTTGTTAGCTAGGTAAAAGTTGTAATCTAAAGTCAATATCTATCAACGGCAAGCATGATTAGCAAATAATATTATAAAGAACAGCTAGCGTTCGCTTCATTCTAATGCTGCTCTCATGGATTTCCACTTTAAAAAGAAAACAGGTAAACACCCAATGACAGGTTACCAAGAATAACAGATGAGGAAATACCTTCAAAGCATGACAAAACGATCAGAGTTTCTGCTTTAAACCATCTACACACTTAAGCAACGTATAACTTATTACGGTAATGGAAAAACAATTAGCTCAGAAGTGACTAATGGCCCTGAAGACACAGCTGACAGTAGACCCAGTTCAAACAAAAAAGGCACAAGAGCTTTTAAGCGGTACTTTTTCTGGGAAACCCTTAATTATTGTATGAAAACTGACATGTTGTTACCAAGCAGTGAAAACATATTCTTATTCATAAAATCACATCTAGATACAAAGTTTGCAATTATATTGAATTGGAAATAAGCAGCAGAAGGTCTAGTAGAATAAGTGATCAATTAAAAAGAAATGACTACAGAACTACATGTCATTTTTGCTGTTTAATATTAATCAACTGCCTTTCTGGGTAATTATTAAAAATAATGCAGTTTTAACCATATATGGTCATATGTAAGGTAGGCTTACATTCTATAGTTTTATTGCTATAAACTGTAGGTAGGCATTGACTCATTGACTCATGGTAGCAAGTATCGCAAGTAGGACTTGTATGGACTGTGGTTAAAATTATATGGAATAACAATTTACATAAAATGATATTGAGAGGAAAGTATATGTACCACTACCCCCATAGGAGCTGCTGGATAGGGTGGATCCTCTGTTCTTTGCTTCAACCTTTTTAGGAACCTCAGCTCCTCTGACACACCAGGTTGAATGTATAACTATACAATATCACAGGAATTCCTGCTAAAGCTATACTGATGTTTGGTAAATAATACTTTCAATGAGCTTTGAAAGACATTCCCAAAAATTACAGCTTATTTCTATATCACTTAGTTTAGAACATTTTGTACAAAGTATGCTGAACACAGTTGCATTTCAAGGTACTTTTGTGTTAGTTTCAGCTCTGGGTCCCTGGCCTAGGACTGTTGTCAACAAAGGATCAAAGCTCTAATGGTTTAGTTCCATGGATGTACATCAGCAAAAGAACCAGAGAAAGACAGCAGAATGACAAACAAAAGGAGAAGGGACATAGAAAAGATGGCATGCAGATCAAGAGACGGCCTCACCTCACATTGTTCAGCTATATTTCAATCTAGGTTTTTTTAGGACCCTTGCAATACTTCTGCTGGGGAAGAATGGATTCCAGATGATGTGAAAGATGTAGAAATTGTGTTGGCAACCAAGAAGAATTGCAAAGATTACCCTCTTCCAATGGATAGAATAATAAATGGATGCATGGCAGCCTCTCCAAAATCTCTTTTAGAACCAAACAGGTGACCCACAACAAATAAAATATAAATAGTAAAGTAGAAATAATAGCTGTTACATGAATGACAAAACTACAGTTAAATCAAATTGCTTGGCTGACTGCTAAGCATCTGGCAAAACTGTAAAAGTCACCTGAATTGCATGTTAAGATAAAAAAAAAATTCAATACATCTCTAGCTCTAACCCTGTATGCAAACTTTTGAAAAGAAAGTAAAATCTAGTTCCTGGGAGTCTGTACCTCAATATATCACTTATTTCTGGAATAAAATAATGGAATTGTGCTTAGCACAATAAAGTGCTAAAAAAAAAATTCCCATTTATATATCAACATGGTGAAAACAAGCAGTTGATTAATATACACAATAAGTTCCCAGGCTCGTTACTGAATGCCCATGCAGAGAGTGGCTGTGTCTCTGGATATAATTCATTTGGATCTAGCCTATAATACCTGTGTATTACCTAACATAGTACCTGAGAGCCTAGCCTAGTACCTGAGCATCCCATAGTTCCATTCTTCCATAAGAAAGGATCACCAGTGGCCTCATTGTGATTGGCATTGGGTCTCTGTGAGCCTTTGGAAGTAATTATGGATGGTTTACTACAACTTTTGATGTGGAATTTACCTACATATTTATGTGATGCAAAACTTATCATCCAGAGGCTGAAGCAAAGGAAATGGGATGTAAACAGCAAGTATTTAACTTGTGATGTTACATCTTTGTACTCTTGTATACACCAGATTTTATGGTTGAGGGCCCTACAACATCATTTAATTGTTATACTGAATATTCTTCAGATTTGAAAAATGTAATCTTGAAAGGGGGAGAGTTTTTTATCGACACACAATTACATTTACTTTGACGGGCATCTCTAGCTCCAAAAATGTAGTGCATCAATGGGCGTAGTGTTTGTATTCTGTTTGTGCCAACCTCTATATAGTGTGGTGGCAAGAGTGCAATGTCTTTGGAGATACTAACCCCCATAGAAATCAGATAGAATTAATATTTTGCTACATTGATGATTTGATTTTCAAGGTACATCAAAAGATGCCAGAAGTTTATTTTCTGTGGTACTTGAATAACAATGGACGTAGCCCTAAATTATTTTGTGAGGAGCAGTGGCCCAACATAAATTACCTAGATCTAAATCTGATTGGTTGCTCTGATGACCAAAGGATTCATGTACAGGCCTACAGCAAGCTCATGTCAAAAAAATTACCTCTCAGTGCCAATGGTTGCCTTTTAACCCATGTCAAAAAAGCTGCACTCAAAGGTCAATTTATTATGGTTTAGCCCAACTTATCATCACTGGAGGGTCTTTAGCTAAGGTTATAGATATTGGGTATTTAACCATAATACAAGGTAATGCAGAATTAAAGGGGATATTGTCCCCAGGGGTTCACTATGTGGCCAAGAAGGCATTCTTCACTGGCAATGTATTAACTTCTAGTTGGTTGCAGTCTAATACAAATCAACCTACATTGGGCATGTTCAGGTTTGGGTCTATTCGTTGGTCGAGTTGTCCCTACTTGACATTGTCCAGTTGTGTACCAATGATTACTTATTTAAGATCAGGCTGTTGGTGAATTGCCACAGAGGGGATGTTGTCTATGTAATTTATTGATGGTTATGTGACTGTTTCAAGGGGCATCTGTCTAATATCTGGGTCAATAAGAATACCAACGTAGAACATAATTTCATGGATCATCAGGGTCATCAAGGTACAAATTAAAAAAAGGTCAATAACCCTATCAAGGAAGGTGATTGTTTTTTCTTACAAAATAAAAGTAAAGTAAATTGACTCTCCAACAAAGAAGCCAAAACTCCAGAGGAGTGACTTTTGAATAGGATGTTATCCATTATTATACATGGATATGCCCTATATCCCTATATGCCCCCCCTCCCAACACCCTTTCTTCCTTCTAATTCTTCTTTGCTTGGTCCCTTTTTTCTTCTACCACCCCACCCCCAATTTTGCTTCTGCTTTCTCCTCTCCTTTACCTTAAGTCCTGTATCCCCTCCTCCCTTCCATCCCCCAGAGCCCTCCCTCCTTTTCCATATTTTCCTTAATCCCATCTCCTTCCTTTCCTTTTTTTAGGAGCGTTTTACTTTCCATCTGGTTTTACTATAGATCAGTAACCATAACATATTGTTTTCTTATATTCATGTTTTCCAATAGGTTTGCTTCTAGTAGTGGTTGTTTTTAACTTATTGTAATCACATTTAAGATTTCCAATAATAAACTTTATTATTTTAGAAGGGTTTTTGCTGCTCATGAAATGTTTAATTTTGCAATGAATTTTGTCTTAGGATATGTTTAAACCACTGTCTTATGGTAGCTTGAGCTTAGGTTGTATTTGTTTGTGATTTGATGCATATATAGTGTGGAGCCCTTTAGGACCTAATTTGCATTAATTTATACACTACATGGAAGAGGGTGGCAAGAACAAAATTCAATGAGCATTCCCTTTCTCACCTTGTGATTCTTTATTTACTGGAATACTATTCTACTGAGACTGGTCAGGTGGATGATGATGAAGGCAGATGGATGGATTAAATGGATTTTTAACTTTTACAAAATGTTATGTTATAGTATGTTAATGGGGGCTGTCCACCCCTGTAAAAGGAGTACAGTTGGGCCGAACACCCCCTGGTTTGGTTCACACCAGAATTCTCAAACGTCCCAAAAGCTTGGACCTGAACCGTGAACCCTATTAAAGTCTATTGGAAGCGAACATGAAAAATCAAAAGTACCCATTTTTAAGGCTTATTTGGGGGGGGGGGTCCCCTTAGTCTGCCTGTAAAGTGGCACATCTGTACTGTGTATAGAACATGCTGAGGCAAAACTGACATTTATAAAGAATTTTTTTTTTTATTATTACGTGGGGGTCCCCCCCAATCCATACCAGGCCCTTTGGGTCTAATATGGATTTTAAGAGGAACCTCACGCCAAAAAAAAAAAAACCACGGCGTGGGGTCCCCCCCAAAATCCGTACCAGACCCTTATGAAAACCATACCAGGCCACATGCCCTTAACATGGGGGGGGGGGGTTGTGCTTTGGTGATGGGGACAAGGGCCTCTTCCCAATAACCCTGGGCTGTAGTTTTGGGGGTCTGCGGGCAGGGGGCTTATCAGAATCTGGATGCTCCATATAACAAGGGGGCCCCCAGATCCTGGCCTCTTCCCTATGTGAATGAGTAGGGGGTAGAAGAAGGATGGAGAAGACTGGGCTCCTCCGCTAGTAAAAGAGCTGGAAGAAGATAGCAGAGGAGCCCGGGAGGAGACACTGGAGAGTGGGAGTAGAGGACGGAGAGCACGGAGAAGAACTGGAGAGTGCGAAGGAATCGGAAGAAGACGCCTCGGTCGGCGGGGACGGGGATGGGGGAGAAAGCAAAAGAGCTAGCAAAAGAGCGGCAAAAGAGCAGAAGATAGCGGGGGAGCCCGGTGAGAAAACCCCCGAAGTCGGAAGAAGACCCCCAGAGCTGCCTAATAAATTACTTTGAAAACCTGTGTTGTGTGTTTTTTTATTAACACTTTTTCCCCCAGGTGAATGAGTAGGGGTACTATGTACCCCATACTCATTCACATAGGGTGGGGGGCCAGGATCTGGGGGCCCCCTTATTAAAGGGGCTCCCAGATTCCGATAAGTCCCCCCGCCTGCAGACCCCGACAACCAACGGACAGGATTGTCAGGAAGAGGCCCTTGTCCTCATCAACATGGGGACAAGGTGCTTTGGAGTAGGGGGCTCGCTCATCCCCACCACATTTCTTGACCAGCCGGGCTGCCGCTTTTTCGGTGTATGGGGGTTCCCCTTAAAATCCTTACCAGACCTAAGGCCCTGGAATGCCCCTAGAGGCATGCAGGTCTAGGGGCATTCCAGGCCCTTAAGCGCTCGCTGCTATAGGAAAATGTGACATTTTTCTATTGCAGCCAGCGCAAGAACCAGCGCAGCTGGATCGCGCTGGTTAGAGAAGCCTGTCGCCGAGAACCAGCGCGACACGATCGCGCTGGAAACACAATTGGTGATGTCACCTGGTGGCACCGCCCCTTGTGACATCACTGACCGGCTTCCTGGCCTGCACCTTAACAACCAGCTATTCACTGTGCCTTAATTGGGCAAAACTTTGTGCAGTGCGCAGTGCATTGTGGGGCGCTTGGCGGGTGACTATCCCGCCGAGCACCATGCAAATTTGGGCACTCACTGAATGGACAAACAGGCAATGTTGGGGCCAAACTTTTTCTTGACTCAAACTGTTCGTCCAACTCTAAAAAGGAGTGAAAATAAGAGCAGTGTGCAGGCCACCACAGACCATAAGTAAGTAGAAGGTATACATAAATGTATAGGCTACCATGGGAAACCAGAAATAAATGTATTTGATACCCAGGGATGCAAAATGTTAGGTGCCATAAAGAGCTCACTGAAAAGAGGGGCACCAAGCATTGGGAAGTATCCCATTTCTGTCCTTTTTAGCTGCAGCCCTACCAAGATCTATGGTGGAAGTCATCAGAGTTTGCTGAGAGAACATATTACTATTATTTAATTTATCTTTTTTATTTTTTATTTTTACACTGTTCTTTAAAAAAAATTGTGTCACTTTTATTCCAATTACAAGGAATGTAAACACCCCTTGTAATAGAAAAAAGACCTCAGATCTCATATTTACACTAAAATACAATAAAATATATAAATAAATAAATGTCATTAAAAAATAATAATAATAAAAATGTCCCTTTAGGAGTTATGGGCGGAAGTGACGTTTTGACGTTGCTTCCGCCCTGCAATGGTATGGAAACGGGTGGGGGCCATCTTCCCCTCACTCGTCTCCATATCAGGCCAGGGAGAGGACTTGATCACCTCTGACGCTACTGATGGCTCTGGTAAGTGACGGAGGGCACTGGAGAGAGGCGGGAGGGTTGCCACAGAGACCACTTTTATCTGAAACCGGACTGCTCACTGAAGAAGAGGAGCTAGCTGCTGCCATAATAACGATATCCCTCTTCTAAGTACTGATGTTTTGTCTGATTCAGCGACCCATCAGAATGAGTAATGGAAGTGATCTTCAGTCGCCGCCATCTTGCTACACCCTGCACTCCTCCACAGTAAGGATACAGTGAGAAGGCGGAAAGAGGACATCTTGTTACACGCACCAGAGTTTTGCATTTTACCCTTATTTTTTAACAGTAAACTGAGTTTATATAGTGAAATACAGTAGTTAGAACTCTGTCTGACTTGTTAGATGTTGAATTTTAAAAGCAGCGGCAAGTCTGCTGATCTCACAGGTTTCTGACAGAAGTTCGCTGCTTTTTAAAATGAAACATCTAAACATTCTGATGGAGTTCTAAGTACTGTATTTCACTATATATACTAGTTTACTGTTAAAACTAAGTGCAAAATGCAAAACTTTTGTGGGTGTAACAAGATGTGCGCTTCCCCCCTTCTCAGTGTATCCTTACTGTGGAGGAGTGCAGGGTGTAGCAAGATGTCGACGACCAAACCTCACTTCCGTTACACATTCTGGCGGGTTGCCTAATCTGATGAAACACCAACGTACAGTATATCGGCGTGAGCTGATCCGGAAGTGGAAAGGCATAGATATCTGGTGAGTCTCAGCCTTCTGGGGAGTGGTGTGAGCACTGAAACACTTTTTGAAACACTTTTTTTTATCTGTTCTTTATTGGAATTGGGATGAACACTTTGAAATTAATACACTTTTACACACATAAGCACTGGGTGCTAAATGTTTGTTTAGACTTTACTGAATTAAATTATAATTTTCCTCCATAGGTTCTTATCGTTTTTTTTTTTTTTTTTTTTTTTTTTTGCAGCATTGTTGCACGAGACAGGTGTGGGGATTAAAAAAACAGCCTTGCTTTAACAGTTAAAAAAAATGTCTGTAAAACCTCTACATTTCTGTTCTGTGAGATTGTTCATGAATGGCCCAAATGCTATGTCATTTTGCTCTTACAGGTAAAGACTCAACATGTCCAGGCATTATCAAAGCTTTCCACCAAGCCCCCCACCACATATTTTCACTAGCTAATCGCTATGAGGGACAGTCTTACTGGCTAGTAGGAATAGTAGGAATGTAGTAGGAGGCAGAATGGGGTGGGCAAACATATGCACAGTCAGTACCCACTCATCATACCTGTAGCAGTTTGCCCTCTTCTCTTCAGCAACAGAGTCTCTTTAATCTTTAAGCAGTCCGATCATGTTCACATATCTACCTGCCATCTGCTTAAGGCCAACTTTACAATCGCTTTATAGATTGTACTGTGGATTGAAAATGCATTAAATGGCTGTCAAATTATTCTAAAGAACTTGTATTTAATTCACAGGTGTCTAGACTCCATTTAAATACTAATGTGCTGGTTGTCATGGACAGCTTGTATCTGATAAATTAATCTGTGCATGGCAATTAAATGTCATTGACTGAAATGTATCTGATTAGCTGATGTGGTATTGACTGAAATGTGTCTAGTAAAGTGGTGAAATGTGTGCATGCTTTCAACTCCTTTGGCTATTTGAATTTCAGGTGCAGAAGCTGAACGTATAAATCTATGAGTAATTATATATTGCTACATACACATTCCATTTTAAATACATGGGGAAATTATGGGCACAATTTACTAAAAGCCCTCTGCTAGAAATTAAACTTGCCCATTCTTACTTTACATATCAAAAGGTGCCTCCAATGAGCTATCATGGAATTATCTTCCCTATATCTTGGGCAAATGCATCTTCTCAGAACATTTCCTTGCCAGGATTTCAGGACTTTATTATACACCAGAAGGCCCATGTTCCCCATTTTCTGGTACTTGTAAAGACTGCTCATCCTAGGCCTAATTTTTGTCTTGATCATAGAACTATAGGCTTGTATTGGAAGAAAATCAAAAAATCCAAAGCATAGACATCTTTGGTTACCATCATAAGCACTGCATTTTGGCAGATGATCTAATCATGTTCCTGATCAATCACACTACCTCTCTCTCCAAACTATTACAAAGCTCTTCCTTTCTTTTTTGGTTTTCACAGAGCAAAATTTAAAGTTTTATATATATTTTTACCTCCCACCCTGACCCAAACACTCAAATGTTCCTATGAATTCCAGTGAATGTCCAAACACCTCCTGTATCTTGGGATTGATCTCACTAACTCCTATAACACCATTTATAATGCCAACTACCCTGCCCTTACTTGCCATTTGCCAAAACTTCTCTTAGAGTGGGCAACTTACCTTATCTCCTGGCTTGGCCATATAGCTGCACATAAAATGTCTTTCCTATTATAATAACTTTTCAGGGTTCTCCCAATTGCCTCATATCCCCTGCATACATCAAAACAAGACCCTGAAATACATATGAACGTCATAAAGACCCAGGACTGCTCAACCCCTCCAACTCCCAAGAATGGGAAGATAAATGTGGCCCAAATCTTGACACCAGAAGAGCGAAAATGATGTGTGGCTAGCCACTGCTAAGTTCTCAATTAACGTCTCTACAACTAAAAAACAATTATAAGCAAACCATTCACTGACATTTTGTACCAACTTGAATAGCCTCAGCGCTATTGGACTATTCATCTCACTGCTTCAGAGGCTGCCCAGAAAATAATATCTATTTTCATGTCTGGTGGGTTTAGGAATTATGGATGATCTGAGGTCTGAAGCTGCAGGAATTGGGGCTGATATGAGTTCTGATGGTGTAGAAATTGGGCCTTGTCTAAGGTCTAAAGGTGCAGGGATTGGGGCTGATCTGAGGTCTGAAGCTGCAGGAATGGGCCTAGACTGAGGTCTGAAGGTGCAAGAATTGGGCCTTATCTGAGGTCTGACGGTACAGGAATAGGGCCTTATCTGAGGTCTGAAGGTGTAGGAATTGGGGCTGATCTCAGATATGAAAGTGCAGGAACTGGGGCTTATCTGAGGTCTGAAGGTGCAGGAATGGGGGCTGACCTGAGATTCAAAGATGCACAAGTTATATGACTATGGAATGCTTTTGTTCACAGACAATTTAATACAGTCCCTTTAAATTTTCCAGATTTTTTTCATGTTACAACCAAAATCATAAATGTATTTTATTGGAATTTTAGGTGATAGATCAGCACAAAATAGCCATAATTGTGAAGTGGAAGGAAAATTATAAATGGTTTTCCAAATGTTTTACAGATAAATATCTGAACAGTGTGGCATGCATTTGTATTCAGTCCTTTTTACTCTGATACCTAACTAAAATCTAGTGGAACCAATTGCCTCCAGAAGTCAAGTAATTAGTAAATTAGTCCACCTGTGTGTAATTTAATAAATTTAATTATAAATACAGCTGTTATGTGAAGCCCTCAGAGGTTTGCTAGAGAACCTTGGTGAACAAACCGCAGGGAGGCAGAGGAACACACTAGACAGGTCAGGGATAAAGTTGTAGAGAAGTTTAAAGCAGGATTAGGTTATAAAAATATATCTCAAGCTTTGAGCATCCCACAGAGCACTGTTCAATCCATCATCCGAAAATGGAAAGAGTATGGCACAACTGCAAACCTACCAAGACATGGCCGTCCACCTAAATTGACAGGCCGGGCAAGGAGAGCATTAATCAGAGAAGCAGCGAAGAGGCCCATGGGAACTCTCGAGAAGATGCAAAGAGCCACAGCTCAGGTGAGAGAATCTGTCCACAGTACTAGTATTAGTATTAGTCATGCACTCCACAACAAACATGTGGAAGAAGGTGCTCTGGTCAAATGAGACCAAAAATGAACTTTTGGCCTAAAAGCCAAACGCTATATGGCGGAAAACTAACACTACACATCACCCTGAACACACCATTCCCACAGTAAAACATGGTGGTGGTAGCATCATGTTGTGGGGATGCTTTTCTTCAGCAGGGACAGGGATGCTGGTCAGGGTTGATAGAAAGATGGATGGAGCCAAATACAGAGCAATCTTAGAAGAAAACCTGTGATGCCGTGTACACACGGTCAGACTTTCCGGCAGAAAAAGTCAGATGGAATTGCTTCATCGGATATTCTGATCGTGTGTGGGCCTCATTGGACTTTTTTTTTTCAAAAATTCTAATGGACCAAGAAATAGAACATATTTTAAATCTTTCCTGACGGAATCAATTCCTATCAGGAAAACCGTTCATCTGTATGCTGTACCGACGGACCAAAAATGACGCATCCTCGGAAGCAAGTATGAGACAGCAGCTATTAACTACTGGTATTGAACTCCCTTTTTCTAGTCCCATCGTAAGTGTTGTACATCACCATGTTCTAGATGATCGGACTTTGGTGAGATCATGTGTAGGCAAGACCGTTTCAGTGCAACTCCGTCGGAAAAACCGCCAGAGTTTATTCCGATGTAAAAACTGGTCGTGTGTATGCGGCATTAGCCTTTGCAAAAGACTTGGAACTGGGGCAGCAGGACAATGACTCTAAACATACAGCCAGCACTACAATGGAATGGTTTAGATCAAAGCATATTCATGTGTAAGCCCTTGTACCCACGGCCGGACATTCTGACAACCAAATCCGTTGGATTTTGTCCGACGGATTTTGTCCGACGGATTTTGTCCGAAACTGTTGCATACACACGATCGGACAAAGTTGTCGGAAAATCCGATTGTACATAACGTGATGACCTTATTTCGTTACGACGGGACTACGTTCAGGCTAGTAGCCAATAGCTTTGGTCTAGGAATTTGATCTGAGCATGCGTGGCACTTTGTCCGTCGGAGTAGGCTACACATGATCGGAGTATGTCCGATCGGAGCATATTGTCTGAAATTTTTTGGACAAGTTGGAAAACTTGGTCCGTCGGATAGTCCGACGGAAACAGTCCGATGGAGACCACACACAGTCGGAATATCTGACAAAACGATCCGATAGGACACATTCCATCAGAATCTCTGACCGTGTGTACAAGGGCTTAGAATGGCTCAGTCAAAGTCCACACCTAAATACAATTGAGAATCTATGGCAAGACTTGAAAATTGCTGTTCACAGACTCTCTCCATCCAATCTGATAGAGCTTGAGCTATTTTGCAAAGAAGAATGGGCAAACATTTAACTCTTTAGATGTGTAAAGCTGGTAGAGACATCCCCAAAATGACTTGCAGCTGTAATTGGAGCAAAAGGTGGTTGTACAAAGTATTGATTCGGGGGGGCTGAATACAAATGCATGCCATACTTTTCACATTTATTTGTAAAAAAAAAAAAAAATGAAAACCATTTATTATTTTCCTTCCACTTCACAATTATGTGCCACTTTATGTTGGTCTATCACATAAAATCCCACTAAAATACATTTACGTTTTTGGTTGTAACATGACAACATGTGGAACATTTCAAGGGGTATGAATACTTTTTCAAGGCAAGTTAATATTTTCATATGCAAAATAATATATTAAAGGTATGGCCTGGCATAATATGTTGTCTGCTATTCCCCTGTAGCCTTATGCAGCGTACACACGACCAGACTTTCGACTGAGTTACGACGGACTTCCGACCGAACGGACTTGCCCACACACGAAAAGCCCAAAGTCTGTTCGTTTTGAATGTGATGACGTACGACGGGACTAGAAAATTAAGTTTAATAGCCAGTAGCCAATAGCTGCCCTAGCGTCGTATTTGGTCTGTCGGACCAGCATACAAAGACGAACGATTTTCCTGAGAGAAATTGATTCCGTAGGACAGATTTAAAACATGTTCTATTTCTAGGTCCATTGGAGTTTTTGAAGACAAAGTCTGATGAAGCCCACACACGATCGTAATATCTGAAGGAATGATTCCATCTGACCTTTTCTACCGGAAAGTTTGGTTGTGTGTACGCGGCTTTAGTGTTTTTATACTAGAACATAGGTTTATATTATCTAATAAGAACTTTTATATAATAACCAAAAACTGCTGTCACATTTGTAACTGTAGCACCCTGATGTTTAGGCAGGGCTGCTATTAAATTTAGTTCTCAGGCGATAAATGCCTTGGCCAATTGTTAGTAAATCATTTGATTTCCCACTAATTCTGGAATTGCTGCACTTCTGTCACTGGGTGGCCTGGTAGCTGATGACATTGGATAAGACCAGGGCGTAGCAAGGACAGATTAAGAATGAATGGGGTGTCTCAGCCAATGGGCAGGGATCTTCTAGGGGGCCCTTGGCCTGCTGGGAGAGCCTATTTATTTGGGTGGAGTCAAGTGATCAGGGTTCTGTGCCATCTGGATGGCCATTTGGATGGCCGTCTGGGTGGACGTGTGTTATGTTGCTCTGAGCTGCTAGGCTGTAAGCCTTAGGCCTATACCGGGGACATCTGGCTGCTAGGCTGTCTGAGAGCCTATCCAGAAGCAGGAGAGCAGCATAGGGTTGGGAATGTGGGCTTGTAGTCCAACCAAAAGTAATGTTTCCGCCGGCCGGGGACCAGTGGGGGTCGGAGGTAGAGGGGAAGCTGTCCCCACTAAGGGACCATCCACCTTGTTACCGGAGACTACTGTGAGCAAGCTGAGGCCAGTACCAGAGGAGACTTCTCAGCAGCCGGGGGCGGTGAAGAAGTGGGAAAACTTCAGCAAGTTCCAAAACAGGGACCCAGACGGACAGCAGAGGTGTTGCTTGTGGAGCATTAGTGAGTGCCAAGCCAGGGACCTAGTGTATCAGCAGGGGCGATGCTTGAAGAGTATCTGTGAGTGTCAAGTCAGGGACCCAGCAGGGAAGCGAGGGTGATGCTGGAGGAAGATACTGAGTGCTAACAGTGGAAGAGCTCAGGGCATCCAGTGGCTATTGGATCTAAGTCTAGTGAGAGAGACTGGAAGCTCATTGAGTGAAGAGCCACAGAGAGTGATTGAGGAGTAAGCTAAGAACTGTTCGAGTTGCAAATAGTTGGATACAATTACAGTTAGTAACTTCTAGAAGACTTTTGCCATAGGAGACAGCATCCTACCTATACAGAAGTGTCCAGCTGGAAGCCTTCACCTCTATAGCTGTCTGCCTATAGAAGTCTCAGAGTCTGCCAATTAACATTGCATCTACCAAAGGGTGTCCTGGCCCTAACCCCTCTTTCCTACAGTTCTGTTCAAGAGACAATAAATCTCTTTTTGCATTCTAAAAGTGTCTGGTGCCCACCGTTGTATCTTGCATTACACCCACAATGCCTTGTAACCTACTCTACACAGAAGGATGTCAGCTGTCTCTGACTCTGGAGGTCACCATTAGGCCTAAAGGGGCCTGGGATTTTACACAAATTGTAAGTATCTTACATTGAAAATACAGGTCATATCTAAACTAGAAAGAAATACCTGCCTAGCTTTTCCACTACAGACATGCTGATGGAATGCACATATCATGCAGGAGCACAGGAGATCTTCGAAAATACCACTATATTTTGATATAGAGCCGTTTCCTGCTCATTTGTGCCTTGCTGAATGACCACACAGAAGAGATAAACTGTAAAGTCCCATTTTGGCCAAAATTAGCATTTTGTTTTGGAAAGAGCTGAGAAGTACTCAAATCTTTGCCAGATTTTTCATGTCATGTGTTTCTGCTAGGGAACTCTCTTCTTACCTTCTCTCAAGAAAGGAAGTGATGGGAAATCTTTCTAGTGGAAATACAAATTAAAACAACTAGTAGCGTGAGGAATGGCTAAAAGTTTTGTTAATATTCTTATTATTGTTCATACCTTCCCGCCTGGCGACAGCCACAAACCCCATTTCTTCTACAGGCTTCATAGCGAACGAAAGCGTCAGGGAAAAAAAACCCAGAAACTTTAATGCCGCGTACACACGTAGCCAACTATCTAGCGGACTTAGTCCGACGGACTTCCCGCCGGACTGTCCGCCGGACTTTCTGAACGAGCTACTTACCCACACACGCCACTTTTTCAGCAGACTAATACGGCGTACTAAGTCCGCCGGACTATCCGCCATACTTTTGAAATGAACGGACTCGCCCACACACGCGGAAGAAAGTCCGCTCATTTTGAGCGCGTATCCAGGTAGCCGGGGCCAGCAAAGGAGGCGTTGCTGGCCCGGTCACCTGGTAAGGACTTAAAGGGGAACCCCTACGCCGAAAAATCGGCGTGGGGGTCCTCCCTAGGTCCACATCAGACCCTTGTCCCAGCACGCTACCCGGACAGCCAGGAAAGGGGGTGGGGATGAGCGAGCGCCCCCCCCTCCTGAGCCGTACCAGGCTGCGTGCCCTCAACATGGGGGGTTGCCTTGGGGAAGGGGGGCCGCGCGGCCCACCCACCCCAAAGCACCTTGTCCCCATGTTGATGAGGACAAGGGCCTCTTCCCGACAACCCTGGCCATTGGTTGTCGGTGTCTGCGGGCGGGGGGCTTATCGGAATCCGGGAGCCCCCTTTAATAAGGGACCCCATGTCCCCCTCTTCGGTTCTTCTTGCCGGGCCACTGCACCTTCTTCTAGCTCTTTTACAGGCGGTGGCCTGGTCTTCTGTCGCCGCTGTCGCCGTCTTCTGTTCTTCTCTTTTTCTCTTCAGATGTTGCCTCGTCGCTCTCTCGGCTCACAATGATGGGGGAGCGGCACGTGGCGACTTATATAGGGACATCGCTGGATGATGTCCCCGCCCATTATGATGTCACAGTCCCAGAGGATGCTGGGACTGTGACATCATAACGGGCGGGGACATCATCCGGCGATGTCCCTATATAAGTCACCGCGCGCCGCGTCCCCATCATTGTGAGCGGAGAGAGCGACGAGGCAACATCTGAAGAGAAGAAGAGAAGAACAGAAGACGGCGACAGCGGTGACAAGAAGAACCGAAGAGGGGGACAAGACCCCCGAAGAGGGGGACAAGACCCCCAAAGTCAGAAGAAGAGGGCGGCGGCGAAGAAGAAAGCCAGGCTCCTCCGCTAGTAAAAGAGCTAGCAGAAGAAAGCTGGGGAGTCCGGCGAGAAGACCCCCGAAGACAGACAGAAGACCCCCGGAGCTGTGCAATAAACAATTTTAACCCTTGTGTGTTGTGTTTTAATTTTACTTTTTTTCCACAGGTGAATGGGTAGGGGTACATTGTACCCCATACTCATTCACATAGGGTGGGGGGCCGGTATAAGGGGGCCCCCTTATTAAAGGGGGCTCATGGATTCCAATAAGCCCCCCGCCTGCAGACCCCAACAACCAACGTCCAGGGTTGTCGGGAAAAGGCCCTTGTCCTCATCAACATGGGAACAAGGTGCTTTGGGGTGGGGGCTCAGGAGGGGGGGGGCGCTCGCTCGTCCCCACCCCCTTTCCTGGCCGGCCGGGTAGCGTGCTCGGACAAGGGTCTGATGTGGACCTAGGGGGGACCCCCACGCCGATCTTTCGGCGTAGGGGTTCCCCTTTAAGTCCTTACCAGGTGACGGGGCCAGAAACGCCTCCTTCGTTGGCCCCGGCTACCTGGAGACGCACTCAAAATGAGCGAACATTTCTCCACGTGGGAAAAGTCCGTTCATTTCAAAAGTATGGCGGACTAGCACACACACGGCCGTACTGTCCGCCGAAAAGTGAGTCCAGCGGACAGATTGGAGTGCAAAAATACTTTCTTAGTCCGCCATACTTTTGGGTAAAAAAAGTCCGCCGGAGGCTACACATGGGCGGATTGTCCGGCGGACTTGAGTTTACCGGACTTTTCCACCGGATTGTTTGATCGTGTGTACGCGGCATTACTCTTCCCCACTTTAAACAAAAGTACATACAAAAAATCTTTGACCAGGGTTATACACCTGACAGTGTAAGGCTCCTTTTTTGCTTGGGGCCAGTGAGTGGTAAAAACAGGCCATTGTTACATATTTTTACCACCTCTGACAACCCAGCTAAGAGCAGACATGTTGCAGCTTGGATGAGTTGAGTACACATTGCCATGGTCATGATGCTTTGCACTTCATGCTAAGGTGATTTTTCTTTGTGCACCAAAGACATGAAAAGCAAAATCCTAATATATTAGTCTGGTGTAGAAGACACATTGTTTACTTTTTACAGGATGATCCTCGATCCATCATTATATTTTTTGTAATTTCCTGAACACTACTCAGCAGTGAGCATAACGCTTATGCCATTACTCTCAATTTTTCTGTTGTCGAGGTTGGTTAAATTATTCATATATGCATGAAATCACATGCACATCCAGCTTCAAAAGCAAATATATATTTACGCCATTAAATATATGGTCTTTTGTCAATATGTATAATGCAGAAGGTACGTATAAATGTATATATATATATATATATATATATATATATATATATATATATATATATATATATATATATATATACATACACATACACAAACACACACATACAACATTCCAGTCTGGTTGTTCAGTGAGTCCAATTAGTACAGATCAGACTGGGGTTCTCGTCACCCTGTGCCCCTAATAGACACAGGGTAACTTAGACATAGGAGGGGCATGAGGAGCTGATACAAGGGTTTCCCAACCTCTGCAAGGGATTCTTGGTTCTATGGGCCCCCTGCCCAAAGTGATTCACATCTCTCCCCTTTCAGCAACAGACTAAATTAGGAGGAGACCCCAAATGGGTTGACTCCAAAGTTAGTCAGTATTTCCAGTCCCCCAATGCCCGTATCTACACAGTACCCCAAATAAATTTTCCCAAACATAGCATTACTCACCCAGTCAACCTCTGCCTCTCTCAGAGAACATACCCACCGATGGGGAGAAGTGCGGACTGGCCCTTCTCCCCGGAGTCCTTTCAGGTGCTGGAAAGAAGACAGAGTGGCTGGGCTCACTTCATCATGCTGTTGGGGATCTGGGCCAACTGCTCAGCATCCCTGGAGTATACAGGTGGATACTGCATCTTTTGTTAGTTGAGGGCACAGACCAGCAGCACTCTGCTCTGTTGACAGCTCTTCTGCTGGGTTGGTGGCATTAATCTGGGGTGCCGTCTGCTGTTGGGAAGGGGAACCGGCTGCTCCATACCCCTTACCCTCATCTGGCTGTTGAGACCACAGGTTTCTGATACTGTCTCCCAGGTGCACTGATCTGTCAAGGCTGGGCTTAACCCTTCCTTCTCTGAGCTGGCCGCTCAGCTGTTGGCTAATTACCAGCTCCTATTGCTCCACAGTTACTCAGCTGTTGATGATATCCTGCTCATCAGTCCTGCCTACTTAAGCCGTCCAGTTCAGAGGTTTTCTGCCTTCGCCTTGGTCAACATCACAGAAACCATCTCCTGCAATCCTGTTCAAGACTTGCTTTGCTGACATCTCTTCTGGCTCCAGATCCTGCTTTCTGTTCCACTACATTGATCCCTGACTTCTGGCTTGGCTGACTATCCATTCCAGTTACTGAACTTTGGCTATGCGTTTCGGCCGATACCAGGGTGTTTTTAACCCCCGCTAGCGGCCCAATAAAGAGTTAAAAGCACCTGGTGTATACACTGCTCCTAAAGCGCCCCAAAGATGCTGCTTGCAGGACTTTTCTTAATGTCCTGCCAGCGCAGCGCCCAGTGTAAAAGCACTCAGGCTTTCACACTAGGACTGCAGATGAGGCATTTTTCAGGTGCTTTACAGGCACTATTTTTAGCGCTAAAGTGTCTGAAAAATGCCTCCAGTGTGAAAGGGGTCTAAAACATTTTAAAATGGTTGTTTGTATTTATTTATAAGGGCCTGTTCACAGTGGAATGCAATGCAGGAGAGCCACGTTCTTGTGCAAAGAAGCTGCACAGTGATAAGCTCATCTCTCTGCCACTCTGCGCAGCATGCTCCTTGTCAGCTCCTTCAGACACTTACATAGTGTGCATTTATAATTCATTAATACAGAACTACATTGATTTGTGTCATTTATATCTGTTTAGAGATTAGCTGTAAGCTAGCAAAGCTACATTTACACCAGTATGTGGCTGTTGCCATTTTGTTTTTACACTTTTCACTACCATTTATATCTATGGTAGGTTCAATTTGATGGAATATAAAACAGGATAATGTTTAAACGCACTGCACTAAAGAACAAATAAATACAGGAATACTGGCAGAATTTTCCCATTGGTTACAGCTGGTGTGGCGACATGTAGCTGCATCACCAACTTTATACTTTGGTACCAGTGTGAATTTGATTGATAGAATGAACCCACAATGTAGACTTCTAGTAGGGGTCAAGTCCTGGGAGAAAAAGTGAGGGAACTCACCAAGATTCCCCTTACTGTGCCCAATAATGCAGACTCAATGTGCCCATCAATGCAGTATAACTCTGCCCATCAAATGCAGCCTCGCTGTGCCCATCAATGCAGGCTCACCGTGCCCATCATTGCAGCCTCACTGTTCCCATCAATGCAGCCTCACTGTGTCCCTCAATGCAGCCTCACTGTGCCCATCAATGCAGCCTCACTGTGTCCCTCAATGCAGCCTCACTGTGCCCACCAATGCAGCTTCACTGTGCCCATCAATGCAGTCTTACTGTGCCCATAAATGCAGCCTTACTGTGCCCATCATCAATGCAGCCTCACTGTGCCCATCAATGCAGCCTCACTGTAACCATCATCGCAGCCTCACGGTGCCCATCATAAATGTAGACTCACTGTGTCCATCAACACAGCTTCACTGTGCCCATCTATGCAGCCTCACTGTGCCCATCAATGCAGACTCACTGTGCCAATTAATGCAGACTCACTTTGCCCATCAACACATCCTCACTGTGCCCATCAATGCAGCCTTACTGTGCCCATCATTGCAGACTGACTGTGCCCATCATTAAAGCCTCACTGTGCCCATCAAATGCTGCCTCACTGTGCCCATCAAATGAAAACTCACCTGTGCCCATCATTGCAGCCTCACTGTGCCCATGAATGCAGCCTCTCTGTGCCCATCATTGCAGACTCACTGTGCCCATCAATCGCAGCTTCACTGTGTCCATCAAATGCAACCTCACTGTGTCCATTAACGCAGCCTCACTGTGCCCATCAAATGCAGACTCACATGTGCCTGGATTATACAGCATGGATCTCCTGCTATGTCACGGAGCTTGAGTCTGCAATGTTCGGCGGCTGACCACTGTAACAAAGTTTCGCTTCCTAGACTGGTGCCTCATGTGATAGACGGAACACTGATCTAATGCCGGGAAATTTAGTGTTCCGTCTATCACAGTGGCCGGCTGCCAAACATTGCAGTGTGTAAGGTACACAGGAGGAGAAGGAGGAGGGAGGGGAGGACTCTGCACCTGAGCCTCCCAGGACACATGCCGTCACAAGGGGGGGCTCTCCAGGTGACATCACCGGATGGCCACGCCCCATGGCTATATAAGAGACGCCAGATAGTGAACAACAGCACAACAGAGGAAGGCAACCTTAGTAGAAGAGCGGACTTTTTTTGATTTTAGCAGGTAACCTTCGGCGAGGAAGAAGAACAAGGAGAAGACAGCACAAGGAGAAGACAGCTTGGGGAGTAGGAGACAGCTCAGGGAGAAGACAGCTCTGGGCTTCTTTTTTAATAAAGGACTTTTCAAAAACCGGCTCTTGTTTTTTTCTTAACACTTCACTGCTTTTTCGTGTGAATGGGTAGGGGTACGATGCCCGATACCCATTCACATGGGGGAGCTGGGATCTGAGGGCCTCCTTGTTAAAGGGTGCTTACAGATTCTGATAACCCCCCCGCCCTCAGACCCCGACAACCACAGGCAAGGGTTGTCAGGAAGAGGCTCTTGTCCCCATCAACATGGGAGCAAGGTGCTTTGGGGTGGAGGGCAGAGCCCTCTACCCCAAAGCACCCATCCCCCCATGTTGAGGGCATGCAGCCTGGTATGGTTCAGGAGGGGGGGGGCGCTCGCTTGTCCCCTCCCATTCCTGACCAGCCAGGCTGCATGCTCGGATAAGGGTCTGGCATGGATTTGGGAGGCCCCATACCATTTTTTTTTTTGTCATGGGGGGTCCCCTCCGAATCCATACTAGACCCAAAGTAAAGGGTAGCTCTGAATTGAGGTGTAAAAATCCTTTTTATTTTGTACCTCTTCATATACATTTGCATGATGCTCTGTATGTCTTACTAGATTTTATTCTTTTATACCAATAAATTACATTTCTTATGCATTTGATGTCTGTTTAGTACCTACATAGTCCCACCCTTAGAGGGTTCTTTCTTTCGCATTCTAGACCCGAAGGGCCTGGTATTGACCTGGGGGAGGGGGCCCCATGCCGTTTTTTTCGCAATTTTTTTTTAATTTTTGCCAGCAATTTTTTTCACATTCAGCTGTCAGCATTAATACATGTCCCCTGGGGCAGGACCTGTGTCCCCAAACACTTTTCATGACAATAACTTGCATATAAGCCTTTAAAATTAGCACTTTTGATTATTTGTATTCGTTTCCTATAGACTTTAACGGTGTTCATGTGTTCTGCCAAATTTTTTGCCTGTTCGTTATGTTCTGGTGCGAACCGAACCAAGGGGTGTTCGGCCCATCCCTAGTTAAGACCGTGTGGTGTTCTGGTGTTCCAAGTAAAAATCTACCACACTTACAAAGCAGAACTAAATCCACCAAATTAACTGTTTCCCCAAAAAATTAGTTAAAGCATGCTGTGAATGACAACTGTTGGCAGTTACTAGTGTGCTTTTGCTAGCTCTTAACTAAACTGTCAAGCCATCTAATGGCTGATGTCATAGCTAATCATATGTGAAGCAGCATTGCAACTGTAGATCAAACAGAGGCTAAGATGGAAGCCCTAGTTTGTAAAGGATAGGAGGGTTTAATTCCAGTATAAAAAAACAGCTAGATAAAACATTTATATAACAGAAAGTACTAACCACTAATTTGCATACTATACTAGCAGTTAATTTCACATAGCAATATACATGTCAACAGGAAACAATAAGAAAGCTTAAGACCCCTTTTATGCTGGGACATTTTTCAGGCACTTTTGGGCTAAAAATAGCACCTGTAAAGCGCCTGAAAAACTCCACCTCTACAGTGTCAGTGTGAAAGCCTGAGTGCTTTCACACTAGGGCGCTGCGCTGGCAGGACATTAAAAAAAGTCCTGCAAGCAGCATCTTTGGGGCGGTGAAAGAGTGGTGTATACACCGATCCTCCACCACTCCTGCCCATTGAAATGAATGGGTACGGGCTGCCGAAGCGCCTGCAAAATGCTTTAGCAGCGGCGCTACGCGGGTACATTTTACTGTTTATTCAGCCGATAGCGCGGGGTTAAACGCGCCCCGCTAGCGGCGCTAAGATGAGACTGTAAAATGCCACTAAAACTAGCAGCGTTTTACCGTCAATGCCCGCCCACCCCAGTGTAAAAAGCAGCCTTACAGCTGAAAGTGTATAGCCAGGAGCTGAATATGTACATATTCCTGCAATCAGGAGACACTCGTGGCATTGCTGCAGGGGGAGCTGTTTTCCCTCTAGTGTTGAGTGTAATGCTGACCTGTTACCTTCTTATTCAGAGACCAGGCCGAGCAAAGCATCTTGGAATATGTAGTCCGTATGGCTGGGATTCACCCTCTGGCTAAATCATGTGAAACTACAGCTACCAGCTGGCTAATGGGGAAGAACAGACCGCTGGGAGAGACTATAAGAGGGGTGGATGGAGGCCTAGAGTGCTCTCTTGGGACCCGGAGTGGATCTGTATGCAAGGATGCTGTGATAGTGTGAGCTGCAGCTTAATCGTGGCCTGCACTAGCAGAATTATCCAGCGGATATCTGGAGGGACATCTGTGGACAGCTCCCCTTAGATGTTCAGTGGCGGCCTGGAGGCCGTTCCCATCCCAGTCATCCTGCAGTGGTATAAGATTCGGTTGAGCCGTGGTGCGGTGCGCGGGGGGTCGGATGACAGCCCATGAGCCACGTTCCTGAGAGACCATCATCATCACCATCATTATCATCATCACCATCATCACCCTCTTTTAGGGTTCCTTCGTGGTGTGTGGGCAACAGCCCAAATCTTATAGACACTGTATATAGAGACCATTGTCTTCTGCATTCCTTATCATCTTTAGTTCCAAGGATCTAGACCAAAAATCATAGACACTATATCCAGACATCCTTGCTTTCCATTGCTCTGCTGTTGCTTGTAGCTCTACAGAAAGTAACATCTTTAAGTCAGTGATCACTGTGAATTCAGTTAAAGTTTAATTCACACGGAAAGATTGTTTGCTGTTTATTCCCAACTTTTTGAGCCAGTTGCATGCAATTAAACATCAAGGGCTAGCAGAAGATCAACCGGACTGCCACACAGCAATACAGGACTACTTTTACCTCCTTCCCACTTCAGGGATTTGTTTTACTGATGCTCCTAGAGCTATAATTCACCATGAACTCTTTGTAACAGCAGGTTGAATTGCAATACAGTTTTTTCCTTGCTAAGAGTTGTATTTGTTATTTACTGTTCTGCATTTTTGTGTGAAGGAGCAGTAGAGAGGGGTCTGACATTCCTCTGCTCTCCTGTATCCTGTTCACATAGGCATTGGATGTGATTGGTTGAGCACATTATAGTGTTCACTGTTCAATTTTTGAATCTGATAGAAGATTGTCATTTAGTTATCGATAACATTCCTTTAGGAAACATTTGATAGTGTAAACTTGAGTTGACTTTCTAGGTTTTTTGTTCCATCTCATCAAGTAAACTTTGTTGATTTAATAATTTCTGGTGTATTTACTTCTTTCTTGTTGACATTTGGAGGAAAGGGAAAAAAAATGTATGAACCTATGGTGTCAGAGGTGGCAGAGGCCTACAGGGTCAGGGCAACCAGCGCTCAAAAGGGCAGCACTACAAGTGTATATGTAACTGTTTCCAGTCAGTTGGCAAGACTGTATTTACCAATAATGACAGTCATGGGGTACTGCAATTAATTGCATGACATGGGGCAAAAGCTTCTAGCAAAGGGATTCACCTTTCTGCAGTGTGATGTCTTAATAAAGCCCTGTCGTTAGGAGTAAAGTATTCAGTTACTGAAACTTCAATAAATTTGCATGTACCAATACAGTGCTTAGATAAAATTTCAGAGGAAAAGATGGGCTTTTATTAAACCTCCAGAGTACTCTGGATTAATTGTTGCATTTTATATGTTGAATGTATACTGTAGTTCTCTTCAACCATTTTCCATTGTTGAAATTCAAACACACATTATAAAACATTTATTTCCTCGGTTTATGGTATCAAGAAAACATGGTGCTTTTCTCATGCTGGCAAGCTAACCGTTTAGAGAAATTTCAATTAGTGCAATATATGACCTTTAGATATAACACAAGAAAAATCCATTTGGTCTTTGCAACAGCTAGAAGCATTGTTTTAATTGGAGTCAAGAGTTGTGTAGAATATTATGCTTCATTTTGCAGTTATTAGAAACAAAATATAGCAGATTCAAAGCTTTCATTAAAGTGCAATTTTAGCCTTGTTGAAGAAAACAAAAACATTCCCCCACTTGAACTGTATACAGTAGGTTGCAAGGATATAGGGAAATTTTCTGTATTAAATTTGATCAAGCTCTGTTCAAACCTCTGCAAAAGCCATGAGATGGTTACACAAGTAGACATTTCTGGGGGTGCCCCTGGGGGATTTGCCTATCCCATAGATCTCCCTCCTGAAGAAGCGATTTTTGACCACAAAACCGGTAGAGGAATACTGTCACACCACCCTTCAGCATAAAACTTTACGGGCAAACCCGACAGTTGTATAGTTGTGGTGGATGTTTTTATAATGTAATGTTTTGCCTGATTGTAACTGTCTTTGTACATTCTATGTATAATTTTTTTTTGTATTATTAAAAATTATCTTTTCATTTATTTTTTGATTTACCTGTGTCAATAAGTACCAAGATAGTCCATAGACACTCTATTAACTGTGTAGGTTTTGTCATATTAGCTGAAGTCGCAGTAACGGCCTTTGAAATGACCCCAAAAGCTCCGGTTTTTCTTCCAAAATTATTGATGAGGATGAAGGTACTTGTGTATAAGTTTTCTTGAATTTTCCATCCGGGCTCATAACTAATTTTATTGCCAAAATTGAATATATAGTGGAACCTCGGATTGCAAGTAACATGGTTAATGAGCGTTTCACAATACGAGCTATTATTTTTTCTAAATCCTGACTCGATTTGCGAGTCTTGTCTTGCAAAACAAGCAAGATTCAAGCCTCTGTGGTGTGTAGTACCACATTTGGCCAGAGGTGTGGGGGCACCAGTGACACTATGAGTGTTCGGAGCTGCTCAAAAATACTCTGAAACACTCAGAAATACTCCATTCCCAAGTGTTTGCGAGCCTTTCTGAGTGTTTCCGAGTGGTCTTTGAGTATTTACAAGTCTCTCTGGTGGCCCCCTACCTCTGGCCACATGCGATATTGTATGCAATAGAATTCAAGGTGGAACTAATTATCTTAGTTTCCATTGACATCTATGGGGAAACTTGCTTTGATATGCTAGTGTTCTGGATTACAAGCATTCTCCTGGAACGGATTATGCTCGTAATCCAAGGTTCCACTGTATTGTTTTAACTACTTGGGTTGTTAATTTGAGTATGGAGCCTCAAGTCCCTGTATGTCTGAAGGTGATTCTTCAAATGGTGTTTCTAGGATATTTGGGATGTGGCACTATACGCCTATTCCCTGGGAGGTGGTAATTTCGTTCACTGTCTCGTTATATGATTTTTGTTTTAGCAAAGTTTTCCTTTTGGTGGAGTATTCCTTTAAAGCCAAACTCCAGGAATTACACAAAAAATACCTTTGCAGTGAGCCCGCCTGCAGGGGTTAAATGCTCATTAAGTCTAGTGGTAGAAGAATAAGCAGTACTACTTACCTTATTTCTCACTCCAGCAGGTTGCAGACACTCATCATTTTTCCCCAATGGTTGTTGGTGGACCCTAAAGCCTCATACACAGTACTAGTTTTTTTTTTCATTCAACCCAGTGGGTTGAACGAAAAAAACTGCCTGCTCAGGTCGGCGCCACTGTATTCAGAATGGAAGTTAGTACAGGAATCTCCCTTGCTGTGCTGTTGTGTTTTGACAGGGTGAAGGCTCCCCCCCCTCCCCCCGCCGGAACACTCTGGTAAGCTGAGAGTGCCGAACGGGAGCCGGTCGGCAGACCTTTTCCGGTCATGACCCTTCGACAGAAGTTGGCCGAAGAGCTGGTTTCTATCGGATCAGCTTCAGTACACACGGGGCCAAATGTTGGATGGTTTCTATAGAACCGGCCGATGCCGCTCAACATTCGGCCAGTGTGTACTAGACTTTATTGTCATCATGCACAAAACAGGGTTATTGGCCTTGCATTGTATGCAAGGATGCCAGGATGCTTGTGGCTGCCAACCAGAGCGGCTTAAAGATGAGATTTCAGGGGGACCAAAGTCATAGCATGGAGGAACTCACCGAAGCAAGAACTTTTGCAGTAATTCCCACCCCCATACTGCAAGTGTGATTCCCAGAGGCAATTCAGATATAAAATACATTTTCTCCTGGTCAGTTAGGCTGATATCACACTTGCGCCAAATAGGCAACAAGATTGCCATACAGGAATGGGCAGGGCAGAGAAATGCTCACCCATTTGCACAGTTCTCTACCTTTTTAGCAGGATGAGTGTGGTGCGGACGAGGTGCTGGCGCAGTGCTCATCCAGCCATTGACAGAGTGACCTGTGGAAATTGCATGTTTTAGCAATCCTACCGCTGGTGCGCTGTTTCCAACAGGATTGCAAATGTGACATCAGCTTTTAATACACTGCAAGGATTTTAGGGAAATTAACTGGGCATTGTTTCCTGGTATTTTTTGCAATGGAACGTGCACGTGGATTCCACTACTTCCAACTTCCTGCAGCCAGCTTCCTACTTCTGGAGTACTTAAGGAATTTCTGCTATGGTTACATGATCAGTCTAGTGTTGTAACTAGAGAATACGTAGTACTTAGAACTAGGGCTGGGGAAAAAAATTGATTTTAATCTTGAATCGAGTTGTGAGTTCAAATCGATTCAGATTTGAAGAAAATCGATTTTTTTTTTTTTTTTGCCGATTTTGTTCTTGGGCCGTTTGGGTTAATCCTGTGTCTAGGGGGGTATTGTGACTTGTCACCTGTCACGGAGCTTGCCTCAACCTGCTGTTGTTGATAGGCACATTTTCCTTGCAAAGAATGTTTAAAATGCAATTACATTTTTTATGGGAATGGTGTTACTGTTTACATATTCAATTCAATTCAATTTTCAACTAAGAGTAACCTCGGGATTTTTTGTTGTTTTATTAGTTCAATCCAAATACAGTATAAATAATTTGGATGTTTAACAATCTTTGTTGCACACTGCACACCTACTTTTCAGTTAGAGAGGGGGTTTGCATTTGCAATTTTGTTTGTTGATGCAATTAAAAAAAAAATCTATTTGAAACGTAAATCAAGTTTTTTATAAAAAAAAATTGCAGATTTTTTTGGAGGGAAAATCGCCCAGCCCTACTTAGAACAACAGAGAGCAGATGACATCAGCAAGAAACGATATGCTGATTGATTTCTGTACACCAACCGTGTACAACCTGCCCCCCCCCCCCCCTTCCATTGCCTTACACTCCTGTACACGTTTTTAAACTAATAGTAGGTTAGAAAAAGGCTTATGTGCAGTATATTATTATTATTTTTATTATACTAAACTGTAATTATGCTTTAAGGGAAAGAACAACATCTTTTTAATTCACACCTATCAGATCTCAGAGACTCTACCATAAAGATTCTGCACCTAAATTCCCAGCTCCGCCCCAATGCAATCCATTGACACAGCTACAACTCTGCATATTCAGCTGCGTCTACAGAATAAATCATGAAAATAATGATAATATAGATGTTCTGAGAAATGGACATTTTGTCAGTTTGGGAATTTTCAGACGGGCAAAACAGAGAGAAAGCTCAGTGCTACAAGGCTTTTTAATAAACACAGTGAAGACAGATTCCGATCCTTTAAACCTCAGGCACAGCCTCTTCAACTGTGCACAAGAAGTTATGTATAATTCATTCCTTTTTGTTGGAAATTTCACAACAGTCTTGTAGAGGTACGAAGATTAATTATGTGTGAGTGATGGAACCTTCAATCTTCCATTATTACAATACCTAAGTTAAAGTTGTCCAGCACAAACACTAAGGCCGCGTACACACGCGCGGACTGTTCGCCCAACCTTGTCCGCTGAACAGTGTTTGGGCGGACAGTCCGCTCGTGTGTGGGCTTTCAGCGGACAGTTGGACGGACAAAGTCTTTCGGAAATTCCGAAAAACTGTCCGCTGAAACTGTGTTTGAGCGAACAGTCCGCCCGTGTGTGGGCCTGTCCGCTGTACTTTCGAAATGAGCAGACTGTTCCCGCTCGGAAAGTCCGCCCATTTCGAGCGCGTGTACAGGTAGGCGGGGCCCGCGAAGGAGACGTCGCGGGCTCCGCCGCCTGGAATGGGCTTAAAGGGGAACCCCAACGCCGAAAACAATCGGCGTGGGGGTTCCCCCAAAGTCCACACCAGACCCTTGTCCGAGCACGCTACCCGGCCGGCCAGGAAAGGGGGGCGAGCGAGCGCGCCCCCCCTCCTGAGCCGTACCAGGCCGCGTGCCCTCAACATGGAGGGGTGCCTTGGGGAAGGGGGGGCCGCGCGGCCCCCCCACCCCAAAGCACCTTGTCCCCATGTTGATGAGGACAAGGGCCTCTTCCCGACAACCCTGGCCGTTGGTTGTCGGGGTCTGCGGGCGGGGGGCTTATCGGAATCCGGGAGCCCCCTTTAAGAAGGGGGCCCCTGGATACCGGCCCCCCACCCTATGTGAATGAGTATGGGGTACAATGTACCCCTACCCATTCACCTGTGAAATAAAGTACAAAAAAAAACACAACACAGGGGAAAAAATATTTTATTGCACAGCTCCGGGGGTCTTCCGTCTTCGGGGGTCTTCTCGCCGGACTCCTCCGCTATGTGTGTGTAGCTCTTTTACTAGCGGAGGAGTCCGGCTTTCTTCCTCCCCGCCGCCGGCCTCTTCTCCCGACTTCGGGGGTCTTGTCCCCCTCTTCGGTTCTTCTGCCGGGCCACCGCGCCTTCTTGTAGCTCTTTTACAGGCGGTGGCCCGGTCTTCTGTCGCCGCTGTCGCCGCCGCCGCCGCCGCCGCCTTCCGTTCTTGTTCTTCTTCTTGTTCTTCTGCTTCTTCTCCTGGAGATGTTGACTCGACGAGCTCTCCGGCCGGAATGCCAGAGCCGCGCTGTGCGGTCACTTATATAGTGACAATGGGGCGGTGTCACATGGTATATGTCACATGGGTTGGTCACATGGTGACCCAGCCCCCTTACGATGTCATAGTCCCCATGTGACATCAACCCATGTGACCAACCCATGTGACATATACCATGTGACCCCGCCCCATTGTCACTATATAAGTGACCGCACAGCGCGGCTCTGGCATTCCGGCCGGAGAGCTCGTCGAGTCAACATCTCCAGGAGAAGAAGCAGAAGAACAAGAAGAAGAACAAGAACGGAAGGCGGCGGCGGCGGCGGCGGCGGCGACGACAGCGGCGACAGCGGCGACAGAAGACCGGGCCACCGCCTGTAAAAGAGCTACAAGAAGGCGCGGTGGCCCGGCAGAAGAACCGAAGGCGGCGACAGAAGAACGGAAGGCAGCGGCGACAGAAGACCGGGCCACCGCCTGTAAAAGAGCTACAAGAAGGCGCGGTGGCCCGGCAGAAGAACCGAAGAGGGGGACAAGACCCCCGAAGTCGGGAGAAGAGGCCGGCGGCGGGGAGGAAGAAAGCCGGACTCCTCCGCTAGTAAAAGAGCTACACACACATAGCGGAGGAGTCCGGCGAGAAGACCCCCGAAGACGGAAGACCCCCGGAGCTGTGCAATAAAATATTTTTTCCCCTGTGTTGTGTTTTTTTTTGTACTTTATTTCACAGGTGAATGGGTAGGGGTACATTGTACCCCATACTCATTCACATAGGGTGGGGGGCCGGTATCCGGGGGCCCCCTTCTTAAAGGGGGCTCCCGGATTCCGATAAGCCCCCCGCCCGCAGACCCCGACAACCAACGGCCAGGGTTGTCGGGAAGAGGCCCTTGTCCTCATCAACATGGGGACAAGGTGCTTTGGGGTGGGGGGGCCGCGCGGCCCCCCCTTCCCCAAGGCACCCCCCCATGTTGAGGGCACGCGGCCTGGTACGGCTCAGGAGGGGGGGCGCGCTCGCTCGCCCCCCTTTCCTGGCCGGCCGGGTAGCGTGCTCGGACAAGGGTCTGGTGTGGACTTTGGGGGAACCCCCACGCCGATTTTTTCCGGCGTTGGGGTTCCCCTTTAAGCCCATTCCAGGCGGCGGAGCCCGCGACGTCTCCTTCGCGGGCCCCGCCTACCTGTACACGCGCTCGAAATGGGCGGATTTGCCTCCGCCTTACGTGGGCGAGTCCGTTCATTTCAAAAGTTGAGCGGACTGTTTGGCAAACAGTTCGTTGAAACAGTCCGCTCGTGTGTGGGCAAGTCCGCTCATGCAAATTTTGAGCGGACTGTTTGCCGAAACTGTTTGACGAACAAGGTTGGGCAAACAGTCCGCGCGTGTGTACGCGGCCTTAATAATAATATACATAGGGTACATCATGAGTCGAGAAAGCTAAAGAATTACAAGATGAAACAGGATGTTAAAGCAGTACTAAACCCAAAAGCAAACAAATATTACATGATGCGATGGCTGCGTTAGTTTTATTTTTTAGGCTTTCTTTCCTTTATTTTTACCTGATGATTGAGCCAGTAAGTCAGTTTTTTTTCAATAGATCAAGCTCTCCTACAAATACATTGGGTATAGAAAAGACTCACATCCTCCCTCCCCATTTAAAATAATCACATTTTGTTGTTTTACAGCCTGAAATAAAGACAGACACAGTTTTTGTTTTAACCAGCTGTATTTACTCAGAGCAACTGATAACATCCAAGTGAAAGATATAACACCAAAATCTCAGAATCAGGTTGAAAAAGGATCACCCCCTACCCCCTCCCTAAAAAAGACTTGTAACCTTGGTCAGATGTAGCTAAACACATTCTCAATGGCAGACAAGGCCATTTGACTTTCAATTGTGATCAGCTGTGGTCAGTTTGATTAGCGCAGCATGAAAAGAGCTTTTCTGGAGCATTTAAATCCCTGGTAGTGTAACTGAAAACAGATCGCCGGGGCAAAGTTGTAAACAGGCACAAGACAGGAGACGGATACAAAAAAATTGTCAGAGTCTTTATCAGTGCCTAGAAACACAGTGACGTAAGTCTATTATTAAGGAGTTGACGGTATTTAGTACAACACAGACCCTCCCTGGATCAGAACATCACTCCAAACTGGATGAAAGAGCAAGGAGGAGATTGGTCAGAGAGGCTACAAAGAGGCCTACAGCAACTCTGAAGCAGTTGCAGGAAACAATGACAAAGAGTGGCCATTATGTGCATATGACAAAAATATTGCAAATTCTCCACAAATGTGGCTTGTATGGGAGGGTTGCAAGAAAAAAGCCACTCCCCAAGAAAAGCCACATGCAGTCACGGCTGAACTTTGCCAAAACACACCTTGAAGATTCTGAGGCCACATAGAAATAGGTGTTATGGTCAGATGAGACTAAAATTTAATTTGGCCTCAATACCAAATGATATGTTTGGCGGAAATCCAATACAGCTCACCATCCAAATAACATCATTCCTACAGTACATGTGGGGGGGGGTTCTTTGCAGCAGGGACTGGAGCACTTGTCAGATAGATAGATAGATAGATAGATAGATAGATAGATAGATAGATAGATAGATAGATAGATAGAAAAATGGATGGGGAACACTACCATCAAATTCTTGAGTAAAATCTACTACCCTCTGCCAGAAGGTTATCAACGGGAGGAAAGTTTACCTTCCAACATGACAATGACCCAAAGTACCGTATATACTCGAGTATAAGCCGAGATTTTCAGCCTCTTTTTTGAGGCTGAAAGTGCCCCCTCGGCTTATACTCGAGTCACCGCTGTCTGACTGCTCGATCAGCGTATCGAGCAGACAGACGGCGGACATTAAAATTTAAAAGCCGCGCCTCCTTCTCCGCCTCCGCCTGTGATAGGCGGAACACTGAATTTCCCAGCAGTCAGTGTTCCACCTATCACGGACATCCGCTCATTCTCATACTACGGACGAGTATGAGAGGATGTCCGTGATAGGCGGAACACAGGCTGCTGGGAAATTGAGTGTTCCGCCTATCACAGGCGGAGGCGGAATTTTGAATTGTAGAATGGCCGCCGAGAAGAGCGGCGATCCATCGGCACGGCACGGGACGGAGGAGGCACGGGAAGGAGGAGGCACGGCACGGGACGGAGGAGGCACGGGAAGGAGGAGGCACGGCACGGGACGGAGGAGGCACGGGACGGAGGAGGCACGGCACGGGTCGGAGGAGGCTCGGGACGACGGCGGCTCGGGACGGAGGCTTGGGACACAGGTAGGCTGGACACACACACAAGGCTGCACGGACACACACACACACACACACACACACACACACACACACACACACACAAGGCTGCACGGACACACACACACACACACAGGGATGGATGGATGGATGGATACACACACACACACACAGGGATGGATGGATGGATGGATACACACACACACACACACACACACACACACACACAGGGATGGATGGATGGATGAATACACACACACACACACACACACACAGGGATGGATGGATGGATGGATGGATACACACACAGGGATGGATGGACACACAGGGATGGACGGACACACACACAGGGATGGACAGCCATGTCTCACCCTCGGCTTATACACGAGTCAATAAGTTTTCCAGTTTTTTGGGGGTAAATTGGGGGCCTCGGCTTATATTCGGGTCGGCCTATACTCGAGTATATACGGTACACAACAAAAATTACCACACAGTGAAGGAGAAAAGGGTGAATGTCCTTGCATGGCCTACTCAGAGCCCAGACTTAAACCCCATTGAAAATCTGTAGAGTGACTTGAAGACTGCAGTCCACAAACAGTCACCATCAAATTTAACTTAAATTGAGCAGTTCTGCAAAAAGTGGGCAAATATTGCAAAATCTAGATGTGCAAAGTCAATAGAGACATATCCCAACAGACTAGGGCTGTAATTAAAGCAATAGGTAGTTCAAAAATTACTGACACAGGGGGGTGATCATTTTTCCAACTCAGTGATTCTGTTTTTGAATTGTTTTTATTTTTTTCTGACATGGTGTTATATCTTTCACTTGGAGTAAATGCAGCTGGTTAAAACGAAAACTGTGTTTGTCTTCATTTCAGGCTACAAAGCAACAAAATGTGATTATTATTATTATTATAATACACGATTTATATAGCGCCAACAGTTTGCGCATCGCTTTACAATGTAGAGGGGTGACAGCACAATTACAGTACAGTTCAATACAGAAGGAACAGGAGGGCCCTGTTCATAGAAATACCATTCTAAAGGAAGGGGGTGGTGGTACAAAAGGTAATAGATGCAGGGAATGATTTGATGGAGGTGGCTTGGGGACAGTTGTTAGGTGGGTGTGGGATAGGCTTCCCTGAATAAGTGAGTTTTCAGGGATATTCTAAAAGTGGACAGGGTAGGGGCTGAACGGATGTACTGGGGCAGGGAGTTCCAGAGGATGGGAGAGGCTCTGGAGAAGTCCTGAAGATGAGCATGAGAGGAGGTAACAAGGGAGCTAGAGAGCAGGAGGTCCTGGGAGAAGCAGAGGGGATGATTTGGATGATTTATGCAGATGAGGTTGGTGATGTAGCTGGGGGCAATGTTGGGGATGGCTTTGTATGTTATGGTTAGCATTTTGAAGGTGGTGTAGGGGAAGCCAGTGAAGGGATTGGCAAAGAGGGGCAGCAGCCACAGATCGATTAGTGAGGTGTATTAGTCTAGCAGCAGCATTCATAATAGACTGAAGGGGGGATAGCCTGCATAAGGGTAGGCCATTAAGGAGATAGTTGCAGTAGTCAAGGTGGGAAATAACCAAGGAGTGAATGAGTTGCTTTGTGGTGTCATTAGTCAGGAAGGGTCGAATTCTGGAGATGTTGTGGAGGTTAAGGTGGCAGGATGTAGCCAGTGATTGGATGTGGGGACTGAAAGAGAGGTCAGAGTCAAGGATTACACCCAGCACCCTGGCATGTATGGAAGGACCAATGGTTGTGCTGTTGATCTTAATGGTGAAGTCATGGGGGAGTGGACCGGGAAAGAGGAAATATAACAAGCTCAGTTTTCGAAAGATTGAGTTTGAGAAATTGATGTGACATCCATACCGATATGTCATTTTGTAAGTTTGATATCCGTGAGGAGATCGAGGGGGTGAGTTGAGGAGTGGAGAGATAGATCTGGGTGTCGTCGGCATAGAGGTGGTATTGGAAGCCATGGGGGGTTATCAACTGGCCCAGGGAAGAGGTAAAGAGTGTGAATAGGAGGGGCCCAAGGATTATTTTAAAGAGGGTAATTATTTTCTATACCCACTGTATATTAGTTTAGAATATCCATTTAGAGTGTTGAGACAAACCATTTACCACTGACAGGGGTGCTTACAATGATTAACTTTTATTCATTTATCTAAAACATTTATCCCAAACGAAAAAAAAAAAAAAAAGATTTGCCGTAACTGCTGGTTTTACTGAAATTCAGCTTCAGTTAGTTAGTGTGTCTAAATCTGCTAGTACATCTGACACTCTCTTCCCCCCAGACTGACAATTCTGCTGTACAAATGTGCCCACTGTGCTCATTTATAGAGAGCGGAGTCACGCTAATACAGCAGGTATGTGAATCAAGTGTTACTAAACCCACTACAGTAAAATCAGTCTGAATATGAAGCATAGCATGCTTGTTATACTCACTGTGGAACTTAAGGGGTTAATCCTCTGCACTGTGTAAAAAAGCTGTTTTATTCTGTATGCATAGATCCTCCCCTCCTGCACTGTTTATCTGGGAAAAGCCAGCTAAGGGCCGGTTCACACAGCGGGCGATGCGAGGCGACACGACTCGCCTCGCCTCGCTCCCGCAAGTCGCCCCCGTTCTGTACAATGGAACCGTTCTGAGAGGAGCGACTCGAGTCGCTCCGACTCAGAAAAAAGGTTCCTGTACTACTTTCGGGCGACCTCGGGGCGACTTGCATTGACTTCTATACAGAAGTCATTTGCAAGTCGCCGCCGAGGCCGCTGCAGGTCGCGGCGAGGCAAGTCGGAGTCGCCTCGCCTCGCCTGCAGTGTGAACCGGCCCTAACACAGGCAGGGTAGCCAACCTGCACATGCTCAGTTGTGTCTTTTATGCTGAAGAGAACAGTTTCTTGTTCTCAGAGATAGCCAGGTCACATGATACTGACATCACACATGTGTGCGTGTATACAGGCTGCAGTGAAAATATCCCCCTACCTGAACTCTCATCACTGAAGAAACTGTGAAGTTTGTGATGTAACTGTGGTATACAGATCATACAAAAAGGTATATATAGTGGCAGTATTTTAATGAAGATTTATAAGCCGTGGGCACTGTGGGGTGGGTTATTGGCAGATTAACTAACTTTTAATATTACTGGATTTAGTAACACTTTAATGGCCAGGTCACCAGGTAAAATCAAAGGAAAAAAAGCCTAAACGTAAACCTAAAAATTAAAAATAATGGAGCCACCACATCTAATGATTGATAAGCTGCAATATATTACAAACATATGTTCCAATATTCAAAATTATGTAGTGCTCATACACTGATGAGGATAAAGTGCACTTTACTTTTAAAACGCAGGGTCCATAAAGACATGGATGAGCGAGTTTGGGGTGGAAGAACTTGCCTGACCTCATCCCAATAGAACACCTTTGGGATGAATTAGACCAGAGACTGCGAGCCAGGCCTTATTGTCCAACATCAGAGCCTGACCTCACAAATGCGCTTCTGGAAGAATGGTCAAACTTTACCATAGACCATGTGGACAGCCTTCCCAGAAGAGATGAAGCTGTTATAACTGCAAAGGGTGGGCCAACTCAATATTGAAAACTACGGACTGAGACTAGGATGCCATTAAAGTTCATGTTCGAGTAAAGGCAGGTGTCACAATAATTTTGGCAATATAGAACAGATAGATACATATGTTGTGCCCTGCTCCTAATGGGCAGACGCTATTATTTTTAAAATTTAGTTGTCTCAGGCTAATTTCTTCTAAAAGTTATGGTTTCTGTTCCAGTCCAACTGGGTTGCACTGGTTCCCACTTGACCGTAGGTGTCGTTGTCACCACCGGTAAGTGTGGAAATACAGCAGGCTGGATGTATTGAATACCATCTCTTGCTCGGAAATAGCTCAGTGGGATTGGTTTCCCTGCTGTGCATTCTGGGAGAGGGTATTTAGGGTACCGACGCCATTTTTGGTGGTTCGTTTTCCGGAG